>NC_077233.1:65659287-66259287 GCF_027887165.1 Monodelphis domestica
ATGATTAAACAAATAAATGAAAATTAATTTACTCAGTACTTGGTATATACTTAGCATTGTGCTAAGCCCTGAGGACACATAAAGAAAAAGATGGATAGCCCCTGCTCTCAGGGAGTTCCCACTTTATTTAGGAGGGCAGTGGGGGGGGCAGGTGGCAATATCTTATTACATTAGAATGAGATGACTACAATTTCCACGGGTGAATCATTAATTCATCTTTTAGCATGCTAGGATTTGGGAAAAAAATAGATTTGGAACTGGAAGGGACCTTGAAGGACATTAAGTCCAACGCCTTTATTTTATAAATGAACTGATTGCTTTGGATAAGTATTAGATCAGTTCTTCCACTAACACATGACATTGGCTAGAAAGTTGACATAGTCAGCTCCTTACAATGGAACCAGTGATTTAAAATTTAGTATTATAGCTGTTGGCACATAATGATGGAGCATCTTAAGCTAATTAGACTTCCTTGATTAATAAAGCCAGGCTGCAAAGGGCAAGGCTTTTCTGTTAACTCTTCTTTGCTTCATTTCCTCCTGGAATTCCTCTCTTTGTTTTTGAACCCACCATGGTGGAGCCGTGCCTAAGGCCAGACATGACCTAGGTAATTGACTCAGATAAGTCCTCTCTGAAGGAGGGTTTGTTTCCTAATTAAGCATTGACCATGGACACTATCCAGAAAGCCCCCCAACTAGATGAAGTGGACCTTCCATGCCCTTTGGTCCTGGGCAGGATGCAATTCTTTTGGTGAACTCTTAGGTTAACTGTGGGCAACAAGGGGTTATCCAGGATGGAGTCAGATCTAGGATTATGGGCATATGGTTTCCTTTTAGGAAAAATAAACTGAAATTACGTGTGTGTGCTTTAATTTTAATGCTTGTTGACTTAACTTGGTTGAGAGTGGAGGAGTGTGGACTTTGAGTTTCATTTGTTTGATGAAACTCCCAACATGGAGATCCCTTGTACCAAAATAGATTGGCCCAGAGGAACTTGTTTGTGATTTATTGTTTTGGAGAATTGCATGGGGGACAATGAGAGATGAAATGGTGTTCTTGGCTTGAACCCATGTCTTCCTGACTTTCAAATCTAGCTCTCTATATACAGTGTGCTTTAAAAATCAAGACATTTTAAAAGGATGTCCCAAAAGTCTTAATATAGTTTTAAAAACTTAACTTCAAACTAATACTTTATATGTGTATTTATGTGCATGTATGCATTTTGAATGATGATTTTGGTCCATATGTGCTTTTATAAACACAGTTTCAATATTGAAATTAACTAGTTGGAGCAACTAGTTGGCTTAGTGGATTGAGAACCAGGTCCAATGATGGGAGGTCTTGGGTTGAAATCTGGGGAGAATTTTTTGTTTTAAACTGATGATAGGGGACAGTTGGGTGGCTCAGTGGATTGAGAACCAGACATAGAGATGGGAGGCCCTGGGTTCAAATCTGGTCTCAGATACTTCTTAGCTGTGTGATCCTGGGCAAGTCACTTAACTCTCATTGCTTAGCTCTTACCACTCTTCTGTCTTGGAATCAATGCAGAGTATTGATTCTAAGATGGAAGTTAAGGGTTAAAAAAAAGAAATTAAATAGGCTAAGTGACTTTGGACAAGTCACATCATTTCTCTGGGCCTGGGTATCTTTCCTTATAAAATTAGGTGGTTGGATTAGGTAATAAAGTCCCTCTTGGGGGGCAGCTGGGTAGCTCAGTGGATTGAGAGCCAGTAGATCCTAGGTTCAAATCTGGCCTCAGACACTTCCCAGCTGTGTGACCCTGGGCAAGTCACTTGACCCCCATTGCCTAGTCCTTACCACTCTTCTGCCTTGGACCCAATGCACAGTATTGATTCCAAGGTGGAAGGTAAGGGATTAATAAAAAATAAATAAATAAAATCCCTCTTGTTTAAAAACAAGTATGATCCAAAGAGTATGAGTTTAAATGAAAGATAATTTGTTCTACATAAGTTATTAATGGTTAAATCCTGATTATAAATTTAAGTTCTCATTCATAGATATCAGAGATGTTCCTTGTGAGGATGTTGGGGATTAAGGGGTAGGACTCTAGACTCTTAGTCTGAAAGGAAATACAAGATGCTGGCCATGAAGTCAGAAAGATTTGAGTTCAAATGTCTTCCCTGATATTTACTAGCTCTATGGTTATGAGGTTTCTTACTATCTTTGCCTCAGTTTCTGTATCTGAAAAATGAGAGACTTGGACAAGGTGTCATATCAAGATTCTTCTAGGTGAAAATCAATGATCCTAGATTCTATGACTAAAGTGAAATGAGTGTTTGCTTTGTGCAAGCAATTAGTCCTTAGATCCTTACTAGATGTTCAAGGTCTCATTCATTATAGACTAGTAGACTAAAGTCTCCCATTTGGCTTTTGTCAGAGAAGTTGCTTGTGGTAATATTAGGGATATCTGAGCACTTAATCTAGGAAGCACTAGGAAGCCAGTGCACAGCATGACGTAGAGCTAAGATTCCCTGGATTGAATTTGATTTCTCACCTGTTTTATGACCTTGGAGTTACTTGAGTTTCCTTACTTGTAAAATTGGGATGATACCTGCAATTAGACTTCAATTGTGTTCTAGGTTACTTATTAATTTTCTGTGAAGATCTTGATCAAATAACTTCACTTCTCTGGAACTCAGTTCCCTCATCTATGAAGTAGGATATGAACAGAAGGAAAATAACTGGGCTAGATGACCTCTAATTGGAACATTTTTTGATTCTATGGCTTTGATCACGAGTCAAAAGAAAGCTAGAGACCCTGAGCCAGTAAGAACCAACTAATTCATCTGAGTGGGGGTAGCAGGTTCTTCCTGGCTTGGGATGGAATAATTTCCATGAGAATGTAAGCTTTTTGAAGGTAGGGACCATATTTGTTTTTGTATCCCCTGTGTTCAGCACAGTGCATGGTGTGTTGTTCTTAAATACTTATTAATTAAACTTAACAAACTCACCTTCGTCCGGATTTTCCCATGGACTAGAAGATGCCTCAAGAAGCCAGTGAAAGAGGAGAGACAAAAAAAATTTATCTTGTAGAAGTTATGAAGGGGGCAACTGGGTGGCACAGTGAATAGATAGTCAAGCCTGGCATCTGGAGGATCAGGGTTCAAATCTGGATTTAGACATTTCTTAGCTGTGTGACCCAGAGCAAATCACTTAAACCCCATTTAGGTAATCCTTGCCCTTCTGACTGATGACAGGGTTTTTGAGAGAGAGAGAGAGAGAGAGAGAGAGAGAGAGAGAGAGAGAGAGAGAGAGAGAGAGAGAGAGAGAGAGAAAGAGGAGGCTTCATGGCAGTTTTGAATTTCTACTCTGACTCTGTATAGGCTACAGAGATACATTTTTGATTCTGGTTACCAAGTATGACTTGGGTGAAAGAAACAGAAGGCAGATTTCAGATAAATGTAAGGGAAAACATTTTCGAAGATTTAGAGCTGTCCCAAAATGCAATAGGCTGTCTTGAGAGATAAGGAGTTCCCAGTAACTCAGTTTTTAATGAATAAACAAAACCAATCAATCAATATACATGTATTAAGCATCTGCTACATGCTAAGTGCTGGAGATATAAAAAGAGGCAAAAAATAGCCCCTGCTCTCAGGAAGCTTACAATGTAGGTACAAACAGGATTCCTAATTATTAGAGAAATTTTACAAGGGATTATTGTTCTAGAACCAGATGTTTTTCAGATGGGGTTCAAATCCCGGCTTTGCTACTTACTACCAGCATGACCCTGATAAACTAGCCTTTCTAGTCCTCAGTTTCTTATAAATCAAAATTAAGAGATTGGACTAGATGCCCTCAGAGGTCCCTCAAAGCACTATATTTCTAATTCTGTGACCCCTGCCAATTCTGAGAAACTACATTTAAATAACCTAGGAATAAAGTATAGCAAAAGGGGGGCAGCTGGGTAGCTCAGTGCATTGAGAGCCAGGCCTAGAGACGGGAGGTCCTGGGTTCAAATCTGGCCTCAGCCACTTCCTAGCTGTGTGACCCTGGGCAAGTCACTTGACCCCCATTGCCTAGCCCTTACCACTCTTCTGCCTTGGAGCCAATACACAGTATTGACTCCAAGACGGAAGGTAAGGGTTTAAATTTTAAAAAAAAAGTATAGCAAAAGCCCTAAATTTGGAGTTAGATTATAGTCCTACAATTGTGACCTTGAACTTCTTCTCCCTAAGCCTCAGTTTCCTTTGTAAC
Source organism: Monodelphis domestica (assembly GCF_027887165.1). Taxonomy (NCBI): domain Eukaryota; kingdom Metazoa; phylum Chordata; class Mammalia; order Didelphimorphia; family Didelphidae; genus Monodelphis; species Monodelphis domestica. The sequence continues at coordinate 65,663,502 of NC_077233.1, forward strand.
GTGGGCAGGAGAGGTTAGACTAGATGAAGATGGTTTTTTTTTCCCCCACCGTAAAGTCTCATAATCATCACATCCCATCTGTCTTACCATCCTGTTGGCAGCCCATCAGCCAGCACAATGGAGAGTGCTTTGTGAATTCAGCAGCAATCAAATAGCATGTTAGATTGTAAAGAATGCTATCCTGGAACTCTGGAGAATTCGAATCTAGTTCCAAAGTGACCACTTATTGGTCACGGAGTTCTGGGCCAAGTCATTTTACCTCTGAGCCTCAGATTCCTCATCTGTGAAGTGGGGTAAGAGAAACAAGGGGACCGATGGGCTAGATGGGAGCATTGCTGTCTGGGGTGGAGAGAGGGACACTGTTCATGCTCTATGGCTCCAGAATTAAGCCTGTTATTTTTTCTTCTGTAGATCAGAATTCTTATTTGATTATCATCATCTGTGACCTGTCAAGAGCCCTAGATTTGCTTCTCTTCTCATTTGCTGGTTCAGTAGATGGCAAGCGGGAAAAATGAGCCAGAGATTGGCGAGGAGGTAGATATTGGAGAAGAATTGGACAGTTTTATTTCACTGAGTTCAATAGCTTGTCATCTTTGGGCCAGATGGGAAGAAATATCTTATGAGGAAGTCCCTTAATGAATCTATAACCAGCCAAGCAGACAATCTGCAAAAAGAATGACAGGACTGGCCAAGCACAGGAGAAAAAGACCCTGAATGGAAGTCAGTTTTGATTAAGAATGTGAAAATAAAAGGCTAATGGAATCCACAGATGCCCAAGATAGTCAGCAGTGAGAGACAGGGGCTGGTGCTGTTCTGATCATCTTTGCTCTGTGTTTCTTTAATAAGTAGCTAAATGTAGGCAGATGAAGTTTCCTCCCATGCTCCCACTTGGCACACTCCACATCCAGCCCTCAAGATGTCTACAGTTGTTTTTGAGATTCCTAGGAGAATATAAAGCAGATTTTTCTTTTCACTTCTCAATTCTCTACTGTGAAATAGTCAGAAGAAGAAATATGTGGGGTATGTGGGTAAGGAAGGGAAAGGAAGGAGAGAAAACTGAAGAATCTCATGATGAAAACAGGTCCATTCAGTGATAAATAGGTGGCTTGGTATCAGAATTCTTCTCTTTTTATGCCCAAGCAGGGTCATCTTTGCTATTCACTTTTATACCTTACTCTAGACTATGGCTCTTTGGAGCTCTTGGGCATAGGGACCTGGAACTGGAGAAGACCTGATATTTTAAATAGTAGAGCTACTTTTCTATCTAGCTTTTTATTCCTGATAGCATTATCCTTTGTAGCCTAGGGGTTCTTAAACCTGGTGTCATCATGGTCCTTGTTAGTAATTTGGTGACACTCCTGGACCAGAGTTTATAAAATAAAATATATCAGATGAGAAAGGAAACTAATGATATTGAAATTCAGTTAGCAAATTATATATTTTTAGTTCATGAATCCCAGGTTAAGGACACCTTCTAGTATTTACCAGTTAATTTGGCTTAACTTGAATGCTAGGGATTTTTCTTTCCTTGATTTCCTGAGGCAGTGGTTTTAGGGGAAAGGAGGTGTGGGGGCAAGGGGTGGAATATGTTATTGTGGAGAACCACAAACTGTAGCTGCTAGTAGAGCATACCCCTTCCTGCATTTGTTTGTCCCAGGGGCCTAAGAGCCAGCATTGTTCCAGGCTTCACCTCTCCCTGGACCCACAGATGGGTGTGTGGCCTTTTAACATAAGGGAAATGGGCAGGGGCTCAAGAATTCTGCCCCTCTAAGAGATTGTCTGACTTGGCTTAGATGTGTTACAGAGGAGAATAAAAATGGAAGTTTTGATTTGAAATTTTAGGAAATGATTTATTCCTTGTACATCTTTCATTCAATCAATTATATACAACTTAATTCAATCAAACATGTTATTTAAACACCTACTATGTTCCAGGATACAAACCCAAAAAACCCTAATATCCTTTGTCCTCCAGGAGGCTACTGGGGAGATAGAAAAGTTTGGTTCCTTGGGGAGAGCACTGGGTTCTGGAGTCAAAAGGACCTAGGCTCAATTGTTATTTATGATGCTACTCCTTGTGCTCAGGTTTTCTTATCTATAAATGTGATGGTTGTACTAAATAGTGTCTAGGGTTTTTTCTGATTATAGTTTGACTGGATGTTATAGAGATCAGTAAATTATCTATCTATCTATCTATCTATCTATCTATCTATCTATCTATCCATCCATCCATCCATCCATCCATCCATCTATCTATCTATCTATCTACTTATCTATCTATCTGTCTATTTATCTATCTGTCTGTCTGTCCATCTGTCCGTCCATCCATCCATCCATCTATCTATCTATCTATCTATCTATCTATCTATCTATCTATCTATCTATCTATCTATCTATGTATCTATCTATCTATCCATCCATCCATCTATCTGTTTTTCTATCTGCCTTTCTGTCAGTTTTTCTACATCTCTGTCATTTTCTATCTGCTTGTCTATCTATAATCTATATGTTTTCTATGTCTTTCCATCTGTTTTTCTAGATCTCTGTCTTTTTGTTTTTGTTTTTCTGTCTTTCTGTCTATCTGTCTGTCTATCAGTCTATCTGTTTGCCTGCCTGTTTGTGTTATATATATATATATATATATATGTATATATATATATATATAATATTTATGGGGGGAGAGGACAATAGGAGAAGAGTCCTCAAATAGGAAATGATGGCACATAAACCATGAGGGAAGCTAGAGATTCCCAGAGAGGGAGACAAGGAGGAGCATAAGGCACATTCCAATAAACTTCTCCATAGGATAGAGAGGCAAGTTTTATTTCAACTAATATTGGTTCATTTTTCACAAGAACATCTGGGACATTGTATATGAAAAAACATCTTTAAAAAAGAAAAAGCTAGAGCTGAGGGAGTTAAAGTCAAAAGTGTTTTTTGGCTGTTTGACTTTTTCCTTCTTCTATTTTTTTTCCTTTTTTTAAAAGTTTTAATGTTTTTATTGATCCAGATTCTCTCAGGGTCTCTAGAAGCAAGTAAATATCATCTTAGAAAAATAAAAAGAACCTTGAACTGTTAGATTCCAGCAGACCTGTGATCTGGTCCTGATTCCAAAGTAATTAGTGGGGTGACCTTGGTGACTAGGTAAATCACATCCTCTCTGGGTAATTTCCCACCTGTAAAATATTGGGGTTGGGCAAGATATTTTCTGAAGTTACTTCCAACCCTCACATGAAAATCTATGAGTCTGTGATCTTCCAGCTCCTAGATCTGTATGATTTTTAGCAAAGTATATACACATAATATACAGGGTACAAGGAAAGTATCTTTCTCTCTTGGATCCAAATGTATGTTTTTGAGGGTCTTCCTATGAACAGACAAAATTAAATTAGCCTTTGAGGACCATGGCTTCTGCCTATATTCTTCCTTCTTCTTGCTTGTCCTGATAGAGGAAGAAATTCCAAATCCCTGGTATCTTTCCCTTCTCTGCCACCTCTCCCCCCTACCCCATGCTTTTTCTGGAAATTACAATTAAAGTGGATGTTGCAGCTCACATCAAGACAGACTTAAAATGAATTTCTTGTATCTTTCTGAATCAGTATCTTGATGGAGTCCAATGAATAGTTTGGTGGTTATGAAGTAATAAATTCAAAGACTTGTGTTACACTTGAATCAGAGGTCCTTTCCTGACACAAAGGGCCCAGGTATGCTTTGGAATATTTCTTAGTTCTCTGGCTTCCTGCTGTCACCAAGATAATCCAGAGTTTCAGTATCTGACTCTCTGCCCCACACTCCCATCCTAGGAATAGTTACTAATTCCCCTTACAAGCACACAGGTTCACAAGGCTTGAAATATGAATGGGTTAATTTAAAAGTGAAGGGAGGCAAACTATTATATTCCATAGAAAATAGCAATCTTTAATAGTGAGCAACTGTCCTCTAAGTAATTGATATGGGTTAGTACTTAAAGGACTTGGGGTACTTGGGAGTTGCTTTTCCATGCTCTTGTTCCTTTGTCTGTCAATATAGCATCTCTTCTCCTGCAGCTGAAGTCTCTGGCAGTTCTCATATATGCCTCCAATTGCTTTACCTGCTGTGGTCCTTTTGTCATCTTATTTGCTCTGCCTGCTGCCATCACATTTTACAGGTCTTATTAGCTTTCAGTGGATGGTAGTATCCTTTCTTTCCCAGGGGATCAGCTTTCTGTTTCCAGGCTTTCTACCTGATCTATATCCTAGCTCAAAAAATACAAATCTAGGTTTTTCTGTTTGTAAAATCTTCTTTTGTTTTTAGCTCCTTGGATTCACATACCTTCCCAGGTCTTCTCAGGATCCAGAAGAAGAATATAAAGAGGTCTCTCTAGTCCCATGTTGGTTTATGGTGATTTATCATGGCTTAATGTACCCTCTCTCTAAGGGTCTGGACCAGATGCCTCCCACCTACAATAGTACTTCCCCTGGGTCTAGAGGCTTGACAAGGCTCCCTTTTCTCTCTTTAATAATCCCCCAGTTCCCTACTTTTCCTACTTGGGTGCCTGGGTAGACTAATTCACAGATCACATTTGAAATACTGTATTTTGTTCCAGGTACCATGTTTTAGGAAGGACGTTGATAAACTAGAGAGCAATGAAAGATTGGCCACCATAATGGGGAAGGGTTTTAAGTTCATGCCATGTCAGGATTGGTTGAAGTAAATTGGGGTATTTAGCCTGAAGAAGAGAAGATTTGGGGGTGGGGAGCAGTTCATGGGGGAGGAACGTGGAGACAATTTCCAAGTACTTGGAACACTATTGAGAAAATGGATTAGGTTTATTCTGCTTAGCCCCACAGGGCAGCAGTATCAGCTGAGAAGAATAGAATTTCAGTTGGAAGGGATCTCAGAGGCCATCTAGTCTAATCCATTCCTGAGAAGGCATGTCCTTTGCAGGATACCCTTAAATTGGTCACCCCGCCTTTGCTTGAAAGACTTCCAATGAGGAGAAACTTGTGACTTTCTTAGGCAACTTGTTTCACTTTTGGATATCTCTAATGATTAAAAAGTGTTTTCTTATAGCAAGCCTAAGTTTGTGTCTTTGCAACTCTTATTTATTACCCCTGATTTTGGCCTTTGGCGCCAAGTGTTCTTGTCTGTCACATCTTTCTGAATCTTGATTATCATTCCATGTGTTAGCTGTCCCTCCAAGCGTTGTGTCATCTGCAAATCTGTAAGCCTGACATCTATGCCTTTATCCAAGTCACTAATTAAAATGTTAATTCCTTGATCCCAGAATGAAGGGACTGAGAAAAAAATATTATTCTCATAAGAGTATTTCTCCATTGGTCTTTGTATCTTCAGCCTTTAACAAAGTACCTCAAAGTTGGGGAGTGCTTAATACATGCCTGTTAAGTGGTAACCAAATGACTGACCCAATCAGGCCAATCTGTATTTTAAAAGAGGTGCCTAGAGAAAGCAATGCTTAACTGGCATGAAGTGCTAATGGTGGTATTTCAGGCATGGAGGTGATTTTCTGACCTCAGAGCCTTTTTTTTTTGTTTTCTCCCAGTTAAATAACTAACATGTTTGACTTGGTTATAATAATGGCCCTATGAAGTCCAAGAACTCTAACTGGTCTTGGAGTACTCAGTGGGAAATTCCATGTTCCATTTGGGAAAATTGTACATGGAATCAAAAGAATGGGTCCTGAATCTTTATATGTCCTCTATTAGAAAGTGAGCTTCTTGAGTTCAGAGTCTGTTTTTACTTTTCTCTGTAATCCCCACCATTTAGCACCTCGTAAGTGCTTTCAGAAATGCTTGTTGACTGACCAACTATGGTAGAGAGACTTCTTGATCTGTAAACAGAAGATGTGGGTTCAGATCCTGACTCTGCCATTTTACTACCTGTGGGATGAGTCACTTATCATCTGTGGTCCTGAGTTTCCTTCTATGTAAAATGAAGCAGTTGCCTATATGTTCTCTACAGCCCTTTCTAGCTGTAAATTCATGATCTTTTGATACCACGAATGAGAATTGAGTCACAGAGGGAGCTGTTTCTCCCATAAAGTCTTTGGCTGTGATGGAATTGCCTTATGTTTTCCTTGGTTCAGAGCCAAAACCTAGAAACCTTAGCCCAGCAGTGCACACAAAAGATTAAACATGGAAACAGAGTGTTTGATAAGCCCAGTCTGTGCTCTGTGACCCGGGCCATGGGGAGGAAGCAGCTGGAGATCAGCAGAAGCTTCTGGTACCTGTATGCCCTACATGCCCTTCAAGAACCCCCCGATTCTCAGTTGTTGGCAGCATCTCTAGTCTAGTGGTAGTTCAAATGTAGTTCTCAATGGATGTGGGGAGACCAAAAGCCCAAGATTATGGGTTGGGTGGATTTTGGGTTTGGGATATGATGAACAGAAATATTGCTCCTTTGAAAGTAGAAATGCTACCACGTCATGGATGTTTGAGCTTGTGAAGGAAAGAGAGGCCTGAGGAGCATGGAGCGGAATGCCGAATGCGCTCATCTGTTGATGGTGGCTCTGGTTTCTGTGAAGACAGAAAGCTTGATGCTGCCTGACTGTCCTTAGAGTCAGAGTCTTTTCAAGTCACAGAATATAATTTAACACAACACATGTTGGAACTGGGATCAGAAGATGGAATGACTGAGTTTGAATGAGAAGAGACCCCAGGGGTGTCTAGTCCAACCCATACACAAAAAATAATATTTATAACATCCTGTATAAATGGAGATTTTGAACCTTTGGACTTCATCCCCCAGAAGTTCCTTAGTATTTCCCAAAATTCCTTTTAATCTCTCCACCACTTGGCATAGTCACATTTGTATAAGTTCTGAGGTTCCTCCTCTCTCTTCCTCTTTGACCTGTGACTGGGCTGAGTTCAGGCAGTTCTTTTGCTTTAGTTATTATTAATACAACTTTATAAAATAGAATATTTAGTAATTGATTATTTAATTTTAAAACCTACAGTCCTGAACAGATGATCATTTAGCCTTTTCCTGAGAACCTCCAAAAAGGGGGAAGCCACCACCTCTTTGTGCAACTTTCAGTTATTGTCCCCAATTATCGTCCTTCTGAGATCAAAAAGAGCAAGCCAAATATCTCTTCTATGTGAAAGCTCCAGATACTTCAAGATGGCGCCTTGTGTTCCTTCCCTGTCCCTTCAGTCTTCTCTTCTCCAGACTAAACAAGCCCATGTCCATCCAATGATCCTCATATGACATAGAGGTCCTACCTCTATTATTGACTAACTGCAACCTTAGAGGTAGTATTTGAACTCGGGTCCAGGGATCTTTTCCTTGAACCAAGAAGCTTCAAGTTTGGACGAGATATGATTGTGAATACCACTGAAAGACCAGTCTATCTAAATGATCATCCCAGTGCAAACATAACAATATGGAAATAGGTTTTGATCAAGGACACATGAAAAACCCAGTGGAATTGTGCATTGGCTACATAAAGAGGATGGGGAGAGGGGAGGGAAAGAACATGACTCTTGTAACCAAGGAAGAATATTCTAAATTGACTAAATAAAATTAAAAAAATGAAATGAAAGACCAGTCTACCTAAGTCTAGGGAGAGGCTTATCCTAAGAAGGAGAGCATAGGATGGACTTTTTGGCCATGGCAACTTGCTAAAGCTGACCTCTAGGAGCTCGGTTCTGTGTCAGTAAAGGGAAGGCTGCGCCAATGAAATCATGAGGAGCTGATTTTATTATAATGCTTAAAGAGTTTTACCTGCATGAGCCCATTTGATCTTCACAACCACCCCATGAGGTAATTTAATACAAAAGTTATTATTCCCATTTTACAGATGAGGAAATCAAGGCTCAAAAAAGCCAATGATTTATCTCTGGTTACACATCTGGTATGTTTCAAGGGTGAGATAGGAACCTTGGTCTCTCGAGCCTCTAAATCCACACTCTTTCCACTTCTTTATGCTTGTAGAATAGTAGGAAAAACACTTCTTTCACACAAACTGATGAGGATCCCAGACCCGAGGTCTCTCCTCGCTGGGACAGGAGTTGTCAGACTCACAGGAAGGTCAGAGCTGAGGCCTAGTGGCAGCCACAGCGGGATGGCAGAGAAGTCCTGGGGCCCCAGCCTGCTAAAAGGAGTTGGAATGGGGCTGAAGATTCATGGTGCACCCCAGGGCTGCAGGCTTGACAAGCTCCCAGCTGGAGGGTGATTGGCAGAGCAGCTGGTGGCTGTAATGGGCCACAGGTGTGAGCCCAGATGTACAAGCCAGGCTTGGGCCCTCCCCCAAAAGCCCAGAAGCATCTTCCCCCTCTCAACCTGTGCTTTACAGCACAATGAAGTCAACCGTTAGCCTCCAACAAGTCATCAGCCAGCCAATAAGCGTTTATTACAAGGAGGATAAAGCTGGGGATGTTGCATTTTGGTTCCCTCTTAACCTCCCCTTCTGTCTCTAACTGGTGCCCAGCAGCCTCTGTCTTCCCAGAGTTGAGACCTCCCTTTGCCTCCAAGTCCTGCTTTCTCTCTTGGAAATACTCTAGATGAGAGATGACTCTTCCACCCCCTTAATATTTCGATAACTGTATTTCAGCACAATGGGTCGTCGTTTTTATTTCATGCATTTAAAAACATCACCATGAAAAACAGAAATGTCATGGTGAGAGGGGGTACGTTTAGTTCACCAGACTTCCAGAAGCGTTGACAACACACCAAAAGGGTGAAACCACCACTTTTGGTATTTCTGGCCCCTTTTGCATCCAGTTTTACCCCTCCCAGGTCCTATTTCCCTAGAAAAAACAGTGGATTTGTAATCAAAAGAAGTGGGTTTAAACCATAGCCCCTTGGGGTCCTACCTCTAGTAGTATTTGAACTCAGGTCCAGGGCTCTTTTCCTTGAAACATGAAGCTTCAAGTCTGGACTTACGAGTTATTGGCCCAACATAGGAAATATGGAAATATGTATTGTACAAAAGCACTGGTATAACCTATGTCAGGCTATTTACCACCTCAGGGAGGTAGGGAGGGAAGGAGGGAGAGGGAGAATCTGAATCACAAAATATCAGAAAATAATTGTCAAAAGTTGTTTCTACATGTAATTTTAGAAAGGAAGGAAGGAAGGAAGGAAGGAAGGAAGGAAGGAAGGAAGGAAGGAAGGAAGGAAGGAAGGAAGGAAGGAAGGAAGGAAGGAAGGAAGGAAGGAAGAAAAGAAAGAAAGAAAGGAAGGAAGGAAGGAAGGAAGGAAGGAAGGAAGGAAGAAAAGAAAGAAAGAAAGGAAGGAAGGAAGGAAGGAAGGAAGGAAGGAAGGAAGGAAGGAAGGAAGGAAGGAAGGAAGGAAGGAAGGAAGGAAGAAAAGAAAGAAAGAAAGGAAGGAAGGAAGGAAGGAAGGAAGGAAGGAAGGAAGGAAGGAAGGAAGGAAGGAAGGAAGAAGGGAGTGAAACAGAACCAAAGAAAGAAAGAAAGAAAGAAAGAAAGAAAGAAAGAAAGAAAGAAAGAAAGAAAGAAAGAAAGAAAGAAAGAAAGAAAGAAAGAAAGAAAGAAAGAAAATGCAAAGGATTATGTGACTTACAACAAGTCAATTAAATTCTCTGGGTCTCAGTTTCCTTGCCTGCAATATGAGGAGGTTGAAGTGAAGGACCTGCAGGGTTCCTTTTAATTCCACATTCCTGTAATTCTATTGTTAGCGCTTTCTCCTTTCATTCCATGATGGCATGTTTTTCGTCCTTTCCCCCCTTTCTTCTGCTAACTTTTGTCTTAGGTGAAGCAGGACTACCTCCAGCCCTCTCTTCCCACCCCTGAATTCTCTCCTGCTGATTGCAAGGGGGCCAAAGGGGTTGCTGACCTCAGTTCTTGAAATTAGAAAACACTGTTGGAGCCTGTCTAGGAGTATAAACCCCCCAAGGAATTTAAAAGAGTAATTGAGGTCTTCAGATGTTTACATACTATTGCCTTTGACTTAAGGAGGTTTTATGGACCATCGAGTAAACAAATCGTGGAGACTGTTAAATTGCAGATTCTGCTTGAGTGGAAATAAGGCCATTTTACTGAAGTGTGCACGCCTGAGGTGATAGATCCATTCGAAAGTTACACTAATGTGGATTGTCCACTGCTAGAATGTAAAAATTCTATGGAGTGAAATTGCAAAGACATTGCAAGTCTGGATCAGCTACACCAGCGAAACCAGCAGTTTCTGGGTTCTTTCCTGCTCCCTCTCCCACAACACAGAATCGAGTTAGGGGTAGACAAGATATCAAAGCTCAGATCCCCCTCATTTTACAGATGTTGACGCTGAGGTTTTAGATACTTACCCCAGGTTTTAGAGGTGATAAGTGTCAGAGGGAGGATTAGAACCCAACTCTGTTGACTCCAGAGATAGCTAGCTCTCTTTCTATTGGAACACTGCATTAAACATAGATTAAAGACTTTCTGCAGAGATATGGCAGAACAAACAATACATAGAACCATTTAAAAACAAGTTAGCTATGTGACCCTGGGCAAGTCACTTAACCCCAATTACTAGGACCCTAATTCTAAGACAGAAGGTAAGGGTTTTAAAAATAAGTAAATGAATGAATGAATGAATGAACAAATAAATAAAAAATGAGTTCTTTAAAAAAGAAAACAAAACCTGGTTTGACTGGACTTGGACTCAGCAAGACCTAGGTTTGAATCCCACCTCAGATACTAGCTGTGTGATTTCAGACAAGTTACCTCAACATTTCTAGGTCTCAGTTTCTTCATCATCAATAAAATTTCAGGTACTGGATTCAATAATCTCTAATTAATAAATCTATAATCTTTTGCCAAAAATACTTAAAAGGTTTTCTTTTATAGAACTAAGTTAGAAAATGTTGTCCACTGGAGGTCAATGTGATTGACATCTTCTGGTCTCCAGACAGAAAGCTTGTCTGACCACGTTAGCAGAAAGCTGAGGTCAGAGAATAACATCCCATCGTTCACTAATTAAATCTGACAGGAGTCCATCTCAGAATGGACAAGGGAGGCAGAGTAGACTGGAAAGGAAACCACAGAGAAACAAACCATGTGCCCCATGGTCCAAGTCATGGCTCTCCAGCCCCTCCTTGATAAGGAAGCAGGAAACAGTCAAGGGAGAGCACTGTCTTCTCCCCAGTTGGAGTTAGTTGATTCAGACAAGTTGTTGAGAAGAGCTGCAGAGACAGATCCGAAATTTCAACAGCAGTAATGAGAGAGAAAATAGCATCATTAGAGAGAGAGAGAGAGAGAGAGAGAGAGAGAGAGAGAGAGAGAGAGAGAGAGAGAGAGAGAGAGAGAGAGAGAGCCTCTTGCCTTTTGTAGCTCAAATGCCTTTGGAGATCAAGAGGAGATGTGGAAGCTTTAGAGTTTCTGCAAGGAAGCAAGCTAATCTGGGAGAAGACCAATATGTAATTATAGAGGCTGCATTAGGGAAATAGAAAGAGCACACATTCAGTCATGAAAGGTTGCTTGGCAGCGTGAATAGACAGCTGGTTTAGGAGCTGGGTTCAAGTCGCAGTCACTGGTTTCGTGACCCTGGAAGAATCATAATTTCTCGTGCTTTAGGCAGCTCTCTAAGATAGGAGCTCTTAGCCTGGGCTCCATGGACTTGTTTTACATAGAGTGATATAAATATTGACAATTGTGTTTTAAAACTATTTATTTTCTTGGTGTTTTATTTTGAGCATTTAAGAATATTGCTCTGAGAAGGTCTCCGTAGACTCCACCAAGCTTCCCAAAGAGTCCATGTCACAGAAAATGGTAAAAATATCTACTCGAATATGCAGAGAGGTTGCTTACCTGCATCAGTAGAAGGAGTTTCCTCACCAGTGATTTCCCTGTAATAATGAAATCATGGACACAATCTCAATACTGTAAACCCAAATTTGCCACAGTAAAAAGGGAGAGATTTAGACTTAGATGACTTGAGTTCAAATCTTACCTCCATGGGCTTCTATATACTCAACGCTTCATCTGTGAAATAAGGGATTTGGACTAAATGGAATCTGAGTTCTCTTCACTTCCCAATCTGTAATTCCACAAAGTATGGGTAGAAATCAAAAACCATTTGTTAAGTAGTTCCATGTGCAAGCTATTGTCAAGACAAAGATGGAAACTCCTTCCCTCCCACTAAATTCTTATCCTCAAGGAACTTGAGGAGTTTAATAGGGGGATGAGACTTGTATAGAAATATATTATATTTACACAAATATAATCTTTACTCTGTAAATATATAAATCATATAAATAAAATGTATGTAAATGAAATGAAAGGAGACAGAAAATAGGACAAGATTTAGGAATGTCTAGTAGCCAACTTGGGTAGAAATGTGTGAAAACAGTCTATAAAGATCATCTAAAGTCAAACAAAGGGGAGCTTTTGAGTGCCAGAGAAAGTTGTCACAAAGAATTTATTTAGTTTGTCCTATATCAGGCATTGTGCTAAATACCAGGGATATAAATAGAAACAAAAAGAAAGTCAATGTTTGCCTGCAAGGCGCTTACTTTCTGTTTTTTTTTTTAATCTTTGACTTTCTTTTCTTTTTGATTGCATGTAGAATTATTTATTTATAGTTGTTTTCTAATTTTTTGTGATTCAGATTCTCTCTCTCTTTCTTTCCTCCTCCTCCCTCCCCAAGGTGGCAAATGGCTTGTTGTATATTATGCCAATGTTTTCATGCAACACATATTTAATATTCCCCATAAAGTGCTTACATTCTAATAGGGACATAAAACTATATTAAAGGAAGTTGAAAAAGCATTGGAGGAAGAGACACTGGCTTAGGGGAATGGAGGAAGAAATCTGGAGACTTGGAAACCAGGATCCAGAGGAGAATGAAGGAGAGCTATCATTAGCTTGGGCCCTCAGTTAAAGTGGAGGTTCAATAGTAATTGAGTTATCAGATGAAATGGGCTACAAGAGGGGAGGGATCTTGTAGGATGAAAACAGGGTGAGATGGCCATTAGGGAATTATGGAGAAAGAAGTCCAGAAAGTTAAGAGCAGGACCCAGAAAGGAATGAAGAAGTAGCATATATTTTGTTCAATAGGTAATAGTCCAACCCAGAAAGGACAAGGGAAGCAGAGTAGACTGGAGAGGAACTCCATCTCTGTAGATCTTCAAGAAGATGAATGGCATGATCAGATCCACGTAATAGGAACCATATTGACAACTCATAGATAGCAATTTAAGGTCAACAAAGTGCTCTCCTACAACAATGCTGCGAAGTAGACTCTGTGAGCTATTATCCTCATTTTCAGATGGAACAGGGAGATTGAGAGACTTGGCTAAGCCACAGCAAGTAAGAAATATTACTTTGGTACCTATGTGAAATATGGATGGGAAAAAAAGACAAGATGGAGGTAGGGAGACAGTAATCCAGGCCAGAAGTAACTAGCACACAGTAATTCTGTTCTTTTTTTGTTCATACTCAGAATAGTCTAGCTAGGTTTTATTTTCCTCTTTTATGGAATAAAAGGTTAGACCTCAAAGGACCCCAGAGGACCCTTCCAACTCTCACAGTCCATAATTTTATGAATTCTATTCACTAGCTATGGAAGAAATATATCAAGGAAATCAGGGGTCTTTTGAAATTTTGAAGTAAGGGGTTCAGTGAGAGAATTATCCAGTTTAAATGGTATTCTGTTATCTTTAACAAGACCATAATTGAAGATCTTGTCCTCTGCATTGCTCCATGTCCTTTATCTTGAACTTTAGCTTGGTAGAAGGGAGATATATGGAAATGAGCATTAGAAATTTGAATTTGGATCCCCAGCTCTGTGTGTGATCTTGGACAAATTACTTTGTTTTTCTGAAATTCAGTTTCCTGCTTTGTAAAATGAGATTTTTGGACCAGCTGATCTCAAAAGTCATTTTCAGCTCAAAAGCCTATGAGTCTATGAGCTAGAAAGCTCATTAGAAACCATCTGGTCAGTCAGGTAGGTAGCACAGTAGTTAGAGCACTGTGCCTGGTACCAGGAAAACTCATCTTCCTGTGTTCAGATCTGACTTCAGACATTGACTAGTTGTGTGTGTGTGTGACCTTGGACAAGCTATTTAACTTTGCTTCAGTCTCCTCATCTGCAAAATGAGCCAAAGAAGGAAATGGCACCCCCCCCCCACCAGTATCTTGGCCAAGAAAACCCTAAATGGGATCACAACTGCAATGACTCAAAAACAACAATTCCTTAGCATACTAATAAATCATTTCTAAAAATGAAAGATCATTTAGTATCTTCATTTTATACAGGAAGAAACTGGAATCCAGGGAGCCCTTGTCATTTGCCCTCTGTTAATTGGCTAATTGGAATTCAAGTTGAAAGATTTTTTTCCAACTGTAATTGTGACTGTGAGTTCTATAAGTGAATCTTGATAATAGTGAGTTTATACTATTTTAGGACATTGGCAAGTTGGTGTGAATAAGCTGGTTGACCATGAAGGTAAGAGAAACAGAGCTTGGTGAGCAGGGATTCGTTGGTGGAATTAGGTATGTTTAGCCAGGAGAAGAGAAGATTAGGGACAACATGGTGACTGTCTTCAGTCTTTGGAGCTTGGACACAGAATGTCTTTATTTTAAGGAAGGACTCCAGGCTAGCTTTCTTCACTCCCTCATTCTTTTTTAAAAACCCTTATCTTCTGTTTTAGAATCAATACTGTGTATTGGTTCAAAATAGAAGAGTGGTAAGGGTTGAGCAGTTAAGTGGCAGTGGTTGTTAAATGGCTTGCTCAGGATCACATAGCTAGGAAGTATCTGAGACTAGATTTGAACCCAGAACCTTCTATCTCTAGCTCTGGCTCTCAATCCATTGAATCCCCTAGATGTCCTCCTAATCCTTCATTCTTGACTTGAATTTCATGAATAGATTTCAGAAAGTCTGTGAATTTGGAAAGGAAAAAAAAATACATCTTTATTCTTCATTAACCTTTGGTTTCCTTTGAAATCCTCTGTATTTTAGTTTGTGCATTTAAAGACATTCCTCTGAGAAAGATTCTGTATGCTTGCCATGCGAATCCATCACACACACACACACACACACACACACACACACACACACACACACTAAAGAATGTTAAGAACCTCTGATTTTAGGGGCATGTCAAATGGAGGATGAAATAGATTTGTTTTTCTTGACCCCAAAGGACAGACTTAGAAGCACAGGTAGAGATTGAAGTAGACTTCAGTGCCTATAAAGAAAAGCTTCCTCCATGTTAGACCTTTCCACAAGAGGAAGGAGGCTGCCCTAGGAGAGTAGGACTGCTCTGTTGCTAGAGATTGTCAAGCAGAACCTAAATGGTCATCACCTATTAGGAATGTTCTAGGATAAGTTTCTTTTTCAGGCACTAGATAAAACAAGATAGAAGGTGGCTGAGATCCCTTCCAATGATGAGATTTCCTAACTTGAAGCTCTAGTAGCCATGAATATTCCTACTAGCTCTATGCCCTATTAATCCTCTCAGGGTGTTCTATGATCAAATCAACCTGGCCCAGCCATCTTCCCTTGTCCCCTTCTGTCTAGTTGCCTTTGGTACTACTATTTCTTTTTTACTGGAATAACTTTCCATGTTGAAATCCTACCCATTTTGCTAGGTCTAGCTCAAATGCTTCCTTCTTTGCCTCCTTAGATCATTGATATCCTCTGGGTTATACCTCTCTTTGGAATTATAGTCCTTCAAATGGCCCTTCAAATACTTGCAGGGATTTATCTTGTTTTCAGTTTTCTCTTTTTCTGACTAAATATCATAGTCCTTTCAGTTTTTCTTCTATAGCTCTATTTTCACCATCCTGGGTGCCTCCTCTGGACATTCACCAGCTTAACAATGTCCTTTCTAAAATATTGTATCTGGGACCAAGCTTAACCCTTAGGTTCCAGTATTTGCTTCATTCTCTCTTCCCAATTACAAGATCTTTGAGGACAGAGACTGTGTCCTACTTAATCTTTGTGTAAGATTTAAATTAACATCCAATAACTCCAAGAATTATATTTTATAATATTTATTAATCATCACTTAAAGGAGAAAGAAAATAAAACTAAAAGAAATAGTAGTTCAAACCTAATTATATAACAAAAATAAACCTATATGTGTAGATTCTCCTGCCTGGCATAAAGCCCACTTTCCCAGCACAGTCAGGGGAGAAGAGAGAGAGAGGGGGGCGGAGCTACCTAAAACTTGTATCTTCCCTATGTTAGCACATAACGTGAGATGGAACATGGGAATCTGGGATTTAGAGTTCTGGGGAGCAAATCCTCATTACACATTTGTATTTCCACTGGCACTAAATACACAGTAAAACACATAGCATAGGCACTTATTAATAAACAGCTGTTAACATTGTATATGATAACGAGTGACTGGTCTAGTCCATCAAAAAGAACAAGATTGGTGTCTAGTGGCAATCCTGTCAAACTACAAGCATGGGGTCCCAGAGTATGATCCAAATAGCCAAATGTCAAAGAGGCAGAATGGAAGAGTGGTCACAGGATGGATCATAGAGTCAGGAACTTTTATGTTCAGGTCCTTCCAACACATGGACTAGCTGTGGGTAAGTTGCATAACCTCTCAGTGTCTTAGACAACTCTCCAAGATCATGAATTATCATGTTATTGAGAAATTGTTCCTCTTTGTCAGTACAGGAATTTTCCACACATCCCTCATGGATGAAATCACAGATTTTGGCAAAAAAAATTAATGATTTTATATGAGACTATTTTCATGTCTAGCGTAAGTATAGATATATTTTTCCAATATTACAGGAAGAAGACTCGGAAGCTTTCCTGTGGAACTAGATTATTATGCATGAAATATAGGCAATATAACCTAAGGAAAGTCTGCTTCTCAGACATCAAGTTCTTCTGATGGAGGAAAAGCTGATAGATCTCCAGTACCCATGGAAATAATTTCTTTATCTCAGTGTAACTTTATAAATGGACTTTGAGATCAGTAACATGGGTTTGTATCTTTCCCTTGAGCTCAAGGAATTTGTCATTTCCATCTTTAGAAATAAGAGCTCTGCCTTTTCCTACCTCCCAAGTTTCCTAGTAAGTTATACATAGGAATGTAAGGTTTCCAAATGACAGATCCAATAGGGGACTTCTGGTCCAGCAATTGCCGCTGCCTCCTTAGCTGAGGGGTTGGCCTAGAGTTCATTGGAAAAGCAGAAGAGGTGATGGAGTGACCTAGAGACTGTGTATTCTTTGTTAGATGAATTCCTGGGTTAGCTCTTTACCAGCTATGTAACTCTGGGTAAGACCTTTAATTCTCTGAGTCTTATTTTCTTCATCTATGAAATGAGGGTAAAAATACTTGCTTAACTTCTCCCCTATTGTTGTTTTGAAGAACCAGGGAATATGTTAAGGGTTCTGTAAACTCTGAAATGCCAGAAAAATACAAATGCCTGGGGGTTTTCTTGGATTATTATTATTATCTAAAGGCTTGCCCTTTGTGGATTTTCTTTGTTTTCCCCAGCTTTGATGAGGCTGGAGCCTCACATATCAAACTTGATTGAAATGGCTTTGGGTGACTCTTGTTTAAACATCTCTCAGGAGCTAAATGTTAGTAGTTAGTCAAGTGCTTGTTGATTAATTGCTATTATGTGCATTTGTGTCTACAATTATCTGTGAATGGATATGACTATGTCCAGAGGAAGGTGAGCAGAGTAGTAAGGGGTCTGGAGACTATTATGTTTGAAATTCAAGACTGTGCCATAGAAATATTGCTTGAAAGAACAGGGAAATGAAAAGAAAATGCTTAGGGAGGACATGAAGGATTGCTAAATGGATTAGCAAAGTCATATCTAGGACTTTTTTTTACTGGGTCAAAAACTGTCATGGAACCATAGTGGGGGTGGCAGTGCTGAGGCCAATTTAAGGGGAATTGGAGGTAGTAATAGCTGAAAACAGCATTATCATAGGTGCTCTTCTGCCAGGAGTGGAAGCAACCCATCAACCAGGAAGTACATATGGCTCCCAACAAAGGGTTGAAGGGAAATACAGGATTTGGGAAAGGGTTATGACATCATGGCTACCTAGATCTGTGCATGGAAGGGGGGTGGGTCACACGAAGGATAATAAATGTTTGAGGCATGAAGATGGTGATCTTAATGCAGGGAGAAGGCAAGCTTTAAATCTGTTCAAGTATCCACTGTGGTGATAATGATTGTGATGAGGAGAAGGAAGATGATGACCGTGGTGATCAAAATGGTAACAAAGATGGTGGTAGAGATAATGATGGCAGTGATATACTGGTGATGATGGTAATGGTGGTGACTTGGGCCAATCTGTCCTAGTTATAGTCTAGGACTGTGGTGGCAAACCTATAGCATGTGTGCCAGAGGGGGCACTCAGAGCCCTTTCTGGGTATGCATGCTATTGCCCCAGCACAGAGTTCTCCAGAGTTCGTCACTAGAATGCCAGAGGAACGTGGGGCTGGGATGCTTCCCTCCCCCTTTCCACATGTACCTGAGGACATTTCTCACACCACCTACCCCTTTAAAAGGTTTGCCATCACAGATCTAGGGGGTTTGATCTGTTCTAGTTGACCTCAGAGGCCAGGAGTAGAGCCAATGGTAGGAAGTTTATAGGAAAGTCATTTCTGGCAAAAAAAAAAAAAAAAGCATACATTGAATTTCACTGATAATTTTTTTTTTTTTTACAAATTGAGGTTTTGTGGCAACTCTGAGTTGAGCAAGTCTAATGGTGCCATTTTTCCATTCTCACAATATTTCACATTTTTCATTACTATTATGTTATGGCGATCTGTGATCAGTGATCTTTGATGTGACTATTGTAATTATTTTGGGGCACCACAGACTGTGCTTATATAAAACATGGAACTTGGTCAATACTGTGTGTGTTCTCTTCTACCAACCAGTAGAAACCTTGTTTTTCTCTCTGGTCCTCTTCTTTCTGAGACACAGCAGAATGAAATTAGGTCAATTCATAAACTTACAATGGCCTCTAAGTATTTAAGTCAAGGAAAGAGTCCATCCTTGGGGCAATCTTCATTGTTGTCTTATTTTTAAAAATTGCCAAGGCCACCCTGATCAGTTAGCAGTCATCAACATTGAGGCAAGACTTTCCACCACCAAAAAGACTATGACTCACTGAAGACTCAGATGATGGTTAACATTTTTTAGCAATAAAGGATTGCAAAATTAAGATATGTACATAATTTTAGAGATATATTATTACACACTTAAAAGACCTCAGTATAGTGTAAATATAACTTTTATATGCACTGGGAAATTAAAAAAATCATATGATCCACTTTATTGTGATATTCCCTTTATTGTGGTAGTCTAGAACTGAACCCACAATATCTCTAAGGCTTGTCTGTATATGAGGAAAACCTTCCTAATTATGTGAGCTATCCAAAAGCAGACTGGGTGGTCTCTGGAAGTAGTGGATTCCCCTTCACTGGAAGGCTGAACAAAGGTGGGATAACCACTTGTTTCAGGTGCTCTGGGGGGAATCCTGTTGAGATGTATATTGGACTCAGTGGAGTCTTAGGTCCTTATTGACTCTGAGGTGCTCGGATTCTGAGTCAGAGTCACTGCTCTTTGTAACGTTGGCTGTACCATTTTCTCATGATCCTGGAAAGTTAAAGTTAGATATTACAACTTACATAAATACTAAATGGCTTGGTCTTGTGTTCTATGTCCTTTGGTCATGCTTGCTCTATTGTTAAGTAGGTTTTTCTGCATCTCCAGTTAAAAAAAAAAAAGATGTTTCGATTGAGATTTAGTCTCAGATATTCTTAATCTGATTTTTCTGGACTATCCAGAAGGTGTTCTTATACCTTCCCCCTAAACTAATCTTTTGAGGAGAGCCTAGGTTTTTTGGGGGATGGATTTGGCCTGGATTGAAGGCTTTAAGGAAAATTGACCCAGACAGAAGGCCAACCTAGGATGGAAGAGGTACAAAGTCCCCCTTCTAACACATACTGGCCATATGACTATACATAAGTCACTTAATTCTTCAATTCCCAAGGTAAGCAAGACTCACCGCTACAAGAAAAATTGATGATCTGCACTAGTTGGAGTTCCCACAATGGCAATTTTCCACACTGATGAAGTCATAGGTCTCAATGAAGAAGAAAAGATTCTTTCTTGGTTTTATTTCTCATTTTTCATTGGAACAGATGTCTTAGTGTCCTTAGTATCTCCCTTTGTTTCAGTACCTTCCTCCCAACTGCATGTCTGTATTCCAAGAGTATCCAGAGTTCATGTAAATACAGGGAAAAGAGCCATCAAACTGGGTCCCAGCCACATTCTTGTCTTGTGCTCACAAGACACAGCAGATCCACCAACTAAAATGTCTGAGTCATGGATAAAATTAAATAGGATGCAGATTTTTTGGAAGATGAACTGCTATTTCATTAGAATACACACACACACACACATGCACACACATACCTGATAATGTGCAGGTGCAGAAGATAGTAAGAATTCCCAGAATAAATGAATAATCAACTCTGGAGAACATATCCAGATGTTCAATTGGCTGAGCTGGGTTCCTGGTCTCTTCCTGTATCTGCTCAGTCCTTACTTTTTGTCCTTTGTTTAGAAGGAGAGATAAGCTTTCTTTTTTCTGTTCCAAAGTGGGGGAATATGGGTGTGGACACAATCTATAATGTCAGGCTTGGTTGCTCTTGGATAGCTATTCGAACTCTTGTTTTTTACCTTTCTCTTTTTTGCTCTGCTATAAATTATATTTTTCTGGGAGGTATGTTGGGAGAGAGAGGTTGGGAAGTAGAGTAAAAAAAAAATATATATATATATGTATATATAGCCAATATATTTTTAAAATCAGTAAATCAGAGGTAGCTAGATAGCCTAATGAATAGAGAGCCAGGTCTGGATACAAGAAGCCCTGGGTTCAAATCTGACCTGACACTTCCTAGCTGTGTGACCCTAGGCAAGTCACTTAACCCTCATTGCCTAACCCTTATCACTTAAGTAAGCTAAATATACTTAGTAGCCATTCTAAGAAAGAAGGTATGGTTTTTTAAAAAAAGAAGCAGAACAGTAAAGCAACAAAATTTAAAAATTAGAGAGACATTCCAGGCAAGAGAATGAATAGAGCTTCTCTAATTGCCAAGACTTGTGGATTGTACCTTAACAACATCTCCCACGTCCTTTTCTGTCTTTCCCCTTCTCGTGATTTGTTCATGAGCACCAACTTGTAAACAGAAAAGATAGGATTTGAACTCATGTCCACTATGTCATGCTGCCTGTAGTAGCCACTGGTAGTCCAGCTTGATTAGGCTGCAACATATGTTGTGGAGAATGATATAATATAAGGCTGGTGCGGGTGTATGGAGCCTAATTATGAGATAAAAATAGACAGATGCATTTGCCTCTCTTAAAAAAGTAACAACAGCATGACTGATGACAGGGCTTCTTGTAGGAGCATCTCACTTTATGGTATCTTTTCTAAAGACCTTAGACAAGGACTAAGATTCCAGAGATGCTTTGTGTTCAAAAGACAAAGGACTATACTTTCCAAATTATCCTCATCTAGGAAGATGGTGGCGGGTGAAAGAACTACATTTAAGAGCCTGAACGTAGATGAATAATTTCATTAAATCAAAAGTAGGAGGAGGAAGAAGACAGAAAAAGTAGGAGAGATGTACAGAGGTAGTTAGCTTTCTAATCTGTGGCTGCCATATTGGGCCCCCTACCATGCCCAAGGAGAGCAGTCACCAGGAAACATGGAAGTCAGGAGCCTGGCGAGCTCCCATCCTGCCTTAATTTATTCAGCCTAATCTCTGCCCACTAACACATAACATCTCAGGAGCCAGTCATGGTTTCCTAATTTGCCTGGGTCATTCAGGAGGCAGTCCAAGGGGTGTTGAAGGGAAGATCAACCTGCTCATTTGGTCTAGGAATTTTGGGGGAAGATAAAAGAAGGATCAACTTCTGATTAACAACATTTTATTTTTATTAAGATCTGTGCTGGGCAGTATGGGAAAGGGAAGAACTTGATCTCTGAGGTCTCTTTCAATGGACAGATTTTATGGTTGAAGTGATCCAATAAACAGAACGGTATAATGGAACAAATGTTGGATATAGGGGATAGTGTCATACAGAGGAAGGAGTACAAAACTTGAAGTCAAAAGACCTGAGTTCAAATCTCTATTCTCAAGTCCACTTACTACTTGTGTGACCTTGGGAAAATCACTTAACTCTTCTAGTTCAGTTTTCTCATCTGTAAAATGAGGGGGATTGAACTAGATGATCTCTGAGGTCCTTCCAGTTTTGCCTTTATAACCCTGTGGAATATTTGGTCTTGAATAATGGATCGATGTTTTTTTCTCTGTGACACTGGGCAAGTCATTTTTCATCCCCTATGAAATTAGGAGTCTGGACTAGCTAGATGCTTCCCAAAGTTCCTTCCAGCTCTAAAATCTTAAGATGAATAAGGCAGAGTCTCTGATCTCAAGGAGCTCCCAATCTGGTCAGACCAATGTACATTCAACATTTGGAGAACTCTCATTAGAGTCAGAGGTTTGGTTAAACCATAGGATATTAGCTGTGATGGCAGTATGAGACTGGAAAAAGGAAAGATCATGGGAAAACCTCACTGAAGCATTGACTAATTAGTGAGGTTAAATAGGTAGTTGGATAAGAGGATATTTTTGTATTTTGTTTCCTTTTCTTGCCCTTTTTTAAAAAACATAGTTAATGTGGGAACTTGTTTGGCATGGCCGGACGTATTGGTAATAGGTTTTATATTTCTTGCTTTCTCAATGGTGTAGGAGAGAAAGAAGGAAGAGTATTCAGGATCTGAAAATTCAAAACAATGAATTTTTTTAAATAGAGAAGGGGGGTACCATGGACCAAGATTGGGAGAAATGAAAGAAATCAGAAATGGGTATAATGTCCAGTGTAGCAAGGAGACTTCTCTGACTGAAGAAAGTTCCAGTAGGTGTTATAGAAATGATATGCCATTCAATGGCTCCCCAATGCTTATAGGATTAAGTCTTGGCATTTAAGGCTTGCATAGTCTGACCCCAAACCTACTTTTTCCCTCCCCCAAGCCTTCAGGAATTTTTGACTTGAACCAGATATCATTTTACTGACATTACCCAGAAAACACCATGTTCAGGTATGGAGAGGAGGATCATGTCTTGCCTCAGCTTGGAGTCCTCCTTTTTCTCTGGCTTACATGCAGTATAGGGCTTGAAATTTTCCAAAGTATTTCCCTCACAACAACTTTGGGAGTTAGAGAGTATATCATCCCCATTTTACAGATGACAAGATGGAAACTTAGAGCAGTGACATGGTTAGCCTTTGGTCACCCAGTAAAAGCCTGCGATGGACCTTGAACCCAGGTCTCAAGTCTAGTGCCAATACTGTTTTCTCTTCAGCACAGCTCCTGCTTCTCCAAACATCTCCCACACGTTTTCACAGTAGAGATAGAGGTGAGAAAATGTGCAGACAGGGAATACATTCAATGTTTACTGGAAAAGGCTTTACAGATTGACCCAGTGATGGCCCATGGGTCTCTTGTCTGAGGATTGCCCACTCAGCAGAGTTATGAGAGCTTCATCATCAGAATTTTGACTCCTACTGAATGATTTTTTTTACTTTTGACCTCAGCACTCCATCAAGACTACTAAAATATGAAGGGATTTTGAACTAGGAATTAGGCCACCAAGGCTTCAAGGTCCATGTCTGCCACTATATGACCTTGGGCAAGTCACTTCTTAATGAGTCTTTGTCCTTATGGGTCAAAAATGGAGGTTGGATTAGATGATCTCCGTGGGCTCTTCTAAATCTACCAATCTAAGAATCTAGGGGAGTGACCATAGGGATGAAATCATTGGTCTTTAGAAAGGGTCACAGTGACAAGAGTGATAGATGTGGAGACAAAGCTAGATCTAGATCTCTTGTCCAATATATCAATAGAATAAAATATTTATTAAACTATTACTTGATATAAAATGCTATTATAAGAACCAGGGATAAAAGAAAAAGGAAAAACAATCCCTATCCTCAAGGATCTTACAGTCTAATTAGGGAGATAATGTGTACATAAATAGATGCCTACAAGATTCACGTAGAGAAGATAGAAGGACTTCCTTAGAAGAGAAGGTCCTGGCCATTGAAAGGAACAGGAAGAGCCTCTTGTGGAGTCGTTCTTGAGAGAAGCCAGGGGTTCCAAGAGAGAGAGAGAGAGAGAGAGATGAGGAAATGGAACAACGCCAGTATATTAGGCTCAGTATTTCTATAGTAAGAGTAATTGGTCTATTACTTTGTAGAATTCCACTTAGACTCACTCTTCCAAACCACACTTACAATGGCAGGTTGAGCCTCAGACTACTCTTCCCCTTAGGATTCTAGGAGAAAACCCTTGAGGGGTTGTAGGTCATAATACTTTTATATACAAGCCCCCCTCTAGTTTGCTCTGCCTTCCAATATCCATCAACCACTTGATATCAATTCGTTTTCATTAAGGGATGTTTTCTGAAAACGTCTAGCAAGGACAACAATTACAAAAGCATCTCACAAACTGGGGCACATTCTCTCTTTACACATATAAGGACCCTGGGTAGTCTCAAGCTTAAAGTACAAAGGCATTTGTATTTTACAAATGCATAAAAATACATGTGTAGAGGACATGAAGGGCTGAGGACTACTTTTTTGACTCCTGTCCTTCAGAATCCTTTTCTGGTGGGCAGCTAAGTGGCTCAATGGATTGAAAATCAGGTCTAGACGTAGGATGTCCTGGGTTCAAATCGGACCTCAGATACTTCTTAGCTGTGTGACAAAGTTAACTAAGCCTTATTGTCTAGCTCTTGCCACTCTTTTGCCTTGGAATGCACAGTGTTGGGAGAGAGAGGGAAGAAGTTTCCACCAAGTTTGGTTTGGTATGTTGTATTAGAGAAGGATGAATATTGTCTTTCCTCAGCCAGACTGGCTGCTTCCTGGGTGAAGCAGGTGTATTGGCTACTGCTGCTGCTCCCCACTTCTCTGGTCTCTGCTACTGACTACAATCGGTATGAAGATATCTGATGCCTCTTCCAAACTTTCAGAGCTCTTAAAGTAGTAACCTGTTCTATTCTATTCTCATTCAGGAAGACAAGTGAAAACAGCAGGCAATGATCAGGTGTTTGTTATGAAGGAATAAAGTCAAAAGAGACAAAAGAAATAGAGGCACCAAGCATTCGTGGACGCCCAGCATTAGGGTGAAGAGAAAAGGGAGCTACTGTTCCTTACTCCATTCCCATCTATCAGCTCACAATAGTTCTTGCCTAGGCCTTGTTCAGTATGGAAAAGTACCCCAAAAAGGTGCCAAGGAAGGGGTATATAGATCCAAGACCCAGTTCTTGCTCCTTCATCACTCCTTCCAGCTCTGAAGCCAATTATGCTTTTTGTCACCACACAGTATGGATCCCCAAGTCATCATAGCTAAAACTAATGTCTGAAGTACCTCCTGTTGGCCTGGCAGCAGGCATAAGCTTCAAGGATTGGGCCTTAATTGGCCAGTCTTCCCATCACAACTTATTCATTTTTCTAGTCATTTTCACATAGATTTTCTCATCAGCCTCTCATGGCAGCCCTGTAGGGTAGGTACGATGAATATTATCACTCTCAATTTGCCCATGAGGAGTCAGAGGCAAAGAGGAGTCAGTGAAGGGATGTGTTCAGTTCGAAGAGAGATGCCCTCCTTGGGCCATCGAGAACCATACAAGTCAGGGTGTAGATAAGATGTTTCTAATTTTGTCTGAGAGATAATTATCCCACTATTACTTAAGAAAGAGCCTCCCTGAGATATCTGTCTGTAATGGAAAGACTTCTACCGCCTCTCAAAGGCCATCTGGAAAATTTTCATGTCAGTGCCTGGAGCCTGGAAGATAAATTCATCCTTCTTACAGAGAAAATATTCTACTGCCAGGGTTTGCTGGCTGTGCGTATGGCTGAAAAAAAATAAATGTATAGTTCTCTCTTCAGTGGCTAGAAGATGTATAAAACAGTACGATCCTTCCTTCTAAATCTAGATTTTCTGTGAACAGAGGCTGAAAGTTAGCTGAAGGGATGAGCACAAAGGAGAATCACGTTCATTTTTTAGTGCCCAACATGGTACCCAGTAGACTTTCAAAATGCCGATTGATTAAATTGGCTGCTTCTATCACAGAACTTTAAACCCAGCCTGAAGGCAAAGTTCAGCTCATATAACTTCCTACCCTTTCAATAGGGTACACAGAATCTAGTAGGGTACAACCCAATTGACCTTGACAGTGATTTCAGCTAACACCCCAGGTAGGGTCTAGCCAAGATGTCATTAATCTGGGTGTGGCTGTAAATGAGTGGTCACCTTTTCCTGTCCTCTTGGGAGAAAAGAAAACAGTCCCAGCATGGTAGAGTGGATATAAGGTTGAATGTGGCATTGAGGAAGCATGGATTCCAGCTAAAAACTAGATTTGAGATGATAAATAAGTCTCCCCTCCTTTTAGCTCACCTGTAAAATGACGCCATTGAATTCTCTGTGGTTCCTTCCCACTCCAGCATTCTTTGATTTCTCCCATTTAGCATCTTGGGATGATTGAATCCAGAGAAGAATGAATAAGAGAAAATGCAAGTAGAAAAGGAAAGGAATAGTCAGATGATGATTTCCCCAGCTACCACAGAGGAAGAGATAAGTTTTAAGGACTCTTCTACTAAGCTGGATCCCTTCTATCATCCCACTGCCCATGTCAAGCCCTTTGGGGCTCAGCAGTTTTTAGAAATTATTTGACTCTAATCATTCCATCTCCTAGAAGATAACCTCATTGTCTCAGAAATATACTATCGGGCAGAAGAACTGAATTAGCTGGGTCTATGAGTGGTAGTAAGTAACCAGGGCTTTACTAGGAATGAACAATGAGCAGGAGGGCATCGTTTTCATTTCAGAGTCAGAGCCCAAATTCTGGGATACTCATTTGGGGAAATAAATTTGACTAGTCAGGGCTGGCAGCAGGGTGGAGGAACTGAAGGGTTGTTGTCCCCAGAAGACCTGTTCTAGGCTATGATGGCAGCCAGGAGTGATCTGCCTCTCTCATGTTTCCACCTGCTCATTCTCTACTGCCTAACAGCAAGAGAAAGTGGCCCAAAATGTACAAATGTACCCCATAATTGGAAACTGAATACAGGTTTCTGTGGAAACCGAGGAGACACAGGAGCTAGATAGCTGCATTAAGTCTCCTGACTGCCTGCCGGAGAGGGACCCTTGGGTCTGCTCACCGAAACAAGAGTGTTTCTGCAAACAGATAAAAAAGGGGACGTGAGGGGTTCTGTTACTTGGAGAGCTACTGATAAGCTAGCAATTTTGCCCTGCTGGGAAAGAGCCAAGCAGACTTGGCCCCAACTCAGCCACAAAACCCCTACAGAAGAGTTTAGATGAGCTCCAAATCTTTGAGAAAGCGAAATGTTCAATCTTTTAGGAACTTCCTCTTTCTCTCTATCCTTCCTACCTAACCAACCAAAGAAGCTACCATCCTTCTGATTTTTGCAAAGGAAGCTTGTTTATAATCTCTTGCTAAGGGAATATAGTTAAGAGGTTTCAAGGGCAGCATCACAGCCACCTAAAGGAGCATCTGGCTGTTCATTTCAACCCAATGAGCTTTTATTAAATAGCTACTATGTCCCAGGCACTAGAATGGACACTGGAGATACCAAGACATGTTTTGATACTAATACATGTTATAAAATTAATCAATCAACAGGCATTTATTGATTTATTTATCACTTGCCAGGCAACAAGAGAAGGTTCAGCTCAGTTAACCTTTTGAGATTTTGAGATCTCATAGGATCATAGGTTTTTGCACTGAAAAAAGATCTTTTGAGATCAGAGAATCAAAGATTTAGAGCTGAAAGGAATTTGAATGGTTATCTAATCATTTTCCAGATGAGGACAGTAAGCCCAGAGAAGTAGAGAGACCTGTTTACATTGATACAAGTAGTAAATGACAGAGGTGAGATTTGAACCCAGGTCCTTTGACTCCCAATCAAGAGCTGTCTTCATTGTACCATATTGCCCCAAAGGATATTCAACCCCAAATTGAATGAATGAATAAAGCATTTTTGAAAGTGCTAAATATATACAAAGTACTAGGCTAAGCTCTGAGGATGCAAAAAGAAATGTGTGAGAATCCATGCTCTATAAGGGCTCATATTTGAATGGAGATACAACACATATAAAGGGTTTCAACTGCACATCAGGCACCCCTAGGAGCCATCACAAGGCTACACCTCTGCAGGCATTGCTTGCCAGGATGGTGTCAGCTGAGAACCAGAATGGGAAAGTGATTTGTCCAGGGTTACACAGGCAATGAATAAGTTGGAGATTAGAGTGTTCCTGGTAACCCACGGGTCAGAGGTTTACATGGAGAGGAGAGTGTACCAAATCAACAAGAGGCAAAGGGATCAGACTAGATGACCTTTCAGGTCTCTTTTTGTTGAAAATCTCTTGATTTTTAATTCCAAATCTTTACATCAAACCATATTGCTTGCCATTCATGTGGGAGCTTTCTCTTACAGATGATTAGAATTTATCCTTGATCCTGATCCCATAGATATCTTTTCATAAGAGTTCTGTAAGTCTTCTTTCTCTCTTTGGACCTCCTCTGTAAAATGATGCTGTTTAAGGTCTCTCCCTCCAGTCCCTTCCCCCTCCAGCATTCTTTGCTTTTTCTTTTTTCCAATTTGACATCTTGGGATGGTTGAACCCAGAGAAGAATGTGTGAGAAAGATTGCAAGTAGAAAAGTAAAGGAATAGTCAGATAACTTCCTGGTGCTGATGGCTGTCCTCTGAATATTTTTATATTTTCTGCATTAATTCCTATTGCAAATCTCTGAATTTCCCTTCCCTTAGTATAACAGAGCTTGGAAAAGCTTGGTGGTCATCTAAGATGTCTAAGCTCTTTGATTATTTTTATACATGTATTTTCCTCCAGGTGACAAATTTCTTGATGGAAGGACTATTTTGCTACATAGTGCCTTGTACATAGTAGCCTAATTGAGGTTCAAGGAAGGGGGAGGGACTGGTGTAATGTTATAAAAGGAGTTAATAGCATTAGGATTAGAACCCAGGATTCCAGACTGATGAGTGTATTTCATAAGATTTAGAGTTGGAAGAACTCTTAAAGATCATCTCTTCCTGGTCCAGGGAGAATTAGTGATTTTGGCCAAGGCATAACAGTGCCAGAGGCAGACTCCAAACCCTAATCCTCTGACTTCAAATTCAGTTCCCTTTCCACTACATCACAACTTTCTATCTTCTCCCCAAGGGCTCTTTGCAGCTCCCCAGTGGCACTGGGAGTCTCTTGGGCCATTGCAAAGGCTTTGTTTCTCCCAAAGGGATCTCTGTGAGGAATTATTGAGCCCCAGCCATAACTATTGTGAAAGTTCTCAGTTGAACTTATCCTGATGACCCCATCTCTAGCAGGAGCCTGGCTTGTGGCCCTCCCTATAGCATTTTATTGGCAAGAAGGAACCAGGGCAGCGGAGGAAATGATAAAACTTGGACCTTTTCCACCTGCTGGGTGGAGGCTCATTTCCTCTTGCAATGCTCCCATTGTAGGTGGTACAGAATAGCTGCATAATGAGTTGCAGTCCATGGGCAATCACCAGCCTCCTTTTATACTGTTTACATTATTGGAGAAGGCTGTAACTGCACATCTGAACATTTGAGCATTCTTTGTGGTTGAAGATTTCTCCAACTCCACTTTGGAGTTGATTTCAGAGGATTATTTCTGATTTGAAATCACATGTAGAGTTGAGTGGACTTGTATCCAAGAAAGAGATGGTTTGGACGTGTCTTTGGGTAGTCTAGCTAGCTCATTACCAGATCATTTACAACCTGCCAATAGAGGGAATTCATTTTTCTTGGAATGAGAGGTAGCCCAGTGGAAGAAAAGGAGCCTCAGGAGCCTTGAAACTGGGAGACCTGGGTTCATATCCTGACTCATTAAGGTTCATTTAGAATGTGACTCTGAGCAACTGACTTAAAATTCTCAAGCCTCAGTTTCCTCATCTATAAAACAGAGATAATAATGCATGTTCTACCAGCCTGAGTTGCTGTTATAAACAAAGAACTATGTAAGCCTTCAAATACCCTGTAAGTGTAAGATATTGACTTCCCTGGACAGTGACCCTTTCCTTCTGACCTCACCCAGGCCTTTGCTTAGGACATTTCTTATCTTTTTTTCTTATTTTTCTAAATTTTATTTAATTAATTTAGAATATTTTCCCATGGTTACAAGATTCATGTTCTTTCCCTCCCCTTCCCCTATTCCACCCTCCCCCCATAGCTGACATGCAATTCCACTGGGTTTTACATGTGTCATTGATCACGACCTATGTCCATATTATTGATAATTGCACTAGGGTGATCCTTTAGGGTCTACATCCCCAATCATATCCCCATCGATCCATGTGATCAAGCAGTTGTTTTCCTTCTGTGTTTCTACTCCCACAGTTCTTCCTCTGGATATGGTTAGCATTCTTTCTCATAAGTCCTTCCGAATTGTCCTGGGTCATTGCATTGCTGTTAATAGAGAAATCCATTACTTTCTATTGTACCAGAGTGTATCCGTCTCTGTGTACAATGTTCTCCTGGTTCTGCTCCTCTCACTCTGCGTCAATTCCTGGAGGTTGTTCCAGTTCACATGGAATTCCTCCAGATCATTGTTTGGTTAGGACATTTCTGATGTCCAGATATGATATTGTATTGGAATTTCAGTTATCTATGTTTCTGTATTATCCTTCTAGTAGATTGTAAGCTTCTTGAGGGCAGAAGTGGTGCCTTAACCAAACTCGGGATCTCCCAAGAGCATACTGTTTCTGGGCTCAGAAAACCTGAGTTCGAATAACTTCTCTGCTGCTTACTTTCTGGGTGATGTTTTTAAATCCTTACCTTCCATCTTAGAATTAATACTAAGAATTAGTTCAAAGGCAGATGGATGGCAAGAGCTAGGAAATGGGGATTAAGTGACTTGCCCAGGTCACACTTCAAGGAAGTGTCTGAGGCCAGAACCGAACCTAGGACCTCCCATCTCTGTGTGATCTTAACCTTCCTAGGACCCAGTTTCCTCATCTGTAAAATGGGGATAAAAATGGCATAATAAGCTAGGGTCATTGTGAGGATAAAATGAGATAATAATTATAAACACTTAGGAGGGTACATGGCATATAATAAGCACCCTATAAAGTTTTCTTATTGTCATTATTATTATAATCTGTAAAATTAGAGATTAAGACTAGATATTCTCCAAAGTCTTAGTTCTAAAACAGTGATTCTTGGATGCTACACAGTGCTCTGTACACAGTAGGTTCTTAATGAACATTTTTAGAAGAGGGAAGGAGGAGGCAAGAATGTACAGAAGTTCCGGTCAATGGCACTAAACATGAGAGATAGAAAGAACTATTTGAAAAAGCCCTATGTATACTGCAAAAGAAATCTATATCCCAACTAATATAGATAACATCTTCGGGACCAGGCTAAGTACCTATAGATCCAACCTCAGATGTTTCCTAATTGGGTGACCCTGCCTAAGCAAGTCCCTTCTCCTCTCTGCCTTAGTTTCCTTATCTACAAAATAGGAACAATAATCACATCTACCTCCCAAAGTTGTGAAAATTAAATGAGAGAATAAAAACAGTATCTTGTAAATCTTAAAGTTTTACATAAATGCTAGCCATTATTATTATTTATATTACTGGCTGTGCAAGGCACTTGTAGTATAAGCAAAAATCATCCTGGCCTTAAGGACCTTGAAGTTTGTTGTGAAAATAAATCCAATATGAAATATTTTGAGGAGGGAGGAATCCAGGGAGGATCAGGGTAAGTTTCTTAGAGGAGATGGTATCTGAGCTGAGCCTTTAAGCAAGAGAAAGATGGGGGAGGAAGGAGAAGTTCAGTCCCAGCCTGGGGGATGGCTTGCACCAATGTACAGAGAAAGAAGACAGAATGTTCAAGGTCAGAGAACAGCCAGTTGACCAGTTTGACCTTGTAAAGGGGAGAAGTTATTTAGAAAGGCTAGAAAAGGGATGTTGGGAACCAGTTCATGGAAGGCTTTACATGCCAACCCAAGGGCTTTGTTCTTTAGCCTCTGGCCAAGGTTTTTGAGGAAGGGATTGAAGGGGTCAGATTTTTGCTTTAGAAAGTTGAGTAGAGGACCGCTGGGAGAGCAGACACTAGAATCAGAGAGAGCCATTAGATGGTTATCATAGTATTAGAAATGAGAGGCTATGAGATCCTAGACTGAGGTAACGGTTGTGTGAATGGAGAGAAGGGATCGTCTATGAGTCATGTGGAGGGCGAACTGACAAGAATTATCAGCTAATTAGCTATGAGGAGAAGGAAAGATGTTTCTGAGGTTCTAAAGGGTAGGATGGTGGTGCCTTCAACACGGTAAGGGAATGAAACTTTCATGTTATACTCAGGTGAAAGCAGCTGAAGCATCCTGAAGGGCTTGATGGGGAGCAAATCTCCTTGGTAGCTGGGTATCTCCTCCGTGTGAGCTCCAGGCCACCATGGCTTCTCTGAAATCTGGAAATGCCTGCTCAAATGCATTTCAAACTGATGGCAAGCTGGAGCTAACCAAACCGTGCTTTGTTAACAATAGAGAAATACTCTTGTTACTTTTGAATCAATAAGATTTGAAGGAAAAAAGTGGAAAATCCACTTACTCAGAACTCCCCCTTCCCCATCCCAGTCTCATTTCCTCAACATTCTGGTCAAACAGAGTTCAGTTGAGGCTTCCAGAATATCATGTTTTTGCCAGCCTGAGGAGAAACCCCTTTCCTCCTGGGCAGAAACACTTAACCCAAAGCATAGGATGTTAGGGTTCTAGGTCTAGATGGGAAAAGGAGCTCAGAGACCATTTTGTTCAGTACTCTCATTTTAATGATAAGGAAATTAAGTCCCTGGAAGGAGAAATGTCTTACAAAAAATCATACAGCTAATTAGTAGTGAATCCATATGTTGAGAACGGAGCCAGGGAGAGCTTGGGACAAAGTATGGGAGCTATAGTGAACATTGTCATCCACCAAAGCCCTAAAGCTATTTGGATGTCTATTCCCTGAGGAAGATGATGTGGTACCTTGGGACTGCTATGTGTCAGTAGCCTGAAAAAAGGGTCTGGGTCATGAATTCCTTCCTCTCTCAAATCCTAAGCCCTGGTTCAACTTATTAGGAAGCATTAGCTTCTCTATGGGTTTTGAGCTTCTTTTAAAAAACAAACTCACTATGGTTTAAAAATCATATTTGGGATATGGGTACTGCTCTCTATAGGAACAGCGGGGATTTATGTCCTTGTATACCAACAATGCTTTCATTGGAATTGAAGTATAAAGAGAATTTACTTTGTAATGATTTGGTGGTGAATATACTGCTCTTTCCCAAAGAACTCAAAAAGAATCTTATGTAATATGAAAAGCTGATAGCAAGATGTGTAGACGACAGTATCATTCCTTTCATACTTCTGTAAGATGCCATCCCTTTCAGATGTGGACAACTTATTTGTGGAAAAATGGGGGAAAACACAAGCAATCCTGAGAAAATCTCTGAGAAAATATCCCCACAGAAAAAAAGTATTTTGGGGGAAACACAGGTAGAGTTCTATGAGGACCTGAGAGAAAGCAGCCTGCCATTCATTCAGATCTGTCCCAGCTTGGTTGTCTGTAAGCAGCATGGATTGGTTCTTCTACCTGTGTAACTACTTGCTTTTAGTCTTTGCTAGATCATTATCTGTCTTCTACCCTTAAAGCATGCGAGATCCCCAATGCTAGCATGGATTCTTCCCATGACCCTATCTTCTCCTGTCCTCCCTTCTCTTGTCTTCTCTTCCTGGCCTCTCTTGGCGGCTTTAATAACTTCCAGGTTTTCAGTGACCCCTTTGCAAACAATTCTCAAATCCACATATCCTCCTCTTGAATTCCAGTCAAGGATCATCAGTTTTCAGCTGTATATTTCCATCTAAATGTTCCAATGGCATCTCAAATTCATCATGTCCAAAACAGAACTCATTCTCTTCCATTCTAAATCTGTGCCTCCCCCCAAAGTCCTAATTTCTGGGGACGACACCTCTATCTTCTCAAGTCATTCAGGCACATAATCTCAGAATCATCTTTTGAATCCTTCCTCTCACTATCATAATCTAATCAGTTACCAAGATTTGTGCAGTCTACCTCCACAGCATCATCCATTTCCAGCCATTTCTCTCTGTGCAGACACTACTTCATCACCTCTCACCTGGACTTCCTTTAGAGACTGTTCTTTGGTGTCCATGCTTTCGATCCATGTCTTCTGCTACAAAAAAAACAAAACAAAACAAAAAAAAACCCTCTTGCTGTGAGGTTAAATATAGACTCCTCAGTCTGGCACTTGAAGCCCTCTACAATCTGGTTCTTTCCTCCCTTCTTCCCTCTCTTCTTTCCTTCCTTCCTTCCTTCCTTCCTTCCTTCCTTCCTTCCTTCCTTCCTTCCTTCCTTCCTTCCTTCCTTCCTTCCTTCCTTCCTTCCTGCCTGCCTTCCTGCCTTTCTTTCTTCCTTCCTGCCTTCCTGTCTTCCTTTTTTTCTCTTATCTATTAATGTAATTTAATCAATTGTTCACCTTCTTATTTAAATATCTATTCATTTATTTTTCTGTGTTTATCTATTTATATGTCTATTTGTTTATTTTGCCCTGAACCCCTTTGGTAGTCAGGTGAAGCCCTTAGGCTTCTCAGAATGATGTTTTAAAATGCATAAGATGTGTCACTATTTAGTCAATAAACATTTAATGAGTGCCTTCTTTGTGCCAGACACCATGCTAAGTGCTAGATGACAAAGAATTACAAAGGAAACTGAAATAGTTATTAAAAAACTTTTTTTAAAAAACCACAAAAGTTCCCAGACATGCTGAATTAATAGAATATAAATATCTTGAAAGTAAAGACACTGGTTTTTGCCTTTGTATCCCCAGCACCTAGCAGTGACCTACACATAGTAATGCTTCTGTTTCATATATATTTATATTACTAATAAATAATTTAATAACAAGTGTTTGCCAAACTGAATTGTCAAATGTGATGATAGACTCACTGACTGCTGGTCTCCCACCACATACAGCAATAGTGCTCCTGGTTTCTCTCTGGGCCTTTAGAGCTAAAAAAGCTAACATGAGACAGTTCTCCAGCTGTGAGGAGAAACCTGTCATCACTATGTGTCCTGTGCAGAGTGATGGTCCCCGGAGGAGATCTGAGAGGCTGCCATCTTCAGCTTGGTGAATTCTCAATAAAGCTGCCCTTGAAAGGGGTTACATCAGCTGTCAGTTTCCAGGGGTGGAAGAGATTAATATGTCTGCTCCAGAAATGGACTCACCACCTTCACTGGGGCATTGCCTCAAGCTCCTGGTATTCTTGTCAAAGAGTTCAAGATTCAGAGTGTTGGGGTACATTCTGGAATGCTGAGTATCTGCCCAGCCAACAGCAGCTTAGCTGAGGCCAGATGAAAGCAGATGAGATGGAAATGTGATGTCATTAGCCTTGCCTTTCTACAAGTCATTGATTCTCAAATCAATCAGAATTAGAGAATCTCAGACGAATGGAATCTTAGAATTTTAGTTTGGAAGGAACTTTAGAAAGTTAGCTAGTCCAATCTATGGCTCAGTATTGGAATTTCTTCATATTTCTTTTATTCATCCATACTTTTTCTACCGAGTGTCCGTGTTTGTGTATAATATAACAAACTGAAATGTGAGGTGCCCTCTCTCTTTGGACTACAGTATTCTTTTCCTCCTAGGGTATGGGTTCTTTATCTTCCTTGTGCCATGTTACCCTTGGGCAGTCTGACAATACCTAGGGACCCCTTCTCAGAATGCTGTACTTAAAATTTTTTAAAAGCAATAAAAATATACAGGATTACAAAACCGATTTGAATTTAAATAAAATTATCAAAATAGTAACAGCACAAGTTCATTATTACCCTTAGTTAAGAACCTTTCCCTAGGGGATTCCAGGAAGGGGTGATGGAGGTAAATAGCTAGGAGAGAGGGTCAAGAAGCCCAAGGGGCTCAAGGGAGCAGAGTTCCCTCATTTGTCTACCAATCTTCTACCATGTTTGTCGCTCTGGGCCATCTCCCCACCAAATTTCTTCACCTCCCCATTTCCCCATTTTGTTTAAAGTCATTTCTAATTGGATACATGATTGAATGAGATTTTTTTTTTAGGTTAAAAAACTGGTCTGGGGGTGGGGGCAACTGGGCAGCTCAGTGGATTGAGAGCCAGGTCCAGAGATGGGAGGTCCTGGGTTCAAATGTGGCCCCAGACACTTCTTAGCTGTGTGACCCTGGGCAAGTCACTTGACCCCCTTATCACTCTTCTGCCTTAGAACCAATAAACAGTATCGATTCTAAGACAGAAGGTAAGGGTTTAAAAAAAAACTGGTCTAGGAAATCACTCCAAGGACATTGTGAGCAACACTGAGAAGTTGAAATGCTCAAATGATGCTGGCAATTTGGAGGAAATCACAAATCATTATGGTTCTTAGGGAGCTGAGTATAGAGAGTCAATCCAAAGGAACTGTGGAACTTCAGTCTGAGGAGATCAGAAATCGGCTTTTGTCCAGTTAGGGAAGAATAGAATCTTTCCAGGAGTCTGCACCTCATCTCCGATTTGGAAGTGAGGGTCCAGGAAATCCTAAGACTTCAGGCAAGAAAAAGAGGGATGGGGAACTTTTGTTCATCTTTACCTGCTACCTTTCAGGTAACCCTTTGGCTGCCACTGTAGAGAAAGACCCCTGGGGGAGTCTTTTGTCTCCAGTAATGACCAGATTGTAATGGGCTCAGATCCCAGATGACTTTGCCTTCATGAAATATAAATCGAGCATCCTAATGATGTAACCTCTGATGAATCAAGATTTCTGAGAAGGCCAGGGGAACAGTCATCACAGCAAAGACATCTCCTGAATGCCAAATTGGGCAATGAGGGTGGGAAAATTGATAAAAAAAAACAACAACTCCAAAATCTGAGCTGCACCCCACCCATTTACTTGACCCAAGGCTGCTGGGCTGCTTTTCTCTCCTTTTCTGGATCAGGCTTATCTGGCTAAATCTGGATTCTCAGACCTTCACAGAACCAACATTAGTCATGCAAGTTCTCAAGAAGGACTGAAGGGCACCAGAAGATGCAGCCTGATTTTATGAGAGAAGAAGCCATGTTCTAGAGAGGGTGGAATTGTGCCCTGGGCTGTGCCCAAGTGTTTTATTTATCCCCTGTAAGACAAATCACCACATTTCCCTGGGCCTTGGTTTAGTCATCTCTAAAAGAGGGAGCTAGATTAGATGGTCTTTAAGACAAATGTTTTTAACTTAGAGTTCATTAACTTGTTTTGTTAATGTTTGGAAACCTGGATTCAATATAATTAGTTTCCTTTATAATTCAGCAACTTTTATTTTATTCAGTTAAAAGCATTCTTCTGAGAAGAGCTCTATTGGCTTTAGATAGCCAGTGGGGCCCATGATGCCCATAAAAGGTTGAGAAACTCTATTCAAAGATTCCTCCTATCACTAAATCTCAGTTACGATAGTGCTATGATCCTGATAATAATGATGACGATAGCTAATATTCATGTAGTTTTGTGTCAGGTACTATGCTAACTGCTTTAGAAATGTTATCTCATTTGATCCTCACAACAACCCTGGGAGGTAGACATCATTATTCCCATTTTATAGATGAGGAAACTGAGATAGAGGTTAAGTGACTTGCCCAGGGTCATACAGCTATTAAGTGTCTGAGACTGGATTTGAACTCAGGTCTTCCTGACTCTTGGGCCGACCCTCTATTCACTGGGTCACTTAGCTGAGAAGAAAAGATTTAGTTAGAATGAGATTCTATAAATATGAATTGAACATCAACTATGTGTAAGCCTTATAGAATAAAAGAGCATGATCTGCATTGTTGGAGATCATAGACCCAACAAAATAAATGAAAGGCAGGATGGTGTAGTGGATAAAACAGGAAACTTGAAATCAGGAAGATGTAGGTTAGAGATCCAGGTCAGACACTCACTGCCTGTATGACCCTGGATAAAGAACTCATTTTACTTGACCCTCAATCTCAGCTTACTCATCTGTGAAATGGGGATGACACTTGCACCTACATCACGGAGTTGTCATGGGGATCAAATGAATGGTACAGTGACGTCTAAATGTTAGCTATTGCTATTATTTGGCAATGGGAATACCAAAGCAAAATAAAGCCCCTTTCCTTAAGGAAGTTACCTTATATTAAGGGATACAACAGACACACAAGAAAATACAAGGGACTTTTATCCATGTCTTCAAATGTTTTAAGGACATATAAAGATTGATGGAAAGAACTGGAGATGTTTAGCAGGAAGAGAACTCAGGGAAGATCAGATAACATATCAGAGGATTTCAAAGGCTGAAAAGTGGAAGAAGGGTTAGATTTCATTGAATCTGGCTCAAGGGTAGACACAGGATAAACAAGTGAAGGTTACAAAGAGGTGTATTTAGACTTAACATCAGGAAAAACTTTACAACTAGAGCTCTCTGTAGTGGATTGAAGGGCTGGGAGAGGTGGCGGGTTCCCCCTCTTTGATGGTCTTCAGGCAGACTGGGAGAGTACATGTCAGGAGAGAGTGAGGTTCCTTTCACCTTTCCTGGACCAGGTTACACTTTCAACTCTCAAATGAATTGATCTGGTGATTCAGATTGTCCTGTGATGACAATGTGAGGCACTTATGGGAAGAATTTCAGGACTTGAGCTGGCTTTCTTTGGGAGCTGGTAACCTCCTTGTATTCAAACAGAGCTTGGAGAATGTCTTCTAAAGGAGTCTAATAGAAGAATTTCAAGTTTCAACTTCTCTTTGTATCTCCAACACTTTAGTACAGTGACTGCCACATAGTAGGCACTTAATAATATTTATTGATTACTGGTGAACTAGATGGACATTGAAGTTCTCTTCATTTCTCAATGGTTCTCTTCTCACCTCATTTAAGTGGTTCCCAATTAATTTTTCCCCCAATCTAAGCTCCTGAATCTAGACCCAACATGAACTTGAGGATTTCCTGAACAAAGGAGAGAGCACAACAAACTGACTGGTCAAGATAAAATAAAGGCAGGATCCTGACATGAGTTCAGTAAATTTCCTCAATGTCCATATTCTCTGTATGTCAACGTAATTGATTTCCTTTGTAATCTTCTGAATTTATAAACATTATTCTGAGAATTACAACCGAAATACTCTGAATTTTATGCATTTATAAACACTATTCTGAGAAGGGTTCCCTTGGCTTCACCAGATTACCAGTGTTCCATGATGCAAAGAAAGGTTAAGAATCTTAGCCTCAAATGAATATCTGTTTGCCTTTTACTCTGCTCCCAAGCTGATGTAGCTCCTCTTCTAAGTCAGCTTCCTTTTATGGCTCCAGCTGGAGTTGACATGGAAGTTTTCTAATTAGTCTATGTCTGTGGATCAAAGATCTAATGAGGGTGGGACAATTGGATCTCATGTAAGGTGCTTGGTTGTCTAACTTTGACACCTGAGCACTAGGTTTGGAAGAGGAGAACTTCAGATTGAATATTTGCTTTTGCCTCTTGCTGTCTCTCTGCCTTGGGATGAGTTATTTGATGGCATGAGACCTCCATTTCTGCTTCTCCCCTTCTCAGAGAGCACTGATTGTCAGTTAGTCAATATACATGTCTTTAATGTCTACTATAATCAGGCATCATACAGGCACAAAGGCTACAAAGAGAGACAAAAAAATAGCCCCTTCCCTTGAGGAACTCGCCATCCTTGGCCCAAGAATTTCTTAACTTTTTTTTTTTTTGGCATGGCCCCCTGGGAACTTTGGTGAAGACAGCTTAGAATTTTTTAAATGCATAAAATAAAATACATAGGATTACAAAGTAAATTAATTATATTGAAATAGTTATATAATTATATTGAAATAGTTTTATACATATGTATATGATTACTTTATATATTTTAAACATATTTAAAGTTTATTTTTATATACATTCTACATATTTTGTAAGTTTATGGGTCCAGAGTTAAGAACTCCCACTCCTTATGTGAAACTCTTTCTAAATCCTAGACTCAGTTTGTTCTGCCCTTCTTGGTTTCCTCCCACCATTCTCTCCTTTCTTTAATTCATCCTTTGTAGAGCTGCTAGATGTATATCCCAAAACAAAGGTATGACTCTGTTACTCTTCAGCTCAAGAAAATCCAGTGGCTCCATCTTTCCCTTTAGAAGCCAGTATAAACTCCTCCCCTTGGCATTTAAAGCTTCCCCAATCTGGTTTCAACCTCTCTTTCCAAACTAATTTCACATTATTCCTCTTCAATAGCCTTCATCCCAGGGGAACTTGTGCCCTTGTACCTTCCCAGGGACTATCCTCTATCTCCTGACTCCATGTCTGCACCAATTGTCCCTTCTCCCCGGAATGTTGTCACTTTTCACCCCTCCCATTCCGAATCCCTAGCATCCTTTTGGAGGTCCAAGTCCCACTTCACACCTGAGGCCCTTCCTGATCTCCATCATTGGTAGTACAGATCTTCCCCTTTCCCCATTTCTTTGTATATATTTTCTTGTGCCTTCTCTATGTTCCTGTTAGTTCTCCTTCTGGTAGAATGTAAGCTTGGGGGCAGGAACTGCCTCAATTTTTGACATTGTGACTATTTGACAATCTGACAACATTTAAAAATTCCCTCTGCCTGGCACATGAGAGGTGCTTAATGGATGATTGTTGAATTAGCCAATCGCTGGATTTAGGGATTTTTAGGCATTCAGATCTCTAGTTCCCATCTCTTTTGCTACTATTGCCCCAACCTTGGTACTTTAGCATCAGCGTTCACTCTTCTTTTCCTCTGCCACTCATCCCCCATTCAGAAATAATATACAAGTGCTTAAATGTAAGGATAAAAGAATCTACTATTCAAACTCAGACTGGGTGACTCCCTAGATGGCTAATCCATCTTCTCTAACAATATGGTCCCGAGGGCCCTTCTAAGGTTCTCTAGGCTTGAGCCTTCCCATTTCCAAAGGCCTTTTGTCCTAAGCCATCTTGCCTCCTCTTTTTTTTCCTAACCCTTCCCCATTTGGCTGACCTCTTTTGTTCCTGCTTCTATGGCCTCCCCCTGACCCTTTCTTTCCTGTCACTCACACCTCTAAAATTCCAAAGCAGAAGAGAGCAGTATGGTGCTTATCATCTTGGTCTTTACTTAGTAGGAGGATGCTGGAGTTCAAAGGATTTCTCCCAGAAGAGGGAAGAGTCTTAGTGTAGGGCAAACAAGTGAGCAATTTGGTGGGAGTCAAAGAATGTTGGATTGGGAAAGTGTGGAGCCAGATTCAGATCCAAATTCTGCTGCTCCTTACCGTATGACTGTGGACAAGTCATTTAATTTCTCTGGTGCCTTAGGATACTCCTCTGTAAAATTAAAGGCTTTGGACAAGATGATCTTTTAAGATTCTTTCAAGGTCTGAGTCTGTGGTGCTCACTTTAGCAGTACATATACTAACAGTAGAAGGTTACAGAGAAGATGAGCCTTCATGACCCTGTACAAGCATCATATGTAGGGTCAGCTAGGTGGCAGAGTGGATAGAGTAGCCTAGAGTTGGGAGGACCTGAGTTCAAATGTGATCTCAGATACTTCTTAGCTTTGTGACCCTGGGCAAATGACTTAACCCTGTTTGCCTAGCCCTTGCCCTTCTATCTTACAGTTGTTACTAAGACAGAAAGTAAGGATTTTTAAAAGAATAATATGCAAATTCATGAGGCATTCCATAAAAGAAAAAAATAGACCTGAGTCTATGGTCCTATAACTCCAGAATAATTCCTCTAGAGTGTCTTTTTTTTTTTTTTTAAATACTCCACTCCCTAGACCCTTGTGCAAATAGCAATAATATGGAAATAGGTCTTGATCAATGACACACGTAAAACCCAGTGGAATTGATCGTTGATTATTGGGGGGGGGAAGAGGAGGAGGAGAGGGAAAGAACATGAATCATGTAACCATGGGAAAATATTCTAAATTAATTAATTAAATAAAATTTTTCAATTAAAAATTTTAATACTCTACCCCAAGGATCACACATATTAGCTCAGTGGGATTCAGTGTGACGTAGTAGAAAGAATCCTGCAAGGGGAGGAAGGAAGATTTGGGTTCAAGTCCTATCTCAGGCACTTAACTAGATGAGGGTCTCTGGACAAGTCACTTCACATCTCTAGGGTTAGGTGTCTTCTTCTGCAAAGTCAAGAAGTTGGCCTCCATTAATGGATTCCAGATGTTATATTGGACAATCTCTACATTTGACAGATGAGGACGCTGAACCCCAGGGAAGTTAGTCCATGCACTTTGTATTATTTTCTTCAAGTATCTTCCTTTTCCCCCTCCTTCCCAACAGTAGTGCAGGAGGTTTAACCATTTTTGTGCCAAAGACTCCTCTGTGGCGGCTCTAGTGAAGCCTGTAGGTCCCTTTTCAGGATGATGTTTTTTAAATGCATAAAGCAAGATATAGAAAATTACAAAGGAAATCAATTATATTGAAATATAATATCTATGTTATAATAATAGTAATTATTATATAATTATATAATAATAAAATATAATAATATAAATATAATAATATTGAAATATAATAAAGATAATGTAATCATCTCCAAAGATATATTTAAAAAATAACAAATTCCTGGATCCCAGTTT
The DNA here is from genome assembly GCF_027887165.1 of Monodelphis domestica. NCBI lineage: Eukaryota > Metazoa > Chordata > Mammalia > Didelphimorphia > Didelphidae > Monodelphis > Monodelphis domestica. The sequence continues at coordinate 65,706,143 of NC_077233.1, forward strand.
AAGAACTCCTAGCCAAGTGGGACCCATCACTCAGCCCAGCTGGGAGTCCTATTCTTACTCAGCTGGTAATCAGTGCCCTTGACAACTGTTATGATACCCACCTGGATGATAGCGTGTATTTTTTTTTCTGTAACTGGCTCTGAGAAATGGGAAAACAAGAGATTAGGAAGCAGTTTCTTTTTTTCCTTTCTAGTTACATCTTTGGGGGTTTATTGATGGAGGTCAAGCAGATCTAGACCAATAAAATTGTTTATTTGTTCAGGATTAACTTTCTACTCAGCTGTACTGAGTGGCTCTTTAAGACCCTTTCCAGGGCAATGAGACTTGTTATCCAGTTCCCCAGTCAAGCTTTACTAAGCATCCGGTGTAGCCGAGCCTTTTATTAAGCCTTAAGAGAGTATTTGGAGAAGGATCAGAGGATCCTAGACTTAGAGCTGGAAGGGACCTGAGAAATCATCTTTGTCCTCTTCCCTTGGAATGGTCTCTTTCCTGTTCTCTGCCCCCTGGCTTCTCTGACTCAGCTCAGGTCCTGCCACCTTTAGGAGGTTTTTCCTGCTCCCTTTAATGTTGGTACCTGTGAGGAGCTAAGTGATTCAGTGGATAGAGCACCAGGCCTGGAGTGAGAAAGTTGTTGTTCACTCACATCCTACTCTTCATGATCCCATTTGGGGTTTTCTTGGCAAAGATACTGGAGTGGTTTGTCATTTCCTTCTCCAGATCATTTTACAGATGAGGAAACTGAGGCAGACAGGATTAAGAGACTTGTTCAGGGTCATAGAAATAGTTTGCCATTTCCTTCTACAGCTCATTTTAGAGATGAAGAAACTGAGGCAGACAGGATTAAGTGACTTGTTCAGGGTCACAGAAATGGTTTGCCATTTCCTTCTCCAGCTCAATTTATAACTGAGTAAACTGAGGCAAATAGAGTTAAATAATTTGCACAGAGTCACACAGTTAGTAAGTGTATGTGGCCAGATTTGAACTCATAAAGATGAGTCTTCCTGACTCCAGGCCTGAAGTTATGTGATTCTGGGCAAGTCACAATTTCTATTTGCCTCAGTTTCCTCAACTGTAAAATGAGAATAATAACCATCCCTGTCTCCCAAGATTGCTGTAAGGATCAAATGGGATATTACTTGTAAAGCACTTGGCTCATAGTAAACACTATGTGAATGTTTGCTATTATTATTATGATCATTATTATACATACTTATTTATATATTGCCTCCCCCCATTAGACTGTGAACTCTTTATGGGCAAAGGGGCTATTTGGGTTTTTCTTTGTATCCCCAGTGTTTAACACAATGCCTAGCACCAGAGTAAATTCTTAATAAATACCCACTGACTTGATTTGACAGATGAGAAAACTGAGACTCAGGGAAATTAAGTAATTTGGCCAAAATCATTATTTTAGAGCAAGTACTATGTCTAAATTTGAACTCAAGTCCTCAGGGAGGGGCAGCACCAAGATGGCAGTTTAGTAGCAGCAAAAGCTGAAACTTCTCTGACAATCCTTCCCAACCAATTTTTTAAAAGCTCCTCCAAATGACAGGAGTCTAAAACCAATAGCAAGATGAAAGGAGGGAGCTCTCCCACTGAATACAACTTGAAAGGTAGGCAGAGAGAGTTGATTTTCATGGGGTAGGAGCAAAACCGAATTCAAGTCCTCTGACTTCATATCTGACACTACTGGCACCCAAAAGGCTAGTCCTAGACTGGGCAGATTAGACAGAACCACCTATAAAGGAAAATTATGGAGGCCCTTATTCTCAAAATACCACTCCTAGGCTAGAAACTCTACCATTAGTGATTTACTTCTTTAAAGATGATGTTTCTCTTTTAAAATTTGAATGGCTCTGCTGGGAGGTCCCACAGTAAGTCTTAAATGCCCAGGGCAGCTAGGTGGCACAGTGAATAGAGCAGCATGCCTAGATATGGGATGTCCTGGATTCAAATCTCATCTCATATACTTCCTAGCTATGTGACCCTGGGCAAGTCATTTAACTCTGCCTAAGCTGTTACTCTTAAGCCTCAGAGTTGTTACTAAGAAAGAAAGTAAGGCTTAAAAAGAAAACAAAAGACTTAAATTCCCTTGCAATCCCATATCTTCAGTGATATTTTCTCTACTTGCCTTTCTCTTCTACTGAAAATTCAGTTATTAGTAACTCCTTTGGATTAAGGCATCATTAAAATCTACATGGTTTTCTGAGAGAAAGAATAACTTCCCCCACACACACCATGAGGTATTTGAACAGATGGGACCACAGGATGGATCAGTTCTGTTGGGACTTGTCACAACACTGAGGTTTAGCCAAATAATGGAACAGGCCCCTAATTACCTAGAAATAAAGGAAATCTGAGCTACAAGACTGGCTAGAGGACACAGTTATGAAAAGAGAAGCCAAAGGGAGGTATGTTCTCTGTTTTGAATCCATCCATCTCTGCCAGCCATCCTCTCTGGAAGCCTTCCTTCCCTCACAAATCAAATACAGAAAATCCATTCCTTTTTGCCAGAGTAAGAGATGGATGGAATGAAGAAGCAATCTGTGTATAGCATTCTGTACTATTTTGTCAGGTGCTTCACTTGGGTTCATGCTTCATTCTATTTATTTTTGTAAGCCTTAGTATCAATTCCAAGACAGAAGATCAATAAGGGCTAGTCAGTGGGGGTTAGGAGACTTGCCCAGGGTCACCCAGCTAGGAAGTGTTGGAGGCCAGGACCTCCTGTCTCTGCCTGACTCCATTCACTGTGCTACCTAGCTGCCCCCGTGTCACATTTTAATAGCTATTTGAATGGCTCTATTCTGTACTGAGTTCATGGTAGTAATGATGCTTGCCCCAGATCAGAGGTAATATAGTTACCCATCCTATGATTAAATGCTCTCACTAAATGGGAAGGAGCATAATGATGGCGTCTCTAATGGGGATGACCACAAAGATCATTCCTGAGTCATTGTTGTTTTCACAAATTTAGGGAATTAAATTTTTTAATGGAAAAAATCCACCATTAGATTGCCCACTGTCCTTGAAATGATGCCACTATTATCTTCTTTGGATTAAGGCATGAAATGTTCCCAAGTAGATGCAAATGTTACACAATCATCTGGTCTAATACTCTCATTTTACAGATCAAACTGAGTCCCAGATAAGTTAATTGATCTGCCTATGGTCAAATAGGTAGTAAGCAGCAAAGCCAGGGTAGGAACCCAAATCCTCTGACTATGGTCAATGACTCAGTCAACAATCATTCATTAAACTTACTATGTGCCAGGCACTGTGCTAAGTGCTAAGGTTCCAAAGAAAGGGCATAAAACCTTTGTCTCCAAGAAACTCACTTTAGAATGGGGAGAAAAACATAGAGATAATGAGGAAGAGAGAAGATATGTGCTGAGTAGATAGAAGATCATCTCAGAGGGGAAGAAACAAGTAGCTGCAGGGACCAGAAGAGGTCTCCTGGAGAAGGAAGTTGGGGAGACCAAAAGGTGCAAGTGAGGGGGCAGAGGAGAGCAGTAAAATTCAGGAAGCCTGGGAAGGTAGGACATTGCTTCTCTTTAGGGGCAACTCATTAAACCATCACTAACTTGTAATGCCTTCTTTGGAACTCTAGTCCTATTAATCCCAGTGAGGAGGTGGAATGGAAGTTTTGATTGCTGAAGGGATAATGGGACTTGCCCAGCATTTGGTAGAATTCCAGTGATGGGGTCTTTAGATGTCCAGATGGAAATAGGAGGGTGCTGGATCTCTGGGGAGAGAAATTGTGAAAGGAGATAGCCCGTACCTGTTGTTATTATTACGGTTGTTTGTGGTGGTAGTCATGTCTGACTCTGGGTGACCCCATTTGGGGTTTTCTTGGCAAAGATACTGGAGTGGTTTTGCCATTCATTTCTTTTTCCAGCTCATTTTACACCTGAGGAAACTGAGGTAACAGGGTTAAGTGATTTGCTCTGGGTCACACAGCTGGTAAGTATCTGAGGCCAGATTTGACTTCAAGGTAATTCTTCCTGACCTCAGGACCAATACCCTATCCACTGTAGCACCTAGCTGCCCCTAATCTTTACCTGCTTCATAATTTTAAGTAAGGGAGACCTTGCATTCTGGCAAGAATCAATGGCTGCATTCATCCCCCATTCCCCTCTTCTGCTGGGCAAGAATTCCATGGAAAATAACTTCTTGCTTCACTGAATAGCTGCTGGAGGAAATTATATCGGGTACCTTCCACCAATATTCTCCTATGTTCTTCTCTAAGAAAAATCTTCTGGTTCTTGATATGTCAAAACCTATTTCCCCTGGAGAAAAAGAAGATCCATATATATCCCATGTCTATGTGTGGGATTCCTACACATATTCCTATAGCTGCTACCTTCTCCCCATTGGAAGTGGGATCAGTTCATACCTGGTCAGTGGGAAAGCCAAGATGGGTTTGTTCCCCAATCTTAATAATAGTAATAGGGGTAGGGGCAACGAGGTAACACAGTGGGTAGAATACCAGGCATGGAGTCAAGAAGGTCTAGATTCAAATTTGGCCTCAAATACTTCCTAGTTGTATGACCCTGGGTGAGTCACTTAATTCCAATTGTCTAGCTCTTACCGCTCTTTCTTCTGTCTTAGACAGAAAGTAAGATTTTAAAATAATAATAGTGGTAGTAGCAGGAGTCAGCATTTATACAATACTTTAAAATTTATAAAATGCTTTATGTTTCTCATTTTATCCTCACAATAACCCTGGAGATAGGTGTCATTATTATCCACATTTTAGTCATCAGGGAAATGAGGCTGACACAGGTTAAGTGACTTGCCCAAGGTTCTAGAACTAGGGATTTGAACTCAGGTCTTCCTGAATCCAAGTCCTACAATCTATCCACCATATTTTCTACCTGCCTCAATAGCTTAATCAGCTGTTGCCATCTATATGGTCTTCAGTCATCACATGACTATGGTCTATGGCACGCTTCCATGTTCCTCACAACCACCCCAACCCTTGGTAGTACTAGCTCCATTTTACAGATGAAAAAAGGCAAGTTGAGAGATGTTAATTCAATTCAATATATAGTTATTAAGTATATACTATGTGCTAGTTCTGTGCTAGTTCCTAGGAATACAGAGCCAGGAAGGAAACCGTCCCTGCCCTCAAGAAGCTTATAAGAGATGGGGTGAATACAACATGTATAAAAGTAGGCAAATAAAAACAAACTAATACAAATATATTTCAAGAGTCTCATAGATTGAGAGGGAGAAGGAATTATAAAGTCATAGTCCCATCCTCTTATTTTACAGACAAAGAAACTGAGGAGTATTGCCAGTATTGAGGCTGAGCTAGGATTTGAACCCAGCTTACGACTTCAATTTCAGAATGTTGTGGGGTTTTTTTTTATCACTTGTGCAAAAATCATGGAGGCAGAAGATGAATGGAGAGCAGCTGGCAGGGCTATTTGGCTAGAGCTGAGCATACATGATAACATTAAAGAAGGCTGAAAAGGTAGGTGGGCTCCAGATGTTCACACCACTATCTGGTTGAGGAGTTAGGATTGGACCAAAGTCTTCTGCCTCCGAGAACGGCATATCTCATAGTCAGCCAGCATTGAGCAGATGGAGACCATGTTGTTTTGATGGAATGCGCTTTTCCCCAAGGATCCAGGAGCATCTTGCAGTCCTGCCACTAGTTCCAAAAAGATGGAACGTCTTCCTTTCTCTTGGTCGGGTTTGCTGAATGGATGCCCTGGGCTGTTTTTGTGAGGAAGCAATGAGCCTCCCAGGGGTCTGCTCCATGTTGCGTTAAAGTTTTTCCCTTCTCTTAATCAAAATCCAGCTCCCGGGGATCCAGGGATGGATTCCTAAGTGTTGAGGGGTGGGAATGGGGGAGAAGCTTTTGGAATTCCCTCTCTGTAATTTCAATGCTGGCGGTGCCGTTGCTGTCTTTAAATTTAGACTCCTCACCATGGTAGCCGAATGAGCGCCCAATGTGCCATTGATGATCACTCCAAATGTCAAGCCTGAAAGGCTGTTTTGAAATTTGCGTGCCCAAAGTAATGAGGAAAAGAGGATTGCTTCAAAGGTCTGATTCGAATGAGTCATTGCATGTACCTCTAATTGTTCGAGCTCGAATTGTCTCTGTCTTGTTTTTTGAATGCTGTGATTTTCCATCTTAAGACTGCTTGAAAAAAACACACAGAGGCGAAAAAAACCAAGTGGCTCAACCCTTCCCCCAAAGTAAAGGCTCGCTCCAAAGCTGTCAGCTTCTCCCCGTTTATTATGCCAGAGGAATTGCTCGTAGAGTCGTAGGCTAAGAACTGAGAGTGATGTGGTCACCTCTCTGAGTGCTAGCCTAGGAGAGTGCCTAATCTATGAAAATTCTCAAGGCAGGTGATAAAGGCAGCCTTGCAAGCAGCAGAAAATGTCAGCCCAATGACAAGTAATAATAATAGCTCACATTTATATAGGCTTTGAGGTTTGCAAAGTACTTTATATACAATATTCCCTTCAATCCACAAGACAACCTTGTGAGGTAGCTGCTATTATTATCCCCATTTTATAGATGAGAGGCTATGGATCTTAGAGGTCTTTTGAGTCCAGCTCCCTCATTTTACAGGTAAGGAAACTGAGGCTCAGAGAGTTGGTGATTTACTGAGTCACATAAGTGTCTGGGGTGGTAGTCAAACCTGGATTTTCTTGACTACTAGTCCATGACTGTGGATAGAGCACTGGGCTTGGCATCAAGAATACTTCTCTTCATGAATTCAAATCTGGCCTCAGATACTTGTTAGCTGTGTGACCCTGGACAAGTCACTTAACACCATTTGCCTCAGTTTCCTTAGAACTGGAAAAGGAAATGGCAAATCACTTTGGTATCTTTGCCAAGAAAATCCCAAATGGAGTCAGGGAAAGTTGGGCGCAACTGAAGTCCATGACTATCTATCAGAGCTACTTAGAAGAATGGAATTTGAGTTAGAAAGGAATTCAGGAGCTTTCTAAGCCAACCGAGCACCAGAGGCACCCTCGCTAAGAAATATCCAACAAGGTATTCTTGGTATTCTTCCTGATGTTAAATTTCACTTGGCCTCTCTGTAACATACCCACACAGCTAGGTGGCATAGTAGAGAGACGGCTGGGCTTGGAGTCATCTTCATGAGTTCAAATCTGGCCTCAGACACTTATGTATGTGATTCTAGTCAAGTCATTTCACTGTTTGCCACAGTTTTTCTTACCTGTAAAATGAGCTGGAGAAAGAAATAGCAAACCACTCCAGCATCTTTGCCAAGAAAATCCCCAGATGGGGTCATGAAGAGTTGGACATGACTGAAAATTAATGACCAATAATTTTTATCCGTTGCTCTTTGTTCTTCCCTCTGAGTCCAAACAGAACAAAGCCAGACCCTCCTTCACACGGTAATCCTTAAAATACTTGAAGAGAACTAAAATGTTTACCCTGTTTTCTTTTCTCCAGACTAAACATGTCCAGTCCCTATAACTGATCCCATATGTCATGAACTTAAGGCAGCTCACCATTCTGGTTGCCCTCCTCTGGACACTCTCCAGTTTATCACTGCTCTTTCTTTAACCATGGTGCCCAGATCTGAGCACAATATTCCAAAGGAGGTCTGTCAGAACAGAGACCAATGAGACCATTGCCTCCTTATTCCTAAAAAATGGATGGAACAGTGAATAGAGTGATACTCCTAGAATCAGGAAGATCTGAGTTCAAGTCCAGCCTTGGACACATCTTAGCTGTGTGACTCTGTGTTAACCTCTGCTTGCTTCATTTTCCTCAACTATAAAATGGAGATAACAATAGCATCTTCCTAGGGTTTTTTTGCTATCAGAATCAAATGAGATATTTGTGAAGCATTTAGCATAGTACCTGGCACAGAGAAGGCACTTAATAAATGTTATGCTCATTTCCTTTCCTTCCTCTTAATGGAGCCCAAGATCACATGAGCATTTTTGGTTCTACATTATACTACTGACTCGTATTGAGCTCATGGGTTACCAATACTCCCCCCAAACTTTTTCTGAGCTCCTAAATGTTCATGTTTCTACCATCTTGAACTTGTAAAATTGACTTTTTGAACCCAATTGTATGTCTTTACCGTTATCTGAATTTATTGAAGTTTATATCTAGACCTAGCTCAATGCCTGTTAAGGACCTTTCGGATATTGTTGTCCACTGCGTTAGCTGTTTCTTCCAGGTTTGTATCCTCTGCAAATGTGATAAGCTTACTGCCTGTGCTATTATCCAATTGACTGAAAAACTTGTTAAACAACCAAGGGCCAAACACAGGTTCCTGGAATATTCCACTAGAGACCTTCTTCCTTGATGATGTTGGCCCATTGACTACTCTTCTTTGAGTCCAGCCATAAAACCAGTTCTGAATCCAGTGTTTGCATTATGATTAAATCCATACCTCTCCAAATGGAATAACATGAGATGGTTTATCAACAGCTATGTCAAAAGTCTAGAGAATCCACAGCATTCCCATCGTATTCTAAGTTAGTAAAGGAAAGGAAATAAGGTTGTCTGGCCTGACATGTTCTTGCTAAAGCTTTGTGACAAAAGCCTCCTTTTTAAGATATCCACAAACCTTCTCTTTAATGATCTTTAATTTCAAGAATTTTCCGCTAAGTTCAAATCTGGTCTCAGGCTCTTCTTAGCTGTGTGATCCTGGACAAGTCACTTAATCCCCATTGGCTAGCTCTTGCCATTCTTCTGCCTTGGAACCAATACATAGTATTGATTCTAAGGCAGAAGGTAAGGTTGTTGTTGTTTTTTAAGAATTTTCCAATGAATCAATGTCAAGCTCACTGGTTCAAAGTTTGCTCACCTGCTTTTCCTTGGAAAATCAGGACATGTGTCATCTTGCATTTCTTCCATTTCTCATAACTTTTCATATATCTCTGACTGTTTCAACAATAGTGTCTGCCACTTCTTTCGGGAGTTGAGGATGTAGGGACTTGAATTCATCAAGAGGGGCAAGGTGCTCTCTTATCTCCCTGTTTATCTTGGCTGTCAACTCTATTCACCATCTTTGTTCTACTATTTCCAGTGTAATGGTCATTCTCCATTCCAGAGAAAACAGAAACTAAATCGCTATCAAGCAATTTAAGGCATTCGAAGTTTTTCACAGTTTGGCCCCCATCTCTCTTTGAAACCTTTTTTTCCTTCTGCTCCTCTGGGCTTCAGCCAAACTTGATTACTGAATAGTTCCCATCTGTGTCCTGGGTTTTTCTCTCTCCTTGTGTTGATGGATGCGTTCCAGGCCAAGGGCTTCCCTCCTGTTCCTCTGCTTTCTGCCGGTTATCATCATCACATCCACCCCAAGCAAAAGTCCTCTACTTTTTTTAAAACCCTTACCTTCTGTCTTAGAATCCATACTAAATATAGGTTCCAAGGTAGAAGAGTGGTGAGGGCGAGGCCACTAAAGTTAAATGACTTGCCCAGGGTCGCACAGCTAGGAAGTATCTGAGCACAGATTTGAACCCAAGCCCTCCCATCTCTAGGCCTGGCTGTCTATCCATTGAGCCACCAAGCTCCTCTCTAAGTCCAATACTTTCCTCAATACTCCATTTCTCAATACAGAGTGATAAAAACCCTTTTTATCTTTAGCTTCCCTCATCAGCCTCAACTCATTTAGAGTTGTACCATTCCTGATCCTGTTTTTGGAGGGCAGTGCATATAGTTCATCTTCCATTATTGGCCTTGCCTCAATTCTTTCTACATTTCATTTAAAAATCTAACTTAATTAATGAGTTCCCTATGCATCAACATTGGTTTCTTCAGACAAATATAATTTTTCTTCCTCATTGGAATAATTTTCCTTTATAACTTCAGAATTTCTCCCTCTTGGGCTGACTTTACTTGAACTACTTTAGTTCACAAAATCTTGTTTTTCCTCTGAACCCTTTGAAATCTGCTTTCTCAAAATCTAAGGTGCATGCCAAATTATGACCACATTTCTTCCCCCTCTCTGTCTCTGTAGAATGCAGTGGTTTCTTTCTCCTAAAGTTACCATGATTTGACTCCAGTGACCATTTCTTCATTGTCACATTGTCAGTTATTATCAGATTCAAAAACAAATGTCTCCTTGTTGAGGGAGTCATCCTCTACCTTGATAAAAGATGAAATTATTGCTAAGGCAAGTCAGGAAGTCATTGGTTGTTTTGATAGGGGCAGAAATATGTCTAGCAGATGTCTCTTTAAGTCAGATTCCTTATGATTATATTATGTCTTTTTGCCAGGCTCATGCTCAGCTTCTCAGATTCCTCATATATTTCTTCTTTCTGCCTAAGTGGTCTGTAGTGTACTCCCATGATATTAAATCACTTCTGTTTCTCTCTCCTTTGACCTTCACCTAATTATTCTGCATAATGTTTCTCTTCTCTGGTTCTGAATTTCTCTACATAAGTACAACTTCTAGATATACAATGCTATCCCTCCCCCCACCATACACACACTTATGTAACTATCCTTATACCTTGTATTCTTTTGAATAAAGCATACCCATTGTGAGCAACAGTCCAATATAGGTTTTACCTGTCTGATATCTGTCAGATTAACTTTGCCTCCTTGTATTGGGATCTCTAGATCTGAATTGGTGGCCAACATTCTTGACATTTAGATCTTGAGATCTTGGGTTTTACTGTGAGGTTTCTTGGATTTTGCTTCCTGTGAATTTTTTGTCTGGTTACCATTGTCCTTCCTTCTTTGTGTAGCTACTCTTTATAGTGTCTACTTAGGAAATACGTGTGTGTGTGTGTGTGTGTGTGTGTGTGTGTGTGTGTGTACATCTAGTCTTCATTTTCCCCCATACTGTTTAGTTTAAAGCACACTGTATTAGATGTGAAAGTACTGGATGTATACTATTTATTCAGCAAATGTCCTTTTTCTGAGTCCCTACTATGCACTGTCTTACGCTAAGAACTGGGGAAATCACAGGAAAGAACAAACCATGGCATCTGTCTTCAAGGTATTTTAGTGAAGAAAAACAGTATGGTAGAAAGATCATTGGCTTTGGAGTCAGAAGATGTTAGTTTAAATGCCACTTCTGATATGTATTACTTGTACCATTCTGCCTTGTCTAGGGCAAGTACTCAATCAATAATTGTACTGAATAAAATTGCACTTCAGCAAAGATGAGTAGGATGGTGTGCCAGATAGGGGGAAGCCCTTTGCTTAGAATGTATCCATCATGGCTTCTGCTCCATTCTGTTCGCTCATTGCAGTCATGTCCAACTCTTCATGACTTCATTTGGGATTTTCTTGGTAGAGATAATAGAGTGATTTTCCATTTCCTTCCCTAGCTCATTTTACAGATGAGAAAACGGAGGCGAATAGATTTAAGTGATATGCCCAGGAACACACAGCTAGTAAGTGTCTGAGGCTGGTTTCGAATGGAGGAAGATGAGCTTTCCTTGGTCCAGACCCAGTACCCTATCTTCTGAACTCAGCTGCCTCATCCATCAAGGCAAGGAAGCACAAATCCAAGAGGACAGATAGGAACTATTTACTTTGACCAAGACCCAAGGGAACTATGGGAAATAATTTCAAAGGGAGATGGGGGCCAAATTATGGAAAGCTTTAAATGTCTTAAATTACTTGGCAGGTAGGGTATTTCTGAAGACCAGGAAAGGACCATATGCTTTAATCTTCTACCTCTAAATTAAGCTGCTATCTAACTCTGTAAGTTAATCAAAAAAATTTTCAACCTGATGGGTCTTTTAAGGGAGACAGAGGACATGTGTACTTTTCTTCTTGTGTAGGATGTTTAACCTTCTAAGTAGAAGGTAGGAGGAGGCCTCCACCTGGTTTAGCTCTCAAGCCTTGCTTCAAGAGGAGAAGCTGAAAACTCAAAGAAGATTGGCCTGATCCCAGGTGCCTGGAAAAGAGAAAACTGTTGGAGCCTGGTTTTCGATTGTATCTGAGAAAGAGCATCTGGAGGTACCAGGAATTCATGCCATCTGAGCCCAACTTCCAAACCTGGAAAGATTCTGGAGTAACTAATTTAAAACAAACAGATGGGCAAGAAAATTAACTTGAAGACAGCCAAAGGAGATCCTGAGATCTGAAGTAGCAAGAAGCCCAGTGGGCCCAAGGGGGAGTCAGACCATTTGATCCATATGCTCTTTTAGATTGTGGTTCAAAAGGTCTATACTTACAGTGTTCCCTGTGCCTGGAATGTTCAGCATCTTTGCCTTGAATTGAGGTACAATTAAGTTAAGGATAGACCCAGGCCAGCCCTGTCCACTCCTTTATTCCTTCCCAAGCTTTGCTCTTGACTTTCTGGGCTTTTTTCTCTGCCATGATGCTCCCCCCTTCCCTAGGGACTTCCCCTCTTCTGTTTCAGCTTCTTTTTATAGGCTGACTTTCTCATTAGAATTTTAGAACAGCCATGAATGTCTACCTACCGGAAAAGAACTGATAAGTAGAAATCTATATGATGGAGCTTTAGATTTAAATGTGTAAAAATTATTTTATTGTCAAATGATGCCTTCTCTAGTGCAGGGAAGGGAAGAAGGGAGGGAGATATGTGAAGAATTAATGTAACAAACTAACAAAGGAATAAATACATTATTTATTTAAACTGAAACAAAGAATATTAGAAGATAAACTGCTTGAGGGCAGGGTTGTCTGTATTCCCAGCTTAGTGCAGTGCCTAGCAGGAGCTTAATAAATGTTTATTGACTTGATTTGACTTAGAGCTCACTGTGCATTGGAATTCTTTATCTATGTGCTTGGTAGCCCCTTATTAGACTATAATGTCCATGAGGACAGGAACTGGGTCTTAGCTGAACACTATTATGCATAATGTAAGTACTCAATACATTTTTAAAAACTCTTACCTTCTGTCTTAGAATCAATACTGTGTATTGGTTCCAAGGCAGAAGAGTGGTAAGGGCCAGGAAATTGGGGTTAAGTGACTTGCCCAGGGTCACACAGCTGGAAAGTATCTGAGGTCACATTTGAACCCAGGACCTCCTGTCCCTGGGTCTGGCTCTCAATCCACTGAGCCACCCAGCTGCCCCCACTCAATACATTTTAATGGAATTTGGATCAATTTTCATTCCTAAGAAAGTGCCTACATGTGGGCAATGTAGGCTAATGGAAAGTACATTGAACCAAGATTCAGAAGACTCTGAGAAACAGTATCCAGGTGCTAACCTGTTTTGTTATTCTAGATCTAATGTCTCTTTATTCCTGAGTCAATGTGTTTTCCATTATAGTAAGTGTGATATAACAGCAAGAATGCTAATTCTGGAGACAGTAGATCTGGGTTCAAATGCCATCCCTAACACTTACTACCTATATGACCTTGACCAAGTCACCTCAGTTTTCTTAACTATAAAATGAGAGAGAGCCTGTGAGGTCAATTGTTGCTCTGAATATATGGTTTTAGGATTTAAAAAATGGATCTAATCTCCAGAAGAATATAAGACATCTAGGGTTCCTACCAATTATTCAATTCTTGAGGCAGCTTATGGTGCAGTAGATAGAGAGCCAAGCTCAGAGTCCAATTCTGCCTCAGACATGTGTTATCTTTGTGACCTTGGGCAAGTCACTTAACATCTATTTGCCTCAGTTTCTTCAACTATAAAATGGGGATAATATAAAAGTACTTATTGTTGTGAGGATCAGAGATAATACATGTGAAATAGCGCTAAGCACAGTGCCTAGCACTTGGGGAGGCACTATATAAATGGTTATTTTTGCCAGCTCCTTGAAAGGAGGGCCTGCTTTTACCTCTTTTTATATCCCTAGATATTAGCGCAATGCCTGGCACACAGTAGGCTGCTTAGTAACTGACATAGTAGGCACATAGTCATTGACTGATTAATTGATTCTTCCTCTCCCCGCACCCGTCCTCCCTTGATTGAGCTGTTGTCTTGGTAGCGTTGCCAGCTCATGTGGGCAGCTACACTCAGGAGACACTCCTGAGTTTCCCCATCTCTGACATGAGGGGGCTGGACTTGGTGATTGCTCTGGTCCCTTCCAGCTTTGACATTCTCTGGTTTGATGAGTCACAGTTGAAGGAACCGCTGTGTCCCTGACGCAGGGATTGAGGCCGCTGAAATACCAACTCCTACACCTGACAGTGCTTTTCAGAGGGGCACAGGACCAGTCATCTACTGGCAGGGTAGGCGAGGCAGAGAACAGAAGCGTGATCTCTTGCTTCCCATTTGCAATGGTGAAAGGAAGTCTGCTGGTGAGAGCCTGACAAATCCAGTCTCCACGTCTAATCAGAGAAGGACAAAGAAGGGAGATGGAGTGGTGAGCTAAAGCACAGCTTCTCCCTATTAATTCCTGGCTCTCTTCCTAGCCAGAAAAAGACTTTAGGTCTCCATCATCAACCTTCTCCAGCTCTTGAACCAAAGGGAATTCAATGATTCAATAGGGAGGTGGGAGGGAAGAAGGGAGAAAGCTAGCAGATTGCTGAGCTTACAATTCCTTCCTCCCCGTTTGGAGTCTTTACAGTCCTAATAAAAATCAATAAGTGACTTAAACATCCTGTGGGGAGGGGAAGAGAGGAGAGCAGAAGGTCAGGTTGAACCCCTGAGCCCCTGCCATTCTCAAACGCTGGCACTTCAAACGCTGATAGCCACATTCATTCACTAGGTCTGTTTACAGAATGCTAAGAAGTTGACTTCCCCTGCTATTCAGAAGCTATCAGTCAAACATCCTGTTTGAATAGGGCCCGGATGCAAACCCCTTATATGGTTGGACCTGAGATCTAGGCATCTCCAGGAACTTTTTATGGGTTTAGGTCTCCAAGGAAAGGGGGAGGGGGGGGGAGGAATATTGTAGTAGCTCGTCTCACCCCACCATCTCGCAGGTGGTATCAGGGCTATTCTCAGCAGGTCAGTGGCCCTGTGGTGGCGGAGCCATCGTTCACTGGATGTAGCTGGCCAGACTTGTCCTTCCCCTAGTCACTGCCTCTGTTGGGGGTGGAATAGGGAAAGGGCTGAAAGGGAAGTGATGGCCCCTCATGTTTGACTCCTGTGTCCTGGTCTGACTACATATCGGAATGAATTTGGGGCATCACGTTTTAGTGAAAACATTGGCAAAAAAGACTTGGGTAGTCAGTAAATAAACCTTAATAAGCCTCTAGTATATGCCAGGCACTATGAAGCCGAAGAAAATCAAAAGACAGTGTCTGCTCTGAAGGAACTCAGGGACTAAAGGTAGTAATAACATGCAAACAAGATATGTCGGGTTTTGTTGTTTAGTTGTTTCTGAATTGTCTGTCTCTTTGTGACCCCATTTTGTGGTTATCTTGGCAACAACGCTGGAGTGGTTTGCCAACCCAGTTCACTTTACGGATGAGGAAACTGAGGTAAACAGGAATAAGTAACACAGCTAGTACAATTCTAGACCCTGATTTGAACTTAGGATGAGTCTTCCTGATTCCAAATTCAGAGCTTTTTCCAAACAAGATTATCTCCAATTTATCCTGACTATTAAGAACTGAAGATAGTGAGAAGACTGGAGATCATGCCATACAAAAACTGGGTAAAGAAACCTTCAGATCAGGCGCCCATCACCTCTTTCCTGAATTATTGCAATATTCATCTTCTCTTCCCATTCCATCCATTCCATCCTCCAAACAATCATGAAGTGGATCTGCCAGAAGAATAGATATTATTATTATTTTCCCCTACTCAGGAAGCCTCACTAACTACTTAGTACAATGAAAGGTAAAAACAAACTCATTGGGCATTTAAAGCCCATCACAGTGGACAGCTGGGTGGCTCAGTGAGTTGAGAGCCAGGCCTAAAGATGGGAGTTCCTGGGTTCAAATCTAGCCTCAGATACTTCCCAGCTGTGTGACACTGGGCAAGTCACTTAATCCCCATTGCCTAGCCCTTACCACTTTTCTGCCTTAAAACCAATACACAGTATTGATTCTAAGATGGAAGGTAAGGGCTTAAAAAACAAATAAATAAAAATAAAATCCATCACAGTCAAGCTCGCAACATATCTTTCAGTTTTCATGTTACTAGCTCTCATGAGGCTATATTCTAACCAAACTGCCCTATTTGTTTTCTCCTGTCCACAGCATTCTATTCCTGTCCCTTCTCCCAAGCTTGGAATGCTTTCTTTCCTCTCCACTTCTTGGAATATCTCAACTCCATTCAAGGCTTAGATCAAGGCATCTGTCTATAGGAACCTTCTCTTGGTTGCCCAGTTATGAGTGCATATCCCAATGCTGAGAATTATTTTATTTTGCATGTATCTTGCATTTTCTTACCCACGTATATATTCTTTTTCTGTATTTTCTTATCTGTGCAGATGTTCTTTCTCAACCCTCCTCCCCAGCAGCTCCCCATGCCAGGAGAGTATAAATTCCCTGAGGCAGAGGCCAATTTATCCTTTGTCTTTTAATCCCCAGCACTCCCAAACCTGGGGATAGATAGGTTCATAATTGTACTAATAGAATCATTCAATTGAATTGAACTGAATTGAGAAGAGATAAGCTAAAAGGCATGGTAGGTGCTTTCAAATATTTGAGGGGATGCCATGTGGGATAGAGATCAGACTTGGTCTGCTTAGCCCCAGAGGGCCACATTGGGAGGAATGTGGAAAAAGAAGGCATTGCCAAGGAGCACAATTCAAGGTAAGGAAAAAAAACTCTGAACCATAAAAGAGCTGCCCTGGGAGCTGGTGGGTCCCCATGCCTGGAGGTCTGTAAGTAGACGACTACAAATAAGGGTCATGTGGAGGGGGACTGGGCTAGACGACCTCTGCGGTCCCTTTCCGCTGATATCCAGAGAATGAGCCTGATAAGCCTTTTCTAGGGTTCTCAGCACTTTCCTATTCATTATCTCATTTTCTTTTCACAGGCTTTTTTATTACTTTGGCACAAAAGGTCTTTTGATAGGGAGTATATTTGCCATTCTTTTTCCTACCATCAACAAACTAAAAAAAAATTCTACACCCACGAATAGAAGGAATCACTCATAATCACTCATAATTCTTTGTCTATACAGTAAAGTGAAATTCTCATTCTTTTTCTTATCTTGGTTTTCATGGTCTTTTCCTTTAGTGTACATTAACCTTTCTAGATGCTTTCTTTCCCAACTCTTTTTTATACTTAAATGTTTAGGCATTTTAGCATCATAGCTCTCCTCCCCACTCCCTATATATGAGGCTATCCTGATCTCTTCAACTGCTCGTATTACCCCTATCCACAATTAGTAACAATAACAAGCATTTAAATAACATTTACTATGTTCCAGCATTGTGCTAAGTATTTTAAAATTATCCCATTTGGTCCTCATAACAATACTGGGAAATAGATGCTATTATTATCTTCATTTTACAGATGAGGAAACTGAGGCAGGCAGAGATTAGGTAAATTGCCCAGGATTTCATGGCTAGTAAGTATCTGAGGATAGATTTGAAGTTAGGTCTTCCTGAATTCCCTAGGTACAGTGGATGGAGTGCTGGACCTGGAGCCAAGAGCACCTGAATTCAAATCTGTCCTCAGATACTTACTAGATGTGTGACTGTAGGAGAGCCATTTAACTCTGTTTGTCTCAGTTTCCTCATCTGTAAAATTAGTTGGAATGGAGAAGGAGATGGCAAACCATTAGTGTATTCTTGCCAAAAAAAAAACCAAATAGGGTCACAAAGAGTTGGACATTACTGAAATGACTGAATAATTTCCTGACTCCAAGCCCAGTACTCTATCCATTGCACCATTGTCTTTACATTATATTTACTTTATATATATGTATATATATATATATATATATATATATGAATATATGTTTCCTCCAAGAGAACGTCCTTCTTGAGGATAGAGACCATTTCATTTTTTACTTTGTAATCCCAGTGCCTAGTGTAGAGTAACTACTTTATAAATGCTTCTAAAAATTACTGCTTTCTTTTGGTTTTCGGTTACCTACATATGTCAATTTATCCCTCCTTTCCTTCTCCTAAATGTTTGTTGATTGGTGGCCAACCACCATTACTTTCTCCAATTGATAAATGAGAGATTGAAGGCATAGAAAGGTAAGATACCTGACAACTAGCTAATATCAATGACAGGATGAAGATTTAGCTCTCCTGGTTAGAGATGGGGATGCTGTGATCAACTCTAGGTCTTCTCTTTTAGGAAAGAGCATGATAACCTGGACCAAGTCTAGAGCAGGAATGTTGAATGTTGAAGAACCTTGTTGATAGAAGGAATTTGGTTTTTTTTAGTCTGAAGAAGCCTTTAGAAGAATGCAATAACTTGTCTTCAATCAGCTGAAGGCCTATTACTTAGAAGAGGGATTTGATTTGCTCTGCTTGGCCCCAGAGAGTAGAACTAGGGATGTTTGGTGGAAATTGCTATGGCAAATTTAGCTTTGTTGGGAAAAAATCAGGGCTATCCCAGTGTGGTATGGGCTGCCTCCAGAGGTGTTCTCTCCTCTCCAGAGTCTTTGAGCAAAATTTGGATGAGCAAACTTGTCAAGAAAGCTGGAAAGGGAATTCTCATTTAAGTCTTATTTGTACTATATGGCCTCTGAGGTCCTGTCCAACTTAGAGTCTGTGATTTTCTTAACTGTCAAGTCTAGTGCTTTTCTACTAGGTGCTTCTGTTGATACACTTTACCCAATGCCTGAAGGTTAGAGACTCCTTTGTCCTTAACTGTAGGACCCCCCTGTAGTCAGTGCTAAAGCATCCTTGGACTTCCCCCTACTTCTTAGAAGAAGACAATAGACTTCTTTGTTGGGCATCCATTCCACATTGACCTTCTGCTATCTGCAGAGGAGGACACACTTTTCCTTCAATGTCTTTATAGTTTATTACTTTCTCCCTTCATGTCCCCTGGAATAAATTGTTCTCATCCAACCCTTCTGCTAGGGGAAGTCTTTGTGTGCGTAGAGTAGACACCTCCCTAATTCAGTGATGAGTTTGTGCTTTACTAGTTACCCTTTATCTAGTTTAGCCCACCTGCTCTGATAGTTTAATGGAGTGTGGCTGCTGCACATGCTACAACTTCTTGGAGCCACAGGTGATTGCTGGGTTGCAGGTGGATACCAAAGGATGAAAGCACCCCAGAAAAGGGCCCAGCAAGCCCTCACACCAGAGGTACTGGATTTGATGACTCTGGAAGAGAGTGAAGCCAACGGCTTTGGGCAACTCTGCTTCACTTAAATCCAATTTATGCACAGTTCAAGAGGCATCACTCAATGATATAATTTAGGTCCTCTTTGAGTATTAAGGACAACTACCAGCCAAGCTTCTCCCTAGAGTGCCTGAAGAGGCAAGAAGTTCCTAGTAGTTTCAGGGTTCTCCAAGATATCCTACCATAGCTCCTTCCATCCCCAATCCCTGAGACAACCCCAAGAGAAGGCTTTTCCTTTGGAGACTTAAGCTTCCCATCAGAAATTTCAAACTGCCTGGCAAACTCCTCTCAAGTTGTCAAGACTCACAAATGATGAATAAGGAATGCCTCAGGTCAAGATCATACTTCTGGCAAAGGGTTTGTCATCCTGTAATATATTTTACAGCCGTCAGTCGTGCCTGGTCTTTTCCTTGTTGTTAGTCTATCAGTCCCAAGGACAGAGTCCTTGGGGGTCACTGCAGATTTTCACCCCCTACAGAGGCAGCCAGTCTTGGCAGCACGATGAAGTCACTTTAACCTTCTTCCTATTTCCACCCAGCTAAAATGAGCTTCTTGACATGGGAGATTAAGTGCTTTGAGTGTGAGCTCTGAATAACAAAATCTGGCACTCACATCCTGCCCTGAGTGGGCTTAATGAAAGTTCCCCAGAGAGCAATAAGGAAGGTCACATACATGTATATGTTCAGCCTAGCCTGGGGTGGAGTGTTAGAGCGGAACTGAATGAGTTAGAGAGAAAGGAAAGGGGGGCGGGGAAGGCGGGGGTGGCTATTCTCTGAAACTTTTGGATGATTCTGCCAAGGTAATTTTTTTTCCCATCATTTTCACGTCCGGGCTTTCATCCCAGCCAGCATTCACTCTTTGTTTCTGGCTCCTGGGAATTTGACGTTAGAAGTTTGATTCCTCTGCTGCTGAATTTTCTCCATCATGTGGGGGCACCTGTGCTTGGAGGTGGCTGAACACCATCATTAGCAGGGGTGGACAGCCTTTTGTTTGAAAGGAAAATCCTTCCATTCATTTGTTTGAAAAGGGGGAAAGAGGGGGTGTAAAAGGCATGATGAAAATCACATGGAATTTATAAAATATTGAATGGAGCTTGGTGCCTCCTCCACCAATGAGGAGGTGGATTGAGAAACATTTTCAATATGTACAAGATAGAAATGGTCTGGAAGTTAAGACCCTCCTCAAGCATCCTGGATCTAGAGGTAGAAGGGACCTCAAAAGCCAGTGAGTCCAACCCCTTCATTTTATAGTTAGGGAAACCGAGGCCCAGAACCTTAGATTTAGATCTGGGAAGCCTCTTAGAGGGCACTGAGTCCTACACGTTTTCTAGATAAGTAAACAGATATTCAGATGGTGAACTTCTAGGATCAAAGCCTTAGAACTGGAAAGAACCTCTGAAGCCATTAAGGCCAACTCTCTTATTGTGCAGATGAGGAAATAAAAGGCTAAGGAGGATGAGTGATTTGCCCAAATTCACATAGGTAGTGTCAGACTATGAATCTAGTGCTCTATGGAGAACACCCGCTCTGATCTTCCAGCTAGGGTTTCTTCTACTGTTGTTTATGAAATGCTATTGTCCAAGTGGAAGTTGTGGGCAGTCCTTAGCCTGCCCTCTCCAACATTACTCTAGTTAAGATGGAGCCTTTGGAAAGCCAAGGCTGCCATGGAACCAGAAATGAGCTCTCTATTTCCAGCCCAATGCCTTGTTCTTTGCACTTCTCCAGCTTCGTTCATGTTCCCTTTGCCCAGAACGCTTTGTCTGCCTCATTTCAGTTGATCAGATGACTACAAATTCTTTTAAAGTCAACTCAAGCCTCATGAAGCCTCCCTCCAATGGTGCCATCTTCTTTGGAACTACTTAAAGTCTCTAGGCTTCCTAGAATTCAAATCTCATAGCTTTGGAGTTGAAGGAAGTGTTAAAGGAAAGTTAAAGGTCATTACATCATGGATGAAGGATTAGAGGCTGGAGAGGCTAAGTGACTTATGCTAAGTCATCTAGTTTTCTCATCTTCAGAATGAGTTATTTCCAACTGGAATCCTATATTTATTATCAGACCATAAATTGCATAAGGATAGATTTGACTTGTTCGTGTTTGTAGCCTCGTCAGTACCCCCCCCCCCATATTCCTGGCACATACTTGGTTCCTAATAAATATAAAAACATAGGCAGCAAGGTGACATAGTGGATAGAATGCCAGACCCAGAGTCATGAAGACCTGAATTCAAATTTGACTTCAGATATTGACTAGCTGTGAGACCCTTTGCAATGCACTTAATCTCTGCCTGCCTTAGTGTTATCATTCTTAAGTTGGGGATAATAATAACACTTACCTCCCAAGACTGCAGTGAAGATTAAATGAGATAATATTTGTAGGACTCTTTGCAAACCTTAAAGTGCTGTATAAATATTAGCCATGAAACATTTCTTCAATTTGCAGTTTGATGACATTCATTTATCCCTTAATCCCTTCATTAGTTAATGACATATATTGCTATCTAGTTGTTTCCTGGCCATGAAATTTATTTCCCCAACTAAACCATAAGCCCACTGAGGACAAGGACATGGCTTTCTCCTTTATCCTACACTTTGCCTTGTACAATTGTGATCATGCAATATGTGATCAGTTAATAAGCTGTAAAACTCTGACATTGGAGAGAAATGGTAGACTTTCGCTCATATCATGATCAATGTGGAAATATGTTTTGCATGATCGCACATATGTAGCCAAGATCAAGTCGCTTGCCATCTTGGAAAGGGAAGGATCTAAGGGAGATAACTGGAATCTCAAAGTTTCAGAAAACATATGTTGAAAATTATTATTGCTTATCATTGGGAAATAATATTAAAATTACAACTAAAATAAGAGTGATAAACTTAATGGAGGATGGGAAGATTTGGAAATATGGTGGGACAGAGGAAGGAATGCTAGGAGGAGAAATAGGGTGGGCAAGGCATAGAGAAAGTAATGGGCGTGCTAAGTGTAGACCATACCCTGGGTGAGTGTATATATATATATATATGTTTGGGTTTTCACATCATACAAACAGAATAAATGCAAAATAATTATGAGGTAATTTAGGAGGGAGGGGTCCTCTCAGCTGGTGGGGGTGCAGTCAATAAAGGTTTGGTAAAGAAGATAGAGCTGGAGTTGAGTTTTGCAGGAAGCTGAGGATTCTATGGAGCAGAAGTGAGGAGGGAGTGTCAAGGGGAACACAGCCAGTGCATAGACCCAGAGATGGGAGATGGAGGACCACTGGTAAAGAATAGCCTGGACTATCAGATTCAGGAAGAGGGAAAGGTAGGTTTGGAGACAGGTTATAAAAGACTTTAAAAGTCAAAGAGATGGAAGCAAAATAAGATACCCTGAATCCTTTTCAAAGCTGATTTCAAATGCTATTTCTGACACAAGTATTTCTCAACCTTATAGGTAATAAAGCCCCCCAAAATTGCCTCACATTTTACATTTATGTAAATATATTTATATATTTATGTGTGACCATGAGATTTCCCTCCAGTAGAATATAACTTCTTAAGGACAGAAGCTGTGCCTAGTATATATATGGTAAATGTTGTAAAATGCTTGTTGATTGGCCAATAGCCAGCACGAGGTCTGATGATGCAGGATTTGAAAGCAGAACTAAAGTGTTTGACCTTGTTGTAATGGATATCAGAATGTCCTTACATACAGGCTCTTGAGCAGAATTGAGTCCTCAGGTGTGAAAAGGTAGAGATTTTAAGAGTTTTGCCCTGAGGGAGGTGGGGCTGGTCAAGCAAATATCTTTTCACCAATAATCTAATAGACTGAGCAGAGAGGAGGTAAAGAAAGATCTATTCACAAAGCAGGCATCCCATGGTCCTCCTGCCAGGGAGGCTGATCCTGACTCTGTTCCCCAGACATTCAGGGGGTGTTTTCCTAGACCTTGTTCTGTTTGTTCCTAATGATTTTCCAGGTCCACATTCCTAAATGATCACAGCAAGTGACGTACATCCCTTAGTCCAGCCTGTTGCCAGAATTCCTCCCTTGCAGATGGGGAGTGACTCACTTCATGACAATTCTGGGGATCCGGGTGGGCCCCTGGCCATTGCCAGAATGCTGTCTTTTTGGACTATGCTCTCCTAACTCATCCAGGATTAAAGTGTGGCTAACATTCTTCTGTAAGCTCTCTGCCATGCGTTAGCCTCTTCTCTGTTCCCATCTTTTTTTCCATTTACTATCAAGTTTTGACTAATAAGACTATCCTAGGAATGGAGAACTCCAGTTAAACAAATATCTTGGGAAACTGAATCAGCACAAGACTACATTTTTGTTTCAGTACAACTTGCTGAAAATCTCTCTAGCATTTTTTAGAATCAATACTATGTATAGGTTCCAAGGCAGAAGAGTGGTAAAGACTTGGCAATGGAGGTTAAGAGACTTGTCCAGGGTCACACAGCCATGAAGTATCTGACCCGGATTTGAACCTAAGACCTCCTATCTCCAGGTCTGGCTCTCTCTCCACTGAGCCACCTAGATGACCCATCTAGCATTCTTTTGATCTATGCTCCTAACTTAGTCAGGGGAATCTCCTGAACATATCTTGTTGATGGAGGATCTGGTAGGTACCTGGGTCATCATTGTGAACATTGGCATTTCTCTGCAGGTTTTATTGTGTATTACCTTAACTTCACACACTTTACAATTCCAGAAAATGGGCTGTCTTACTGTTTTTCACAGTTAACATTCTAACTCTCACCCCAAGTTTTTGTTTAGGCTATTTTCTGTGCCTGGGTTGTACCCAATTCTCACCTTCATATTTTGACCTTCCCTATGTCATCTCTACTGGGGCCATGTTAGCTCTGTGGACTTCATAGAATTAAACTTTAAATTTTCAAGCTGGAAAGGATCAGAATGATCATAGATCTCCATTTAAAAAGGTCTTTAAAAGCTATCAAATTTAACCTGCTCATTTTATGGATGAAGACACAGAGGCTTAGTATACACAACTTAAGCAGAAGCTTCCTTAAAGTATCACCTCCTCCTCCATGAAAGCCTTTCCTGCTCTGCTCCCTGCTCTCCACCCCATCCCCACCCAGCATCCGCTAATGCCTCCCCTTTCCTCCAGCCAAAATTACCTGGTTTTCACTGTGCATATAATTTGCATCTGCTTTTTTATTCAGGTATTGTTTCCCCTAATGGAATGTAAGCTCTTTGAGCTATTTTGTTTTATATTGTATCCCTAGCACCCAAAAAGATTCCTGGCACATGGAATAGGCTTAACAATATTCTTGTTGATTGGCTGATTGTACAGGATGGTATAGGTGGAGAAAGTGTAGAAATCAGGACTGCATATGTGCTGGTACTGGAACATTTGTCAGGATTTGGGTTTTGAAGAAATCTCTGATCTCAGCTTGTTTTCTTGAGATGTGCCCATTTCCCCCTAAGAGTCGAGTATGGATAAATATCATAGAGGGTATCACAGGGCTCTTAAGCAGAGATAAGTTCTCAGACACAGCTCTTTCCAGGGAGTCATTCATAGCCCTGGGCAGTCTAGGCAGATGTTGGGAGGATGTAAAAGAGTAGGGATGATGGTGGTGTAGAAGGCAAGTACTATGAAGAAAAAATTGACTTATTATTGCTTCATTGATTGAATAACATGATTAAAGTGCCCATTGTGTGCAATGTTCTGTGGTTACTATTAGGGGAGTTATGAAGATAAGTAAGACATCATCCCATAAGCTTAAGGAATTGATAGACTGGTTGAAAAATATGGGGTGGACGATGGTGGGAAATGTTGCATGAAATATACACAGATAACTGTGAAATCTTTATCAGAGACCCTTCCATGACATGGAGAACCAAGGTTCCCTTTGGGTGATTTCTCTCATCTCTGGCTTTTGACTTCCATCCAGAAGATCCAAGACTTCTCATATATGATAATACTTTGTAGTAGCCAGCCACAAAACCCCTTTGCAAGCACATAATCCACAGACTCAAAGGAAAAAAATAGTAATGGAAAACAAAACAGAGTTCATGGAAAATAGAAGTTTCCTCCAATGGGCAGTCCTTCCAGCTGAGCCTCAAGCCATTTGCAATCCTGCACTATATGGGACTCCTTGAAGGTGTCATCTCTTGTATCTCTTCCAAAAATCCCACACAACTGCCTGCAGGGGGCATAAGTATCACTCTTCCAACTTGACAAAATGGCTCCCGTGGCTTGATGACCATTTGGGGAAGGGTTGGGGGGGGGAATATTTCTGCTGGGAGCCTTGTCCAATGGCTGTAGAGTATATACTTACTCCAGAGCATTCCTGTCGTGGCAGGAGACAATGTTCTGTCCTTGTCCGAGTTGTCAGTGATGATGGTACAATGCTGGGCTAATGTATGTTTGCATTGAAGTGTCTTAGTAATGCAATGATTTGTGTTGTCATTTGACTTCATAGAAGTTTTACCCAGAGATCAACAACAAACAGTCCTTCTCAATTTCAGGCATGCCTTCCTTCATCCTCAATACTAGGTTCAGACATAGTGACTTCAAACCATATATCTTTTAAAAAATGTAGGCTGGTTTGTTGTCTACCCAATGAGCACTCCCCACATCAATCTTCTAGAAGTTTAAGCATTGCCAATTTCTCCCTATGTCTACCATATCCTCATGGGTAAGCGAGAGCATGCCATGTCCCTATCTGACAATTCCATGAACTGGTTCAATAGAGTGGATGGAGATGCCCCTCCCCTACTATAAATAGAACTATAATTACATGAAATCAAATATGATAAATGCTTAAGAGGAGTAGAAAGGACTACGATGGTAGCATCACCTCCAGTTGACTTCATGGAAGAAGTGATATTTGAGTTGCATCAAAGTGTTATGACACATGCTGGCATCCCATTATTGAATTAGAAATGGACAGTTCCAAGGGAGGAATTCCAAGAGACACAATCTGTATGTTCTTTGTAATTCTTTCATCCTGCAAGATACTTCAATACTAAAGGCTCCTTGGTTTGCAAAAGTCTCTCCAGACATCAGAAGGAGGATATTCTACTGGAGGAAATTAGCCTTTCAGTTTTTGAAAGAGCCTTATTTGCCCATTTTCCAGGTTTCTGTTTCAGTGACTATAATTGAAGAACATTTTGAGAAGTTACTAACCCACCCTTCCCTCTCTCTTCTTCAGGTTCTACCAAAGACCTGATAGAGACATGTTGTGCAGCTGGACAACAGTGGGCCATTGACAATGCAGAATGCACAGAGATACCTGTGAGTGGGGCTGATGGTGATGTCTGCAGGTAAGGCAGAGAACCCTTGCTTATTGGGACCCTTCACTTTTAGCAGAACTGCTTAGCTAGGTTTCAGTGGGTTCTGAAGCTCCCAGAAATGTGTACAATGTCATTTTAGTAGTTTGAGAGGCAGCACAGTATAGTGGAAAGTTGCTGGAAGGCAACTAGGTGGCCTAGAGGATAGAGTGCTAGTTCTAGCATCAGGAAGACTTGACTTCTAATCTAACCACTTACTGGCTGTGGGATCCTGAGAAAATAATTTAACCTGTTTGCCTCAGTTTCCTCAAATGTAAAATGGAGATAATAATAGCACTTATCTTGCAAGGTTGTTGTGAGGATCAAATGAGATCATGTTTGTAGAGTGCTTAACATAGTGTCTGGCACATTGTAGATATTATAGCAATGATGGAGAACCTTTTAAAGACCAAATGCCCAAATTGCAACCCTCATGCAACATGTGAGGTGCCCCCTTACCTCAGACAGTGGAGGGAGGAAGCATTCCCATTGGACTGCTGGGCAGAGGGGCGGATGATGTGAAAAATGTCCATGTGGTGGAGAGGGGAAAGGGAGCAGCTTCCTCTGGCACATGTGCCATAGATTCACCAACACAAGGTTATAGAAATGCTTACCCACGTATCTCACTGAACGGTAGTATAGGGCAAATTACTTAACTTTCCAGGACTCAGTTTCCTCTCAAAAATGAGAGGAATTGAGTTAGAAGATCCCTTCATGTTCCTTTCAGTTTGAAATCTAGGATCTTAATACAAGGTCACAGTATAAAAAAAATATATTTCTTTGTAGGTCTTATGCCTGATCTTCAAATAACAACCACTAGTCAGTCAGTCAGTGAACAAACTTCATCAAATGCTTGCTGTGTGCCAGATACTGTGCCAAGTGCTGGCGATATTAAAAAAAAAAAGTAAAAGCATGGTCCCTGATCTCAAGGAACTCATATTTTAATGCGAAAGATAACATACAGACAATAATGCATATAAGAAATATGTATGCGTGTATATATATTACAGGTAATATATATATACATACATATATATACTCCTACAGATGTAATATTAGATAAAAGACACTAAAAATTGCAAGGTGTGGGGACTGATAAAGACTTGTTGCAGAAGGTGGAATTTAAGTTGAGTCCTGAAGGAAGACAAAGTAGCTAGGAGGCAACGTTGAGGAAGGAAAGTATTCTGAGCATGGGGGACAAGTCACTTGAAAAGATTTGGGAGATCAAGTGTTATATACAAGAATTGCAAATGTTCTATGCAAAGCCACTGTATCCGGATCAAAAAACACATGAAAAAGATTCAAGTTAAAGAAGACTGGAAAAGTAGATGGTACCTATATACAAGGACCACCTGACCTGGAGCTTTTTCAGACTTACATCAGCAGAAGTGAGAAAAAGAGAAAGGCTCTTCTGTAACGAGAATAAGGGAATTCAGAGTGGCCACTTGACCTCTCTGAGGCTCAGTTTTCCAGTCAATTGATTAATTTTCTCCAAATAATATTAGCATTAGCCTTATTAGAAAGAATCTCTAAGTTTACACAAAATATACCCAATTTGGATCAAGGTTTAAAGAAATGTAAATACCTAAGTAGAATGAGGTGCCTTCTTTCACCATGCAAAGGAATTAAGAAACTAAAACTGGAAAGGAAAGTTAGAGATCATTTAAAGGAATCTTCCCATCTTACAAGTAAGAAAGCTAAGACCCGAGGTCATCTAGCTAATTTGCCACAGATATTTCTATTGTTATTCTTCAGAATGTTTAGACACATTTTATTTTTATATCTTCATATCCATATACATGCACATATATATGCATCCATATGTATATACACATGTGTGCATCTATGCATGTGCATGTATACAGATAGATACATATACATATATTACACATGTATATATTTATACCCAAACATAGATGTGTATATCTGTGTGTATATTTTAAAAAAGCTTCTCTCTTTCTTATCTAGAAAGCTATTCTCTATCCAAAGAATGAGGGGAAAATTTAACCAAAATAACCAAATAACAACCAAGTTTGACCATATAAATCAGTTTCATATCTATCATCCATACCACTCTCTGTGCCTCACTCTCCTCCCTGACACCTATTCAAAGAAGAAAGAGAGGTATATTTTCTCATCTTTAGGAACAAATTTAAACATTATTGTAATTACAGCATTTAAGGATTTTTAAAAATCTTTCATACATTGGTATAATTGTTATATGTCTTGAATTACAGCTTTTTCAAGCTCTAAGTATGTGTAAATCATTTATCCTTGAGCCTCTGTTTCCCTATTTGCAAAATTAGAGGAGTTGGACTCCATATGCAAGTCTCCTCATTTCATAGGCTCTGATTCCAGAAATCTGATAAAGGTTTGCCAACAATTCCTGGTTGGTCTTTGCCTTAGCCATGAGTCCTTGAGATATGTGCAAAGACCCAGTCAAAGCTGGTATGTTGTAAGAACCATAGGATCATATATTTGGAGTTGAGAAAGACTTTAATGAACATCTGATCTATTATTTTATAATGAGGAACTTCAAGCCTAGAGAGCTTGAATGATTTGACTAAAGTCTCATAGGTAGAAAGAAGAGCTTTGGTTTCAAACCCATCATGGGGAATTTGGATCTGGAAGATGGAAGAGAGAGAGAAAGAGAGAAAGAAAGAAGAAAGGAAGAAGGGAAGGAAGGGGAAGGAAGAAAGGAAAGAAGGAGAGAGGGAGAGAAAGAAGGAAGGAAGGAAATCATGAATGAACATTTGTTAAAGAGTGTAAGATTATTTTTTAATGTTTTTTTTTCCTAAAATACTTACTTTTAGTCATAGTATCAGTTCTAAGACAGAAGGGTAAGGACTAGGTAAAGAGGGGTAAGTGATTTGACCAAGGTCACAGAGCTAGGCAATATCTGAGGTCACATTTGAACCCAAGTCTTCCTGACTCCAGGCCAGGCCCTCTATCCATTATGCTACCTAGCTGCCTCTGGGAATAAGATTCCTGAGGGCAGGGGCTTTCACTTTTGACTTTGTACTTCAGCACTTGAGCTGGAATTATGCCATTTCCTGATGCATGATAAATACTTGGTGATCAGTTGATCAGTTGGTGGTATTGGAAGGCAGAGAATGAGAATACAACATATAAGCAAGTAAGAGAATACATAATGTATACAAAGTCGTGTTTGGCATCTGAGTCAAAAGGAAAGACTAGAGTGAGGCAAATCCTGTAGAAAGGAGATTCAGCATTTACTTGGGATTGTGGTCACCTACAAGAAACTTATTTCTGAGCTCCAAGGTCAGGAGGCTGGAAAAAGAAGCTTTGAGTTATAAGATCTCCTCTCATCTCAGTCACACTAGCGGATGCCTCCAAGCACTGTCCTCAATACCTTCCCCTCTCTATCCCTTATCTCAGTAGGATAAAAGTGCCTTTTTCAAAATCAAACCCATGTTAAGGCTGCTGAAGCTATGGATATGTTGTTTTGGTTGCCTGGGCAACTGGGAAATCAGAGTGATCTATTCCTCTGGAGAATGGAATCCAGAGAGGGGTGGAGAGGGATGGTCAAGGGGAGCTGGGTGTGGGAATCCATTGCTTCAGCTCTGAGACTTCCATAACCAATCCATCACCAGGTCCTGACATTTTTTTTCTTTCTACTCTTATCAATATATCTGTCCCTCTCCAACCCAAAGGCTCACGCATTCCTTCCTGGCTCTTTTAGCCATAGCTCTGCATCTCTTTGCCTGTGGCTACCCAGACTCTTAGCACTTTAAGTCCAGATCACCCCCATGCTGTCCTGCATAGGCTCATGATCCCAGCTCTCTCTGCTGCTCCCAATATAGTTTGAATCACATTCCTCAAGTATTGTTCTTACTGTGTCATTCATTGGCTCATGACCACATCTACTCTGCCTCCCTGTTGCCTTATTTTTTAAGAAGGCAGAACAAAACAAAAAACCAGACTTGTGATTTCATCAGTGTAATGAGCTCCTGATCATAATGCCAATTTCTTTGCAACATGCAGTTTGCCCAGAGCATTTGTTATAATATATATGTATAATGTAGAGTTGTTTTAGTCACGTCCTACTCTTGACGACCCTAACTGGGGTTTTCTTGGCAAAGATACTGAAATGGTTTGCCATTTCCTTCTCCTGCTCATTTTACAGATGAGAAACGGAGACAAACAGGTGAAGTGACTTGCCCAGGGTCACATTGGATTTGAACTCACGAAGATGAATTTTCCTGATTCCCAGCCAAGAGCTCCAATCACTGCACCAGCTGAGAAAGTCTCGAATAGCTTTTGAATTAAATTCTTATTCTTTGGCTTGGGCATCAGCCCAGTAGGTGACGATGAATTTACTGGGCATCCAATTTGATATCCTGTTGTTTTTGTATTTTACCAGGAGGGAAGGAGTAAGGAAACTGTGATCTATTATACTAGAAAGTTGGGTCTTTTGGTGGTGGTGGTTTTTTCCTGAAAATTATCTCAGCCCAGTCTGAAGGTTGGGAGAGATTATCCTACCCTAACCTCAAAGACTTTTGGGTTCCCTTTAACCTTCATTTTGTCACTGTCCTTTTAAAAACCTAACCCCAGGCAAGCAAGTTTATTATTGCCCAGAATTGGTAATGGGATCATACTCCCCTCCATCTTTTCTCGGGGGCTATTTTTTCACCAGTATCTGTCTCTCCCCTCCTTCAAAATTCTTCCTCCATGAAAACTTCCCTGATTAACTCCTGTTTCTTCCAGGCCCACCATTGCTTCCTGTCCCCTTGATGCCTGTACACACATACATTGTTTGTACAATCTTAACTGGGGTGTGGATTTGTTTCTTTGACATTTCAACAATGTACTTCAGCAAGCATGCATTAAACAAGTTGCTATACTGGGAACTGAGGATACAAAGAGAAAAATAAAGCAGTTCTTGCCACTTCAAACCTTGTCCTCCATCCCCTGTGGGATCTTCAATCTCTTGACCCCTCAGTTCTTTCCCAGGCCCCCTACCCCTGCCCTGATGACCCTTTCCTTCCTTCCCTGTCTTGACCACTTGGTGAATCAGCTAAACTTTATTACAGTCCTCTTCCTTCAAGACCTTTGCCCCCTTAGCCTATCACCTATCTTGATCCCTGAAGCTTCAGCCTTGAATCACTCCTATCATCTGCTACCATCACTCCTATGAATGAAGTTAGTGAAAACCATGAAATGGTCCTGACTGGTCCACTACAAATTTTTGTTTCATAATCTCAAGTGAGCTCCTATTGTATGTAGCAAGGCAATCCCTCTAGATATCCCTAATTGACTCACTACCCCAAGCACCACATTTTTTTCCAGAACTTTTTATCTCTCATCAAACTTCCCATGGCTTCCCCTCCCTGCAACAGGCTAGACAAGAACCTAATCTCAGGCTTCACTGATAAAATTGTAGCTGTTCCCTGAGAGCTCCCTCTTCCTTCTTCCTCCTTATCTCACATCATCCAGTTACCTTCTGCTATTCTCTCCATCGTCACCCCATCTCAACATGAATCAGAGGCCCTAGCCTTTAAAATAAACATGTGTTCATCTCCTCTTCTTCAGTAGATTGCCCACATGATCATCCCCACTTTCTCACTAATCAACTTCTCATCATCTATTGACTGCTTCCCTACTGCCTGAAAACACTCCAAAGTCTCCCTTAATCTTCAAAACCCATCAGGTGACTCATCCATCCCTGCTAGCTATCTTTTATGCCTCCTCCCCTTTTATGACTAAATTTCCCCTTTTTTAGTTGAAAATTTAATTTAATTAATTAATTCTGAATATTTTTCCATGGTTATAAGAATCATATTCTTTCCCTCCACTCCCCGCCCCCTCCTCTGTAACTAACTTGCAATTCCACTGGGTTTTACATATATCATTGATCAAGACTTATTGTTGCTAAATTTCTTGAGAAAAAAAGTTGTCTACACTCTGTGCCTCTATTTCCTTTCCTTTCTTTTCTGGCATTCTTTTCAGTCTGGCTACTAACCTCATCATTCGACTGAAATTACTTTCTCCAAAGTTACCACTGACCTCTTAAGTACCAAATCTGAAGGCTTTTACTCAGTTCCCTTCCTTCTTGAGGTCTCCTGAATCCTTTGCACTGTTGATCATCATCTTCTCCTGGATATCCTCTTTTCTTTGGGGTTTTGTGGCATCACTCTCTTCTGTTTTTGTTCCTGCCTGACAACTTCTTCTCAGTCTCCTTTGCTGGATCTTGATCTGGGTGTCTACCAAGGGTCTGTCCTGGGCCCTCTTCTCCATAGATGTCATTCTTCTTCATACTCTCATCAGCTCTCATGACTTCAATGATCACCTCCATGTTAGTTGCTCCCTTATCTGCTTGCTATCTGTAACTTGTACCCTGACTTCCAGCTTTACATCTCTAATTGCCTATTGGATAACTTGACTGGATCTCCTGTAGACATTAAACTCAACACACCCAAACCTAAACTCATTCTCTCCATTCCCCTCAATACCTCCCCTCTTCCAAGTACTGTCAAAGACACCACCATTATCTCAGTTACAAAGACTCAACTTAAGCACTTTGCATTTCCATTTTTAATTCAGTCTTGTCAATTCTACTTTTGTTCCATTTATCATCTACGCCCCTTTCTCTCTTCTGATATGGCTGCCTTTCTGGTGCAGGCCCTCATCACCTCTGCCTCGAATATTGCAGTATTCTACTGGTTTGACTTCCTGCTTCAAGTGATCTCCCTCACTCAGCTGCTAGACTGAGCTTCTTAAAACACATCTGACCATTTCACTTCCCTCCTCAATAAACTCCAGTCACCTCCTTATACTTGTCAGGAAGATCCCATCACATTGTACTAAGACCACCATGTGATGAAGTGTAGATTGACTATGGGTTAGACTAGATGGCCAATTCTTTGAGCCTGAAAATTCTGAGTTGGCCTTATATGGAATGACTGATCATTTCTTCCCAAGTCTTCCTTAATTAATATTTTGAAAGATCTATTATTTTATTAGTGTGGTGTGCTAATTGGCACAGTGGATAGACTGCTAGACCTAGAGTCAGGAAGACTTGAGTTCAAATCCAGCCTTAGACAATAATTGTGTGACCCTGGACAAATCACTTTGCCTCAATTTAACCATTTATAAAATGAGCTGGAGAAGGAAATGTCAAACTATCACAATATCTTTGCTAAGATAACCCTGAAAGGGGGTCTCAAAGAGTTGGATACAACTGAAAAATGACTAAATAACAACTTAGCACACCAATTCATTTACACACACACACACACACACACACACACATACCTCTATCAGATCTCATGAGTTGTCATGAACAAATTACCTGTTAGCCAGTCTTCTGACATTCATTATTATGATAACCTGCTGGGTTGGTCTTTGGGTGACAAGCATATAACATGACACCATGACTGTCCTCATAACATTTATGGAGTAGTAGGACTAACAAAGCTTACAATCCATTTCCTTAGACTTCTATAACTCTGGATCATCTTCTAACTATGATAAACCACTCAAGTATGACTTTCAAGGAAAACTTTCAATACTAAGGAGAAATTACTTTGGGTCCCCTTGATCTTTTTCAAGAAATGATGTCTGGAGATGTCATGAAACTCTAGAACCTGTAACCTGGTCCTTCATCCCTGTCCAGTGATTTTCCTCTCCATGCTTTCTTTCTGAGGATAAGGAACATTCCTGGACCATGATCATGATGGATCAGGACCTCCCTCCCTCCTTGGCCTTAACACCAGTGAGTCTTGCCTTAGTAGTAGCTTGCCTAGGGGTGGGGTGTCTCTACTCCTTAGGAACTCATGGCCTTGAGCCAAGAAGTTGTCATTCAATGAAGGAACACCACCTGCTATTTTTCAGGCTCAAGAAAAGCTTAGAAATTCACTTCTTATTCTCAAAAGGAAGAGGGAGCTATTTTCCTGAGGGATTCTTTGGTGTTTCTTAGAAAAGATCACAAAGACATAAACTGTTAAAAAATACAAATGCCTTCTATTTGTATAGCATATTTTCAAAGTACTTTATATACACTAGCTCATTCCATTAAACAAAAACTTATTAAGTACATATGTGATGCAATATAGTATAAAGGCTGGCAAGAGAACTGTGGAGTGAGGAAGATCTGGGTTCAAAAATTGCCTTTGGTGCATACTGGTTTATGACCCACTGTCTAGAAGTATATTAGAACACTATCTGCTATTATAGTATCAGAGCAACAACAATACAACAATCCAGGACAATTCTGAGGGGCTTTTGACAAAGGATGTTTTCCACCTCCAGGGAAAGAACTTTTGGAGTCAAAATGCAGATGAAAGCATACGACTTTTCCCTTGTTTATTTGGGGTTTTGTTTGGGGGTTTTGGTCTTATATGATTATTCTCTTACAAAAATGAACAATATGGAAATATGTTTTGTATGACTATACATGTAAAACCCAGATCAAATTGCTTCCAGTTCCAAAAGGGGAAAAGAAAAGGAGGAAGACAATTTGGATCATATAACTTCGGAACACTTATGTGGAAATTTATTATTATATGTAATTGGTAAAAAATTATTTATAATAAAAAATATACAGTAGCAGAGTAGGTGCTAATCAGCATGAATGGAGGGATTTTCCTCACCACGAATTCCCTACAAGAATGAAATCATAGGTCTGGATCACCACCATGACCACCCCATTCCTGCCTAGTTATCTAGTTTAAAAAAACTTTATATCTATTTATAATTTTATATATATAATTATACATACATGAAATTTATATATATATACATATATATGTGCATATGCCGCACACACATGCACTTATACACACATCCATGCACTTTGTTAAACACTGACAACATAAAGAAAAAAAGAAAAGTATTTTTCCCCTCCAGGGGATTTTAGGGGTATTTGGAAGTATACAAGTAAGTGATACAGGGTATAGTAGAATGTGATAAAGAATGATCCTCATGACCAGGCTCTCTGCATTTCATAGACAAGGAAACTGAGGTTCAGTTGGTAATTACTCTGTTCAAATATACACAAGTCTTTGAGCAGAGCTTAAACTTAATCCCATGCCTCTTGCTTCCAAGTCAAGTGTCCCTTGTCCCAGATCACAAGGCAATCTCCTACAGACTGACTCCTGGTCTGCTTCAAACAAAACTGTTTACCCTGGAAAGAGAAATCTCTTAGTGGCTTGAGCTCTACAAAGATAGAGTGGAGCAGGTGGAAGAGTCCTCCCTGCATGAATCCTGGGTCAACTTAGCATATATATTTTAACTTCCATATAGACTCCCATTGAAACCAGGGAGAAGGAAAGGAGATGGTGAGGAACCTGACCTAGAGGTGTTTAGGTCCATTTTCATCAGCAGGATTATTGGTTTCCAGTTAATGGATCCATCTTGCCATCTCTTCCCACCCAATTCTGTCTGTGTTGCAGGATTGCTCAGAAGCAGTGTTGTATCTCCTACTTGAAAGAAAACAGCTGTGTTGCTGGGATGGTTGGTGCCAAGGAAGGTGAAGCCTGTGGCCCTGAGGAGAATGACACCTGTGGAATCTCCCTGTACAAGGCAAGGCCCAGCAGTTTTTTGGCTCTTCTCTCACAAGTTATTCTCATTCCAATTCTACTTTGCTGGCTTAGGTTCCTTTCCTTCAGATGTGTGGGAAGGTGGGTTGGTGGGTGGATGGATGAATGGATGAAAGAAAAAAGCACTGTCAGAAGTGCTAGGTGTACAGAGTCAACCTTCTAATAGAAGAAGACAACAAATATGAGAGTGGTGTTCAAAGAAGGGTGTTTCAGTCTCAGAAGTCACAAGGAGGGGGAATGGATGACAGCAGGATAAAAAATGGCCAAGGTGAAGAAGCGTGGACCTAGATCAAGAATTAAATCTGAGTGTAAAGTTCAATGGGGTTGATAGGAATAGAAACCAGAAAAGTAATGATTCCTAGGAAGCTGGGGTGAACCAAGACAAAGACTCAAAACCTAGACAAGTTCATGGATGAGAAGGTAAAGATGTCCTTTCATGGTTGGACTTTGGACCTTTTTGACTGGATAGAAGGGGGTATAGAGAGGACTATAATCCGTAAACAGAAAAGAATTATGGGACCCTAGTGATTCAGAGTATGAGAATATTATCATACTGAGGCAGAGGGAAATTTGGTTGTTGTTGTTGGGGGTGGGGATAGGGAAGTTGCACGTCTGTCTCCCTGATTGCCTGATATGGCATGTAGGAAAGTAAAAATGGTGCTAAAACAATGAAAATGGGAAGAACAAGTAAATATGCATAGAAGCAATCTGTGCTGAAAGAGACAATTGAAAAAAAAATTTAGTCCCTTCCCTTCTACCTTAGAAGAAATACTGTGTAGTGGTTTTAAGGCAGAAGAGTGGCAAGAGCTAAACAATGAGAGTTAAGCAACTTGCCTAGGGTCACACATTGAGAAAGTCACACATCTGAGGCCAAATTTGAACCCAGGACCTTCAACCTTTAGACCTGGCTCTCAATTGGCTAAGCTGCCCAGCTGCCCCCTGGAAGAGACAATCTTGAAAATATTAAGGAGATAATTTTCAAGATATCTGAAGAAGATGATAACAAACTACTTGAAAAATCCATAGAGAGTAATTATTATTAAAAAGGGATAAAAGAGAAGACATTCATAACTCCTGATCTCTACAGCTGTGGTCTTGTTTTGTAACATCTTTGCAAGAATGATTCCCATATGTATCAAAACTATCTTTGATGAAAAGAAGAGAAGGGAAAGGCTTTCTCCATTTTTTTGCTTCAGATGACAATTGACTAAGGTTCTCACAGGATACAGGATCCTGCTGGGCTTGTTTGTTTTTAGATTACTATATTTTTTCCTTGCTTTTTGATTACCCCTGCGTCCCACCCCCACCCCAAAAGCATTTGACTCAATACAGAAAAATGTGACCGTAACGACTGTCTTCTGGCAAGGTGTGTCCTCTGCATGTTGAGATCACTGAACAATTCTTGAGAGATAACCACAAGATCAATTTGAATTTGTCCAAGATCTTCTTTATCACTGTTAGTTGGAACATAAAACAGGGAGATATATGCTTGCCAAAGATGTTTGCTGCTGCCATTGGGGGTTTCTAGGCTAGTGTTCAAATGGAAGAAAGGTTCCTGATAGATTTTCCAAATGTTCCTAGCTCGTACCTCTAAGGATTGTGCAGATCAGAATAAGATATTTGTAAAGTGCTTAGCACAGAACCTGGCACATAGTAGGTGCTCAGTAAAAACCATTCCCTTTGCCTTTTCTTCTCCCTACTCCCAGATGACATTGTATTGGTTGTATCAAACCTTGAATTCACAGCTGTTCAAAGGTGACCAAATGGATTTTTAAAAATCTTGTTGTTGAGACTACTGTATGTAGTTGTTTTTTGGCCTATTAAGTTCAACTTCATTTAATTTAATATTTATTAAATAGTTCATATGCTCCAGGTGCTATGCTAGATATAATGAGAGATAGAATGAAGCCGTCTGTCTTCAAGTAGCTTATGTTCTATGGGGGGAATGGAATACCATATATACACATAAATACAAAATATATACAGGGGAATACAAAGTAATCTTTAAAAGGAAAGAACACTAGCACTTGCCATGGGATGAGGCAGGAAGGGTCTTATGCAGAAGGTGGCACCTGATCATGCATTGAAGGGAAGTAGGGATTCTACAAGGCAGAGGTGAAGAGTGAGTGGGAGGAAGTGCTTCTATTGGACTGCTGGGCAGAGGGGTAAGTGATGAGGGAAATGTCCTCGTGAGCAGCCTCCTCTGGCACAGGTAACATAGGTTCGTCAACACAGGCCTAGAGGGATTCCTGTTATCAGAAAAAAAAGACACATAAGATGCTTCTGGCTGGAAAGATCCAGGCTGAGAGAAGGATGATCAGAGTCTAAAAGGGAGTAGAGAAGGAGAGCCTGTGACTCTTCCTGCATCCTCATATATAATACCTCTAAGAGAACTCCTTGAAGGTCAGAAAAGTTAAGTTTAATAAGTAGAAAATTTATAGAGCTTGAAACCTTTAGGAGAGAGATGGGTCAAAAATAGAAGTAGTTTTCCAAAAGGCTCTGATAAACTCACTGATGCCAGACCCATAAGAAGCTCTAAAAGGAAACCAGGATATGCAGGAATGTTGTTAGCCTAAGAGGGTGTCAGCCACATCTGCCTGCAACCCAGTGTATAAAACATGCCCTGTTGGAGACAGAACCAAGGGTGAGAGAGACTCTAGGGCTGACCCAGTATGTAGTATCTTTCAAAAGTCATAAATTATCATAGAATGTTAGAGTGAATAGAGGCCATAGGGATATAGTCCAGACCCCTCTGTTTGATGACAAGAAAGGTAGACTCTAGAATGGGAAAGTGAGTTAGAACCGTAGAATGTGAGAACTGGAAGGACCCTTAGTCATCGGCTGCTCCAGTCCCAGAGAAACTGAAGCCCAGACAAAGAAATAGATTCACCCAAGCTTTTACAGATCATAAAAAAAGAAGGACTTGAACCTCACATCTCACCAGCCCTTTGGTAGTCTTCTTTCTGTTTCCATCTGTTCTTCTTTTAAGGTTTGTGTGCTAGATGCCAAATACAATGCACTGCCATTTTATTAGACACCAGTAGCAAAGATAAATCTGTTTTTACACTTCCCGTATCATCCTGCCCTTCCCTGTTTTTTTTTCTTATGCCTCCTCTATTTTTTTTTACTCCATAATTCTCTATGTACCATATCTTCTTTGCTTCCAATGTCCCTAATGGTGGACAACAGCAGATGGGGAAGGTACCCACATCCTGATGCTCTGTGGTCTTCTCCTTTTGCAGCAATGCTGTGACTGCTGTGTCCTGGGTCTGAGAGTCAAGAATGAGGGGCAGATGTGTGAGTCCAACCCAAATCTGGGTTATCCCTGCAACCATGTGATGCTGTCTTGCTGTGAAGGGGAGGACCATCTCATTGTGCCTGAGGTCCGGAAGCCCCCTGAGCCTTTGCCCACAGTAACACCAGAGAAAGGTAGGTGCTATCGTATGCCTAATACCCCTGGGCAAATGTATCTTGGCTCTTGTAATCAATACTGGTATGGGAAATCAAAAATTTCCAAGGTCAAGAAAGAAGGCGCTTTATACAATCTTTTGGAGAGATTTCAAGCCGACTGCTGTCCTTCTACTCATACAGTAGAAATCATCCTGCCCTCTCCTCTTCTTTGGTAAACTTACCTACCCTCCAAGCTTCAGCTATCAGCTTTGTGTCTATGAGGACCAAATCTGAATTGCCAGCCCTGATCTTTTCCCCCAAACTCCATTTCCTTTCTTTCTAATTATTTGATGGCTATTGTCATCTGCAGGTCTTGCTGGTGCCCCAAAGTCAACCTATCTATGATAAATCCTATTACTTTCCCATGAAAACCACTCCTCTCTCCTAGCCAAGAGAGGCCACCTTCAGCCAAGGCTGTGAACCTTGGAGTGACTGTCGTCTCTTTTCTCCTTTGCCACACCTCACTCTATCTACACTCATCACTACAGACCAGTTCTACCTTGTCAGTATCTCCAGTCTAGCCCCATCATCATCATAATAGCTCACATTTATATAGTGTTTATAATTTTTTTAGTTTTGAAAAAATATAATTTGAAAATTGAAATGTTGAAATTTCAATTTCAAATTTCAATTGAAAAAATTTGAAAAGTTTTGAAAGAAATTATAAATATACAAAATCTTTATATATTTAACCTCTGCAACATGGTAAAGTAATAAAAAAAAGTGTTTCCCCTTTTCCCATTCACCATGTACAATTTCTCTGGGAATGTTTGTTTCACATAGTTGGTTTATAAGATAAATATATCATTCTTCTCTCTCATAGATTATAAATATTATCTCATTTTGTTAATCATTCAATAAGAATTTTAAGTGCCTTCTGTGTGCGAGGCACTATTGCAGGTGCTGGAGAAACAAGTGTAAAGAATTAAACAATCGCTACCCACAAGGATCTTACACTCAAATGGAGGGAGATGAGTAAATATAAAAATATATTTAGCATAAAGATACTAAGTGGCATAGTACTTAGAGCATTGGACTTGGAATCAGAAAGACCTGAATTCAGATCCCACCCCAGATGCTAACTATTTTTGTGACCATGGCAAATCAATAACTTTTCTCAACCTCATCTGTAAAATAATAGCACTGACTTCCCAGAGTTGGGAGAAGAGATGATACAATATTTGTAAAGTGTTTTGCAAACCTTGAAGCTCTCTGTACATGCTGAGTTATTTGTTATTAAATATAAATACAGACAGTTATTAAATACTCTAACCCTATCTCTTCTTTCCATTCCCATTTCAAGCACCACCATTCAAGATCTGATTACTTCTGAGCCAGGCTCCCCCTGGGCTTCTCTTCCACATCTAGCTCCCACCTACCCATTTTTTGCAAATGCCCATTGCCAGAGTGATCTTCCTAACTGAATGAAATGACTTATATAGAACACTTTGAAAACTCAAAAGCACTTTAGAAATGCGAGCGATGCTTATTATCCACAGTTCAGTCCAGGTCACTCTCTGACTCAGAAATTATCCTTGGTTTCAATTATATAGAAATGTGTTAATCACCTACTATATGCAGGGGAGGCTTTCCTCTATTATGATGAGCCATTACTGAAGCGAATTCCAATTCCTCTCTCTGACATTGAATGTCCTCTTTTGCCTGGCTTTATCCTACTTAATCTTATACTACTCTCCTTCATACACGCAAAAGATCAGCTATCTAGAGCTAGACGGTACCTGAAAGACAATTATAATAACAACAATAATAGTAGCTTACATTTATATGGTACATACTATATGCCAGGCACTATGCAAAGTAGTCTACATATTATCTCATTTTGTCCTCACAACAACCCTGTGAAGCAGATACTATTATTAAACCCATTTAACAGATAAAGAAACTGAGGCAGACAGTGATTTGCCTAAGGTCACACAGCTAATAAATATCTGAGGAGAGATTTGAACTTAGATCTTCTTGACTCTAGGCTCAGTGTACTGTCTACCTGCTTCCACAGCCATAAACCCAAGGCCATCAAGTCAAATGTCCTCTTTTTACATCTCAGGAAACTGAGGCCCAAGGCAATTAAGGTATTTTCTTAAGGTCATGCCAACAGAAGTAGACTTTTAATCCAGGTCCTTCATCTTCCCATAGATCATGACTCCCTTATAATCTATTTAATCTGTTTTACTCAATTTCCCCTCAATAATTTCCAAGTTCTCCATCTTCCAGCCTTTCTTCACTTCTACTTGCTGAATCCCTGTCTTTCAATGCCCACCTCAAATGCTAGTTCCTCCACAATCCTTCTAGTTCAGAGTATTCTCTTTTTCTCCTTTGTGCTAATATTTTCTAATGGACTTAATCACATTCTGTTTTGTGTTTATGTCTTATCTCCTCTATTAGATTGTAAGTTCATTGAAGGCAGAGCCTGTGTCCTATTCTTTTCTGATCCCCCCATTTCAGAATATAGTGCCTTACACATAGCGGGTTCTTAATAAATGCTTATGGAATGATAGGATCATAGATTGAGAGCTAGAAGGACCTTCTGAGGTCACTGATTCCTATCCCCTCATTTAACAGATGAGACTAAGGTCCAAAGAGGTTAAGTGACTTTCTTTTATCTGAGAGAGGCTGTATCCAGCTCTTCTTAACACCAAGTTCTGCCCTCTTTACACTATGCCACACTTCCTCTCAATTGACCCTTTGAATTGAATTTAAAATTGAACTAGCTTTCCTTGCTTAATTGTCTCAGATATGGATCATGACTATTCAGCCTTGCCATAAGACTGCCTTACCAGCAGCATTGGCACATTCTCATGGGGTCTTCTTTTCCCTAGTGGTTAGTTATTTCCTAAGAGTACATGAATCATGTTGGGAAACTTTGTCCATAGAGCAGTGATTCCTGAGCATTCTGGCTCTATTAATTGGCTACTTAGCCAGATCTGTACAAATCAGGGATAGCATCCCTTAGAGAGCCGTCAGGACAGGGAGAGGAGTGTTCTACCCATCAATCTATCCTAGACACCCAAACCTTTGACAGAACACTGGATAGAAAACATTGACTAGGATCACCCAAAGCTACCATATACTAAATGGTTGACCTAAAAAAGAGACGAAAGCTTCCCAAGGGCAGAATCCCAGGAGGAAGGGTACTCGGGTATCCTATGGCTCAGGAACATAACTAGACCTGGCACATATGTGTGGACCAGATAGCATAATGATAATGAAGTCTGGGCCACATTGAATATCTGGGAAGGAGAATTTTGGTTTTTGTTCAAATTTGGCTGTAGAAGTTGAATGTGTGTCCAACTACCCTCACAGGGGCATTTTCCATGGTGGAACTTGTTTCTCTCCCCCTATAGTTTCTTGGCAATGAAAGCAGCCTGAGTCATCTCTCCTAGATAAGAAGAGAGTCTTCTGATGCACATCTCCATTAGTCATACCTGAGCTCCTCCCCTGCACAGCTCTGAACAGGGCAGCTGGGATACCCACACACACCTGTGGGCTCGTGGCTGTTCTCCAAGCTATTTCTGAATGTAGATATTGAGTGCCCCATCTCAGACTCTGTTTGTTGTCTGGAGTCTAGATATCTTCGAAGCTTATGTTTGGGGAGAAACTGGCCTGGATTCAGTCTCTAATATCCTATCAGTACTGCAATCTTGGTTCTCATTTTCTCAACATCTATAGAACTGATTAGGGATCATCTACATGAAATAACTGACCTTCAGGGACTGTAAAAGTCACCCATAGACTGGCTTTGGATCATTGGTTCATACATAACAGATTAGATTCAGCAGCCAAGAAATCCAATTCCCTTCTTTTTCACTGAGATAGATGCAGAGAGCCCAACTGATTTGTCCAGTGTTGTAGATATGGAAAGACTGAGGCTCAGAATGTCTGAGTTATTCAGAATATAGAGAGGGTGATCTCTTCCCTACTGAGAGACATCTTGGCATGAAGAATCTTGTTTGCTGAGCTCAGGGGTCAGGACATGGGCTTTCTCATAGCCCAGCAGGCAGCATCTTCCTTTACCGAGGCCCCAAATGTTAATAAACTGATGACCACCCGTGAGCTTTCTGTCTTCATTCTCAGCTGAATCAATCATAGCATGTCAGAGCTAGACGGGGCCTTAGAGACCAATGACCTGGACTCCCTTACTTGACAGATTTGAATGTCAATGTCCCAAAGAACCAAGTGACTCAGCTGGTTAGAGCCTGAGTAGATATCACATCCCCTGATTCTCAGTATGGACTGCTCAACCCATTTTGTCCCTCTTCATCTGGGGGTCAGTGAAACTGTAACAGAATTTGCAGGCTCAGTTTAAACCCAACCCAGCCCTCTTCTATACTTAGATCTTTAGTTCCAACAGCAGATGCCAAGGATGGCTTTCAGTAAAATTGTGCCTTGGCAGAAACCAGGCAAATTATGGGAGACTCTAGAATGATGTCTACATTATCATAATTCATATTGATAGAGCACTTTAACATTTGCAAAGACCTTTTGTTACGACAACGAGTAGGGAGTGGAAATATTATCTCCATTTCACAATTGAAAAAACCGAGAGGCAGAGATGTTAAATGACTTGCCTATGGCCTCATAGCTAGTAAATAGTCAGAGATAGGATCCAAACAAATCTCCCGTCTCCAAAAGCAGTGCTCTTCCTGTTACCATATGCTACTTGTTTCTATGCTGGGAGAAGGCATGAAACATTAACACCATCTTCCCCCAGCCAAGCTGAACATCTGGATGAAAGGGAGCCTACTCAATGGGATGTTTTGCAATGGAAAAGTATCAAGATTTGTATGATTCTCCCCTCCCTTGGGGCTGGGGGTGTTCCTTCATTGCTTCAACATTTTCCTCTTCAGAATTCACCAAGCTGAGATGATCAGGACAAAAGCTGGAAGCCTCATGTAGGAATTTGTCTTAGCCAAAAAGCTGATAACACATAGCCAGGTCATTCATTCCCTTGCTTGCCCAGATGAGTGCGTGCTTGGGGTCCCGCCTACAGAGATGAGCCTTAGGAATGAGAACCAGGGTAGAGGCAGAGTTTCTGCATGTCCACAAGCGTTCACTGAGCTCTCACTACGTGTGAGGCTCTAGGCTGGAAACTGGAAACACTTTTCTTGCCTTCTGGGTGCTTGGATGGGATGAAGGCATCTCACATGGAAGAAAGGATCGCAAACTAGATGATTCAGATTTTATCAAGCCCCTTTGGCATGATTAGCTGGGAAATTAGAAGGCAGTGCCTTATATGAGAAAGAGGACTGGACAGAGAACCGTAGGAGCTGGGGCCTGGCTT
Source organism: Monodelphis domestica (assembly GCF_027887165.1). NCBI lineage: Eukaryota > Metazoa > Chordata > Mammalia > Didelphimorphia > Didelphidae > Monodelphis > Monodelphis domestica. Next base: position 65,750,826 of record NC_077233.1, read on the forward strand.
AGTCACTAACTAGATGGTTGACCTCGAGGAAGTTATTTCATCTTTATGGGCCTCAGTCTCCTATACTGGAAAAATGTTGGACAATTTTTCAGGTCAAACTCGTATCTAATAGTCTATGTTCTAGGCCCCTTCTAGTTCTAAAATACTATATTCTAGGACCTCTTTTAGCTCTAACAGTCTATGTTCCAAAATCATTTGCATCTCTAACATTCTATATCCTTCTGGTTATAACATTCTATAAAATTCTTTCCTGGGGGGTGGTTGGGTGGCTCATTGTATTTATGAGAGCCAGGCCTAGGGATGGGAGGTCCTAGGTTCAAATCTGGCCTCAGACACTGCCTAGCTGTGTGACCCTGGGCAAGTCACTTGACCCCCATTGCCTAGTCCTTACCACTCTTCTGCCTTGGAGATGGAAGATAAGGGTTTAAAAAAAAAGAATCTTTCCAACTCTAATATTCTGTGTTCTAGGATTCCAGTTATAAGATTCTATCCTACTCTAAAATTCTGCATTTGAGGGTCCCTTTCATTCCTAATATTCTATTTTTCTCCCATTCTTTCCTGCTCTAACATTCTGTGTTCTAGGGTCCTTTCAGTCCTAACATTCTATGTTCTCACATTTTTTTCCTGTTCCAATATTCTGTGTTTTAGGAACCTTTTCACCTTTTCCCCCCAAATTCCTTCCCATATTTAACATTCTATACTCTAACTGCCCTCCCAGCTCTGACATTTTATGTTCCAAAATTTCTACCAATATAGATAGTTCATAGTTCTATAGTTCTCTGTTTCTACCACCTTCTCTGGGCATGGTTAATAATGAGCTACTGTGTTAAAACTTTATAGACTCATAGGATTTGGAGCTAGAAAGGATTAAAGACCACTGAGTCCAGCCTTCTTATTCTAAAGATAAGGAAACAGATCCCAAGAATCAAAGTCACTTGCCTGAATGGGACCTTGATGTCATCTCATCCAATCTCTTCATTTTACAATTGAGAAAACTGAGATGTGGTGAAATTTAGTGACTCACCAAATGTCAAATAGGTAGCAAATATCAGAAGAAGGATTTGACTTTGGGTTCTCTATCTCCAAATACTGTATTCTTTCCACTGGCTCCCACTATTTCCCAAGTGAGTAGTGATGTGAAGTTTTAAGTCCAAGTCTTCTGATGAATTGGAGAAGAAAATGGCCAACCACTCAAGAATCTTTGCCAAGAAAACCCAGGGGTCACGAAGAATCGGACGTGACTGAAACAACTGAATGGCTTTCAATGCCAAATGCTACCTCCCAAACTGATAAGGGCATAGCAGTAAGAGCTGGGAGGGACCTTATTTTACAGATGAAGATATTGGGGCACAGGGAGGCTACTTGCCTAAGGTTACAGTCAGTTAAGTACCATTTCTTTCAGGAAGAGAGTATAAACATATATATGTATATGTATTGGAAGATCTAAAATGAATACCCCAAAACTCCAAGTATTATTTTTCATAAGATTTAATGATAATAACTTGAAGCACAGGAAAGAATAGCCTCAGTAAAGGGAGAAAAAACCTTCCCAGACCGCACACCTGGGAGAGCGCGCAGAGCTCCAGAGAAGCCCCCAGGGTGGGGTTTTTAGCAAGTTTATATCCCAAAACATCAGGACACAACTTAAAAGGATGCTGGGTAAATGTAGTTCAGGTGTATCAAATTTCTATTTGCACAGTGTATATATATATAAATATATACAAAGAATATATATATGGTATACAAAAACTAGAGTTAAGAACAATGAAAGGGGCATGACAGTTGAATTAGTTCTCACCACTTATGTTTACTACCTATATGACTGGTCATAAAAACTGGAGTTGAGGACAATGAAAGGGGTATGGCACCTTTACTTAAGTTCCCTGTACCTCAGTTACCTCATCTGTAAAATGAAAGTGATGGACTAGATTTGAGATTTCTTTTAACTTTAGTTAATATTTATAGAGTGATTAAGGTTTACCAAGCACTTTATATGTGTTATTGCATTTGATCCTCACAATAACCTTGGGAAATAGGTGTTATTACCCTCATTGATGATGAAGAAACTGAGTCTGAGAGAAGTTAATGACTTTTCCAGGACCACTAAGCTAATAAGTATCTAAGACAGGATTCAAACTCAGATCTTCTTGATTTTAAGGCCAGTGCTCTATCCATTATCCTACCTGGCTGACATTGGATTTAGGGTCCCCAAAATCCTAGTTCTGGGTGGTTGTGGCATCTTGTTTTGTCTGAGATGAGAGATTCTAAGACTTTAGTAGTTGCTTATGAGAGATCATTGCCTCCTTCCCAAGAGGAAGACCCCAAAGCCAGACCACTTGATAAAGCCATCCCAGACCTAAGCAGAAACGTCCTAAGGAGATCCTGGGATTTATCACGGGGTTCCTGGGCCAGGACCCCAGCTGGGAGTCATTTCAGTCATACTAATCATGCTGGATCAGAACTCTTTGTAATCAGAGATTTCTCTCCTCATGGAGTTCTGGGGTAGAAATGTGAGCCAGAGCTGAGCGGGGCAGTCGTGCTTCTTCATGCCCAATAAATCAAGCTTGGAATGCATCCCACACGTCTTCAAAGCCCGCCCCGTGCACAGGGTCTCTTGCATTCCTCTGGCTCCTCTCCCTCATTATCCCTCCACGTGTTAGACACAAAAGCGCTCCTCATGGATTCCAGCTGGGAAATTCCAGCCTCGACTTCACCCTCAGGTTGACACCTGTTTCTGGAGTCTTGAGCTGTTCAGAGACTATTAGCGTGGCTTTCCACGGGGCAGGGTCTAAGTCTGAATGGGGAGGGTGTCCGAATGTGAGACAGAAAGGAAAGCCAGATAGGGCTCTCGTCCTCTCTCTGTGACTCCTGGCGTATGCCTTGGAAGTGGCCCAAGTAGGCTGCCTGAGTGCCCCCAGAGGATTGGCCCTTTGCCCAGAAGGGTTATAGTTTTAGAGCTGGTAGGGATATTGAGTCCCCTCCTCTCACAGTTGAAGAAACAGGATCAGTGAGGATGTGATTTGCACAGGGTCACCCAGCCCGTGTCTTGGGCAGGATCAGAAATATCTTTTTGACTCCAAGATGTCCAGGGCTGTTTGCATTAAAACACACTAGCTCTTGTTTCTCTGCTGGTTCAGTGCTTCTCTTCTTCTCAGCCTGACTTACACTCCAGCCTCATTACACAGTGATTGACCCTTGTCTGCCACCTATCTCACAAAGTTATTATGAGGAGAGCACTTTGTCCATTTATTTTGTGAAAAAAAAAACCTTACCTTCTTAGAAACAATACTAGTGATTCGAAGGCAGAAGAGCAGTAAAAGCTACACAACTGGGATTAAGTGACTTGTCCAGGGTCATGCAGCTAAGAAATGTCTGATGCTAGATTTGAACCCAGGATCTTCTATCCCTAAGCCAGGTACTCTATTCACTATGCTATCTCATGATATTACTTTATAAGCCTTGAAGTGACATAATAAATGTAATTGTCATAGAGTATGAGAATCAACATGATGCAGTGAATGGAGCATTGGCCTTGGTATCAGGAAATCACCAATCAACATGCATTTATTTATTTATTTGTTTGTTTGTTTATTACATTTAGATATAAAACCCTTACTTCCCATCCTAGAATCAATACTATTTATCAATTCTAAGACAGAAGAGCAGTACGGGCAAGGTAATGAGGGTTAAGTGACTGGCCCAGGGTCACACAGCAAGGAAGTGTCTGAGGCCAGATTTTAACCCAGGACCTTCTGCCTATAGGCCTGGCTCTCTTTAATTCACTGATCTACCCAGCTGCCCCCTCAATAAGCATTTATTAAGGCCCTGCTATGTTCTAGGCACCATGCTAAGTAGTTGGGGCTGCAAAGACAAGAAATAACAGTTCTTGCAGGAAAACCTAGGATCAAGGCTCATCTCTGACAGATACTGTTGTGTGACTCTGGGAAAGTCAAAATGTCCCAGTGTCCCAGGCAATTCTTTAAGGCCATTGACTTGTAGAGAAGGTCCAGCCTGGCATCATAAGATGAATTTCCTCACACCAATAAAGTCACAGGTTCTAATCAAAGATAATAACTTTTATAATATAAGCATTTATTATTATAGCGAGGCAGTGTACCATAGAGAAAGACAACTAGATGGCAAGGATGGAGTGGCAGGGGACAGAGACAGGCAATCCGGATTTGAGTCCTGGGTCTGCTTTTAAGATTTTTGAATTGAATATTAATTCATGAAATTATGAAATGGGATTGAAATGTCCAGGTCTTTGGGTTCTCATTAGCACAAGCCATGATGGCAGAGGAAAGTGAGACTTTAGTCTCACTTTAATGAGGCAGAGAGGATGTGGGGTCAGATAAGCACAGAAAGAACAGAGACAAGCAATGGAGAGGAGTACAGAGGCAGAGGGCATAAGAACAAGGGATAGGGTGGTAAAAGATGGCAGACAGTGATGGGAAGATGGGAAGAGGCACAGATAATTACCCATGTAATCATGGATTAGAATAAGAAGGACTCAACAGCACAGACTCAATGGAAATAGAAGAGCTACCTCATTGTTAGTGCCCTGTGGCAAGTCACTTCCACCCATTTACCTCAGTTTCCTCATCTGTAAAATAAGCTGGAGAAAGAAATGGCAAACCACTCTAGTATCTTTTCCAGGAAAACTCCCAATGTTCACACACCCTCAAGAGCTTACAAAGAGTTGGATAAGACCAAAACAAGTAAATAACAAATAATACAACAGAAAAGAGCAAAGGGTTGGAATCAGAGGACCTCTGTCACTTATTAAATATGTGACTGGATAAATCATTAACTTTTCTGGACCTCTGTTTTCCTCATCCTTAAAATGAAGGTATTGGACTAAGTTTCTTTTAGCCCTAAATCTGTGATCCTATGAGACCCTGAAATACTTTAAGATCTGTGATATCATTGGTTCTCTTCAATGATACAGATTGCATTTGTCCATTCCTGTCCCTGACTCTTGTCTATGCCCCTCCCATAAAATCACCACAGAAGTCCACCCAGTGTATTGGAGGCCCTCTTCCAATAGTCCTTGCCACAAGACCAACCCATCTTTGCTTCCTAAGACATATTTTCCTGGAAGCATCTTTAAATCCTATTTCTCTTTACTTTGTTATGACCTCTACACAGCCATCTTGTATCTCTCCATGGTTCTCTATCTGATATTGAATTCCAGTTTTTTGGAGATTATCATTTTCCACATCTCACTGTCACATAGTAATATGGCAACTATTCAAATATATATGTGTGTGCATACATATATATGTAAGAGTTAAATTTTAATGGTTTGACTAAAATATAAGAAATTTATAAATAATGTGGTAGTTGTCAATTCAAAGTATTATTGCTTCAAAGTTGAAATGACTTTAATAGTTTTTATTTACAAAAGAGGTAAAAAGAGTAAAAGCAGAGAAATACAAAAGGGTAGAGAAGACACTAGCTTATATAACTGTTAAGATTAAAATTAGTTTCTCTGCTAGAGGTATTATATTTTTATGAGGTTTATTAAAGATTAAGTAATAAAGAAAATACAAATATATAAAGCACGTGTCTAGGCCCAGAGAGCCCATTCACAACCACTCACATATTGCCTGCTAGGTAGCAAGCTGCGTGTGCTAAGAAGCAGAAGTTGAGAGAGAGAGAGAGAGAGAGAGAGAGAGAGAGAGAGAGAGAGAGAGAGAGAGAGAGAGAGAGAGTAGGTGGTACAGTCAGTTTAAATAGCCATTGTGTTCTCGAACTCAGGTGAGATTCAGGGAGATTAGAGGGCAATCTGGGAACTAGCAAGGACTTCTGGGAATTGAAGTCTGGGGTTCAAATCTCCATTTTTACATAACTAAATATTGCTCTGGTGCTCGACTCAGCCAGGACTTGTTGACCTTCAACCAGAATTTTAACTCTCTCCAGAAGGCAAGAAAGGAAAACCAGCTATCCACTCACCCAAGTTCCCTCCAAAAGGCAGGCCAAGATTATGATTCGGAATGAAGGTGATTCCTGAGGCCCACTTTCTTCTTTGAGCCAACCTTCTTCTTGAAGCTGACTTCTTTCTTGAAGTCCAACTCCTTGAAACCAACTTCCCTCTTGGAATCAACTTCCCTCACCCCAGAAATTCAGGGTCTTTTTATAGTGGCTTCTTGTCACATCCCCTTTTCACAAAGGCCAATCACAGCTTCCAAATTGCGCAGCACTGCCCAGGAGGCAGCATTTGTGGGAGCCATTTCTCACTTCCTGGAGAGGTGTGAATTCTCATTTCCTGACTGATTGAGTTGAAAGAGTGGAGAACTCCTCCACCTAGTGCTAAGTAGGGTGTTCAAGATTTTGTTTTTGATTCAATTCAAAAGTAGACAAAGGAGAGTTTAATTCTGTCTTCAGAGTCTGGTGAGGTACTAAGTAGGGGTACTTAAATTATTGTTAACCAAAGTGTTAATTCTAAATGCACAAAGGGAATAAAGAATTCCCTTTCACAAGTGTAAACTCAAAGAGAACAAAGAATTCCCTTTTACATACATACATACACATATGTGTATATACACACAAATATAGTAACTATTTGAATTTTCTGAAAATGGAATAAACTGTTGAGGTGCAAAGTGGGATAGTGGATAGAGTATAATCCTTGGACTCTCAAGAGTTCAAATCCCACTTCAGACACTTATTATCTGTGGACTCTGGGGATAGCAATTTAATTTCTTTCTCCTTCATTTCCCTCCTCTATAAAATGAGAAATCTAGACTCATTGATCTGTAAGGTCCTTTCTTGTTCTAAATCTTTGTTCCTATGATCCACATTCTTAGTGATAGGTGGATGGAGATTGAGGACCATTTCTCACAGATGTTATTGACATGATTCATGCCTCAGATACAGGTTGAATTGAATAACCTATCTATGATTCCTTTCTGTTTATTTTAAATTTTATTATTTATTTATATCAATAATAATATAGTCTTATAATAGTTAACATTTATATAGTACTTACTATTTATCAGGGAATGTGCTAAGCACTTTATGATAATTTCATTTGATCCTTACAACAACCCTACAAGGCAGCTACATTTATTATTTTCATTCTACAGATAAGGAAACAAAGAGAGGTTAAATGATTCATCCAGAGTTCCATAGTTAGTAAGAATCTGAGCCTTGATTTGAACTCATTTCTTCCAGACTAGTACTCTATCCACTTTTCCACCTAGGAACCCATATCAATGCTGCCATTTCCTAATAACCCACTCCCAATCTAATAGAAAACCCTCCCTAGTAATAAATAAACACAGTGAAGTACATAAGTATATTAGCCATTTCTGAAAATGTATGCCACATTTTGGACCTGAAGATAGGTCCATCTCTCTAACAAGAGGCAAGAAGCATGCTTTCCCAGCAGGCCCTTGAACTCTTGATTGTTCATTGTACTATCAAGAGTTCTCAATTCTTTTGGTGATATTTTCCATTACATTATTTTGTGTCTTTTGTTCTCTTGGCTCTGCTTCCTTCCCTCTACATCCACTCATACACATCTTTCCATTTTTATCTGAATTCTTTGTATTCATTGTTTCTGATAGCATGATAATATTCCTTTATGTTCATATGCCATGATTTGCACTGCCTTTCCTAAATTGATAGGCTCCTACTTTCCATTCAGTCTCCCCATTCTTCATCCCCAGACTCTGGAAGACCATGGGCATCTTGCTCCCTTATTTCTGCCCACCTCATGAACCTGGCTACTCCTCTGGGGCTGGTTTTCCTCTGTGACACTGCCCAGACCAATCAGTTTGGATTGGGAAGAAGGCCTGCAGCCCAGCTGGATTCAAGCAACAATATCAGGGCAGAAACAAATGTAGAGAAATCAACCTCAGGATCCTGTTTCCCTTTAAATGCCATTTCTTAATGTAAACAGAACAGATATGAAACACATTCTTCAAATATGACCTCACACACAAACCCTCCAGAATACATTTAATTTGAGAACCAAGGCAGGAGGGTAGGATTTGTGTGTCCCAGTGTGCTGCGGAGTTATACCTTAGTCACACCCTTGGGACAGCTTTGCACCATGGCAGTACATGGAGACAGTCTGGAGAGAGCTCAGTACTCCATCCAAGATGGAACCCCCTAGAGAGAGCTCAGCATCTCAGCTAATCCAGAGGCAGGCTTGGATCTTTGCCCAGAGACCTCCTTAACCCTAGAAATCTAATTTCCATGTTCCCTTTTCTATAGGAATCATGCCTGCCAGCTTGCTGATTTTAGTTCCTTCTTTTTGACCAACATTTTCCGCCCTGATCTGTTCAGGGTAGAATTCTCCAGACCCCCCCTCCAGGGCCCACCCCCTACCAACATTCATAGCCCAGGCTTTCTTGCTAGTCAACACTGTCAGCCAGGCAGCAAGCATTAACTAAGTGATTACTATGTGCCAGGCTAAGTATTGGGATACATAGATAAGCAAAAAATAGTCCCTATCCTTACGGAGCTCACAGTCTAGGAGAAGAAATAATATGTAAATAACCAGGTATGTACCATATATACAATATGTTTATATCTACATGTATATGTATATCCATAAAATATGTCTACACGTATGTATAAAATATAGACGATATAGTATATATGTATATCTACACATATGTATATATTCTATACCTGTAGGTATATGTGTGTAAGAGATATAAGGTATATTTTAGATGTGTGTATATATAGATCTGTACACATATGTATATTCATGTGTATGTGACATGATATCTGCATGTATATTTATAGATCAGTATATATATGCATGTATACATATAATATTTTTTCTAGTATAACTGATGGGTCTGTGCTCTTGGCTTATTCCTGATAACTGACCCTGACACCAAAAGCTTCTTTCAACCTTCTTTACCTCTTCTCTATTTCTTCCCCCCCATGTGATCTCATTCTCACTTCATCACTGTTTCCATATAATGCACATCTTTTTTGCTGCTTCTCTTGTCATCTCTTTTTCTCCTCTCTTCTCTTTTCCTTTTCCCTTCCTCACTCTTTTCTCTCTTGATGCCTACCCTCTCTCTCCTTCCCTCATCCTATTCCTACCGATCATTTATGATCAGTCCTTCATAAATAATGTTCTAGTCTGTGAGCTGACTGTCCGTGAAGACTTGACAGTCACACTCCAACTGGAAGAGCCAACTCAGTCCAAAGTGTAACCACAAAGTTGGGGCTATCAAGGGTAAATTAGAGGAGTCGGTCAGGTTTGTCTGTGGTACCCTCCTGATCCTTTACACTATCCCTTCTCCCTTGACATCTTCCCCCAGCCCTTTTCCCCACATGAAAGCCCAGGTGTATAGTGATTTTCTGCTGACTTCTGACTATCCTAGGCCATAGCATCTATCATGTACTTCTTGGGCCTTACCTCTAGGCCTCATGCAAGTATAACAAGGGGCTGGATTCTGTCTCAGGGCTAGACTTTCAATTAAATTTAGCTAACATTTATGGAGCATCTATTATGTGCAATGCTTCCAAGTAGGCTTACTGAGTATAGTTTTTAATGGCTGCTGATGGATCAGCTGCTCTCTTTCTTTCCCCAAGTCCCCAATTCTGCATTTTCATGGAACTTTCCTTTGTCTGGACCCAAAGGAACTGTGAGATAGGGATTTCGGACAACTGGGGTGATGTTTGGGAGATGGCTTTTATGTTTATTAACAGCAATAAATTGGACCCAAAGGAACGTGCCCAGGACAATGAAGGGATTGGACATTTTGCTATCCAAGGATTGATTGAAAGAAGTAGGAACATTCCCTGGGTGGGAAGAAGAAATCTAGAAAGTACTTGATCTATGTATCCAAGTATTTGAAGGACTATTGTGTAAGTGAGGGACTGGATTCATGAGATTTTTGAGTTGAAAGAAGTCTTAGATTACCTAGTCCAACCTCTTAATTCTATTTGGAGACTGATCAGTCAATCAATAAATATTTATTAAGTGCTTGGTCACTTTGCTAAACACTGGAAATTTTTTTTTAAAAAAAGGGCAAAAATAGTGCTTCTCCTCCAGGAGTTTAAATTCTAATGGGGAACACATGTACATAAACTGTTATGTACCAGATAAAAATAGAATAGATGGGAAATAGCCTTAGGTGAAAGAGAAAACATGCAGCTGAGGTACAAAGAGGTGAATAGGCTTGCACAGTATGTATATGACTAGTAGTAACATTAATTTGGGGTTTGTATTCAAGTCCTCCATCTCCAAATCTCTCTACTCAGCACCCTCTGCTTGGCCACTGAAGACAGAACAAGTCCCAGTGGGTAGAAGTGACTGCAAAGCCAGCTTCCGTTTATTGTAGGACCACAGATTTAGAACTAGGAGGGACCTCAGAAAATTAGAGGGATCTAATCTGATCCCTTCATTCTATAGATGAAGAAACTGTGACCCTGTGAATTTAAGAGACATCCAAAACTGTGGGAGTAAAAACACCGCTGAAAAGCAACTGCTTGACTACAGGGTTGGAGGAGATAAGACTGAGGAGAGACTCTAAATGAACACTATAATGCAAACTCCAACAACAGGGAAATGGGTTCGAGTCAAGAACACATGTGATAACCAGTGGAATCATGCGTCGGCTATGGGAGAGGGAAAGGCGGGGGGGGGGGGGAGGGGAGGGGAGGAAAAGAAAACGATCTTTGTTTCCAGTGAATAATGTATGAAAACGACCAAATAAAATAATATTAAAATTAAAAAAAAAAAGAGACATCCAAAATCACACGGTGGATAGACAGCAGAGCCGAGACAGAGAGAGAACGTGAAATAAAGAAGAAATGTCCTAATATCTAGAACTATCTAAAAGAGAGCTCTCCCCATCCGCGGTGGGTTTTTGTTTGTTTTGTGGAAGATCTCTTGGGATCTTGGAAGATCTATTGGGAGTGCTGCAAAGGCAATTGCTGTTCTGGGACAGGTTTGGTCAGAAGGACTCTGACGTCTCTTTCTACCGGTTTAGGCTAAAAAGATACTAGATGGTAGGTGACAAAATTCCGTTACTCCCTAGTATTTTTGAGGAATGCTGAGGCATCCCACTATCACCATGGCCCTGAGGACAAGACTAACCCCAGAGTTTGAATTGGCTGCGATACAGTTCCAGGTATCCGAGTTGAACTATTTCTCTGGGGATCTGTGTAACGACGCCTGTCACTTTCAAAGGAATATTCTTCTAGTTTCAGAGAGAGAGAACCTCCACGAAGCCTTGTCCATCAGCCAGGAGTCTGAGCTGTCTAACAGCCTGCCTGGCGATGACCGAGATGAGTGCCTCCTGTACCCGGGCGAGCTATGCCAGCACCTGTGCATCAACACTGTGGGCTCCTATAAGTGTGCCTGCTTCCCCAGATTCACCCTGCAAGAGGATGGACTCAGTTGCCACCCAGGTAAGAGGAGTCAGACAGCTAGGGGCCAGGGAGAATCTACCTTGGCAAGGAAAGAAGGGGTATTCTTATTTTGTTTTTATTTTGAATGAAGGACCTTCTTGGGGTTCCTGAAACAGTAACAGAAGGTGGTCACCTATTTATTCTATATAAAAGGCTAGACTGGAGGGCTAGGAAAATGATGAGTGCCTTTTCTCTCAAGGGATTTTAACTTGAGCTTTTAGCCCTCCCATGGGCAGTGGGAAGCTCCCAGAGAGGCATCTCCAAGAAACAAACACTTTTGAGAGGCAGGAAGATGTCTAAAGTAGCTCTGGGGACTCACCCTAGGACCTTTAAGTCAATTTTAAGTCAGCAGTGAGCTTGTCCCTGCAGAGCCCACAGTTGCATTTCATAGCCAGATATTCCCCTACTGCAGCCCTTTATGAATCACATTCCAATGGATCTGGTCCACTGGCTCAGTATTGAAGGAGACAACATCCTTTTACCTCCCCTACAGTGCCCTCTTCTGCCCTTATGGTGTCATACCCCCATGAGAAGCACACTGGCATAGGAGCTAGAAAAGACTTGGAGTCAGGAAGCCCCAGGTTTGAAACTCGCCTCACTTCTTCCTGTGGGCCCCAGGGCAAGTCACTTAGCCTCAGTTTCTTCTGTAAAATGAGGAGGTTGGACTCAATGAACAGCTGTAAATCTATGCTTCTAAGACCTGTTGCCCACTGACTGTTTACAGGTCTCTGCTCCCTGGGAAATGGCCAGTGGCCTAGAAATCTCTTTCCATACATTTTCCACATTCAAAACTGTGCCAGCATATTGAGAAGACCAATTCACACTAATGTGTTAATGGCTGGCAATGAATGTCTCCTGCTAGGGGTATTTATGTTTCAGCACACGATCCTTTTCTGCACTGCTTTACCCAAAAGGGGAAATTTAGGTCAATGGATATGATAGGTAGAATTTCAGACTGCAGCAATAAGCCAGTGAGAGCGAGATTTGAGACAAGAAGAGAGGGTAGGACCTTCCTTGTGTTTCTGATATCTCCCGGTGTAGACTGTTGCCTACTCAATCTATGGGCAAGGTATCCCTGATGATCTAGAAGGAGTAAGAACAAGCAATTCCCATGTTGTTCCTCAAGCCTTTTGTTTGTTTACTGGCATGATTTGGCTTCTTTGTATTTTAAATTTTTTATTTTAAATTTACTTGTTTTTCTATCTTTTCCCATGGTTACAGGATTCATTTTCTCTCCCTCTCCTTTTCCTTCCCCTCTCCCTGTGCTGACAAGCAATTCCACTGGCTTATATCTATATCTATATCTATGTCTATGTCTATGTCTATATCTATATATCTATATCTATATCTATATATCTATATATCTATATCTATATATCTATATCTATAGATAGATAGATATGTATATGTTGCATGATTGGCTTCTGAGGGATGGCTAGAAAGAGGACCATAGAATGGTCCCGCCAAGAATATTCAGCCAGGTCAGATCCAGGAGCATCAAAGCCAACAGGCGGTAGAGGACCATCTCAGGCAGTTCAGCCTTTGAGTCTGCTGCCCGTAATCTGGCTCTGGCTCCACTTCCCCAAAACCTCTCTGCTTCCAGCCAATTGCTGACCTGTGGCAATGATTGATAGCCTGCCATTAGCCTTAGCCAATGCAGTTTGCTCTAAGGGTAGGAAGCCTGATTTCCCCCATTTGTCCAACCATCCTTAGTTATCATAGCGTGTCAGTGTGTCAGATCCCTGTCAGACCAGGAACATGGCAAAAGAGGAAAAACACTGGACTGGAAATAAAAAAACAAAGTGTGAGCCCCTGCAGATATGCCCAGTGTGTAATAGCCACAAAACTCCTGTTCAGACTTTAAGGTGACTGTTATTACTTCAATAAAGCTATGATGCAAATGTGGTGGGGACAGATAGGGACCAGACCTATGATTCCATGTGTTTGGGATACTACCAGGGGAAGAAACTCCCCCTACTATTGCAGGGTGCCACCTTCTTTGCAATTTGCAGTCTTAGAAGAGATATTCTTAACCTGAGGTCCATAAATTTTTTTCAGTATATTTTGATATTTCAATATAATGGTTTCCTTAGTAAACCTATGTATTAAAAAACCTACCATCTGTCTTAGAAGTGATACTAAGGGGGGAAGCTGGGTAGCTCAGTGGATTGAGAGTCAGGTCTAGAGACAGGAGGTCTTAAGTTCAAATCTGGCCTCAGACACCTTCCCAGCTGTGTGACCCTGGGCACTTAACCCTCATTGCCTAGCCCTTACCACTCTTCTGCCTTGGAACCAATACATAGTATTTATTCCAAGATGGAAGGTAAGGGTTTAAAAAAAAAAGAATTGATACTAAGTATTGGTTTCAAGGTGTTATAAGACAGAAACATAAGGGTTAGGCAATGGGGGTTAAGTGACTTGCCCAAGGCCACATAGCTAGGAAGTGTCTGAATTCAGTATTTGAACCCAGGACCTCCCATCTCCGGACCTGACTATCTATCCACTGAGTCACTTAGCTGCCCTGTAAACCTATGTATTTTATTTTAGGTATTTAAAATTATCATTCTGAGAAGCCCATAGGCTGTAACAGACTTCCAAAAGGGTCCACAACTCAAAAAAGGTTTAAGAATTCCTATCTTAGAGGGTTGCCTAGAGTCCTGGGAAGTCACATTAGTTGCCTAGCATCACAGAGCCAGTTTGTGTCAGAGGGCAGGACTTGAATCCAAGACCTCCTAGCACTAAGTATAGCATTCTATCCTCTCCCCCAGGTTTCATAAGTATTTTTAATTCCCATTGACAAATACAGGCATTCACATATTTAAACAAAAACAAGAGAGAAAAATAGCCCCAAATGAAAACAAATGAAGCAAGAATGATTGCAAACGAGTTTGCACACAATTATACCTTTTGGTTATTTACTGGTTGTTAAAAGAAACAAAAGATGCTCATAAAATCTTTAGGTAGTAATGAAATTTTCTTCCGTATTTAACATGAATTTTGTTGCTGTTGCTGTTGCTGTAACTTAACATAGTTATCGTTAACATGTTTATGATTCTCTTGGTTTCGTCTTGCTCATTCTGCATCACTTCACATGAGGTGTCTTGCCATATTTCTGTGCATTCTTCATATAAATAGTTTCTTATGATGCAATCACATTCCATTATATTCCTACATCATGATTTGTTCAGCCATTCTCCAATCACTGGGCTTTTGTTTCTAGTTCTGTTTGTTTATCGCTGTTATTGCCATCGATGCTAGGGAACATTCTCTTTCTGCCTCATTTTCTTCATCAGTAAAATGGGAGGGGGAGGACTGATAACAGTAAATATTTACATAGCACTTTCAGCAATGCACTTGACATTCATTATCTCACTTCATCCTCACAACAGTCCTGGGAGGTAGGTGTCACTATTAGTCTCATTTTACAGATGGGAACATAAAGGCTGAACACACCTACTGAGAGTCTGAGACAGGATTCAAACTCACATTTCCTGAATCCAAGCCCAGCACTGTTCCACCCGGTTCTCTAGGTGATTTCTGCTCATGTTTCTATGGCCTTCTCAGTTCTAGAAAAGCCCAGAGGGAAAGGATTCTTCCTCTTTCTAGACTATAGTTTTCTTCTCTGTAATATGAAGGCATTGGACTAGATCTTAAAAAAACACCTTGGGGGCAGTTGGGTGGCTTAGTGGATTGAGAGCCAGTCCTAGAGATGGGAGGTCCTAGGTTCAAATCTGAATGACCCCAAGACACTTCCAAGCTGTGTGACCCTGGGCAAGTCACTTAACCCCCATTGCCTAGCCCTTCTGTGTTGGAACCAATACATGGTATTGATTCTAAGACAGAAGGTAAGGGTTTTAAAAAATAAAATTGATTTCCTTTGTACTCCTCTGTATTTTATTTAATGCATTTAAAAAGATGTTTCTGAGCATGGACCCAAAGGCTACACCAGAGTGCTCAAGTGGGTCATCACACAAAAAAGATGCTAAATTGTTAGACTGATAACCTCCAAGGTTCCTCTCACTTCTTACCATCCCATAATTGAGTTATCTTAGAGCTAAGAGTTAGTTAGTAGTAGTCTCTCGGTAACCGAGGATGATGATTGTCTTTGTGTGTTTTTGTGCACAAAGACACTTGTGCATGAAGATTTAAGTGGAAAAGCCGATGCACAGAGACAGTCCCACTCTCTCGGTGTTGGAAGCCTGGGTCCAGTGGCACGAAAAGTCGTTACACCTGGAGACTTCCTCAGCTGCATTGGATGGCCATGTTGTCTTTTGTGCTCCAACACGCCCTAAGCACTCCACAGTGCTTTGCTGCGTCGCCATCTCAGCCGTTGAACCTTCTTGTTGGTTTCTTCTGCCTGTTCCGCCAAAACAGTCTAAGAGTATCACAGGGTCATGAGTACATCTAATCATTTTACAGATGAGTGGCTTAGTGGGATAGAGGGACAGGGCTGGAGTCAGGAGTTCAAATCTGCCTCAGACACTCACTATCTGTGTTACTCTGGACAAGTCACTTAATCTGTTTGCCTCAGTTTCCTTATCTGTAAAATGGGGATAATAATAGCTCTTACCTCCCAGGGTTGAGGTGAGGACCAAATAAGTTAAAAGTTATAAAACACTTAGCACAGTGCTTGGCACGTAGTAAGCACTATATAAATGTTAGTTATTAGTATTGGATACTGAGGCTAAAAGCTTTATAAAATGAGGGCATTGAAGATCAGCTCAGCCTGTAGCCAATAAAGAAACCAACAGAAATTGTACTCCAAATGGAGAAAGCTGTGTAGCTGGGGGGAGGGATGGAGAAGGGAAAGGATTATGGAGAGTTTGCCCCAAAGAAGGGAAAAGTGAAGGGACTGAGGTAACAGATCTGAGGGGCTGGATAAGAAACAACCAACCTGAACTGATACAGCTGCAATCATCATCACATGGAGAAGAGTGCTATGAGCAGAATGAGATGAGCAAGGTAGGCACGACCCGTGCAACCAAATTCAGGACCCTGAAAGCATCCTGGATCGGAATCCCTGGGAAGCTTGCCAAAACTGTTCTCAAAGGACATGATCTTTAGACTTTTTAACCATCTTATTCACTTGCCAATGTCCCATGATCCTCTTAGAATGAGGCATTCAACATTAGCCAAAAGGCACAGTGCTTATTACTTCCCTTGTTCTGGATACTAGAGTTCTGCTAGTACTGCCCAGTACTTCACATTGGGCGTTTTAGCTGTTTTATTACAGGCTTGGCTCACAGTGTGCTTATGGTCACCTCAACCCCTAGGTCTTGTTCCCATCAATTGCTGTCAAAAAAGGCCTCCCCCCCCCTGTCCTAGCAAAACACTTTATCTCTCCCTCTGGGAAATTTCATCTTGTTGGTTTTGGCCCCTGATTGAAGTCTGTTGAGATTTGTTTTGGACCCTGATATAGTCTTCCAACAAATTAGCCTTCCCACCTAGATCTGGGTCATCCACAAATCGAATAAGCTTGCATTCTGTGTCTTCATCCAGATCAGAGATAACAATGTGCAACCAGACAGAGCCAAGTCTGAGGTCCCGGAGCTGCCATGAGAGACTTCCTTCCATGTTGCTAGAGGTCTATTAATCAACGCTTTGGTACACCCATTCAGCCAGCTAGGAAACTGTCTAGCTGGGCTCTCATCCAGGCCACATCAAGCCAGGTTGTCCAGAGGGATATCATGAAGGAAACTTCATTTTTAGATGAGCTTAGCTATGGCTGCAGATGAAATATAATGCCTTTTACCTCCTTTCCCTTTTCCCTCTCAATAGTGGGCTGAGAATTGGTACCAAGGCAGGTAGGCAAGAAGAAGAGAGGGAAGAGAAGAGGATAGAAAGGGAAAGAGAAGGAGAAGGAAGAAAGAGAGGCGAGAAGAGGTTTTTGTTTGTAATCCACAGCTGGGGTCATTAGTTCCCAAGTTAATGAGAGTTGGGTTATGTTCATAGTATGGCCCCTTGTGAAAACTGGCGCTACAACCCAGGCAATTAAGTAATTAAACTTTTACTGAGTCAACAGGCAGTGAGTAAAATAAAATCATTAACTTAATATAAACATTTATTGATTTCCCAGAGCAGTGAGACTATTTTATGAACTTAAGTGATTTTGAACTCAATAAAAGTATATCCCTTCTAGTATTAAATTCATTCTCTCCCTACATCTTGCCATTTTTTCTTTTTTTGCATATAGTAATTTTATTTTCTTTATAGTTTCTTTGTCCCCTTGCCTCTATTTTAGTTTTTTTTCCCTCTCTCTCTCCCTTTTCTCCTCTTCTTTTCATAGTTATCTCCCTTCTTTCCTATCTTCTTTTTTCCTTTCTTTCCACAGCTGCCATTCATTGCTTTTTTCTCCCTTTCTTCCTATATTGTTATTCCCTCCTCTTTATGTATTCCCCCTTGACCCAAATGTCCACAAATATGTCTTGCACTTTTCCTACTTGTTCTTCATTCATATCTTTTCCTGCCTCTGACATGACTTTTCCCTCTCTCCATTGAAATCAAATCTTCCTTCAAGATTGGGCTCAGGTGCCATCTGCTCCCTCTCTTATTCAATGAAGATTTTGGAATATTCCAAAAGTTCTGTGACTTGCCCCCTCCCCTTGGTTTAGGGTTCTGACTTCCAGCTTTGGTAGGTCCATTCAACAGGGCAATGTCTCAAAAGAATATTCAGGTTCTGAGGATAGACAGCCCATCATTTGGATCTGTTTATAGAGATCCATAGTTACCACTTTTCTGTCTTCCTCCTCCACAAATCTAGACTTCTTGTATTTTATATCAGGCTCCTCTCTTTAACCAGAGGAAATACAGCTGTGGCTCCATGTGCCCTCAGTCCATCCTGTCACCCTGTACACCTCCTTTCTCTGAGGGCACTCCAGGGGAAAGTAAAGAAGGTCAAATCCTGAGGTTCACTGGGCTAACAGTGATTGAGATGGTCTAAGGAAACCAGGTAATTTCTACTGGAGACAAAGCCCCAGAGCTGGTGGAGAATAGTTTCCTGGAAGCTTTCCTGGAAAATGTTCAGCACTGCTGGGCTTTGGCCCATTTCCTCCCTATGTGTCTGTTGGCATGGATCTCCTCCT
This sequence comes from Monodelphis domestica, assembly GCF_027887165.1. Taxonomy (NCBI): domain Eukaryota; kingdom Metazoa; phylum Chordata; class Mammalia; order Didelphimorphia; family Didelphidae; genus Monodelphis; species Monodelphis domestica. The sequence goes on from NC_077233.1 coordinate 65,769,296, forward strand.
GGCACGTGGCATCCTCCGTAGGTGGGAGGGAGGGAGGGAAGGAGAGAGGGAGCCCCGGGGAGCAGGAGGCAAAACATATGTCCCTGTGTTAGAGTGTTATAGCTTTACTGGTAATGCCACATGTTGCATCAGGCCTCCTCATTTAGAGGGAGGAATACTGGATTGGGAATCAGTGCACCCAAGCTCCAATTCTAGCTCTCCCATGGAATGGCTATGTGGTTCCACACAAATCAATTACTCTCTCTGCATTGTCTTCTACAGTATGATAATAACTCCTACCTTTCCTTTCCTCCCAAAATTTAAATGGGGTAACAGATTGAATTAATAGACTTAGTAAAGAGAAAACACTGTGTGAATGTGAAAAATTCTTGTTAATGTCATTGTAAGGTTTCTGCCCCAGCCACTGTCTGCCATCACCATGGTACACTGGATATCATGCTAGACTTGGAGACAGGAAGGTGTCTGTCACAGAAGGGAACATGCAGAAAAGGCTATAACCATAAACAGAACAATCCCAAAGATACCATTTAGTCCCTCTCACTGACTAAATTTCATAATAGTTAATATTTCTATAGCACCTTCTGTGTGTGCCAGGTACAAAGCTAAATGTTTTATAATTGTTACCTCATTTGATCATCACAACAACCCTGAGAGGTAGGCGTTATAGTTTTCTCCACTTTACAGATGAGGAAACTGAGAAAAGTTAAGTGATTAACCTCAGATGAGACTGAGAGATTAAGTGACTTGCCCAAGGTCACACAGCTACTAAGTATCTGAGACTGGATTTGAAATCTGATCTTCCTGACTCCAGACCCAGTTCTCTATCCACTGTACTGTCAAATCTGCTTTTATTATGCCTATTTTGCACATATACATTCTGAGGGTCTTTAACCCACTGCCAATTTCTATCCTGTCTTTGATCCCTAGTGTAAGACTCCACCCAGCCAGAGTTCTAGGGGAATCCCTAAGGAGTAGGGGGTGGCTTTTCTAAAGCTGTCATTTTTGTATCTTACCCTCAATGTTAAACAACCAGTTATTATACCCTCTTTGTCACTCCCCTGTAATGCTGACCAGTTGATATCTCTTCCACATATTGATACCCAATGGACATCATTGGCTTTTACAAAGGCATATTTACTGAAAAGATATAGCAAAAGTCAAAGCGCACTGGTTAGAGTGGATTCAAACTTAGAAGTTTCAGAGCATTATGCCCCTCAAATCAAGGTCCTCTTCTCTTCCATCTCAATTCCTAAGAAGAATTTTTGGGCTCCAACTTTTAAAACTTTTTCTTTTCAGTTCCAAGTTCTTTCCCTCTGGCCTGCCCCTCCTCCAGTCATTGAAAAGGCAAGCAATATGATACCCACTTATACATATGAAGTCATGCAAAATGATTCCCACATTATGGGCTCCAATTTAAAGTGGTAGCCACAAAACATTCCTCATGCTAAATTCACTTCTGGGTGTGGCATAGCCAAAGGAAAAGCTTCTTCTTGACTTTTAGGATACACTATCTTGGCTATTGGGTCAATCCTTTGGTGGGTGGGGACCATCAGGTCACTGGTGGCTATACATAATTCGGTCTCTAATACATCTTTACCTAAGACCAGAAAGAAACAGAGACAAAAGCATTTCCATGCAGCCACATAGGTGGAGAGATAGGACTAGTGATAAGAGCACCTACTGCCTTTCTTCTCACAAAGAGGTTTATAGCTTATCTTCCACATAACCACCAGGAAAGACAGACAGACAGACAGTTTTCTGCACTGAACCTTTGTTCTGTGCCCTTAGTTCTGACAGCAGCCAATTAAAAGATTTTTCTTCATCATGCAGTAAGGGAATGGAAAATAAAAACACACTTGTACCATCATCCTCTGAAAAAGAGGGCAGAACCTTCCATTATGGACCTCCATTCATTTCTGGAAGTAAGCTCCCCAAGTCTCCTCTTGGGTGGGTACCAGGCAAAACAAACTGGGTGATATCACAGGTCTGAGCCAATACTGGCCAATACCCTGTTATGTATATAAAAGGCACTAAGTTGACTCTTTTTGTTGTGGCAAAGAATTGGAAATTGAAGGGAAGTTAGGAAATGGTTGAACAAATTATGATTTATGTCGATGATGCGATACTCTTGTGCTGTAAGAAACAATGAACAGGATGATGTCAGAAAGAGCTTGAAAAAGTGGAATTCCTTGTTGGCTCTGGGAGGGAGGAGGAAAGAGGAGAGGGAAAGAAAATGAATCATGTGAACATGAAAATATTAATTAATTAACTGATTAATTAATTAAAAAAGAAAGAGCTGGGAAGACCTCCATGAACTGATGCAGAGTGAAATAAGCAGAACCAGGAAAACACTATATACAGTAACTGCAACATTGTAGAGTGATCACCTGTAAAACATTTAGCTACTCTTAGCAATACAATGATTTAAGATGGAGGGACTTACAACAAAGAATGCTATCTACTACCAGAGAAAGAACTGGATGGCAGGGAGACAGATCAAAACATACTGTTTTTCACATTGGTTTATAGTTTTATTTGTGGGTTTTAGTTTTATATGCTTATTCTCTTTCAAAAATAAACAATTTGGAAATGTGTTTTGTTTGATAATACATGTATAACCCAGATTGAATTGCTTATCAGCTCTGGTAAGAGGGAGGGATGGGAATGATGAAGACAATTTGGTTCATATAACTTCAAAAAACTTGGGTGGAAATTTATTGTTACATGTAATTGGTCAAATAAAATATCTTTACAAAAAATAAATGAATACTTACTAGTTGTGGCTGGAGAAATAAAAAATAATAGCCATTCATAGCCTGGCTCAAAAAAAGGAACTAAGTGATCTTCTTCTCTCCCTTCACCATTCTTTCTGGCTTGTCTCTCGATAGATAGTGAAGTGATGAAGCCAAGCACTAGAGGAGAAGGGCCCCTTGTGCCTGAAGCCCCCCACAGCCAACCTGAAATCATACGTCTACCCCAACCAGTTCCAAACACCTGCAAAGGTACATGAGGCTGGTGGCAGGTGGGGAGGGAAAAGTGATGGTTCAGGAGAGGGCATTCTAGAAGGATTATTGAACCTAGAGGCAAGAAACAGGTTTAAGTGCCAGCTCTTCACATTATATGGTTCAGGGAATGAGGTGGGACTTGGAGCCAGGGAGATCTAGGTTTGAGTCTTGCAAGGTAATAGTAACTGTGTAACTATGAATAAAACTTTTTGTTTTTCTGAAGCTTAAACAGGGATAAAAATATCCTTCATATTGCCTACCTCATTGTGCATAATTTACTATATAAAGTACTTTAAAAAGTACAAAAGCCCTAAATAAATATCAGCTATTAACTGGAGGAGCCTTAATTTGTTCATCTATAAAAAGGGGTGATAATGCTTAATTATCTGTCTCACAGCATTATGAAGAAAATGCTTAGTCTCTTATTGGTAATTCTTATTGGTAATAATAATTACCCTTAATCATAATGACCAGATAGGTCAACAGGTTCATAATGGGTGCTCTAGGTCTAAAGGGAGAAGAGTAGGTAGAATACCAGCATGTCAAGATGAGGCTGAGTAGCCGAGACCCTGCAATGGAAATAATCACAGTGCCTTAAGAACATGGGCTGAGTGGGACAACCATTACATCCTTAGGTGTCCCACTATGCTCCTACGTTCCCACAGGCACAGATGATCTCAGTCCCAATCCAAACAAATATTTATTAATCACTTACTGTTTACAAGGTACTCTTCTTGGTGCTAGGGATACAAAACCAACATTTTTTTTAGATATAATTCTTGCTTTCAAGGAAAGATTAAACAAAGTGAACAGGTAAGAAAAATGCATGTTAATTTGAGGAAGAGGGAAATCGTGCTTATTTTCAAAGGGATTTGGAAAAGCTTCCTGTTGAAAGCAGCATATGAATTCAGCCTTGAAGGAAGCTAGGTATGCAGTAGTGAGAAAGAAAGCATTCCAAGCATGAGGGGTAGCCTATGTCAAAGCATGGAGATGGGAGATATAGTGCCATGTTTAGGGAAGAGCAAGTCATCCAGTATAACTGTAAGGCAAAGTATATAAAGGAGAGAAATATGAAACAAAACTGGAGAAAATAGTCTGGAGCCAAATAATGAAAGGCTTTAAATGACACACTGAGGAGTTTGCATTTTATCCTAGAAGCAATAGGGAGCCAGTGAAGCTTCTTGAGCAGGGGAATGATATGGTAAGACATATGGAAGGTTATTTTGGCATCTGGATGGAGAAGAATTTGGAGGGAGGAGATATTAGAAGCAGGGAGGTCAGTCAAGGTTTTTGGAATAGTCCAAGAAAGAAGTGACAAGGAATTCCATCAACTAAGCTACCATGGAGAGAAGGCATTCTGGAACGGGTCCTCATATGACTTCCTCCTAACCACTCTCATCTTTTGCCTTGATTTAGACAATGGACCTTGTAAACAAGTATGCAACGTCATAGAGAACAGAGCCATGTGCTCTTGTTTCCCTGGGTATGCTATCATGGCTGATGGAGTCTCCTGTGAAGGTGAGTATGGGAGCAGAGAAGGGAAAGGTTGAACGAATTAGGGAAAAGCTGTCTATATGTGAACAGACTAAAAGGAAGGGTCTCTGCAAATTAGAAAGACAGAGATCAAGAGAAGGCAGGGTCAAAGTCTAGAAACTCAAGAAGTGCATGGAGGATGGAGAAATGCATACATGGATAGCCAAAATGTAATTCATGGGACCCCTAGGGAAGTCTGAGAGATGGAAATTTGCCCTATCTGCAAAGGAAAGGCTACTTCTTAGGCCATACACAAGTCAGCCTGGCATCAGCCCAGGGGGGAAATGAGACAGGATTCTCAAGGTGAGAGCTTCTGATGGAAGGACATCCTATGGGCCATGGGCTTGAGCACTTAGTGAATTTCGAGCTAGAGAGAGAAGATGGGATAATACAGGGAAGAATTTGGCCACTTTCCCAGTTACTAGTCTGAAGCAGCCAAGTCTTGAATAATGTGCAAGATCTTCTCTTTTCTCCAGCCTCCCAAAGTCCTCAGGACTGAGGAAGGTTGGGAAAAGGAATTCAGTTTACCAAGCATATATTAAGACCCATGGATATGCCAGGCACTGTGCCAGAGAATGACATAAACACAGGTAAATTCAAAACAAATCAGAGCAAATGGGAAATGATTTAGTGGGCTGGTGGGGAGAGCAGTAACAACAAGAAGGTTCAGGAGATGCCCAGGGAAGAAAGGAGGAGGCAGGGTCAGATTGTGACCTTCCCCTTTAGAACCTTCCTCCTCCTGCCCCAGCTTTTTTGTCCTGGTGTTAGAATAAAGACGACGAGTTTAGAGAGTTAGAGAAGGCAAGAAAAGCTGAGAAATGCAATCTGTCAAGGGAGAAAAGCAACTTCACATTCGTAAGAAGGACAAGATGCTGTGCTTGAACAAGGAGAACTTGGGCTCTGAGACTCTTATCGTCAGGGGCTAGCAAGTCATGATGGGAGTGGGTCATCTTTCTCTTAGACCTGAGAGGGTAACTCCCAGGCCTTCTCTTCCATTCTGAGCATAGCTCTGGGTCAGAAGTCCAGCTGTGTTCCAACACACAGGGGTCCCCCTTTTGTGCTTCCCCCAGCTCCAGTGCCCTCATGGCTAGCAGGCTCTCAGAGATGCATTTCATCTCCAGTATCTTCTTTCCTCTACCTTTTCTTTAGACCCAACCTCAGCATGATTGTTTTAAAGGTCTGCCCTGTTTCAGGTACTTGCTGGCTAAGTCAAGTCAAGTCAGCATGCATTTATGGAGAGTTTACTATGTGCTAGGTACTGCACTAAGCCCTGGAGATAGAAGGAAAGATAACAAAACGGTCCCTGATGTCGAGGAGCTCACAGTTTAATGAGGGATATACGGAGCAAACTATGAACAAATAAGTCATATACAGGATAAGGTTAGGCACTGGGGACATTAAGACAAAATGCAAAAACAGCCCCTAACCTCAAGGAGCTTTCATTCTACTGGAGGGATAATTAAACAGAGGCAGCTAGTAGGCTGGACTTGTAATCAGGAAGATCTGAGTTCAAATCCAGCCTCAGACACTAACTGTATGACCCTGGGCAAATCACTTAATATCTCTGCTTTGAATCTCAGTTAACTCATCTATAAAATGGGGATAAGAATGGCACCTACTTCACAGAGTTGTTGTAAGGTTCAAATGAAATCATGTAGTAAGTGTATACTTTATTTACATAAAACAATGTAAATCTTAGCTATTATTACTACACCAATAAATATATACATGGTAATTTGAAGAGGAAGAGAACTGAGAAGTCTTGTCTCTCCAGCTAGATTAAGCTCCTTGATGAGTCCCAGGGGAAGAGTAGGATGGACCTGGAAGCCGCCATTGTCAAAGCCAGCCCAGGCCCAGCATCGCCTTCCTCTCCCTTTGCCTCCATTGGTCTGTTTGAGCACAGGCCAGCCATTGTCTCTGGTACCATTCTAACACCTTCTGTTTTTCCCTCCCGGCATCCCCCGTGGGGCCTTAGACATGGACGAGTGCCTCAGAGGTGCTCACGATTGTACCCGAAGACAGTTTTGTGTGAATACGTTGGGATCATTCTATTGTGTCAACCACACAGTGATCTGTGCCGAGGGCTTTATCCTCAACATGCATAGGAAGTGCGTGGGTAAGACAAGAGTGGCTCTCTGACAAGCCACACTCCATCACCCATCACAGCTCTCCATGCTATGCCACGCCGCGCATCCCATCTTCATATGCTAAAGGGTCCCTTGGTCTCCTTTGCATATGACATTTCCATGTGGCTCGTTCTGCCATGTGCTTAGACTGCTGTGTCTTGTGCTCTTGAGCTTTGTCCTGTCCACATCCGAGGGTGAGCCTGGACAGAGGAAATAGTTGGAGAGATAGATAGATGGTGGACTCCATGACCCTCTGAGACCTTCTATGCTGACTGATAGGATGAATCAATCCAGTGAGTAAAGAAACAATGCCCCAGGGTTGGACCTGGGTAGGTAAAAAGTATAAATAGTCCTAAAACTCTATTTTAGTTTTTAGATTTGGTTCTCATCCTCACTCGTCTTTTGATTTGGATGACTTGCTAAGAAGCAAAATGGGACAGTGTGAATTACACATTGCTTTCAATTTATGTACCCTGAAAAGGGAATGAAATTTGGGGGCAGCTGAGTAGCTCAGTGGATTGGGAGCCAGGCTTAGAGATGGGAGGTCCCAGGTTCAAATCTGGTCTCAGACACTTCCCAGCTGTGTGACCCTGGGCAAGTCACTTAACCCTTATTGCCTAGCCCTTACCACTCTTCTGTCTTAGAGCCTTGGTTCTAAGACAAAAGGTCAGGGTTAAAAAATGAAATTTGGAATAGGTCACAAGAATAACAGGACTGAGAACTGGAAGAGACCTCAGAAATCATCTAATCCAACCCCTTCGTTCTATAGAGGAAGAAATTATAGCTTAGGAAACTTATGTAATTTGCCCAACATCGTTCAATAAGTATCATAGCTAAGATGTCTTCTGACTTCCAATTCAGGGCCTTCCACTTTTACTGCTGGAGGAAATAATCAGGGTCTTGGGCAAGATGTTCATTAGATAATCCATCCCTTAAATCCTGAAAGCTTACCGGTGACTGAAAGAATGACTTTTGAAAGAAGACTGTGTTACTATTGCCTCTTGAGACATTCAGACTTTAAGAATTTAGTTTTGATGATGCAGCTGGGAGCAAGTGATAGAGATAGGGAGAGAGGGACAGAGAGAGAAAAGGAGAAATAGAGATAGAGACAAAAAGAAGGAAGGAGGAGGGAGAGAAAGAGAAGGAAGGCAAATAAGGAGAGAAACTGAGACAGAAACAAAATAGGAGAAAAAGAGGAAATAGAAGGTAGGGAGAGGGGGAAAAAGAGAGGAGGAAAGGTGAGAGAGAGAGAGAGAGATTGAGCAAGAGAAAGAGATATTGGGAAGGAGGGGTTTTCATATTAGGAAGAGTTTTATTTTGCTTTGCACAAATTGGAGCTAATAGTCCTAATAACCTTATGTACTTCTAAATAGTTTTCTGATTTTAAGAAAGTTTAATCTGCAAACTTTTGTTCATGAGCCAAGATAGATAGATAGATGGATGGATGGATGGATGGATAGATAGATAGATAGACAGACAGACAGACAGACATATAGAGATGGATGGATGAATGGATGGGGTGGGGAGTGGTGGTGATGGATGGATGGATAGATAAATGGAGGGAGGGAGGGGGAGAGAGAGAGAGAGAGAGAGAGAAAGAGAGAGAGAGAGAGAGAGAGAGAGAGAGAGAGAGAGAGAGAGAGAGAACCAGAAATTGGGACAGCCTGCATTATGTTTTTGAGGAAGCATCTATTTGCAGTGATCTTAGGTAAGTCACTGTTCACTTCTGAATCTCAGTTTCATACTTTAAAAAGTGAAGGGATTAAACTAGATGATTGCTGAGGTCTCTTTGAGGGTTTGAAAATTCTGTTTTTGATACAAAGGCTTAAGAAATCCTTTGAAAGGTATCTGCAGCCTATCAAGGGACCAAGATTTCTGCCTAACCATGTACTCAGTCAAAATGCAAGAGCTAGGCTTCCACGGTGGTTTTGAATAGGATCCAGAAAAGGATTATTTCTATTTGTGTCCCTAATACACAACACCAAGCTGGCACTTGTATGTCCAGCAACATGCCCCACCCCCAACCTTATGCCTGCAAAGACCAGACAAGAATGTGGTAGGAAACTTCCTAGTGCCTGGAAATGTGTAACCACTGACCTGGGGTTCCCAATTTTTATCTTCCTTTGCCTCTCCCTGAATCTGTAGAATATAAGTAGAATAAATAATCCATGTCCTGCCTATCTCCCAATTCCCCCCAGTATCTGTGTCCCTGGAGCCAACAGGCCCAATGCTACCCATTCACAAAGAATCTAGTTCCAAAGGGAGCCATTTTGTGTCTGCCAAAGGCTTGCTTGTCCCCAGAAGTCCCAACCCAACTGCTGCTTCCAGGCTCCATGCTGAGTCTCTGGGGGAAACATGCAAACTGCTTCCATATTTTGCTTGCAAAATGATGTGTCTTAGGTCTCTTCTGGTGTTAAATAATGCCATTGTGTGCACATTTGAAAAAGTAATCATGTCAATGAAGACTGCCTACCACTAGAGCCGTACAGAGGCCATCCTTCCCTTGGGTATTTCCTTTAATCGGGTTATTATAGATGAAAATTCTAGGTGCAGGCCAAGTAGCTTGTAAATTCCAGGCAAGATGAAAGGAAAATAATCAGTGGTTTCAGTCCTCTCCTGGACTCCATGGACTCTGTCTATGTGGGCTAAATTGAGCCTTCCCTTTGGAAAGGCAATCTATTGGAGAGAAGATATTGCTCTTAAAAGAAATTTATTCTGCATCAATTTTGGAAACAGGTTCCTGAAAGGAAGTCCCCTTTGGCCCATTTCCAGAAGCCCCCTTTCTTAGTGAAACCAATCCCTTCTGCCTAGGGCACAGAGTACAAGGGGACTTTTGTTGTCTGATTTGAGACAGTCTGTAATGCCTGAGATAATGGGGCTTCATAAGAGAGGACAGAGCTCTAACTAGCAGTTTTAGTGCCTGGGGCAAACAGTACAAAATGCAACCTCAAATCAACTTGTGTCATAGACAAATTCAAAAGAGACTTTAGAACTTCCTACAGGGAGAGAGAACCCAGGACAGCACTTTCCCAGGCAGTTCTGACATGGGACAATTTTAAAAAAAAATCTACCTAGAGAAGCAGAGGAAATAATCTTAAGTAAGGGTATAGTTGATCAGTGCCATATCACATTTTGATGTGACCTTTGCCCATTTGATGTATGATCCATCAGGGTCATAAAAAAGATAAATTTTGTCCTACATGTTGCTGAGACAAGAAGCACTGACTGACCAGGACCTGGAACCATCTTTGGTCCTTGTGGACAGAATGGAGAGATCTGACAGCCCTTCTTTCTTTCTTTGGGAAGGGGAGCGAGGCTAGAAGTGAAATTTCTTCCTTTGTCCTCCCTCTCCTGTCAAGAGTTGGGCTTCTTCAAGGCTTGTCTACCTCTTCCCCTGAGAACTTCCATCATACCTTTGCCTGCAAAGGCATCTTCACTCAGGTGGATGGTCAACCCCTCAAGTCTGGACTGAGAACTTAAACACTGTACTGAGTGCAAGGGAGGGAGGGGGATTGAAAATGAAATTAGATAAGATTGGTTCTATATACCATGAAGAACACATACAGGCTGCCAAATACCTTCAGAATAGCATGCAGCAGTGCCTGCTTTGCATGGTCCAGTGGAGATGGAAGGCAGTCCAGGTACTGGATTTGGCATCAGGAAGACCTGGGTTAAATTCTAACCTCAGACATTTACTTGCTGTGTAACCCCTGGGCAAGTCATTTCACCTCCTATGCCTCAGTTTCCTTCTCTGTAAAATGAGGGGGTTTAACTCAATGGCTTCCAAGGTTCCTTTTTACTTCAAATTTGATGATTCTCTGCTGTGATCCTCTTTCCCAAGAGGACAAAAGAACCACTTTATTCTCCTCTTTGAAGAGAATACAGACATCCCACTCAGCTGGAGTCAGGGACATGTCGAAAATAGCACTCAGGAAAATCACCCACGTGTTTTCCTTACTCCTCCTTCCTCTCCCCAATCCTTCACCCTCTGAATCTGCTTTTCTCTTCCAGGCTTATTGTGACAGGCTCTAACTCTGTTCCTCCCCCTCACCTCCCCTGTCTCTGTTCTTCCATCTTTTTCTCTTCTTCAATCTTTCCCCCTTTTCTCTTTCTCATACCCCAATTTCCCAATCCCCCTTTCTTGTTTTTTCCCTTTCCTCACATTCCTGCCCTATCACTCTCTTCTCCTTTATTTTCTTCTCTCTCAATCTTGTCTCTCCCCTTTCTCCCCTTCTCTATCTTCTTTCCCCCTCTACCTTCCCCAAGTTTCCATCTCGCTTCTTGGTATTTCCCTTTCTTCCCTCTCTATTTCTCATTCCTCCCCTCATATTCTTACTCTCCTTTCTTTGCCTCTTTTCCCTCTCTGGTCTCCCCTTGATTTCTTTCCTCTTCTCCTCTCCCACTCCTTTCATCTCCTCCCCCCAGTTCTTCCTCTCTCCTTTTCTCCCTCCTTCCCTATAGCCCTCGTTCTCCTTTCCTTTCCCCCCATTCTTTTTCTCCCTCTCTTCTCCACCTCTTCCTTCTTAGTCACCCCTTTCCCTGGATCATATATTCAAGAGTTTAGTTTATGATTCTAGGCTTTCTCTCCTGTATCTCCCAAACTTCACAATCACAAGAGAAGGAATTTGACAAAGTAGTAGAATTAGTTCCCTGACTCAATCACTTACAATGAATGACCTTGGGCAAATCTCTTCTCCAGTCTGGGCCCCAGATTTCTTCTCTGTAAAACAAGTGTATTGGACCTGCTGTCTCCCAGGTCCCTTCCCAATGGCACTTAAACTTTACGCTTCTGTTCCCTCCACTCATCTCTTCTTCCCCAGAAAAAAAACCACAATCCCTCCTGGCTATGAGGAGCTTACATTCTAATGAAGACAATGTGAAAAAAACATTGTGCATGCAAGATATACTCAGTGTAAATTGAGGATGATCTCAGAGGGAAGGCACTAGCAAAGCCTAAAGAATGTTTAGAACCCTCTAGGTGGGATTTGAGTTAATTTTTAAAGGAAGCCAGAGAATCCAGGAGGCAGAAGTGAGGAGGGGAAGCATTCCAACAGAAGTAGGGAGGCCCCAGTGGCATCTCCAGAGTAGAGAGATGGAGTATCCTGGGTAAGGAATAGCAGGAAGGCCAGTGTCAACCACTAGTACAAGAAGAGCCTCTTTACAAAGCACAGGGTTAACATTTCTTACCCTCAGCTCAACTGCAGTGCCCAGAGGTGGACAGATGTTAGGATGTGAGCCCAAATATATCTCTCCTCCCCTTCCAAAAGCAAAGGCCTCTGGCTGTGGTAGAGGGTCCTTAAAGGTCAGCAGTCTCCAGTTTCAGAATGCCTCCCTGAAGTCAAAACAGTGAGATGAAATCAAATATTACCGCTTTCTTCCAAGCGACCACATTCTGTTATATACCAGGACACTCAGGGGATCTCTTTGGTGTCCTGGACCACTTTCACAATTTCAGCAGCCAATTTCATCCCCCACTGTCAAGTCAGGCATGGGAAATTTTAACACTTAGCCATAATCAATGAAGCTGCCCCTATTCCCTGGAAGCAGATGGCACTGGGGAAAAAACCATATTTTGCAAAGCCACAGGCCCAACAATAGAATCCTGGCAAGGGAATCCCTCACTAATTGACCTGGGTCCAAGCAGTTTGGTTCTGTTGGGATTTCAGACACTGTCTTTTGTTGGCACTGAGCTAAGCTGTTGAATTCTCTGCTTGTTTCCTTTTCCTCTCCTAGATATTAATGAGTGTGTGACAGACACACACACATGCAGCCGAGGAGAGCATTGTGTGAACACAGTGGGCTCCTTCCACTGCTACAAAGATCTCAACTGTGAGTCGGGTTATGAGTTGAAAGAAGGAGAGTGTGTAGGTAAGAAAGACACTTATGATGATTTGACTGAGGATCCAAAGCTTGGCAAATGGTCTTTGACTGGTTTTTTTCTATATGCTTATTAAATTTGCATTCACAGAAAAACACATTCCCATCCCTGTTGCTATAGTAGAGGAATAAAGAATGAAGAGTGACAAGAACATTTGTACTAAGATATGACCTAAGGGGTGGCTAGGTGGCTCAGTGGATAGAGAGCCAGCCTTGAAAATGAGAGGTCCTGGGTTCAAATATAGCCTCAGATACTTTCTAGCTGGGTGACCCTGGACAAGCCACTTAATCCCTTCCCACTCTTCTGCATTGGAACTTATATTTAGTATTGGTTCTGAGACAGAAAGGAAGGAAGGAAGGAAGGAAGGAAGGAAGGAAGGAAGGAAGGAAGGAAGGAAGGAAGGAAGGAAGGAAGGAAGGAAGGAAGGAAGGAAGGAAGGAAGGAAGGAAGGAAGGAAGGAAGGAAGGAAGGAAGGGAGGGAGGGAGGGAGGGAGGAAGGGAGGAAGGAAGGAAGGGAGGGAGGGAGGAAGGGAGGGAGGGAGGGAGGAAGGGAGGGAGGGAGGAAGGAAAGAAAATCCAGCTCCACTTGTACCAATGAATAACAGTTAAGCCTCCATTGAAGTCTACCATCCATTGTTCATGGCAGTGACTCTGAGTCTTCAAAGGCCATGCCAGTGGACTACAAACTCTGTCAGGTACCCTCAACATGGAGGAACTTTGAAATGAAACATGGCATAGGGGATAGGGTTTAGTACTAGGAGTTATGAAGACCTGGGTTTAAATCCAGCCTCAATACTTACTATGTGACTGTTGGCAAATCCCTTATGCCCACATATGCAAAATGAGGGTTTTGAACTAGATGGTCTCTAGTTCTAGACTGACCATTCAATGAGCACAGATGTGGTGGTGGATTGTGTATCTGTGTCCCTAGAACCAGACTAAGTAATTTCCAAGAGTCTCATTACCAGATTAGCCATAGGGTAATGGATTTTATTTTGGCTATAGAGACTTTCCAAGACCATGTACTAAAACCAAAGACAGGTTTACATCAAGATCAATTCAATTCATTTCCCTTCAGTTCAATAAGGATTTAGTAAGTATTGATTACATACAAGGGTGCTGTAATAGACAATGGACATACGCAGATAGTATGTACTTATTGTACATATTTTGCCCCATCCACCCTTATTCTTGTCTTCATATTCCTGGAACCTAACAAAGTATCTGACACATAGTAGACACTTAAATGATTGTTGAATTGATTGAACTTAAAGAGCTTATATTCTGCTAATGGACTCCTTTTCTACTAATGGCACCAATAACCAGACTGACAAAATGGCAGGTCCTGGCAGTATTGAAGGATTCAAACCTCTGTGCTTTCAGTGAAGAGACAGATATGGTGTTTTGTGAAGAGTACTGGACAGTGGGTGAAGATACTTGGGCTCTAGGACAGACTTTGGGCTGCTTTTTGATGTGAAGCAATGCCCTCAGTTCCCCTCTCTAGTTTCTTCACCTAGAAAATGAGGATGGAGGAAGAGACTAGATGATCCCTGAGATCCCTTCTAGAGCTATGATCTAGGGCCTGACTCCATAAATATTGTTCTAGGAGGTGCTGACTCAGACCCTGGCTTAGGAATTTGTCTTAAGGCTCTTCTGTTGCCCTTGGCTCCAATTCCCTCCATTGCTCATTAGTGGTGCTGACGGGCAGACTTAGAAGAGTGACTGCCTATTTGCTTCCTATCTGTTGTTCACAGACATTGATGAGTGTGCCCAGGGGATCCATAGCTGTAAAGTCAACTTTGTGTGTCAGAACACCCAGGGTTCTTTCTACTGTGAATCCAAGCAGCGCTGCATGGATGGATTTCTACAAGATCCAGAGGGCAATTGTGTGGGTAAGTTTAAGTCTCCTGGCCTCACACATCAGCTTTTGCCTGAGCCTGGGCATCTGGCCTCATTCATACTCATCTGTGGGCTTTGAACCCCATTCACAAGCTGACGATGGCTAGGACCAACTTTCGGTAACACAACAAAGGGGCAAATTGAAGTCCATTTCCAATATTTCAGCATCGCACCACTTGACCACTTCACATTAATCCATCAGAGGCATTGCAGTATAGTGGGAAGAAAATTGAACTTGAGATTAGAAGACTGTGGTGTAAGTCATGATTTAGTCACTTATTTTCTATGAGATCTTGAGGAATGAACTCCTTTTTTTCACTAGTAAAATGCAAACGGTTGCTTCCCTGCCTACCTCACCAAGGTGGGATTGTAAGGATCCGATGTGGAAAGAGTACCTACCACACTTTAACTTAAAAGAGTCAATGGCATATTGGCAAAGCATTGGCCTGTGAGTTAGTAGATCTGGGAACAAATCCCATCTTTGATATTTACTACTTAGATGATCTTGGGAAAGTGCAAGACTTCAGTTTCCTCGTCTCCAAAAAAAGGGCATTGGATTAAATAGCTTCTGAGGTCCCTTCTTCATTTAAATCTCTGATCCTATCATGTTTTAACTTGGGCTTAAGTCTTGACAGCCCCTTATTAGCTGTAAGATCATTGAGTAAGTCACTTCGCTTTCCTGAGACTCAATTTCCTTGTGTGTAAAATGAGGGTTACAATATTCACACTACCTCCATCATAGGGTCACCATGATGTAATTGCTTTGTAACCATTAAATTGTATGTAAATATGAGTTAATTTTGCTCTAGGAATCTTCTGTAAATCTTTAAAGAGCTATGGAAAGGGCAACTACTATTACTATTGCTATATTCTTCCAATTCAAACCTCTTCCTTCTACCAAACATCTTGGACCTTTTAGCTACCTCCTAATTGTCTCTGGGGCCTCATACACAAGCCTGACCCTTTCTGAAGTACATACCAGGCTCCGAAGAGCTTCCTCCCTTCACACCATCATCCAAAAATTCCTTGTTCTCTATCCCATCCCAGTAAGGGCCCTACTTTGATCTTTTCTAAATAACAGTAATAAGCCAGCCATATGCTGGCATTACACATCACCCTTCCTAGGTATCACTTACAAACTTTAAAGTGAGCCTTTGACATTATTCAGCTTAGAAGGGTCACTAATGATGAGATTCCTGGACCCATATCTGGCCAGTGAGAGGGATATTCTGGAACAGGAGACCTTTTTGATAGTCTTCAAATGATGCCTCTTCCCTCCTAGGCCTGTTCTTTTCCCCTTGGAGGTATATTTGGAAAAAGAAATCAAGGCGATTGTAACTTACCGAAATGTACTCTCTAAAACATTTCTCAAAGAGCTAGTGGCCATTTTGTAATAAAACAGAATTTCAGGTGTCCCTGGGAGTAGATGTGCCCCTCATAGCAGAGCAGAATAATTGAAAGAGCCCTTTAGAGGGAGTCAGGAGAGATTTGGATTCTAGTCCCATTTAGGAACTTACCACACGTATGACCTGAGATCACTTCTCACTCATCCTCAATTTTTTCATCTGTAAAATGAGAGTTTCAGTAGATCAGGGGTTCTTCACCTTTTTTGTATATGGACCCCTTTGATAGTCTAGGGAAGCCTACGAAAACCTCTGAGTTGTGTTTTTAATAGCCATAAAATGAAGTACATAGGATTACAAAGGAGAGAAATTATTGAAATACAGACTAGACACGGAGACTGTCATCATGAAGGCTCTTATACCTACAGTCATTTTGAATTAATGATGAGCATAACTGATGTGTCTAGATATTTACAACTGCTATATGACATGAACATATTTATGATTTCTACTGCTGACAAATTTATGAGTATTGCCAATACTATCGTGGTTTGTTGCCTGCATTCATGATTCAGGAAAATGCCAAGTTGTACTTGGAGGTGAGTGAAAATAAAGATGCAATTTTGTTCCCATCCAAGTTCACAGATCCCTGAAAAGGGTTAGTAGATCCCAGGCTAAGAACTCCTACTCTAAGTCTTTTCCAGCTCTGACAGTCTATGTTCTGAGGCGCCTTCCAGCTCTAATATTTTATGTTCCAAGGCCCCTTCCAGCACTGACATTTTGTTCCCTTCCAGCTCTAATTTCTTGCTAAGTTCTCTTCCAGCTCTAATATTTTGGCTTAAGGTCATAACATTTCGTCGTAAGGTCTTTTTTAGCTTTGGCATCCTAGGAGTTTAGAATTCCCGGAGTCAAAGTAAGACAATCAGCAAAGAGGAAGCATGATATCATCTCAAGAACTGATGCATACTACTCTGATTTTTCTTTTCCAGATATTAATGAATGCACTTCTCTTCCTGAACCATGCAAACCTGGATTTAATTGCATAAACACCGTTGGGTCCTACACTTGTCAGAGGAACCAACTTCTGTGTACTCGAGGATACCATTCTAGCGAAGATGGGTCCAAGTGTGTGGGTAAGAAGCAGCCTTGGGGACATGCTCACCTGTCTGTAGGTATGGGAGCTTTTTGGGGGGCCAGAAGAATCTTTGCCTGGGTCACATTTTGGAGACATTTCCAAGAGTTCCTTATAGAGGCAAACTTAATTTTAGGGTTGATGTACTAGCTGGGTAATGTAAAAATGGCCATACAGCTGTGACAAATGTAACTTGTGCTAGGCTGCATGGTGTTGGTGAAGAAAGAAAGAAAGAAAGAAAGAAAGAAAGAAAGAAAGAAAGAAAGAAAGAAAGAAAGAAAGAAAGAAAGAAAGAAAGAAAGAAAGAAAGAAAGAAAGAAAGAAAGAAAGAAAGAAAGAAAGAAAGAAAGAGAAGAAGAAAGAAAGAAAGAAAGAAAGAAAGAAAGAAAGAAAGAAAGAGAGAGAAAGAATTCTGCGGAATGGGAAGAGAGGCACTGTGATGTAGTGAAGGAAACACCAGAGAGGGAGATGGGAAACCAGTGCTCTATTGGCTAGCAGAATGGGAGACAAGGGGCAAGTTACTTACCTTCTTTAGGGTCTCCCCTTCCTTTTCTGTAAAATGAAGGACTTAGATAAAATCATCACTAAGATTCCCCTTGTTCTAAAGTTTTTCTGAGTAGTCCTTGACACTCTAAATCCACCAGCTGGCCATGAATTCTTAGGGTGCTCTAAAAAAACAGGAGAGGGAAGGGCAGAACAAGTATTTGAATATCTACTTCTTAATTTAATCAGAACAAAACCAAGTGATCCTCTCCTGATTGGTGATAGCTGCCTCTAACCCATCCCCTGGGCTTTGCTTCTCTAGATGTTGATGAGTGTGAGACAGGTGTTCACCGCTGTGGCGAGGGGCAGGTGTGCCACAATCTTCCTGGGACTTATCGCTGTGACTGCAAGATGGGCTATCAATATGATGCTTTCAGCAGAGCCTGTGTTGGTATGTGAGATTCCAGAGAGTCACCTCTTTCCTTGCCCAGACTTACTCTCCTTCTGTGGGAACATGGAGATTTCTTATCCATGTGATGGGTGATAAGACAGTGCCTGGTTCCCATAAGAAAAGTGTATAGTGGTTGCATGGTAGAGTGGGAAAGGCACTGGATTTGGAGAATCAGGGGGCTCAGCTTTTAATCTTAGAATAGCTCATATCTCTACAACATCAAGTAAGTCTTCTCCCTGGACCTCAGCTTCTCCATCTATAAAATGAGGGGATTAGACTACATGCTGTCTAAGTTGTCTTTCAATTCAAAGCTAGTAGTTTAAATCATCTTGGAAATGGTTCCATTTGTTGCAACTCACCATCTCCACCCAAGAATGACTAAAAGACCTGTTTACCAACCTTCATCCTTTCTTTGCTGAATAGAAAAGTGGGGAGAGAGGAAGCTAGCATTTAGGTAGTGATTTAAGGTATAAAAAGTGCTTTTGCAAACATGGCAACCCATTGGAGGACATAGGATTGGAAATAAAGAGTCCTACCTCGAGCACTTCAAAGCTGGGTAACCAGAAGCAAGCCGCCTTACTTTTCTAAGCTGCAGTGCCTTGTCCTCTAAAATGGAGTAATGAGACTAGAGCATATTATTATTATATTAATGTGATTATACTGGAGTGTATTATATATTAATATTATAGTATAGTACTAGCAGTATACTAATACTAGTAGTATAGGGTACTAGTATAATACTGGTATGCTAATACTACTAGCATGTATATATATATATTATACTACTAGTATAATAATATGCTATATTATAGTAGAATAGCTATTAGACTATAGAACGTTACTAGTAATATATTTAAACTAATAGTTTAGAATAGAATAGAATGTACTAAAATTAATACTATTCTATTACTAATAATATAGGAATACTAAAAAAAGTGTTTAGAACAATGCCTGACACATATCAAGTGCTATATAAATGTTAGTTATAATTATCAACAATATAGTAATGCAGTTACAATGTAGTAGTTTGCCTGCTGGTTAATTAATACTATTATACCATAGATATTATTAGTATTAATACTCTGGAGAAGGAAATGGCAAGCAAATTGCTCCAATAACTTTGCCAAGGAAACCCTCAATGGGGTCATGAAGAGTCAGACATGACTGAAAAACAGTAACAAAAATATTATGCTATCATCCCATAGTATAATACTAGTAGCATATCCATATTAATGATATATTAATACTACTATGATTCTTGTGTGCTATATATTAATGCTATCATATTATGGTATATTACAAGTAGTATAACAATGCTAATAGTCAATACTAAAATAATGCTAATGTAATAATACTACTAGTATATTGATAACACTGTTCTAATATTTATAGTAGTCTACTAATATATTACCGGTAGTATATTAATATTGTTATACTCTAGTATATTACTATTAGTACTTTATTATTACTACTAGTATTATTACTATTAGTACTTTTAATACTGCTAGTTAAAATTAATTGATTACATGTTGTTAGTATTATTGATATACTAAAAGTAGTAGTTTACTGTGGTATTTTACTAGTACTATATAAATATTAATAGTCATACCTTAATACTACTGTGCTACAAAAATATACTATACTCTAGTATTACTAGTAGCAAATTAAGAGTTATCATGTTATGTTATAATGTAATATTTACCAGCAGTATATTAGCAACATTATTACTAGTAGTACGTTAATACTATATTAATATATAATAATATATAATACTAGAAAATATTGCTAGTAGTATATTAGAACAATTATACTGTGGCATATTGCTAATAGTAATATACTAACAGTACATTAATATTAATAGAATTATTTTATGGTATGTTACTAGAATTACATTAATACAAAGATTCATTAATACTATTGTACTATATTGTATTATTAGTAGAATTTTAATAATAATAGTATATTAATATGAATAATATATTCATTATATTATGATAGTCATATATCATATATATAGTCATATAGGCAATAATAATAGTCATATGCTAATACTATTATGGAATAGTATTAACTTATTCTAGTATAGAATAGTATATTAGTACCTGTTATATCTATATCTATATATATCCCAGAATTGACATCAAGATTAAATAAATTATCCCTTCCACATTGGGGGGATTAGAGGCGTGGCTCTTCCACAATCTGAAAAATCTGCTTAAAATTTTTTGGCCCTCCCTTTGTACTAGGAAAGAAGTCTGAATTTTTTCTTTTTCTTTATGGAGTGTTTTAGTACCTTCTATGCATTTGTGAATTAAACTTTTTAAGCTATCTCTTAAAAAAAAGATTAAATAAATTAATGGATGCCAAGTGTAGTTTTTTTTTAAAACCCATTAAACATTTTCTGCATGCCAAGGGACATAAAAGCAAAAAAAAAAAAACAAATCAACTTCTGTCCTCCAGGAGCTTATATTCCACTCTACACAGCACATGCACAGATAAGTCACTTTCAGCTAGAGAAGAATACTAAAAATGAAAGGAAGTTAGAAAGGTCCTGAGGTAGGAAGTAGAACCTCATCTGAGCCTTGAAGGGATCCAGGCTTCTCACAAGTGAAGGTGAGGAAGGAAAACATTACAGGTGGGAGAGATAACCTGCAAAGAAAGAAGAGAAAAATTTAGCTCAAGCTGTGACAGATTTTTGTGTTCCAGCATTTATTAGAACCAAGGTGCTGATAGCAATGAATCTTTGTGGAATGAAGGGGGGTGGAGTTCAAAAATCCATAATATATTTCATATTTGCTAACCTCTCTAGAAGGAAGAGATATCTAAGACCCCTTATTCTCCCTACTGTGCTGTCTGTTTTCAGTCTCTCTGATTCTTTGCTCTCTGCCTGTGCCACCATTTCTCTGTTCCAATCTCCCTATCTAAATCTTTTAATTTATGTCTCTTTTATCCCTCTGTCTCTATTTCTATTTATCCTTGTATATCTTTTCCACTCTTTGTCTATGCTATCTTCCTTTTTAAAAAAATTATTTCATTTTAACATTCTTTACTTTTAAATTTGAATTCCAAATTCTCTCCCTCCCTTCTTATTCTGTTTTTATGGAGTTCTTTCCCTCGATGAATTTTTGTGCCTTCTTTACCAGTAGGTCAATTCTGTTTTTCAGAGTCTTATTTTCTTCTTTTGTGCCTCTTTTATGCAATTGCTAATTCTCTTGTCATAATTTTCTTATATAACTCATTTCTTTTACTAATTTTTCCTCAATCACTCATCTTTTTCTGTAATTTTTCCAAGAATTCTTGTTTGGGCTTTGGTCTAATTATCATTTTTCCTTGAGGCTTTGGATGTAGCTGATTTCACATTGTTGTCTTCTTTTAAATTTATGTCTTGGTCTTCCCTGCTATTGTAGTAGTTTTTTATGATCGAATTCTTTTGTTTCTGTGCTCATTTTTCTATCTTATTTCTCAACTCTGAATTTTATGACAAAGTTGGATTTTACTTACTTGCGGGTAAGGAGGTGGTGTCCAAAGCTTCAAACTTTTTTGTGCTACTGTTTTCAAAGCTGGTTCTGGGAGTCTGCAAGTTTCTAGTGCTTCCAAGGTGGTATCTTCTGGTGAGAGTTATGATCTGTGCCCTAGAAGGACCCTTGCTTCCCTGTAGCCACACACATTAGTGTTCCTCTTGGCCCTTTAACTATGACAAAATTCCTTGCTCTCCTGCAGCCACAAGTGCTAGTACTCCCCTTTTTGCCTTGGAACCACAACCAGGGCTCCTGCCCACTCGTGACCAATCACTAGAGCTTCTCTCTGTCCTGGAATTGCAACCCAGAACTGCTTATGAGTCATAAATTACCAATCAGCATCAGCTACACCCAATGCTAGTAAAGAGGCCCCTATAATTTCTTTCTGACCAGTTGTTTCACCCTCTTATATTTCTGGGCTGAGAGCTTTTGAAGCTGCTACTCTTGCAGTCGTGGCCACGTCTAAGACCCACCTACAGCTAGTGCTGCTGCTGTATGTGATCTGTGCTGGTACCCACATTAGTATCACAGATCTCTCCTGCTGAATTCCTAAGATGTCTTGGGATGGAAAAATGTCTCTCTCTGACCTTTTGTTGGCTCTGCCACTCCCAAATTTGATTTGAAGTGGTATTTTAAAGTTGTCTAAAAGACAATGTTAGGAGAGTTCATCTGGGTCTTAGTCAGTACTCTTCTTGGCTCCACTTTCCCATACCATCTTTCAATATTCCTCTGCACCCTTTTATCTTAGTGCCTTTTCCCAATCCTATGGACTATGTGGATATTAAAAGTAGAATGTCAGATATCATCTCTTTCAACTCCCTTACTTAAAGATGAGAAAATTGAGACTTTGAGAGAAAGGACGTGATTTGTCCAGTGTCACATAGTAAGGAATACAACTGGTCATCTCATGGAAATCTCTGCCTCTCTGTCTCTATCTTTGTCTTCATCTCTCTGTCTGTCTGCATCACTTCTCATCTTTTTCTCTCCCTTCTCTTCCACCTCTCATCTGTCAAGGCATTTATCTACCTATTTGTTATCTACCTATATCATTAGCTTGCCATAACAGTAAAGAACCAACCTTGAAGTCAGGAAGACCTAGGTTTGGTTCATATTAGCTGTGTGACCCCAGGTGAATCACACCTTCTCTGTGCTTTATAAATTGCATCAGTGAAGGATGTGTCCTCACCAAGGGTTCATTAAACCTATGAAGTCCCAGGTCCTCTTCCTGTCTTCCCATCTGCTCTCTCTCTCTCTCTCTCTCTCTCTCTCTCTCTCTCTCTCTCTCTCTCTCTCTCTCTCTCTCTCTCTCTTCTCTCTCTCTCTCTCTCTCTCTCTCTCTCTCTCTCTCTCTCTCTCTCTCTCTCTCTCTCTCTCTCTCTCTCTCTCTCTCTCTCCCCCCCCTCCCTCTCCCTTCCTTTCTCTCCCTCCATTCCTCTGTCTCTGTCTCCGTCTCTGTCTCTCCCTCTCTGTGTGTGTGTCTGTCTGTGTCTGTCTCTCTCTCACACATGCACATGTCTCTCAGATTCCCTGAATCTTGTCTGTTTTTCCCTTGGCTTGGCCTACAGATGTAAACGAGTGTTGGAGCTATCCAGGCCGCTTGTGTCAGCATGCCTGTGAAAATACCCCTGGTTCCTACCGCTGCTCCTGTTCCTCTGGCTTCCAGCTGGCCTTCGACGGGAAGCACTGTGAAGGTGCCCATTAGTCTCTTGTTTCTTCTTCTAATCTTTGTGCACACCTGGCCAAAAGGATTGAGAATACTCTATCTCACTCAATCAGTCAATCAACAAATGTTTATTAAGTACTTACTACATGCCAGGTCCTTGTTGCTAAGCCCCCAAAATACAAAGAAAGACAAAAATAGACCTTTCCATCAAGGAATTCCCATTCTAATGGAGATCTGCTTATTATTAATATTATTTATGATAATAATAAGGATCTGTTTATTTTCTCTGAGGCTTAAGGGGAAAGCCATGTCTGTGCTTGCTTTGA
Organism: Monodelphis domestica; assembly: GCF_027887165.1. Classification (NCBI taxonomy): domain Eukaryota; kingdom Metazoa; phylum Chordata; class Mammalia; order Didelphimorphia; family Didelphidae; genus Monodelphis; species Monodelphis domestica. Next base: position 65,792,653 of record NC_077233.1, read on the forward strand.
GAAAATAGAGGGAAGAAGAGAAATGGGACATTTCAATTATTCATTCATTCCTAGCTCCTCTCCTCCGCCAAGCAGTTCAGTGCTGTGATACTGGAAGAAACCCATAGTCCCCTTCACCATTGCCTAGCTCAGTGAAGAGGACTAGACCACATCTGGGACATGGTCCATCTGCACAAGACCTAGTAATGTCGGACTAAATTCAATTTCAGGCCCAATCAGTCAGTTCTTTACAGTCCAGATCTCAGTGCTGAAACTCAAGCCTCGCCCCCAGTCTACTTGCTCACTGAAGCTGACCTCAATAGAATGATATTCCAGGGCAATCAATGCAAGCATTCAGCTGGTGGTTTGGAGTCCAGTGGAGAGAACACTGGGCTAAGTATACTGATTTGGCTACTAAAAAGCTATATGAACTTGGGCAAGTCATTCCCCTCTCTATGCCTCAGGTTCCTTCTGTAAAACGAAGGAGATGGATGCAATATGGTTAAAAGAGCTGTGACTGGGGCAACTAGGTGGTTCAGTGGTTAGAGATCCAGACCCAAAGACAGGAGGTCCTGGGTTCAAATTTGACCTTAGACTCTTCCTAGCGAAGTGACCCTGTATAAATCACTTAATTCCAATTACCTAGCCCTTACCACTCTTCTGCCTTGAAACAGATACTTAGTATTGATTCCATGACAGAAGGGAAGGGTTTAAAAAAAAAAAACAAACGTGAGCTTTGGTCATGTACTGAATCCCAGCTCTGACCTCAACTATACCTTAGGCAAGTAACTCCCCCTTTTTGAGCCACAAGACTTCTCATCCATAAAATGGGTATAATAATACTTGGACTACTCTCATAGGGTCATTGTAAACAACTTTTGTAAGCCTTAAGGCATAATAAAGATGTGAATTGTTATTGTATTAATAGTTGATTCTCCACCACCATGCTCCCTTCCAACTCCGAAAGCCAATGCTTTTTCAGAATGACATTGGGTTAGAATCACAAGAATTTGTTAAGCACCTACTATGTGCCAGACACAATGCTAAAGCCCTGGAGAATCCAAAAAGAATCAAAAGACAATGTCTGCCCTTAAGGAGCTCACAATCTAAGGGAGGAAACAAATGTAAGGACAAGATATGTAGACAGATTAAATGGAAGAGGGAAAGAATAGCCCTAGGACCTGATTTCCCATCGTCCGGTCTGTTACCTGTCAGTAAAGGTTGTTACCTGCTTTCTCCCTTCTCTGCTGCAGATGTGAATGAGTGTGAGAACAACCCTTGCAGCCAGGAATGTGCCAACGTCTATGGCTCCTACCAGTGCTACTGCCGGCAAGGCTACCAGCTCGCAGAGGATGGGCATGCATGCAAAGGTGGGCCCTGGGTGAGGGGAAGACTGGATATTAGGGGGAAATGTGTCTGAGCACCCTATGGCCACTTGTCCTTAGGGTTCCCTTTTCTGTGCCACTCTTTCCCCTTTCATCGATTCCAGGTAGATACCACCAGGGGCAGGAAATTGCACTCTGATAGCTTTTATAATCCCTGGCAAGATAAAAGGGGTTTGGATGCTTCTAAATACAATATGACTATTTCTAAATGTAAAACCACATAAAAATAGGGCTACATGTTATGGACTGATGCTCTAAGCCCCTGACCAATCTGCCAAGTAATTTAGCATAGCACAAAGAAGAGCCTGAGGCCTAGAGTCACCTAATCTATGTTTAGATTCTGACTCTGGTTTTCATAAATGGGGTTATTGAGGACCTGGGTTCAAATTTAGCCTCAGATACTTCTTACCTATATAACCCTGGATGGATCACTTAACCCCAGTTGCTTAGCCCTTACTGCTCTTCTGCCTTAGAACTGATATGGATTCTAAAACAGAAGGTAAGAGTTAAAAAAAATTAATGGGGTGATCTTGGATAAGTCAGTAGTGTTCTTTGAACCTCAATTTCTCCATCTGGAAAATGCATTGTGGAGGGAAGTCAGATTAAGTGAACCACAGGTTTTTTTTTTAATAAAACCCCTTTCCTTCCATCTTAGAATCAATACAGTCATCTCTCACTATATTGTGGTTCACTTATCATGGCTTCACTGTATCATGGGTTTTTATTTTAATATATATCTAGTAAAATAAATAATTTTGACTACATCAAATTAAAAAGTTTTTGTACAAACAAAACCAATGTAACCAAAATCAGAAGGGAAATAATAAACTAGGAAACAATCTTTATAACAAAAACCTCTGACAAACATCTAATTACTCAAATTTATAAAGAGCTAAATCAATTGTACAAAAAATCAAGCCATTCTCCAATTGATAAATGGGCAAGGGACATAAACAGGCAGTTTTCAGCCAAAGAAATCAAAACTATTAATAAGCACATGAAAAAGTGTTCTAAATCTCTGATAATCAGAGAGATGCAAATCAAAACAACTCTGAGGTATCACCTCACACCTAGCAGATTGGCTAACATGACAGCAAAGGAAAGTAATGAATGATGGAGGGGATGTGGCAAAGTAGGGACACTAATTCATTGCTGGTGGAGTTGTGAATTAATCCAACCATTCTGGAGGGCAATTTGGAACTATGCCCAAAGGGCGATAAAAGACTGTCTGCCCTTTGATCCAGCCATAGCACTGCTGGGTTTGTACCCCAAAGAGATCATAAGGAAAAATATATGTACAAGAATATTCATAGCTGCACTCTTTGTGGTGGCAAAAAATTTGGAAAACGAGGGGATGCTCTTCAATTGGGGAATGGCTGAACAAACTGTGGTATATGTTGGTGATGGAATACTATTGTGCTCAAAGGAATAATAAAGTGGAGGAATTCCATGGAGACTGGAACAACCTCCAGGAAGTGATGCAGAGTGAGAGGAGCAGAACCAGGAAAACATTATACACAGAGACTGATACACTGTGGTACAATCAAATGTAATGGACTTCTCCATTAGTGGCAATGTAGTGATTCTGAATAAACTGGAGGGATATAGGAGAAAAAACACTATCCACATTCAGAGGAAAAACTGTGGGAGTAGAAACACTGAAGAAAAACAACTGCTTGACTACATGGGTCGAGGAGGATATGGCTGGGGATGTAGACTCTAAATGAACATCCTAGTGCAAATACCAACAACATGGAAATGGGTGCTGATCAAGGACACATGCAATACCCAGTGGAATTGTGCATCGGCTATGGGAGGGGTGGGGGAGAGGAGGGAGGAATAGAAAATGATTTTTGTAACCAAGGAATAATGTTTGAAATTGACCAAATTGAAAAAAATATCAAAAGGCAAAAACTAAAAAATAAAAGATATATCTAATTCTGTATCGCACCTCTAGGAGTGACTCCTCAAACTCCCTAATGAATGTGGCTTTCAATCTTTTCCACAGACATTGATGAGTGCACCCAAAGTGCTGGTATCCTCTGTACCTTCCGTTGTGTCAATGTCCCTGGCAGTTACCAATGTGCCTGCCCTGAGCAGGGCTACACCATGATGGCCAATGGCCGGACCTGCAGAGGTAAGTAAGTGGCTGGAATATTTCCCTTTCTGGAGAGAAGAGATGGATATCCCTAGCACAGGGAGGGCACCCTCTATCATTACTGTTGTGAAAAAAAAAAAAGTAGTTTTATACTTAGTTCTTTCCCATGCACCCATTTTTGTGCCAGGAAAATAGGAGAAGGATGAGGTAGAGACCTGCTTCTTATTTTCTCCTGCTCTGGGACCTAACTCTTGCTTTTTGAAGAATAGCAAATGGGATGGAGTAGGCATGAATCAAAGAAACAACTGTGCTTATACTCCTTGTTCTGTGGAGTCTGTGGGTTCTGACCAGAGTTTGAGACCTCCTATGAGATCTTGGTGAAGACAAGAGGGCCTGTTTGAGAGGGTTTCACCAGGCTGTTGTTACTCAGTCATTTGCAGACTCTCCATGAACCCATTTGGGGTTTTCTTGGTAGATACTGGAGTGGTTTGCTATTTCCTTCTCTAGCTTAACAGATGAGGAAACTAAGATAAAAAGGCTGAAGGGATATGGCCAGGGCCAAACAACCAGTAAGTGTCTACGATTAAATTTGAACCCATGAAAATGAGTCTTCCTGATTCTAAACCTACTGCTCTATCCACTGTACCACATAGCCACCTACTGACTTTCAAGAGGGAGGCTCTTAGAATAATCTGTGTCTGGATTAGATTATTACTAATATCACTGGATCACGTTGTTATAAACATGATCTGGCTATACCAAGGGCTTTGTTTCCTGGGTGAGATTATATTTCCTAATCTGGTTGATGGATGACTATGGTCTGATGGCTGGACCTCAAACCTATAGTGGGGAAACAAATTGGTCAGAGTTTGGCTCCTAGTAGGGGAGGCTCAGTAATATGACAGTCACAGAAACCATCAAGCCCCTAAAGAAATACTTAAGTTTTGTTGAGGGGAATAGGGGAAAGGTAGGGACATAAATAAACCTCTCAGCCTCAGTCTCATATGTAAAATGAGATGAGACTCATTGATGTCTAAGCTTCCTTCTAGCTCAAAGTCCCACAAGCCTGATAAGAGAGAGAAAATCCTTGTCATCATTTTTCCTCTCCCTGTTGCTGCCATCATCTCTTCCTCTTCCCTCTCCTCTGCCAGGGAACACGTCAGAGTGTATTCTTTTTAATCCCACTTAAGCTATTGCTTTTGACTTCCTGACTTCATGGGAGATGCAGAGGGAACCTGTCAGAAATGCTGGTAGACTGGGCCCATTAACTCATCACTATTGGCAGCATCTCTTTCCCTCATAACCCAGGAGAAATACTCCCTCTGGGTCTTTGTAAAACCTCAGAGAAGCTCCAGGGCAGCCATGTTTTGAGCCAGGCACTGCCCTGTCTGAACCCTCTTCTCCTCTTCAACCTTCTTCTTATGTTACTAACAGCATTTCCAGAGAAATGAGCTTTCTTTCCAAGCACTAGTTTCCTCCTGTTATTCCTGCTCCCCCTGAAACTGTAATAGTTCTAGAGTGAGGAGGGGTGGTACAATTAGCTATCTGGGGTCAGAGGCCAAAACTTTCCACTTGTTGAAGATGATAATGGAATCTACCCACTGTAGGTGAGTGGGCCAAGCATCCCCCCACCCCCTGGGAGCAGAGGGCCAGTGTGGTCAGAGCTGTCCTAGTGTGAGTCTGTTACCCTTGACTTAAGCTCCTGGAGACAGGGTTTTGCTGGGTACAAATTATACAAGGATGGCCCCCAGTGCTAAGCATGGTGTAAGTGGAAAGAAACCTGATTAGGCATGGGTATCAAAAGGATGCCAAAAACCCATTGTATTTACTAACTACAAGAAATGAGCTATATATTGTCATTTTGCAAATTTAAGTTATATATGCCAAGCATTATTATTATTATTATTATTAACATATAATGAATCTATAAATTATTTTGTTATATTTTATATCATAATATATTTTTATTTATAATTATAGTATTCCAAGTTTATAGATGAGGAAACTGAAGCTCAGAAATATGACCTTAGCTAAGTCTCCTCATGTCTCTGAACTTCAGTTTCCTCATCTATAAAATAGAGTTGATAATAACAATGATACTTGGCATTCACATGTACTTTAAAGTTTGCACAGTCCATTTCTATTGGTTGTATTATTTGCATCTTCTAATAGCACCAGGGAGCAGATTTTGGGAGTATTCATATAAACTTCTGCCTGAAATCTGTAAAGTCATAAAGAATCCAATATTCTAATTTTACAGAGGCTCAGAGGAGATTACATGATTTGTTCATGATCTCACAGCAAGTAAGTGTAAGAGTCAGGATTAGCTCTCCTCTCTCACAGAACTGTCAGATCAGATAATTAATATGAATGCCCTTTGGTGCTCAAGTGAGCTACAAAATTCAGCTTGTGGAAGCACCAATTTGAGGACAAGAGTGTCATTATGTAGAACCAATAAGATATACATTCATTCTTTAACCCCTCCTATCTGACCCTTTGGAAACCTGTGATGTAGGACAACAGCACAGATATGGATAGACTGACCAACCAACTGATCAACCAACTGTTAAATATTGACTGATGACTGTCTCACATTGGGCTTGAGACTGGGTCCCAGGCTGGACAGTTATGCCTTGGAAAAGTTTTTGCACTAAGTAAATTATTGCACCTTTAGTTCCAAGAATAATGGAAGAGCTCAATGTGGCCTGAGCATAGCCAGTGTGTGTGTGTGTTTGAATTTATGGTTCTTGGCTGAAATTGAATTGCAGTCTAATATCCCAATGATCTATCTATAACTTGCAAATCACTCATAATATCCAAACTGCTAAATCTTTGGCTTCTCTACCTTTGACACTGGTGTGTAATGGTGACATTAAAGAGACCTGCCATCTGTTCCTTATGCCAAGAATGCTGAATCTCTATTTGATGCCATGTGTTATGAAGGCAGAGTATGTAAGAGTTAGGAAGATCTACAATCAGATCCAGTCTCTGACACACACTAAGAATAATGGGCAAATCATTTACCCTCTAAGTGCCCTAGGCAACTCTCTCAGGCTATACATACTCTTAAGAAAGAATTGCCAAATTATCAGTAATATGGAAATGGGTCTTGATCAATGACACAAGTAATACCCAGTGGAATTTCTTGTCAGTGCAGGAAGAGGGGAGGGAAAGAACATGAATCATGTAACCATGGAAAAATATTCCAAATTAATTAAATAAAATTTTTCAATTAAAAGAAAGAAAGAAAAAATTGCCAATCTGCATTGTAGAGGGGGTTGCCCATACTAATGAAAACCTTAGATCTAAAGGCTGGGGAGGCTGGGGGGAGGGAGGGTTGTAGAATACCATTTCGACTACTTTGGTTCTCCTAAAGAAAATTGGCATGCTTGTGTTTCTCCTTGTGTATATTTTTTCTGGCCACTGTTTATAATTCTAAGTTTTCAGGTATTTTTAGTTCTCTTAACCCTTTAATTTCCTTCCCTTTGTGTTTTCTGACAGACCTGGATGAATGCACTCTGGGCACTCACAACTGCTCGGCGGCTGAATCTTGTTACAATATCCAGGGTGGTTTCCGGTGCCTGCTATTTGAGTGTCCACCAAACTACAGAAAAGTCTCTGACATGTAAGTTCTTTGCTCTCCTTCTGGGAAACTTGGAAACATACCTTCTCTCTCCATTCAAAAGAATTCAAAGCCATCCTCTGATCCAAGCAGAAGCTGTTTAATTACAACTGGCCCCTCCTCTCTCAGCCATTGCTTTAAACAGTGTTGGGCAGATGGGACAATTTGAAAAAAAGTGGATATTTATGGATCAAGAACTGAGGCTTAAGGGAAAGAGGTTTGGATTTGGCTTCAAGGTACTTGAATTCTTTTCTTTCCCAGTAGCTGTTGCTTAGCCTCTAAGTTTCAGTTTCCTCATCTGTAAAATAAGCATGATGATACACTAATAAGAAGAAAATAAGGGGGCAGCTGATTGAGAGCCAGGCCCACAAATGGGACATCCTGGGTTCAAATCTAGATCCAGACACTTTCTAGCTGTGTGACTCTGGGCAAGTCACTTAACTCCCATTGCCTAGCTCTTAACACTCTTCTGCCTTAGGTCCAATACAGAATATTGATTCTAAGATGGAAGATAGAGGTTTAAGAAAAGAATAATGTAATGTTAATATATAATATATTGTGTTATAATAATATATAGTATAATCACACTAGCTAATATTTACATAGTTACTTATACTACATACCAGGCTCTACACTAAGTGCCTTATAAATATTACCTCCTTTACTCTACACATCAACCCTGGGAAGTAGGTGCTATTATCATCCCCATTTACAGATGAGAAAGCCAAGGCAAACAGTGACATAACTTAGTAAATGTCTGAAGTTGGATTTGAACTCAGGTCTGCCTGACTCCAGGCCCAGTGTTATATCCACTGAGCAACCTAGTGGCTTCTGCCTAACTCCCAAAGGTGTTTAAGGGGAAAGTACTTTGTAAACCTCAAAGCACTCCAGAAAGATGATGTTTTATGGTGAAAAGAATACTGATCCTAGAGTCAAGACCCCCCTGGTTTCAAGTCCTGGCTCTGGTATGATGTTTGGTGAATAATTTAATCTCTCTTGGTCTCAGTTTCCTCATCTATAAAATAAGAAGATTGTAGACTAGAAGGCCTCAGCATTTGTTCCCTCTCCATTCTAAATCTTTGATTTAGAATGGTGAAGTTCATACTAGCAATGTCATCGTCATCACCCTCATTTTCCTCCATTTCCCACTCTGTTATTTGTAGGAGATGTGAACGAACCAGCTGCTTCAATTTCTTGGACTGCCAGAGCACCCCAGTTCGGATCACTTACTACCAGCTCAACTTCCAGACCAACATTGTGGTTCCCGCTCACATCTTCCGCATTGGCCCCTCCCCAGCCTATACTGGTGACAACATCATCCTGACCATAACGAAGGGAAATGAAGAAAATTACTTTAGTGCCCAGAAGCTAAACCCCTACACAGGTGTCGTCTACATTCAGAGGCCAGTCAAGGAACCGCAAGACTTCCTTCTAGATGTTGAAATGAAACTCTGGCGCCAGGGAACCTACACCACCTTCCTGGCTAAAATCTACATCTTCATCACAGCCCATGCCTTCTGAGGCAGGCAGGGGTGGACACTGGGACTGGCCGTGCTCTGCTCTTTAATCTTTCTACCAAAGCCTATTTAGTCCTGGGGAAGTGGCTTTCACTGTATCTGGCACCTCTATTATTTTTCTATTGTCGCTTGAAACAGTATTATTATTATTTTGTAAATTAACTTAATTTTTACTGATTTGTTTCTTCTCTAGTTTGTTGAGTTTTCCCCTTGAAGTTGTGCTAGAGGAAAAATATACATGAATTGTTGGTCTTCAGTGACGTCTTTAGAAGAGAAAGCTAAAGAATGAAAATTGGTAGCTAAGTGCATCATTGAAGTGAAAAACTGGACTGTGTCCAAAAGAGGGACACAGGAATCAGAGGGAGACATTGAACCATTTTGTATGAGGGATAATCGAAGGATCCGGAAATGTTGAACCTAGAAGGAGAAGGCTTGGGCTTTTTTCTTTGCAAGGGTTACCACGTGGGGAAAGGAGCAGCTATTCTCTACCCTCCAGTAAGGAAACTAAGACCATTGGGTGGAAATTCCAGGATAGTGCCTTTTAGCTCTCCCTGAGAGAAAACTTCCTAATGACTGGTGTCCAAAAATCAATGAACTCCCTGAAGAGGCAGTGGGTTCTCTGACACCATAAGTGTTTAAATAGTTGGGAAATAAATCGTTTGTTGTGAATGTTGTAGTGAGAATTTGTGACTTTGCAAGGGACTTGGCCTAGTCAGCTTTGAATTTCCTTCCTATAATTCCATATCCAGAGTAGAAGACAAAGTAGCTTATAAATGAATTTTGATTCCACTTATAGTATAGTTTTCTCTTAAAATGCTGGGCCTTAATGCTTGAGGATACGAGGATTCCAAGTCTGCTCCCACTAGGACTTTCACTGAAGTGTATCACCTTGGGCCCATCACCCTGACAGGAAGATCAGCCCAGTCCAAGAAGAACAGCATGCCCGATTGTACTGTCTTTCCCTGGCAGCATGGTTCTGTCACCATTTATGAGAGAAGGAAGAGGACATCATCTCCATCAAAGCTCCGTAAGATAAAGGAGAAGGGAGAAGAGAAAAGAGAGATAAGGATGATAATGTGCTAGAAACTGAAGTAGTAGCTAGGGGAAAGTTTGCCCTCCAACAGGATCATTAAAAATTATTTATAAGGTTGATGGATATGTAACATGCTTTTTTAGACATATCTTTGTATAGATCACTATATATGCAAGTATATGTTCCTATATATGCATAGAAGATTAGATTTATTTTCCACGGCTCCAGGGGATAGAGCTAAGACCTCTAGATGGAAGTTAGAGGGAAGCATATCATCTCAATGTGAAACAGCAGGTTCAATTCCATTCAACATTAAGTGAATATTCTGTGTAGTTATAGGTAATAGACTTGGGGCTGGAAGTGACTTTAGAGGCTGTCTAGGTCCCCCTCAGATATCCCATTTGAAGAGGAGGAGCTAAGGTCCAGGAGACACAGGCAACATGACACAATAGATGAAGTCAGGAAGACCTGGGCTCTCATCCTGCCTCTGACCGGGAAGTCACAGTCTCTCAGTGCCCCCAGACAACTCTCTGGGTTTGAGGCAAGTTGTCAGTTACTGATCCGCTTCCATCAATCAATGAATAAATATTTATTAAATGGTTACTATGTGCCAGGCATAGTTCTAAGCCCTTGGGATGCAAAGAAAGCCCCAAACAGCCCCTACCTTCAAGAAGCTTACTAGTTCTAATGGAAGGAAACTAAATAATTAGGTACCCATAAGATGCATGCAAGAAAACAATGTGTAAAATTAGGTTCCTATAAGATACATAAAAGAAAACAATGTATAAATAATTGGAGACCTACTGATAGATGGTAGTGGATGAAGTTTCCACAACAGGAATTGATTGCCCATAATGATGAAATCTGAAGTCAAGATAAAAACAAATTACTAGACCCTAGAGCTATGTTGGCAAACCCATGGCACATGTGCCCTGGCATGCCAGAGGGGGCTGCTCTATTCCCTCTCTCCACAGCGCCCAAGGACATTTTTCACATGCTTCATCCCTCTGCCCAGCACTCCCTCCCTCCCTTGTCTGGAGTAATGTGGGGGGATTCATAGTTGTCTCAAGTGCAGTTTGGGCATGTGATCTCTAAAAGGTTTCTAATACTGCCCTAGATACACAAAAACAAAAAGGGAGGCCATCCCTGTATTCAAGGCATTTATATTCTACAAAACATTTGTAATGAACATTTATTAGCTCCTACAACTTGCAGAGTACTGGGAAAGGTTCTAGGGAGCTCTGAAGGCTTAAGTCCTGCTGCGCTCACGGAATGTACTATCTACTAGAATGATTAGACTCCAACACCAGTAACTATAAGACACAATATTATGTCATCCATGCACTAGAGAGGTAGAAAACCAATGTCGGGAATAACTGTCTAATAGAACTTCACCCAAAAAATAGAATGGGCTGCCTTGGGACAAAGTGAGTTTTCCATCAATGGAGGACTTCAGGCAGAAGCTGAGGTCTCTGGACAGGGATGTTGCAAAGAGGTATTGGGCAGGAATTAGACTACAGACCTCTCCCTCTTCTCTAGTTCTATGAATTTATATGTCCTCAATATGGTTAGACACATGAAAAATGCCTATGTGTATGTAACTATACTTCTATACATTTAAATTCAGCAAACATTAAGTGACTTGTGAACATATATAATTCATACAGTTGGACAATGATAGGAATTAGCTGGAAGGGCCTTTAGAAATCACCTAATCCCCTTATTTTACAGAGGAAGAAACTGAGGTTCAGGGAGGTGAATGACTTGTCAAAAGGCAAACAAATAGTAGAGTTGAGATTTGAAGCCAGATCTTCTGACTCCAAATCATGGGTCTCTTTATATACATGCATATACACAAATGCATGTACATGTACCTAATGCATATACATTATCATGGTGTAGTGAATAGAAAGTTGGACTTGGAGTCAAGAAGACCCAGATTCAAATCCTTGTCAATTTTGACTAGTAGAATGGCATAGTAGGTAGGATATCAGAGTTGGAGTCAGAAAGACCTGAATTCCAGACACTTCTTGGATGCTTACTATGTGACCTAAGGCAAGTCATTTAACTTCCTTGCACCCATCTCCTCATCTGTAAAATGAAAAACTTAAATCAAAGGCCTTTTTTCCTTTCAACTCTGAATTTATGTCCCTATGAAAAGTCTGTGATCTTTATCAGTAAAATGGAAGAGGAATACCTATGGTGCTTCCCTTAGAGTCACTGTGAGATAATGTCTTTAAAGTGATCTATAGAGTTTAAAGCATTAAGAACTGATTGATAAGCTCTAGTGGCAATAGGATAGCCCAATTGAAGGGATGAAGCCTTGTGTTCTCAAGAAAAACTAAGAATTAAAGCTGAAGACTTATTTCCTGTAGATTGTATATCTGGGAAAGGGATCTTCTCATTTTCTCATCAAGAAAAGTCAAATTACTTGCCCAAGATGGCTCAGCTAGTAGGCAGAGCTCAGTACACGGAGACCAGGGGGAAAGCTCTCTTTAGATGATTTCATTGTCTCAGTACACCCTCACAAACTGGACTTTTCTTTGGTTCTCTATGAAAGGAGAAGGGGGTCAGGCCTTGTAGTGGAGGGGGGCAGGGGAACTCAGGGAGGAAGATGAGGAGATAAGCATCAAAATTTATCCGTGGCTTCTGTTTTAGGAGTATCTGCCACAGGTCTCCTCATTCTGCTAAGAGCCATGATTCTTAAAGAGGAAGGCAATCTGGGCCTTGGACATGTAGTTTATTCTCGCTCTCTTAAAGGGTATTGGAAGGCAATGAGATGATCTGAAGGTCTAGTCAATTCTCCTAGAACGTTTTGGATGTGAGGGGACAGTACTTTAATTAGACCCATCCATCCATGCATCTGACCATCACCATCCATGTCTGTATGGTGGATATCACAGTGCACATAACACTAGGGGGAAAAAGAATTGTCCATCAGATGCTACCCTCCAATTCTTCCACCAATGGTGAAGAAGATTTCATATAAACATACATACGTGCGCCCATATACAAAAATTTGGGTATTTTATTTGGAGATTCTTCGGGCCCAGAACCTATGAAAAAGAGATAATGTTTGTTTGTTTGTTTGTTTTCCTGGGCCCAAAGAAATTATGCTCAGCCCTGGGTATGGATCCAAAGTGACTCTAACCCTCTCAGTCAAAGTACTTCCTGAGATAATTTTAGCATCAGATTTATAACTAAAAAGGAATTGAGGCCAAAATTGTCTTGATCATTTCTCTCACTTAACAGATAATAAATAATAAGAGCTACCACGTAATGACTTAAAGTTTACAGAACACTATACGTGTTATCTCATTCAAGCCTTACAACAACTCCATGCACTAGGTGCCATTATTACCCCATTTTACAAACAAGGAAACTGAGGTTGAGGGGTTCAATAATTTGTACAAGGTCACACAGACAACATATGTCTGCTGAATTCAAGTTTTCTTGACTCAAAAGCCGGCACTTTATTTACTTTAGCACCTAAAACAAGAGAGGTTAATTAACTTTTCTAAGGTCACACAGATAGTAAATAGCAGAGCTAGAATTCAAACCCAGGTTCTCTGACTCCAACTGTAGCAGCCTTTCCATCATAGCATGTTACCTTTCTAAGATATCAGATCTATGCAACAATCAAAGGCCACAGTGCCAGTGCCAGAACATGTTCTGGTTGCTTATACATACTTGACTATGAAGTCAACCTGCTTAAAGAAGCAGCCCAGGTAGTTGGAACCAGGCTCTCCCCTCTGGTTCTGGCCTTCCTTCTCTTCCTACACCCGGAGTACCAGAGGCTCTGCTCATATCCATCTGGAATCACTGTGCTAGGGAAAGATTTCCATCAGCATTATTGGGATGATTGAGTGGCCTGGCCTCCAGCACTCCAGCAAATCTGCTCCACTGGGGAATCAATGGACAAGTCAGTGCTTTGTCACTTGGACCCCCTGTGGCAATGTGATCCTCTGGGAGTTCCAAGCCCTACCTCATCATTATCCATCTGCCATGGAAAAATCAAGTGGGGGAAATGGGCTTGCAAGAAATCACTTCGAAAAACCAAGAGCCTGCAATTCCAGATGCTGTGGGCTCTCTGATTTAGGCACTGCTTTGAAGAGACATCACCAATATCCGGCTGAAGGGAGGAGAGTGTCTCCTAAAGCAACTGGGCAACTGATCTCTCTCTGGCAAAGCCTCATTCCCCGACTTCCCTTGTTAACCAGAAGAGTCTTCTTTTCAATCACCTACAACCTCTCCTTCCCAAGGAAGGATGCTTTCAGGACCTCTTGCCCTGGAGGAGAGCTCAGACTGGTTTCCTCAATCTCAGGCCTTCTTCCTTCCATGATATTATTAACCAAAGGGCAATACAAATGACTCCCTCCCCTGCCTTCCTCTCTGCTAACTCCTAGAAACTGAAAGGCTTTTGTAAACCCTGTCCTGTATGCTGTTTCTCAATAAATGCTACCTACCACCAGCGTATCCCTGAAGTTGTGTTTGTCTGCACCATTTGAAGGTCAGCCTTTTGCACCTTAGAATTTTTTAAAGTTTTTATTTTCTCTTTTATTACTATAACTGGATAAGCATTTAATAATCACGAACCTTTCCACATTCAAAGAACAGAAAAAAAAAAGATTTAATAATATGACATGCCTGCGTATCTTTGGAAGAAACTGGGGGTGAAGGGTGGGCTTAGTGTGTGTTGAGATGGGCAGAGGCAAAAGACCATAGCAGGTTCTGCTGTAAAACCCCGGAAGTTCACAGGACCCAGATTTAGAGCTCATTTGCTTTGTCAAAATTTGACATTCAATCTATAGAATCCCCTTTACCAATTCTCTGACAAGTAGTCAGGAAGGACATTAACAAACCCTCAACAAAATCAGACCTCTTTATGCATGGAAGCTGTATTGTTTTATAAATCACCTGGGTGGTGGAGAACTGGTCATCCAACAATTTGAACCTAAGTAAAATTAGATCTGGGAACATCTAGGTGGCTGAGTGGATAGTCGGGCCTGATTCAAACCTGACCTCAAACACTAACTAGCCTTGTGACCCTAGACTAGTCACTTAACCTTGGTTGCCAGTTCCTTATCAATCTTCTGCCTCGGAATGAAACAACTAGAACAAATTGATTCTAAGACAGAAGGTAAGAGGAAAGGCAGGAAAGAAAGAAAGAGAAAGAAAGAGACAAGAGACAAAGACAGAAAGAATGAGAGGAGAAAGAAAGAAAGAAAGAAAGAAAGAAAGAAAGAAAGAAAGAAAGAAAGAAAGAAAGAAAGAAAGAAAGAAAGAAAGAAAGAAAGAAAGAAAGAAAGAAAGAAAGGAAGGAAGGAAGGAAGGAAGGAAGGAAGGAAGGAAGGAAGGAAGGAAGGAAGGAAGGAAGGAAGGAAGGAAGGAAGGAAGGAAGGAAGGAAGAAAAAGAAAGAAAGAAATGGATCTGAGATGTCTTTTTCCTGGAGGAAGTCTTCCAGATTTATCTGCATGTACACAGGGCTAGACAGGGATGGGAAATCCAGCCAGATCTGCTTCCATTCTCAGGAGCCCCATTCAAATCCAAACTGGTCTCCCCTTTCACTTCCTGATCCTGCTGAAGTCTCTACAGAACTATAAATAAAATCCCTAGTACTAAATGATATTTTCATCTTTCCTTTCTCCATGAGATTTTTCTAATTCTATAATGAGCCTAAACCTCAGATTTGTTGGGTTATCCTTCCAGTTCCACTGCCATCAGGCCCTGCTTGACTACAGTAGAGCCTGGATTCCCCTAGCCTCTGACCTAGGCAAGAAATGAAAATCCTGTACCTCCTAGGTTGTTGACTGTCAACAAAATGGGAACACTAAGCTTTCCTCATCTAGGATGATTAAGTACATCTAAAGAATGTGTTCTTGTCAAATGGAGAGCACAGTAGATAGAATTCTGATCTGCTGAAACTTTCTCTTCTTGATTTCTTATGGTGTGGGGAGGAATGAGAAGAAGATTGAGAGAATAGGAGAGGAGGAATGCAGGGGGACAAATAGAGTCAGATCTCATTAAAAAAACCTCTTCAACAACATAGTGCAATGGGTGTAAAGAACACTAAGGAGGCAAAATATCTGGGTTCAAATTGTTTTTAAAAAATAAAAAGAAAAGGGAAGGGATGTACCCTGACGAGGGAAGCCTGGGCTTTCGGTATGGAGAGGGGGAAATGGAGGAGAAACCCCCCCTTCCACAAAGCGGGGTTCAGGGGAAACAGCAGATGTAATAGGTTAGCTCAGAGAGAGGAGAGGGGGTTTGAAGATTTCCCCCTTCTGCCTTCCCTCCTTAGCTAAAGCTGCTCTCCCCAATTTGCTCTTGTCCCTCTTGCCCCCCTCCACTACTCGAGACCAAAAGGTCTCCCCTTGATTCATTCAGTCACACTCAGCTTGGCGAACAGATAACTTTAATGTTAACTCAATCAGGTACTACAAAAGGAATAACGGGCAGGGAAGAATGGGAAAAGGAAAGTGGGAGAAGGGGGTCCCTGTCTCTATCTAAATCCTTTCCCCTCCCTCCTTGAGTTTGGGGGGAACTTTGGCTTTGGCAGCCTGAGCCCCCTGAGAGAAAGTCAGGTTGACTCACCCCTGGGCAACAGAAGCTGAGGTAAAGTCTGCTCAGGTTTCTCTTCAGAAAGTCCCTTCAATTGGGAAGTGTTGGGGGGAAAGATTTCCAGTCACCAGTCTTTATCCACCTTCTCTCTTCGATGTCTCAAGACCAAGAGACTCTCCCAGCTCTCCCAGCCAGAGTCTTCTCTCCTCTGGAAATTCACTCCTGGGGCCCCTCCCCCATCGAGGTGATCAATTTAATATACTCTTCAGTCTGGCACTTTTCCTCTAGTGCCAGCCTCTATCACAAAATTCTGCCATTAATGATTATGTGACCTTACACAAATCATTTAAAGTCTATGTGTCTCAGTTTCCTCATCTCAAAATGAAGAAGTTGGATCAGATGGCTTCTGAGGCTTCTTCTATTGTTAGAACAAGAATTCTGTTTTCTTATTGACTTTTGTGAATTTGACTTTATAAAGATTTATATCTTATTTTGCTTTGCTCTCTTGCTCAATGTGAAAAGTTAGCATCCATGCAGAAGCATCCTGTCACTCTGGGAGGAAAGACTATGTTTCCCTACAAAGCCGCATCTTCCATATTTTACTTGTCTCCCCCTTTTAGAATATAAGCACCATCACTATATGGCCTCTCCTATTTGCTTAAATGCAGTAATCAATCTAGGTTTCTCTTGATTATTGTATTTACATTTCAGTTTCTACCCAGTTTTAAGTCTTTTCATCGGGAAGGCTTGAAAGACCTATATTCCATTAAAGATTCATTTCCCCCCCACCCCAGAATAAATTTTACTCAGTTTCATTGAGTAAGTTATTATTGGTTCTAAGCATTTATCTTTACTTTTTGAAACATTGTACTTCAAGATCTCTTTTTTAAAGTCATGGTTTTGTATTATATTTTCTCTTATTCTTTGGCACTTAAATATCATCCTTCTGGCTACATTGAGCATGTTTTCATTGGACCTAGAAATTCTGTATTTTGACTGTAACATGCCTGAGAATTTTAATTATTGATTTTTTTTCAGGTGTTAACCATTGAATTCTTTCTATTTTTACTCTTCTCCATTACTCTAATAAGTCTGGCCATTTAAAACTATGATTCCTTGAAATACGAGATGTGAGGGTTGTTTTTTTTTAAATCACAGTTTTCAGGGAGTTTTTTGAATCTTAAGTGACCAGTTCTTGACCTGTTTCCAGTTCAATCATTGTCTTCTAGTTTAATGTGCTTTTTTTTAGTATAATAGTTCTTGTTTTCTTCTAGATTCACTGAGTTCTGTTTGCTCCATTCTATTTTCCAGGGAACTTATTACTTGAGGTTTCCACTTTCTGTTCTAGGTTACTTCTTCTTTTAATTCTCTCCATCAAAGTTCTAGTTCATTTATATTTCCATTTTTTAAAATCTCTTGCTTCATTTCTTTCAAGGAGAGTTGTAGTTCTTGTGTCAACGCCATTTTCCTGATTGTAGTTGTTGGCAATTACTTGCTACTTCTGGCTTTGTGTCTTGGGCTTCTCTTGAACCACAATATTTCTTCATAGTGTTCAATATCTTTTATGTACTCTTATCTCCAGTCTCAATTCCTGATTTGGGGCTTTGTGCCAGGGCCAGGCTCCATTCCCTCCTACACACTTGGATGGGATAGTCAAGCCCTGTTTGTTCCTGATGTTTCTCAGTCTTATGACTCTGGCTTCCATTTCCCCTGATATGCCTGTACACAGAGAGCTGACCACCTTCAGTCCCCCTTTCCCCTCTGCCCCCAGCCCTTTGGAGTATCTCCTGTCAGATTCTGGCCCCACTGAGATGTCCTGCTAAAAGCATGGCTGGCTCCCAACTCTGACTGCACAGTCTGAGCATCAAAGGTTTCTATAACCACCCCAGCCCACAGCTCATCAGCCCTCTGAGATTCCTTTCCCCTCCTCACTCCCAATCTCCAGGAAGACAGTAGGTACCCCCTTGGTATCTCTAGTCAATGTACTGGCAAGCTTCTGATCTGAATTTGTACTGGCTTCCCTGGAAAAATACTTTATTCAGTTCCCCCAAACATTTTGGCTATCTTTTTGTATAGTCTTGGGTTCAATGAAGGAGTTCCTTGATTTTCTATTTGGATTTCTTGATCATTAGTTTATCTGGTCCCCCTTTTAGGTCTTTTCTAGTGCATACGTGGAAGCTCTGCGTTCTTCTACAACCTTTCATGTTGCCATCTTAATTGCAATTTGAAAATAAGAGTTAAGTTTGTGCCATCGTGGTTCCAAATGGCCATAGGACACTTATTGTGGACATCCATGAATTATCCATATTAAACTATTAGCATTTTTAGGCTGTACTAGTTCTGGTAAGGTTGCATAAATTTATCCCTGAATTTATGAAGACTCATTTTATTTGCCCTTATTCTTGTTCAAGTTTCAGAAGGGGCCTATCATCCCAGTGTGTGCTAAGGAATTCTGGGTCTACTAGATCCACTCCCCTCATGGCTGTATCAATCAATCAGCCAGCATTTATTAAACACCTACTCTGTCATGGTTCTAGGCACTAGGGACACAATGACAAAATAGTCACTTTCCTGCTGCAGAGAGGAGCAGCATGTACTTGACTTGAATCAAACAGCTGGGGCGGGGGGGGGGGGGGATGAGATGTTCCTATTAGGTAGTTTCCAAAACCATGTAGACTCAATTAATGTTTTGAGACATAGCCAGAAATTCAGCTGGAATGCAACTGAAGACACAACCCTAAAGCTAGCCTGGAACATGGTGCACAGATGGAATCTCAGCAAGAGGCCCAGCTAAGAACTGGTTTGGTGTGGAAAAGAGAATTGTAGTATAGAAAATGGAGATCTTAGTAAAGGATTGTAGCACTAAAGGTCAAAGGGACCGTGGAGACCATCTAGACCAATCCCTTCATTTTACAGAAGAGGGAACTGAGGCCCGGGGAGCTAACTGGCTCAGTGGTTAGAATTCTGGGCCTGAAATCAGAAAGACCTGAGTTCAAATCTAACCTCAGATACTTAGTTGCTTTGTGATGCTGGACAATTCACTTCACCTCTTTTTGCCTCAGTTTTCTCGTCTGTAAAATGGAAATAACACTAACACCTACCTTCCAGGGTTGCTGTAAAGATCAAATGAGACATTCTTTATAAAGTGATAGAATAGTATCTGATACATAGAAGGTGCTTAATAAATGTTTGTTTCCTTCCTTCCTTCCTTCCTTCCTTCCTTCCTTCCTCCCTTTCCTTCTTCTTTCCTTCCTCCCTTTCTTCCTTTCTTCCTTCTTCCCTCCCTCCCTTCCTTCTAACTTGAGTAGATTAAACATAGAACCAGTGTTCTTTCCATTATCCCAGGATATTTCCTCAAAAGAGCACTGAACTTTAAGGTAAGAGACAGTGATTCCAGTCTTAGCTCCAATAAGGATGAGCTGTTTAACTTCAGGGAAGTCATATGACCTTTCTGAGCCTCAGGTTCCTCATCTGCAAAATGGAACCAACGGACCTCATGAGAGTTTTCACTTGAGGGTACAGATGACAAAGGTAGTGTTTGACTATTTGGCCCCTGATAACTTGATACATTTCTGTCTGTCAGTGAACTCACAGCTTTTCCTTGAGCTTACTCTCCAGTTGGAATGATAACGTATAAAAAACCCTCTAGTGATACAAAGCTGTATCAGAGAAGTTCCTAAAGAGTGGTCCAGACAGTGCATGAGTTGGGAAGAGGAAAGATGGCTTCAGGTAGAATGCCAGCAACATGGGCCCTGAAGCAGCAACCATCAGATAAGTCAATTAACCAGGCAAGAGAACTTCCTGATCATTCAGTGATTATTCCCAAGCAATCAACCCCACCCTTTCCCAAATTAAAAACTGAACTCCACCCTTGGGCTCTGACAAGCCAGTTTGGATCTTCTCCTGCTTGGAAAAAGGTTTCCAAAACATTGCTTGCTAAGATAAATGAGATTAGTATTTGCAGAAAGTGTTAAGTACTGTGTCTGACACATAGTAGGTGCTTTATACATATGTATTCCTATTCCTTCCTTTCTTCTACTTGGGCAGCTCCCCTATCTATCAGGCATTATTCTGAAGAAAGTATTTTATAAACTCTTAAAGGCAATAGAGACAGGAACTATTTTTTAATTGAGAAAGAAGACTATTGTTGCTGATTTCCTGGAAATCTGGGGCATATTTCAAATTCCTAACTAATGCTGGACTTGGATCTCCTACAATGATTCTACTGGGACATTTTAAAGCCTCCTTTTCTGGTTACTAATTTCTCTCTCTATTCTCTCCTTGGTCTCCTTTGTTCCCTGGTGCTCTTTGCTCCAGGTTGAGTGCCCAGAAGAAGGCGAGTTTATCTGTACTCTGTGTGTGTGTGTAGAAACCTGAGTGTGTTTATGCACCTTATCTCCCTCTGATGATTTTAGCATCCCCCTTCCCTAGACTTGACTCCCCACCCAAAGAAGAATCAGTCCTTTCACTGAATGAAGATCCCAGAAGACATGGAACTGGAGTCCTCAGTATGGCAGCTCCCAGAGCATCTTGGGCCTCTGAATGTAGAAAGGGAAGATGAAGGAGTTGGTGGCAAAAGCAAATGGTGGATATCTCAGGTGCTTAAAGGAATCAAACCACAAACACTTATTAAGCCCTTACTAGTGTCAAGCACTGTGTTAGTCAAGCACTGAGAATACAAGCTTGCATTCAATAGAAGAAGACAGTTTGTATATACAAGGGCATCACAAAGAGAAAGGTAATGGGGGTACAAACAGATGGCTGCAGTAGGTATCAGGAAAAGTCACTTTTTGAGTTGAACTTTGAAGGGAAATAAGTAATCATAATTTAGCTAGCATTTATATAGCACCTACTATGTGCCAGGCACTATACTAAGCACTTTATAATTATTATATTTTCATTTGATCCTCACAGTAATCCTAGGAGATAGGTGCTTTTATTATTCCAATTTTACAGTTGAAGAAACCGAGGCAAATAGAGGCCAAGTGACTTTCCCAGGATCATACAGCTAGTAAGTATCTGTGGTTAGAATTGAACTCAGGTCTTCCTGACTTCAGGACCAGCAGTATGCCTACTGTGCTACTTAGCTATGATTGTAAGAAATGGAGATAAAAAGGAATTCCAATCATGGTGAATAACCTGTGCACAAGCCCAGAGGATCAGAGATAAGATGTCAAATGCTGAGCAATCTAGTAGAATCAAAAGTAGCGATTCCTGGTCCTAGGTCAGGCAACACAAAATTTACTCACTGGGGTTAAAAAGTAAGATTTCAGGGTACAGTAAGAATTCAGGGAGAGACCCAGGACCCACATATCCATGAGTTGAGAGAACTTCCCAGACATCTTCTTGTGGAAGATAGAAGGAAGGAGACCCTGGAATACTGACCTCCATGAACAAAGACCCTGGGACTGGAAACAGTGAGGTCTCTACTAGTAAAGCCTAGTAGAAGAGGGAGAGCAGTATGGGGCTGGATTTCAACTTGGGTAGGGAGCAGGAGAGAGCCATTTCATAGCTCCTTATTTTAATTCCTGCTACCTAGTTACTATGCTGTGATTTATATTTGTCAGAGGAGCTTACTTGCTATCTGGATCCTATAAATTTTAGTTGTAGTATCACCATCCTAGTTACAGTTCTGTTCCTTGGTCAACCAGATTTTTCAATTCAGAAAATCTTAGAACATCAGAGTGGGAAAGGATATCAGAGGTCATCTAATCTAACTATTAAAACAAACACCTTACCTTCCATCTTGGAATTAATAATAAGTATTAGTTCCAAAGCAGAAAAGTGGTAAGAACGAGAAAATTGGGGTTAAGTGACTTGCCCAGGGTCACACAGCTAGGAAATGTGGCCAGATTTGAGCCCAGGACCTTCTGTCTTGAGACATAACTCTCAATTCACTGAGCCACCTAGCTACCCCTATCTAATCCATCTATTGAAGGAAGGAAGCTAAATCAATTTTATGGAACAAATATATATTGGGTACCAGAAATGTGTAAGGTTTCATCAGATGCCTTCATAGAGTTAAGGATTTTGATCTGGAAGGAACAATAGAGATTATTCCATTCCCTTCATTTTACAGAGGAGGGAATCAAGATAGTTAAAAGGATTCCACCAGATCACTCATATAGTGAATATCAAAAACAAGTATTCTTGAATGTAACAGACTTCTCTACTAGCAGCAATGCAATGATCCAGGACAATTCTGAGGGACTTATGAGAAAGACACTATCCACATCCAGAGGAAGAACTGTGGGAGGAGAAACACAGAAGAAAAACAACTGCTTGATCACATGTGCCGATGGGGATATGACTGGGGATGTAGACTCTAAATGATCACTCTAGTGCAATTATCAATAATATGGAAATAGGTCCTGATCAATGACACATGTAAAACCCAGTGGAATTGCTCGTTGGCTGTGGGAGGAGGGAAAAAGAAGGGGAGGAAAAGAACATGATTCTTGTAACCATGGAAAAATATTCTAAATTAATTAATTAAATAAAAATTTCCAGATTAAAAAAAAAAGAATAAGTATTATAAGTCTTAATCTTCTCAGACTAATAATTTTGTCCCTAGCCCAGCAGCTATTTGACTACAGTGGGAAATAGAAACCTTTTCTCATTGCCAATCAGCTTGGCATTCAAAGCTCTCCATAGTTTGTCCCCAGCCTTGTCTTTCCAACTCTTATCGCCCATTGTACTTCATGAACCTTCCTTTCTGGCAAGTCAAGTCTTTTTACTATACTTGGTAATTTCTTGAGTATGTATATATATATACTTTTCTTTGCTTCCTAATTGCTTCTAGAGATTCCACTAAATCATAAGTTTCTTGAAGTCAAGGAGTATTTGGTTACTAACTTCGCATAAGTCAAAAGACATCACCCAAAGAGGCCATTGGTCCTTTTCGAAACAAACAAGAATGCTAACATAGACTCATTGATTTTGAATTTAGAGGCCATGTGGTCCTAGATGGGGAGCTGGACGGGACCAGCAAAGCTCAAACTCTCATTTTATAGATGATGCCCAAAAGGGTAAATGACGTGCCCAAAGTCACTCAGGTAAGAAGTAGCAGTTGCAGAAATTGAATTCAGGCCCTCTGGCCCCAAAGCCAATGTTCTCTTCACTGACACAAGCTGTCCCCCAAGTCACCTAATCCAACCCCTTATTTCACAAATGGGGATTATCTAATTCATCTTTTCAGTTCCCTGAGCCTCTAGCATATGGACCTTGCAAATAGTCATGCTTAATAGCTGTTTTTTGAGCTATGGGGGGAGAATCACGAACAGGAGAGGAGGATACAAAGTTCTCCATTTACTCTTTGGGCTCTACAAGTCCATTTCTGCTGGCGAGAGGGGGACCCCTTCTGGGCTTTCTGTATAAATACCTGCAAATGAATAATGAATGAATGAATAATGAATGCTTGTGCTGGGGCCAGGAGCTGGAGGGGGCAGAATGGTAAGTGATGGATAAAAGGCAGGTATGAAAGATGGTGTCCCTGGGAGAAGGGGAAGAATGTCTAGTGATTAACCAGGGAAAAGGAGCTACAAGACTGGAGGAGGTAGAGGCAGAGCTGATTAGAATGTTTCTGACTGTGGAGAGCTGGAAGGAGGAGGGCCAAGTGGTGAGGGCTGGAATAATACTAATAATAATGACTGTCCTTTCTATAGCCCTTTAAGATTTACAATGGACTTCACATAGACTATTTCATTGGATCTCCACAACAACCTTGTGTAGTAGACATTATTATTATTATTCCCATTTTACAGATGAAGAAACTAAGGCTTAGATGGTTTTGTGACTTGCTCAAGGCTACACAATTAACTTTCTGAGGCAGCATTTGATTTTCTGGCTTCAAGTCTGTCACTATCTACTGAGTCACTTGACTGCTCCAAGCTAGTACTGCTGAAAAGTTCAGAGGGCATCCTTGATATTCCTTGTCCTAGGCTATAGCTTGTCCTGAACCTGAGGGTCAAGACAGAAGGGGCTTTCCTTCTCTGACAACCAGGGAAATGATTTGAGAGAGGAGTGTGCTAGCCTGGACTGGGAGTGAAGCCAGAAGGGACCTGGGATAAAAATCAGGATTCTTATAGAGGCCCGGGGCAGGGAAGAAGCTATGTGCAGGGGGCTGGACAGTGTTCCATGCCAATGAATCTTCTACCAACTTTTCTCCCAAATGAAACAAAGATGAACTCTTTAACTTATGCCTTCTACCTGTAGTTTACTGATCAGTAAGTAATACTACTCTCATTTTACAGATGAGGAAACTGAGGCTCAGAATATTTTAGGTACTTGGTAAAGTTCACAGGGAATAAAAGGTGTCCAGTGTGTGACCCCAAGCAGCACAAGCCACAATGTTCCCTCAAGCATTGGGAACCAGAATAAGATGGAACTGAGAACAATATAACAACACAACAAAAACAATATGAATAAGATACAGTGAAATGTAGAGTGTTACATTTTATTTATTTTTATTTTTAAATATTTTCCCAAGGTTACACAATTCATGTTGTCTCCCTCCCCCCTCCCAGAGCTGACAAGCAATTGTATTGGGTTATACACATGTTATCACTTGATACCTATTTCATATTACTCATTTTTGAAATAGAGTAATCTTTTAAAACCAAAATGCCAAATCATATACCTATATAAACAAGTGATAAATCACATGTTTTTCTTCTGTGTTTCTCCTCCCACAGTTCTTTCTCTGGATGTGGATAGTGTTCTTTCTCATAAAGTCCCTCTGAATTGTTCAGGATCACTGCATTGTTGCTAGTAGAGAAGTCCATTACATTCAATTGTACCACAGTGTATCAGTCTCTGTGTACAATGTTCTCCTGGTTCTGCTCCTTTCACTCTGCATCAGTTCCTGGAGGTTGTTCCAGTTCACATGGAATTCCTCCAGTTCATCATTCCTTTGAGCACAATAGTATTCCATGACCAACAAATACCACAATTTGTTCAACCATTCCCCAATCAAAGGACACCCCCTCATTTTCCAGTTTTTTGCCACCACCAAGAGTGTGGCTATAAATATTTTTGTACCAGTCTTTTTACTTATTATCTCTTTGAGGTACAGACCTAGTAGTGGTATAGCTGGATCAAAGACTATAGTATTACATTTTAAAACTAAGCCACTCCAGGATTCTTATGTATGGATTCAACGCCCATATTTCTTTTTGAGTTTGTCGCCATTGCTACTGCTTCTATGATTGCCTCTCATTTAATTTAGTACTGGTAAACATTTAACTAACTCTCCAAAAGAAAAAAAAAGAATGAATGACACACTAAGTTCAGTCTGTACTATTTCCATTTTTTCTCCATTACTTTGTCTGGACAACCCATTCAACAATAAGTCAAGCCCGGACAATTTCCAAGCCCTAAATGCTCTCACTGCAAAGCACACACCTGTGAGAGTCTCACCACACAGCATGGAGAGCAGAGTCAGGGAAGATCTTGCGCCAGACAGCTCCAGGGTTCCATGAGACAAGGGATAAGAAAATGGCCAATGCTTTGAGGGCAGACTCAATGGAAGAGGTCTCGCCAAGCTGGAGCAATAGAAAGGGTAGACTAAGTGGAGATCTATACCTGATGAGAAGCATGTGGCCCAAGAGTAGGAAGCAAGAAGACTTGTTTGTCAGATTCCTGAAACTTCAATGTTGGGATCCTTGAAACTTGGGGGGGGGGCTGTTTAGAACAGATAAAAGGCTGTCCCAACTTTAGCTTGTAGGGAGGAAAAAACATCTGGGCTTGCTTTGTTAGATAAATTCATGAATGAGAATTTCACCCTGCTTCAATTTGTACCTTAATCATTTACCACTTGCTTTGTCTTTATCAAATCACTTAACATCTCTTGTCCTCAGTTTCTTTATCTGTAAAATAAGAGAATTGTACTCATTGACTTTTTAAAAAACCCTTACCTTCTGTCTTAGAACTGATCAGTTCCAAGGCAAAACATCAGAAAGGCTAGGCAACTGGAGTTAAGTGACTTGCCCAAGGTCACACAACTAGGAAGTATATGAGACCAGAATTGAACCCAGGACCTCCCATCTTGCCCTGGATGCACTGACCTCTAAGATCTCTTTTAGCTCTAAATCTAGGACACCATGATCCCATTCAATATGTATTCTTTTATTGTATTAAAGGAAACAATGCTGTTTGTATTTATAAGGGAGGGAAGCCATATCCTACTAGGCTAGCCCATCTGCCTCCTTCAAAACCAGAATTTGTATTTGAAGGAGGTCAGGGCTGAGCAGGAAAATATGCTTGTGTTGTCTTCAAAAACACAAAGTAATTGGAACTTTGCCTATTTCACTCTCTAATATTGCTCTTTAAAGGTAGGAATTTACAAGGATCACATTTTTGGAACCAAAAATCAGTATGATAAAGGGATTTTCCCCTGGTTTGCAAATAGGAATGTTTAGAATTAGAAAAGCTAGAAGGCTGGGTTGCTATGGCTATCACGTGTCATCATCCAAAGACTATTGGGTTGTGGGGATCTTGTGAGATGGTAGCAGGATCCACTCCCCATTCCTGCAAAGATCTGAAGGCAGACCTGGAGCTCTTTCTTTAGAGCTCTAGGCAAGGAGAGTCCAAGTCATGCAGCACGAGTACCATCTAGTGGTCAGAATCCTTGGCTTTTGGTGATAGCCTTCAGACTTACTTCAGGAGAGAAGGCTACTACATGGGGAGGAAGACACAGAGGGAAGGAGCGCCCACTTCACTATACTATTATCTAGCCCATCTTCACTGTGCCTGGAAGGATGAAATGATACAATTTTTCCAATGCCTTGCTGAAATCCAGGAACATTATGCCTACCATATGCATTCCTTGATCAACTACCCTAGTACCAACATACCATCCTAGGTATGGGAACTCTTGCTACACAAATCACAGCTCTTCCATTACATATGGTTTTTGAGAGTTACCTGAGGTTCAGAAGCAACAATGACTTATCCATGGTCTTACTGCCAAACCAGGCCCTCAACAGATGCTTACTAAGGGCCAGGCATGGTTCTAAGTTCTGGGGACAGAAAGAAAGACATAAAATGAGCTGTGTCCTCAAAGAGATCACACTCTAGTGGGGGGTAGGGGACAAGTACTACAAATGTATAGAGATGAGAGGTGCAAGGTTACGTGCAAGGAATTGCAAGCTGACCACCACTGCTGGATTGTCAGGTTTGTTGAAAAGAGTAAAACATAGGAAATCAGAAAATGTAGGGAAGAGGCTAGGTCATGAAGAATGTCAGAGGCAGGATTTGAACCCAGATCTTTCCCACTATAATTCCAATGTTCTACTAACTGTTATAGAATTACTCTCCACCAGCCTAGGAGCTTTATCAAAAAAGGGGGGTCAGAAAAGAGGCTAATTTGGTAACCTCTAATTATGACATTGTTCTTTGTGAGAAATAGCCTACGCTTTGCAATAATTTGTTTTATTATTGTTGATGTTGATGGCATCTCCAGTCAGTCACACATTATAGCAAAAGGAATAATTAGCTATATAAGATTTAGAGTCAGGCATTGTGTCCAAAGATAGACTAACTCTTCATAAGGCTTTGAGTCTTTTTTATAAAACATGCCACCTCGCCACTGCTATTTAATATTGTACTAGAAATGCTACCAGTAGCAACTAGAGAAGAAAAAGAAATTGAAGGGAGTAAAGTAGGCATTGAAGAAACTAAAGTATCACTCTTTGCAGATGACATGATGGTATACCTAGAGAACCCAAGAAAATCAACTAAAAAGCTAGTAGAAATAACTAATAACGTTAGCAAAGCTGCAGGGTACAAAATAAATCCACATAAATCATGAACATTCCTATATGTTTCCAACAAAACCCAGCAGCAAAAGTTAGAAAGAGAAATTCCATTTAAAATCACTATAGACAATATAAAATATCTGGGAATCTACTTGCCAAGAGAAATTCAGGAATTATATGAATATAACTGCAGAATACTTTTTGCACAAATAAAACTAGATCTAAATAATTGGAAAAACATTAATTGCTCATGGGTAGAATGAGCTAGTATAATACAAATGGCAATCCTGCCTAAATTAATTTACTTATTTAGTGCCATACCTATCAAAATACTAAAAAACTATTTTTATAGAATTAGAAAAAAATTATTTCAAAATTCATCTGGAAGAACAAAAGATCAAGAATATCAAGGGAACTAATGAAAAAAAAATGTGAAGGATGGAAATCTAGTGTTACCAGATCTCAAACTATACTATAAAGCAGTGATCATCAAAACCATATGGTACTGGCTCAGAGATAGTGGGGTGGATCAATGGAATTGACTTTGGGTAAATGACAGCAGTAAGATAGTGTTCGATAAACCCAAAAATCATAGCTTTTAGGACAAGAACCCACTATTTGACAAAAACTACTGAGAGAATTTAAAAACAATACGGGAGAAATTAGGTTTAGATCAACATCTCACACCCTATACCAAGATAAATTCAAAAAAGATTAATGACTTAAATATAAAGAGGGAAATTATAAACAAATTAGGTGAACATAGAATAATATACCTGTCAGATCTGTGGGAAAGGAAGGAATTTAAGAGCAAGCAAAAGCTAGAGAACGTTGCAAAATGTAAAATGAATGTCTTTGATTATATCAAATTAAAAAGGGGTTGTACAAACAAAACCAAATGCAACCAAAATTAGAAAGAAATCAATAAACTGGGAAAACATTTTTATAACAAAACTCTCTGACAAAGGTTTAATTTCCCAAATATATAAGGAACTAAGTCAATTGTACAAGAAAGTCAAGCCATTCCCCAATCAACAAATGGTCGAGAAACATGAATAGGCAGTTTTTACATTAAAAAATTAAAACTATCAATAAGTACATGAAAAAGTGTTCTAAATCCTTCCAGATTAGAGAAATGCAAATCAAAATAACACTGAGGTACCACCTCACACCTAGCATATTGACCAATATGACAGTAAAGGAAAATAATAAATGTTGAAGGGACTGTGGCAAAATTGGGAAACTAACATATTGCTGGTGGAATTGTGAATGGATCCAACCGTTCTGGAGGGCAATTTGGAATTATGCCCAAAGGGCTTTAAAAGGATGTATGCCCTTTGATCCAGCAATACCACTACTGGGTTTGTACCCCAAAGAGATAATAAGGAAGAATATTTGCACAAAAATATTTATAGCCACCCTCTTTGTGGTAGTAAAAAGTTGGAAAATGAGGGGAATGTCCATTGATGGGGGAATGGCTGAATAAATTGTGGTATCTGATGGTGATGGAATACTATTGTGAAGTGAGGAGTGATGAACTGGAAGATTTCTATGTGAACCGGAAAGACCTCCAAGTACTGATGCAGAGTGAAATGAGCAGAACCAAGAAAACACTGTACACTGAAAATGAAACATTGTGGAACTATCCAATGTAATGTTCTTTACTACTAGTAGCAATACAATAATCCAGGACATTCCTGCAGGACTTATGAGAAAGAATGCTATCCATTGAGAGAAAGAACTATGGGGGTAGAAACACAAAAGAAAAACTTATGACTTATCAGTTACCACTTGTTTATGTGGATATATGTTTTGGGATTTCGGCTTTATGGTAAAAACTGATAATGTGGAAATAGGTATCAAGTTAAATTTGTACAACACAATGGAATTGTTTATCAGCTCTGGGAGTGGGGAGGGAAGAGAGGAAAGAAAATAAATCATGTAAACATGGGAAAATATTTTTAAAAAGAAAATAAACAAAAGAAAAAAATTCCACTTAGAATCAGATCTAGAGTCGGAAGAAATCTCAGAGGCCAACTCGTCTGATTTCTTCATTTTATAGATAAGGAAACTAAGTCCCAAGGAAGTAAAATCTTTCCTGAGGTCAGCTAGATAGGGTTAATGAGAAGCAAGATTTGGTTTTAGGTCCTCCAACTCTACAGAACATTTGCTTTTCACTCTACAATGACTAATTGCAAAATAAATCCCTATATGTCATGAGAAGCAGAATTTTCTGATGTCAAAAATATGTGCACTTTAAAATATATGTATTTTAAAATATCTCTCATTGTTCTCTGTTTTATGTTGTTTTTAGGTTTCTATTAACCCCGCCTCTCCCCCAGGATTCCCTCTGGTCTATGAATGCTGACAATGACCATTTCTGTTTTCTCTCCTTTGAGCTCTACTCAAATGTTGGCCACCATGTTTCCAGACTGCATCCAGTTAACAAATTTTCATGCAATTATATATCTGGCCTTGCTTCATACTTCCCCTTCCTTGTCCACCAAATTATTTGAGCAAAATTTTTCTTCCATTTCTGTATTTCAGTTATGAACTCAGACCGATAAATATCAGTGATATTGTAGTATGAGATAGTGTCATTTCTAGCCTGGTTTTAAATGTTAAAGTTCACTGTATTGATTAGCTTATAATTCCTTTTAAAAAGAATCCACTCTTCCCATCTAATCCCCAAACTTCTTATCCTATGGGAAATTAAATGGTTTTGGAAAATTTTGGGGAAAAGTTAATCCTGGACATAAAAAGCTTCTTAAACAATTTATTTTCTCTCAGGGTCTGAATTCATAAGTAAGAAAGTTTCTATCAAGACACCTGAGTATGTGTGTGCATTAGAAACCTGGAAGGTTAGGAAATGAGGAAGAAACATAAGGTAGAAACAACCATGTGCTCTTGAGAGATACCTATATATTTTCAGATATTTGAAGGGTTGCTAACTATAAGAGAGATCAGATTTAGTTGGCTTGACTTTAAAAGCAAAACTAGGACAGTGGGTAGAAAATATGGGAAGACAGATTTGGGTTCCATAGCCAGAAGAATTTCTTAGTAATTAGAGCTCTCTGAAAATGAAAAAAAGGTTTCGTCTCAAGAGATAATGAATTCCATTATAATTCTGAGTATAGTACTGGCTCTGGGGTTACTCTCCCAACCTGAAATTGCACTGACAGGTTGGATCCTCAGAAAGAAGCCAATATATCTTCTCTCTGGGAGTAGGCTTGAGGTGTAAAAGATGTTGCTTTGCTAATGCTATAAACTCATGATCCCCCATCCATATGTTTCTCCCTATTAATATCAATTAATCAGACAGTTAGATTTTAGAAAGTGATATATAACTATAATAGCTAACATTTATATAGCCCTTTTAACATTTGGGAAAGTCTTTACAAATATCATCCCTTTTGATCCTTACAATCCTGGCAGATAGGTGCTATTATGATTGTTATTTTATAGACAAGGAAACTGAAACAAACAGGGATTAAGTGACTTGCCCCAAGGTCACAGAGATAGTTCATGTTTGAACCAAAATTTGAACTCAGGTCTTCTTAATTCTCATTCTAACACTCTGTTCTTTGTGCCATTGAACCAAGTATTTCCTAAAGCAGTAGATAGAAAACAATTGGTCCAAAATATCCCCTCCTCCCATTTCTGTGACACATTTTCCTATAAGTACATGCAGAATCCAGGGGAAAGTAGCCTTAAGTTCAGAGAATATATGGCAAATCAAAATCCTTCAAAGTTCATCAGGTTCTCTAGTCAAAGGAATGGAAGAAGAGAGACATCTAGTTGCCTCTGAGAACTCTTGAGTCCTCAGTAATTATGGAGACTGCTGCACTTATCTTACACAGGTTTTCAAATGAAGACTGGTTGACCATTCCCATGGGTGTCATAAAGGAAATTCATACTCCAATAGGAGCTAGCCTAGAAAATATCCAAAAGGGACAGAGCAAAGATGGCGGAGAAGGTACAGGGACCCATCTGATTTCTTACAAATTATCCTCCAAAAAGCAATGATCTAATACCTAGAAAAAATTCTGGAGCAGCCTAACCCACAAAAAGACAAGGTAAAGTAATTTTTCCGCCTAAAATGACTTAGAAGGCCAGAATAGGAGACTTAGTGCACT
The DNA here is from genome assembly GCF_027887165.1 of Monodelphis domestica. Lineage (NCBI taxonomy): Eukaryota > Metazoa > Chordata > Mammalia > Didelphimorphia > Didelphidae > Monodelphis > Monodelphis domestica. The sequence continues at coordinate 65,824,738 of NC_077233.1, forward strand.
GGGGTGGAAGTGGAGCACTGATGGGCCCCACCAAAGCAACCGGCATCGGGCACAGCTGAAGGAACAGCCAAGGCTTCTGAAATTCTCAGCCACAGATGATGAGGGGAATCAAACAACTGCTCAGAAGGAGATTACAGGGTTTCTTTTCCGGTTCTGGGTATAAGATTTTCATTGTATTGCCCATAGAGAAGAGAGCAAATTGGAGGAGGTGGAGGTTAGAAACTAAACAGGGTTAAATAGGATGGAAGGTAATACACAGTAAACATAATGGTACAAAATTTTTTATGAGTCTCTCTAATAAAGGCCTCATTTCCCAAATACATAGAGAAATGCGTTGACTATATAAGAATACAAGTCACTCACCAATTGGTAAATGGTCAAAGGACATGAATATGTAGTTAATTAAAGTTCTCCATAGTTGTACCAATACTCTAAATCACTATTAATTAGAGACACGAAAATTAAAACAACTCTGAGGTACCATTCCATACCCATCAGATTGCCTATTATGACAGAAAAAGAAAATGACCCAACTTGGAGGGGATCTGGAAAAGCTGGAATAAGAATGCATCATTGGGAGAATTGTAAACTGGTTTGATCATTCAGGAGAGCAGTTTGGACTTGTGCCCAAGGGGCTATAAAACAATACACACCCTTTGACTCAGCAATACTATGACTAGATTTATATCCCCAAGACATTAAAAATCAAAAAGGAAAAGGACCTAATATGTACAAAAATATTTAAAGCAGCTCTTTTTAGTGGGGCAAAGATTTGGAAAGGGAGGGGATGTCCATCAAATGACTAAGAAAGTTATAGTATGTGATTACAATAGAAAACTATTGTGCTATAAGAAATGACAAACAGGAGAAGCTCAGAAAAACCTAGAAAGATGTACACAAACTGAAGCAGAGTGAAATAAGCAGAACCAGGAGAACATTGTACAGTTACAGAAATACTTTACAATGAGCAACTGTGAAATAACAGCTATTCTCAGCAATATAATGATGAATCCAAACTCTCCCAACGATCACATGATAAAAAACGCCATCTACTTCAAGAGAAAAAGAACCAAGCCTGAATCCAGACTAAAGCATAGATAAAACTATGACTTGCTTATTTCTTTTTATCAATTCTTCCTTAGGAGGTAGACATTCACAAGTCATTTTTCAGGTTATAATGTTTTCTTAGTTCTGATGGTTTCATTCTTCACAATTTCATGTAGTTCTGTCCATGTTTTTCAAAAATAATGGCAGAGTAGTATTTCATCACCATCATATACCACAACTTGTTTAGCCATTCCCCAATTGATGGGCATCCCTTCAATCTCCAAATTTTTGCCAACACAAAAAGAGCTGCTATAAATATTTTAGAATAAACACTTTCTTTTCCTTTTTTCTTTGATCACCTTAGGAAATAAACTTAATAGTGGCATGATTATGTTCTAAGGAACATTTTCTAATTAATTTTCTCACCGGAGACACTAACTCTCTTCTCTTTCAAAGTATTCTGAACCCCAGACTTAAGTTCTACTATTCAGTATAGCATCCAGCGCACCAAAAGCAGTTGGCAAAGTTTTTCTTTGTTTGGGCAGTTTGGATTGCATACTTTTTCTCATTTTTGGTAGATGTGTAAGAACATAAACTCCTTGCGGGAAAGATGTTTTATTTTTTTCTTTGTCAGGTAGGCAAGAGGAAAATCATGAGAGAGAGACAGAGACAGCCAGAGGCAGACAGATAGACTGACAGTCAGACAGAGAAGAGAATCAGTCAGCAACAAACATTGAGAACCTACTATATGCCAAGCTAATTTCTGGAATACCAAGGAAGGCTAAAATTAGTCCCTCTTCTTTAGGAACTCACAGTCTAATAGGGGAAGATGCAGGGTGGGTGGAGGGTGTTAATACTGTCAACTGCTATAGAGAGGTCAGGTAGAACTAGGACAGAGAAAAGGCCATTAGATTTAATAATTCAGGTCACCCTGGTGGCATGAGTTTCAACTGAGTGTGGAGGTAGGAATTCAGACTAGAAAGGATTGAGAAGTGAGAGGGAAAAGAGATGGAAGAAAGGAATATATGGCTTTTTCTAGGACTTTAACCTTGAAAGGACAATTGCTTGAAAAGAGTAAAGTGGAGTTTTTGAAAGGATATGTTGTTATGTGGGTATGTTCGTAGATAACAGGAAAGGAAAGAATCCAGACTGAGGAATCCAGGAAAGAGAGAATGATCAAAGGGCAAACCTCAAGAGGAGATGAGAGAATATTGATAGAAATGGAGAGCTGGACTTGAGGAGAAGACATGCTTCCAGGGCAGATGCTAGAGCCCCACAAAGAAGAAAAGCATCTCTTTACCTCTTTTCTCTGTTCCAGTGTACTGACAGTGATTTTGTTTGGTTTCTTCAAGGCCATTCAGGTCTGTCAAAGTTTGCTCAGTTTTCAATCAAAAAAAGATTAGTCCAGTCTCAGGTAGTGGTGGCCGGGCACTTAGATTGATTCGTTGATTGATTGATACTGTTATTATTTAGTTTTTATTGAGCTTTCTTGTCCAAAATGAAAAGGAAAGATGAGGCAGCATTCCAAACAATTCAAGCTAAATCCCTAGCATTCTATTATCTGTATAATTATCCAAACCTTCCAATTTAGGTTCCAAAATCCATTTTGCTGTTGCCTGACATTCATTCATTTATTTCCACATATCCGCCCCCCCCCCAATTCTCCAGAAGTGAACCTTCCCTTCTAAGAAAGAGAAATGTTTAGCCGCCACAACTGACTCAGTGATCATGTCTAATAGTTTTCTGCCACATTTTGTCCCAAAGTCCTGAATCTTTTTGCCTAGAGGTAGGCAGGTTTCATGATTTATCTTCAGGGACAAGATGGTTCATGATAATTGCTCAGAGTCCTTGAGAGGAGTCTTTTCATTTATACTTTAGTCATTGTGTATATTGTTTTCCTGGTTCTGTTTACTTTGATCCGTGTTCATTTATAATAAATCTTCTCATTTCTTCTTGTTGTTCAACTGTTTCAAACATGTCCAGCTCTTCATTACCCCATTTAGGTTTTTCTTGGCAGAGATACTATAGCAGTTTGCCATTTCTTTCTCCAGTTCATTTTATAGATGAGGAAACTGAGGCAAATATGATTAAGTAACTTTCCCAGGGTCACATAAACATCAAGTTTGCACTCAGGTCTTCCTGACTCTAGGCCTGGCACTCTATCTACTGTGCCAATTAGTTGCCCCAGTAGTGGGATAGGTCACAAGAGGTGATTGAAACCTACTCAAATAGTGAGTTGTTAGTGCTCAGTTGTTTTTCAGTTGTGTCTGACTCTGTGATTCCATTTAGGGTTTTTTTTTTCCTTCCTCAACTCATTTTACAGATGAGGACACTGAGGCAAACAAGGTAAAGTGACTTGCCCAGGGTCACATAGCTTCCAAGTATCTAAGGTCAGATTTGAACTTAGGAAGATAAGTCTTCCTGACTCCAGGCCCAGCACTCTATCCACTGTGCCACTTAACTGCCTTCTCATTTCCTACCATATAAAAAATATTACATTGCGTCCATGCAGCCTAATTTGTTCCGATCATAGGTTTTAGAGGGAGAAAGAAACCAGTGGGATAATCTAATTCACCCCCATTCTTTTACAGATGAGAAGATTGAGGGCCTGAATCCTCCAGATATAAATGAAAGGAGATGGTTGTTCTCTTCAGAATCCATACCTGAGTCAATGAAGAAAATAAGATGTTCAGAAGAGAGAGAAAAGAAACCATTTCATTGCTGATTTCCTAGCAGGAGCCTCTGGCCTTCAAAAAGCGGGGCTGATGGGGGGCTGTCAGGGGCAGGGGGCATGAGGAGTTTCCAAATTTCTTGGTAAATGAGATTAGGTCTCTTATGTCCCATTAGGAGAAGGAAACAAAGTACGATGATGGGAACCACCATGTGAACCTCTGCTGTGCCAGGACTTGAATGAAGGTTTCTGGACATGGAATTGAAGGCTGACAAGCCAAGAAAACTTCATGACTTCCTCCCTTCCCCTGAATGGTAATAGGATCACAGATTTAGAGCTGGAAAAACCCTTAGAAGTCATCGAGGCCAACCCCCTCATTTTGCAGATGAGGAAACTGAGGGCTAGGGAAGGAAAGGACAAAGTCAGACAGGGAGTAAGTAGCAGAATCCAGATTCAAACTCAGGTCTCTCTGGTGCCAAGTTTCCATTCTATGGGGTAGGCAGTCTAGGAAAGGAAGAAGCCAATTCTGGCGAATGGGACCCTCTGTGAAAAGGCAGAGGGCATGGCAGACACACTGGGGCAGGGAGGAGAACACCAGGAACATCCTCAGAGTTTCCGTGATTAGTTTCTGTACTAAAAATATTCCCCTGGCTACCCTCCTGGGAAATAACTCTTGTGGCCCCATGTGCACACCTTCTGCCCATAGAGAAGGCTGGAGGAACCCAACTCATAGAGGTCCAGATAATTCCAAGGAGTTGGGGGTGGCAGGTGCCTTCGTGCCCTTGTGGCTCCAGTGTCACCACAAGTCTTCCTCCCCCATGAAAAATGGAGGAAAGGGTGGGGACAGGAACTGGATAGAGGTATTTATGGGCTGCCTCACTGGGGAGTCTTTGGAAAATTATTGCCTTTTCAGATAATTTAATAGCTGATGATCTTTCCTGCCAAGGCGATTGCAAAACAAGCCCGGTTCTTCCATCCTCTGGAGGGTCCATCATCCTACCCTCTGTTTATTAAGGGGACTCCAGGACTTTCCTTTGCATATCTTCCCAGGGGTTGGGGGTGGGCAAAGGTTGGGTGGGGAGAGGGGAAAGGGCAACAGTGCAAGCAGGGTCAGGAAGTTTCCAAGGAAGCAAAATTTGCCCAAGTGGAAAACTGAACTTGGCCTGGGGCCATTTCTGAAGTTTAGGAAAACCAATAACAAAAGCTCATCTCAGGCCTTTCACAAAGGCCTTCTCTAACCATTATCTTCAGACACCTTAATTCAGTGGCCCAGGATACCACCCCGTATCCCCAGGCAGTCTGGCCTTTTCTCCCCTCCTAAAAAGCTGACTTCCATCAGAGAGCCTCCAGCCAATTCCCATCATCCTCAAGGAAGGAACAGCTCCTGGCATCCCTGGTCCCCAAGTCCAAGATCACTGGAGAACTGGTGGTGAGTCTCCAGAAGCAGCTGCTTCTCTCATCTTTCATTGTTCCAAAGTCTTTGCATTCTTCAAATGGAGTCACCAATCAGAGCCCGCCTCAGGACCAGACTCAAGGGTAAGTAGGATCTGCAGGTGACTTTCCTAGTCTGATTTAAAAGGACCAGGAAGGGTGCTAAATTATCAGAGCCCCAGTGCTAATCCCTTTTCCACAGGATTCTCCCAGGCCTTAAATTCTACCATTAAAGATTAGCTTCTCTGGCCTTTCCTGGAGCCCTTAATCAAGATGTAAAAGCTCCTGAAAGAGGCAATACCTTAAGGTTTATGAGTCTTTAACAACTAAGTATTTATCAGTGCACCCAGGATTCAGCCGGAAAGCTCAAGTTTGATTACAGATCTACAATTCTTCCCTATGTAAATCAATGCTTCTCTCTGAGTTTCAGATTCTTAAACCATAAAAAGATGGAGTAGATAATCTCTAAGGTTCCACCCATGTCATATAAGCAAGAGTCAAAAGATGTGGTAGTATTTAGGCTGAAAACAATAGGGACATGAAAGATGATTTCTAGGATGTCAAAAGCTTTTTGATTGAAGAGAGAGATGATTTGTTCTCTGATCCCAGGGGGAGTATCTAGACCATCATGGACCCCTGAAGAGTACCGGATTTGGTGTCAGAGGACTTGAGTTCCAATTCTGGCTATGACACTTACATTACCTTGCCCTGTTTATGAAAGGGGCAAGTCACTTCATCTCTCTAGCCCGAGTTCCCTGATCTATCAAAGGAAGGGATTAGACCAGATTTTTTTCAAAGGTCTCATCCAGCTTGAAATCTTTGATCTCCTATGATCTTGTAAATTTCAGCTCAAAATTAAGAATTTCTTAATGAGAACCTTTATCCTGCAACAAAACAGATTGTCTTATTAGGCAGGGAACTGCCTAGAGGGGTTCAAAAGGAAACTGAATGATCAGATGTCAGGAACATTTTGGGGGAGATTCACACCTGGAGGAGGTGGTAGGACTTTGTTAGCCTTCACGCTTCCTTCTGACTCAAAGCATTTAGTAAGTGTTTAGTATATGGGAAATGAAGTCCTAATACCTGGGTGAGCCCCATGTAAATGGAGAGAAGGATATAAATTCAAGACTTGTTTAGAATCAGAAATATGGTGGGGGACCTGTATCCATGGGGGACTACTGTGGATGGATGGTGGCAACCATAGATATAAGCATATACAGGATGATCTCACATATATGTGTTTTCTCTGTGCCCCTTGGCTTAGCAGCAACATGGCCTCTAGACTTGCCCTTCCAGAGAGAGAGAGAGAGAGAGAGAGAGAGAGAGAGAGAGAGAGAGAGAGAGAGAGAGAAAGGAAGGAAGGAAGGAAGGAAGGAAGGAAGGAAGGAAGGAAGGAAGGAAGGAAGGAAGGAAGGAAAGAAGGAAGGAAGGAAGGAAGAAAGGAAGGAAGGAAGGAAGGAAGGAAGGAAGGAAGGAAGAAGTTCTTTTTATAAAAAGGGAAAGTGAGGGAAAGTGAACATTAAAGAGCACCTTTGGGGCAGACTACTGCTGAGGTCATCAGACTTCCAGTGCTCAGGTTGATCCTAAGTGAAACTGGGAAAAGTAAAACCACTGAAAAGGGGTCCTATTGAACTTGATAACAGACTGGAAAAGAGTAGAAAAAAGGAGAAAGAAGAATCAAAAATGGATCCAGATGTTGAATCTGGGTGATAGGGAGGGGTGATTTGATCACATTTGATTTTGATACCATTTGATCTCATAAACTCTTCTACTCAATAAACTTCATTGGCTCCCTGTTAGCTCAAAATTCAAACATAAGCACTTCTGTTTGACACTGAAAGTCCTTCGTAGCTTGGTCCCTTCCTACCTCCCCAATCTTCTTACATATCCCTCTCCATACACAGACATGATCCAGATCAGCATCCTAGCCTATTTGCTGTTCTGTTCCCTTCTTATCTCTGTATTTTTATATGGCTTGTTCCCCATGTCTGGAATGTTTCTCCTTATTACCTGGACCTCTTAGAATTTCTGTTTCCTATGTTTTGCATGATAATACATATATAACCCAGATCAAATTCTTACCATCTCCAGGAAGAGGGAGGGAAGGGAGGGAGACAATCTGGACCTGACAACTGCAGAAAACTTACGTACAAAATTATTATTGCATGTAATTGGTAAAATAATTTTTTTAAAATAACCTTTGCCTTCTGTATTAGAGCCAATACTATGTGTTGGTTCCAAGGCAGAAGAGTGGTAAGGGCTGGGCAATGGAGGTTAAGTGACTTGCCCAGGTCACACAGCTAGAATGTGTCCAGGGCCAGATTTGAACCCAGGACCTCCCATCTCTAAATGTGGCTCTCAATCCCCTAAACTACCCAGCTGCCCCCTAAATATCTTTAAAAAAAAAAAAAGAATTTGTATTTCCTTCTAAGCACCAACTTTTAGAGAAAACCTTCCTTAATTACCTGAGCTGAAAGTCTTTCCAACCCTAAAGACCTCATATTCACTTAGTATACGCTCTGTCAGGATTGGAGAAGCTTTTCCCAGCTTGCGTTCCCAGAGGGCAAATTCTAGCCCTCTGTCAGCCCCAGGATTACCGGAGAGAGTTGAGAGGGAAAGTGATTGCTTTGGGTGGCTGGACAGAGGGGTGGAGCATGCAAAAAAAATGTCCTCGAGGGCTGGGAAGAGGGGGAATGAGCAGCGCCCTGAGTGCCGGCTGTGCAAGTGTGCCACGGCTTCACCAATGAGATGCTATGTACATAGCAAGGTAAAGGTCTGGGCATGGATGAATCCAGGAAGTCAGTTTGAAGTATCAAGCGCTAGGCATGGTGCTAAGGGGGGATGTACAGAAAGATGAAGACCCCTCCCCTTCCAGCCCCGCCTCCCATTTCTCTCTCCCACCTCAGCTCCGGAGGAGCCTACATTCTAACACAAGTGATAATGTGTAAAGAAATGGATACATCCCTATAGACATATATAGATAACGCACAGATACAATACATACATGAATGTGTGTATATACACATAAGCACATACATACACACATTAAAGGAGGAAGGCTCTAGAATCCTCAGACCAAGAGGCATTGCCCAATGTTAGAAACTGGCATTCGACACACTCCAGTTTCCCGAGGTCTTCTTCCCTTTGCCTCCCTTACAAGTCCCATCCCCCATTCAGAGAAATGGGAGGTGGGGCTGGAAGTGGGGGTTGGGGTAACTGTCTTGCAAGCCAACCAGTTTCTTATTCCAAGACCAATATGTTGTCATGGGAACAAAACACAAAGAAAGGAGAGACATGTCATTCCCTTTCTTTGAGGACTGATGCCTGCTTCTGTAAGTCCCCCACCCACCCTCCGCGCCCCTCTCCCTGCGTGAGCTTGGCTCAGGGGGGCATGTGCCATGTGTTCTGTTGTTGTGGGGTCCCCACTCTTCAGACCTCTGGCCCTCTTGCTGTGAGCGCACCCAGCTCCCAGCATGCCTTGGTTCCCGGAGCCTCTTCCTATCACTTCTGGGATGGGGAGCACCTGTGTTTGCGGTCACAGCCGGAGGGCTCCTGGCATCAGATAAACAAATATCTGAGCAAGAAGGGGTGGGGGATAGTGCAAACTTTGTACCTAATGAATGTGGGGATGGCCGCAAGTCCAGGTCCAAGAAAGACTCGGTGCCAGGCTTCTGGGTCTCTCACTTCCACACCTGGGTCTGCCAGGACTTCCCAAAACCAAGCCCAGAAACTGGAAGCCCATTTTCCCAGAAGTCGGGACATTCTCTTTTTAAAGGCTCCTGCCTAGGTTCAAGGTGACTTCCTGCCTGCGTTCTGGGTGGGCATCTGGGTGGGAATGGAGAACTAAATCCTGAGCCTCTGAGGCTAACTCCTGTCTAGCCAGCTGGGGAATTCTGGAGTAGAAAAGCAGCTCTTTGGGGACAATTTGGGACTTGGGAAGGGGATGGAGGTACTAGAGACCAAAATGATGAAGTGAGAAAGATCGGAGGGAAATTGGAGGCAGTGTGGGACATTTGGCGACTGGGTGTCTTGCCCTTTTCAGATAGGATCTGTAATTTCACTGGGATAAGTCAATCCTTTGGCAGTCTGAGGAAGCCTTTGTTCCCTGCTCGGAATATTTTTTAATTGCAGAAAATAAGATCCAGAAGAGCACAAAGGACACCAATTGTATGGAAAGAGTTATCAAAACCTTTATTCATAAAACAAGTTCCCCTAGCCCAGTTTAAGAACTCCTAGTGCTGTGTAGGGAATTACCAGTAAGGAAACTCCCTTAACCAAAGCAGGTCTACACCTGCTCTGCAATTTATAGTGATAGACAGTTACCTCAGGCCCTAAGAGATTAAGTGACTGTCTGGAGTCCACAACCAGCATGTGTGCCAGAAATGAGACTTGAACCCAAATCTTCCTGACTGAGGCCAACTCTCTGTCCCAAACACTGGTCAGTCTTTTATACTGTCTTATCTTTGATTTTAGAGGGTCCTCAAAGGCTACTCCAGGTCAGCTAGGTAGAACAATGGTTAGAGGGCCAGGCCCAGAGTTGGGAGGACCTGGGTTCAAATCTAACTTCAGACTCTTCCTACTGTGTGACCCTGAGCGAGTCACTTGATGTCAATTGTCCAACCCTTGCCACTCTTCTGTCTTAGAATTGATACTAAGATAGAAAGTAAGAGTAAAAAACAAATACAAACAAACAAAAACCCTACTCTCTTAGCACTTTCTAACTTCTGTGTGCCTAAATATACCCATTCCTTATTTTGGACTAGAGGCACTAAAGACTAGAACTAGAACAAATTAATAAATAAGGATAATAACAAACCCCTCAAATTTGCACAAAGGTTTCATAATTTACAAAGGACTTTTGACCTCCTGGTCACATTTGCCATAAACCACAACATGGTGAAGTAGGCAGTCTGGGAAGTTCAAGGGAGACCTAAGTTCGAGTTCTGAATCTGTTATGAACTCAGTGATTGACCTTGGACAGAGGGTCCCTTTATAGGCATATAAAAGACAATGGCATAAACATTTTTAACCCCTCACCTTCCATGTTGGAATCAGTACTGTGTGTTGGTTGCAAGGCAGAAGAGCAGTAAGGGCTAGGCAATGGGGGTTAAGTGACTTGCCCAGGGTCACATAGAAATATCTGAGGCCGGGGGCAGCTGGGTAGCACCGTGGATTGAGAACCAGTCCTAGAGACGGGAGGTCCTAGGTTCAAATCTGGCCTCAGCCACTTCCCAGCTGTGTGACCCTGGGCAAGTCACTAAGGGTTTAAAAAAAAAAAAAAAGAAATATCTGAGGCCAAATTTGAACCCAGGACATCCCTCTCTGGACCTAGCTCTCAATACACTAAGCCACCCAGTTGCCCCCAGAATAAACATTCTTATAACTCTTTCTATGTGTCAGGTGCTGTGCAAAGCACTTTACAATTTTATCTCCTTTGATCATCACATCTGCCTATGAGGCAGATGCTGTTATTATCCCTATTTTACAGTTGAGGAAACTGAGGCAAACAGCGCTTAAGTGACTTACTCAGGATCACACAACAAGTAACAAGGACAAGTAAGTGTCCTAAATAATCACTAGGCTCAGCTGAGTGGATTATATAATAATCTCTCTTCTAGTCTCAATTTCTTCATCTAAAAATAGAACCCCACAATCAAAGATTAGGAGCTTGCACTATGGAACCCCCACCATCAAACCCACCTTGAACTTAGTAGATAAAGTCTTAAGAGAAGAAGACTTGCCCAGTGTGAGACAGCTAGAGAGTGTCAAGTGCAGGATGAGAACTCATCTTCTCTAAACCAATTCCACCTGATCCCCTGAGCCTCTCAAAGTGAGAAAAGCACCGTAATGTTTAAAGCTTATTCATCACTGTATGCTGATGCCTTATTAACAATTTGTTCAGGGGCAGCTGGGTGGCTTGATGGATTGAGAGTCAGACCTAGAGACAGGAGATTCTAGGTTCAAATCTGGCCTCAGACACTTCCCAGCTGTGTGAGACCCTGGGCAAGTCACTTAACCCCCATTGCCTAGCCCTTACCACTCTTCTGCCTTGGAACCAATACACAGTATTGACTCTTAGGTGGAAAGTAAGGGTTAAAAAAATTTTATAAAATTTACTCTCAGCACTTTTCATTGTACCAGGCTTGTATTGTTCCCCTTGTATTGTCATTTCTTTTTTGTCTTCCTTCTTCCCCTCCTCCCTCTTTTCTTTCTTTCTTGTCTTCCTCCCTCTCTTCTCTCTCTTTCTCTCCTTTCCTTTCTTCCTGTCTTTCTCCCTCTCCCCTTCCTTTCCTTTTTTCCTTTCCTCCTTCTTTGCTTTTCTTCTCTATCTCCTCCTTCCCTTTTTTTCCTTCTTGTCTTCCTTCCTCTCTCCATCCCTCCCTTCCTGCTTTAATTCACTTGTGGTCCTGCTTCCCTGAGCCCCCATGGAAAGGTTCACCTCCCAGTCCTGGCCTCTCTCCTCCCATTCTACAATGATCTCCTTTCCTTGTGCTTCTCTACTCATGGTGCCTCATGCTCATGGTGGAGAGGCCCCAAGGAAACCCTCAAAGTCTTCTCTTCCCCCATCATTGGTCAGGGATGGGCTCCACTTCCCATCAGGAGTCCTCATAGAAGACAGTCTGGCATTCAGTCAAGCTGGGACCAGTTTCCTGATAACAGACTGGGAAGGGAATCATTTATCAAGCCTGGAGCAGAAGGAGCACTTCAGCTCAATCCCCGGAAGGGCTCAGGGCCCAGGCCAAACTGCTGAAAGGGAAGGGCAGCTCCCACTTTCACTGGCCCCAGGTGGACAGACCTAGAGGGCAGCCTCATCATATCACACTTGTAGCTGGAAAGGAAACAGCCAAGATAGCAGCTTTGCCAAAACCTCCCAGCTTAGGTGGAAGGGAAGCTTGAAGTAGACTTTCTGATCTGGGACCACCACAAAAGCCAAAGGGCAGATAGTTAGATAAGGGGGAGGTCTGGGTAAGACCTAGCACTTTGGGGTTCTCTCCTGGGCTCCCTTCCCTAGAGATTCAAGAAGCAGCAAAGTGGAGACCCAGCCCCTAAATCTTACAAAAGGAACCCTGAGGGCTGCATAATGATTTAGAAAACCACAGGTTAACATTATTGGCTTTGGGTGATATTTTTATTCATTTTGTTAAACCCTTCTATTTACATTTTAATCTGGATTGAGCCTATTTTAGGATCATTGTGGACCATAGGAATCCCTGAGGTCATGGGTGTGACACTTCTGCCCTAAAGAGAGGCCCCAGGCGGGAAAAGTCTCTGCTGAAAAGAGAGGGGAGGGCACAAAGGCCAATACAACTGCCTTCACTAAATAGTGCTTCTTGGAGGCTTTTCTCACTGGGAAAATCTAAACAGAAAAAGTCTATTCATAAGATTTCAAGCTAGAAGGAGCTTTAGAAGACAAGATAGCCAGCTGATAGAGTGCTGGGCCAGAAGTCAGGAAGATTCATCTTCTTGAGTTCAAATCCCTGTGGCCTTGAGCAAGTCACTTAACTCTGTTTCAGTTTCTTTATCTGTAAAATGAGCTAGAGAAGGAAATGGTAAGCTACTCCAGTATCTTTGTCAAAAAAATCCCAAATGGAGTCACAAAGAGTCACAACCAAATAAGAAGAGCACTAACTTTGGAGTGAGAGAGCCTGGGTTCAAATCCCAAATGATAAATGCTACGTGTGCCCCCAAAGCCAAACCCCATTCCCTCCCTGGATCTCAGTTCCCTAGCATCTATAAAATGAGGAAGCAAAGCTCCATACCCTCTAAGTCACCTCTCAACTCTAAATCTAGGATTCTATGACCCCCCCCCATTTTACAGATAAGGGAAACTGAGCTCAGAGAAGAGAAGTGCTTGAGTTGGCACAGGGAGCTAAGCTTGAGAATGGGAATTTAAACCAGGCTCTTAGACTTCAAAGTTCCATCTCTTTCCTTATCACTTACCACGTCCTGATTGGGTTATAGTTATTTATATCTCATCCTCTACCACTAGACAATGAGCTCCATTAGAGCCAGAATAAGGCCTTCTCCTTCTTCTGGGGTCCCCCTTGGCTTTGCCTACTAAAAGGCTTTAGACATGGCAGCTGCTCCCTAACGGTCTACCTGTAGGGAGTGACTCATATCCAGTCATAGTGCAATATGACTTTGGCATAGGTCCGTTATTACATCAGCACTATTATGCATCTGGCATTTAATAATAGTAACTCACGTTATCTACAGAGAGCCTTTAAGGGTTACAAAGCATTTGTCTCATAACTCTGATACAGATCAGGAAACTATTAGTATTCCAGTTTTATAGGTGAGAACACTGAGGCTGACAGTTTAAGTGACTTTTCCAAGGTCACACAAACTAGGTGGTTTAGAGGTCAAGGAGAGAGCACTGGATCTGGAATGGGGAATATCTGAACTTAAATCTGGAGTCAGACATGAGAAAGTCACTTAACTTTTGCCCTGCTCAGTTTCCTCACCTATAAAATGGGTAAATAACAGCACCTACCTCACAGAATTATGATGAGCCCCCTTGGCTTTGCCTACTAAAAGGCTTTAGGCATGGCAGCCAATTCTTAAAGCTCTACATAAATGTTGGCTATTCTTAATGGTGGTGGTTATCATTTTTTAATTTTTTGTTTGTAATTATTAAGTGCCAAAGTTGACACTCAGACCCAGATTTTCTTCAAAGATCATCGAACCACCTTGACTCTTTGGCTTCACTGATGCCAGCACACAGATCAAAGAGATGTCCCTGTCCCAGGAGGCTAATGGTTACAAAAGGATGTCTTTCCATTTCTGACTCCCCCAAGGTGCTGGTTCCCTTTCAGTTCTATACCCAGGAAGATCTGCCCAGTGGAGTCCTGAGTTTTCCTTTCCAAAGCCCTTGGGTACCAGCAGACTTGGCAAAGTCTTCTCTGAGCTGCTCTTGCCCTCACTGGCTGCCCCACGAGTTTAGTGCTTCAGACCAAATTATCTCAATTGCTAATAGGTTCCCATGAATCAGCCTGGTCTCTGTCACCAGACTGCACTCTTCTCCTTCCTTCCTTCTGATGGGCACAGGGAAGGCCATACCAGCTGGGGAGGGGGGCAGGGATCAGTGAACACTGGATTAATGGAGCAGCAGTTGGTGGCTGTCACTTAACACACTAGCTGTAGCCCTGAAAAGTTTGCAGGTAACAAATTTTGTTAAACTAAATCCCAATTTAAGTGCACTGGGGGGCAGTTGGCTATTCAGAGAAACTACCAGAAGTTTTAGAAGGGAGAAAAAGGAAAGAGCTATTGAGTAATGTTGTGTTGGGTGACCTTTAAGATATCTTGGGGGATAGATTTTCTGTCAGGGTCCAACCATAGAATCTGCAACATTCCAGGACGGCTGAACCCTTCCTTAAAGATCAACTAGCCCAGTCCCTTCCTTGTGCAGAGGAAAAATCTGGGGCAGAAATGAATGTAGCCTGGGGGTGAGAGTCAGAGGTGGGATTTGAACCCCCCCCTCCATGCTAGAGAGCTCAGAGATCATCTAGACAAAGCCACTCTTTTTATAGTAAAAATTGAGGCTTCAGGAGGTAAAATCACTTATCCAAGGTCACCCGAGTGGTAAACAGATAACTCAAATTTATACCAGGACTTCTTTGACTCCACACCTGTTCCACCAATTAGGAAAGAAAGCTTTTTAGAAGCCCTTTTCTCCCTGTGACTGGTCTGACAACCAGTCTCCTGGGCTTCCTGATCTTGATGAAAGACAAATGACTTCTTGGGTGACAACTCAATCACGGTATGTACTCTGGCCTTCACTATGGCACTTGAGTACTCATGTGGATTCCAAAATACAGCCCTGAGAGCCATTTTTAAAGGCAGACAGATGTGCCTCGAGGCACCACCACTTGGCCTTGGACTGAGGCTTGAGGCCATCAGAGGAAAAGCTGTTTCTATTGTGAGGTAGAGCTCAGGGCTCCAGGATTAACCTGAGAAACTCATGCCAGTTGTCTTGATGGATCAGGCCAAGAAATGGGCACAAGAAAGTAGAGACCCATTCCAATGGCAATTACCAAATATCTCCATCTGAGGGTGGTGTCAGGCTCTGGAAAAGCAGTCCTAAACTGCCAGTGGACTGGCTTGAATCAGAACCAATCCGCCATGCTCCTCTAGAAAGATGTGTCTTGGCCCTGGTCCAGACCTCAGAAAGACCATGCCCAGGTCCTAGAAAGAAACGTTGGCTTCTGGTGTCGCCTGGCACCATATGGTGTTAAAGGTAAATGGCAATCCGCTTCACAGTTGGAACGAGGCCCAAGAAGCTCTGGCTGTTTTCATCCCAAGTATCAGGTTCCAGGAGTCTTTGGTTTTTGGAGTGGGAGTGGGGGTAGGGTTTCAGGGAAGACTCAGAGTCCATTAAATTGTGAAGTGGAAAAGGGAAAAGGAAGACTGAAAACATTGTCCAGATTCAATTCCTCCAACTACCTGGGGGGACATAGAAGACCCCGAGACTGAAAAGGACCAAGCATAGGGTAATTTAAAGACCCCCCCCCCAATAGAGGCTTCAAACCCTAGAACTGGAGTTACAGTCTGGGAAGTTGCTGGAGCCTCAGCCACAGTGGGGGGAGGGACTCCAGGAGATGCTCTGAAATCTTGGGGGAGCAAGAGTTTCTGTTAGAGAGAGGCAGTTAGCGCTCTCAATTCTGAGACAGCCTAAGAAAAGGTCTGGTCAAGACTTTGCTCCTGAAGAAGGACTTTCTTCTGGTGATTGGACACCCTTCTCCCCTTTCCATTCCCAACGGAAGTGGCCAGTTGGAGAAGACACCAAGCAGCTGACAAGATCACCTGACAACTCTTGGTGCCCTGGGGCTAGACGGTTCCACCAGGGCTAAGACCAGGACCATCTGAGCCTGAATCTTTCAGGGGCCCAAGGCTTCCAAGGCCTGGGTTCCCCACCTTGAGGAGGGAGGTAAGCGTAGCTAGATTAGGGACACCTTTCCCTCTTTCCTCACAAAAATCCTTTCCCACAGCCATTTCCCTGTGTTATTCCCAAACTGATCAGTTAGAATAAAGTTCGGCATCTTTCTCCAACTGACTCTAGTGTGAGTGGAAACCAGTTCCAGCTTGAGGGGGGAGGGTAACTCTCTCTCTCTGAGGAAAGATTTTAGTAGTAGAGGGAAGTCAAGAGGCAGTTTGGGGTTGAGAAGCCATAGCTGAGGGAAGGCTGAAAGTGGGAACTACTCACTCCCCCTCTCCTTTCCCCTGGCCAAGCTAAACAGCATGTCTCCCCTGAACCCTGCTTTGAGAGGGGAGGTCTCTACTCTTCCTCCCTTTCTCCCTTTATAACCAAACTAACCCTCTATTACACCCCCCTTCACATGATAGGACAGGGGAATGAGTACTTGGTGGATATAGGATGACAGGGTTGTCAAAGGATCTGTGGTAGGTGTGAAAACTCCCTCCACCAATGGCTACAACCAGCCTGTATCTGGGGGATTCAGTCCGAGAGGGCCGCCTCAGTAAAGAGGTTAAGTGAATTGTCCAGGATTATACAGGGCCTGTCTCCTGCCACTAAGGGTTGAAGAGGAGATTTGAACCCAGGTCCTCCTGATTCCTAGTGGGGCAGCAGAAAGAGCTCCAGGCCTGGAGTCAGGAAGACCTGAGATCAAACCTGACCTTAGATACTTGCTAGCTGTGTGACCCTGAGCAAGTAATAACCCTGTTTACCTCAGTTTCTTCTTCTATAAAACGAGCAGGAGAAAGAAATGGCAAACCACTCCAATATCTCTACCAAGAAAACTCCAAAATGGGTCACGAAGAATCAAACATGACTGAACAACAACTTCCTAATTCTAGGTTTTCTACTCTATCAAACTCGGCTACCCTGACTCATTTTGGAGTAGAATATATTTATAATTAAGTAAATAAAGACTTAAATAAACTGGATGTATTAAATATGAAGATATCTTAGCCACAATATAAGAAAAGTACAGTTGTGTCACACATCCCTAAAGGGATGCTAAGGGGTGATGAGCAGTGAGGTGACTCAGTGGATAGAGTGCTAGATCTGGGGTCAGGAAGACCTGAGATCAAATCTGGCCTCAGATACTAATTGTGATCCTAAACAAGTCCCTTAATCTCTGCCTGCCTCAGTTTCTTCATCTGTAAAATAGAGTTCATAATAGCACCTAACTCCCAGGGCTGTGAGCGTGAGATAATAATTGAAAATGAATGGAGAAGGGAAGAGAGGAAAAAGAAAAAAATAGAGAAAGGAATCTAGGGTAAAAAGAGGGAAGGAAGCAAGCTTGGAAAGGGATATCACTGGGGGTGGCAGGGGCAGATGGGGAAATTTTCTCCGTCCCAAGAACCTGGGAGAGTCCAGGGTTGTTTCTGGCGCAGTCCTTCTCCCTGTCCTGTTTCTACTCATGAGAGCCTTTCTAGATGAGTTCCCTAAAAAAACCACTTGAGGTCAGGCTAGAGCCTTCATTGATGGGTTTCCTGAAAAGGCAGTGGGTTTTCCCATCTCCCCATCAGTGATGCTCCGAGGACCCACAAATCAGAGAGCCTTCCCCCTTCTTTCTGGAGGTTAGGGAGATGAAAGCCCCAGTCCTGAAACCTCTTTTGGACTGAGCATTTCCTTGTTGGGGTAGGGAGGGCTAGGAATGTGTTTGTAAAGAGCTCCATAGGGCTGGTCAAGTTCACAACTGAACTAAGGGGACCCAACAGCCCCATTTTATAGCTAAATCCAAAGTCTCCCAGCACAGTACTAGGGATCAATTTCCCCTACTGCCCCTGCCTCTCCCAGTGATATCCCTTTCCAAACCTGCTTCCTTCCCTCTTTTTAGCCTGGATTCTTTTCTCTATTCTTTTTTTCTCTTCCCTCTCTTCCCCTTTCCATTGTTATTCCTCCTTTTCTTTTTCTCTCCTTCCTTCTGATTCTTTCTCCATCTTCTTTCTCTCCAATCCATTTTTCTTCAATTCTTTTCTACTTATTCATCCCTCCCCTTCTCCCTCTTTTCTTCCCTTCCTCATATACTGTATTCATCTTCTCATTCCCTTCCTCTTCCTTTATCTTCCCTTCTCTTCATTTCCCCTTCTTTTCCCTTATACTCCCTTTCATTATTCTCCTTTCCTTTCTTTCTCCTCCTCCCATAACTGACCTATCTTGAATTCTACCCCTTCAGAGTTCTGTTCTTTGCTGGGGTTAGAGATTATCTACTTCATACTAAAATGTTAATAGCTAATAGTTCTTAAAATGTGTTGCCAACACTTATATTTCACCTAGAGTTCTCACTATAATTTAAGAGTGACAGTTTCAGCCAGATTGATGAGCCAGTTTCAAGCAATGAAATACTGGCTAGAAGAAAGCCCATTTTAGCCAAATCAGAACTTGGGTGGGGCAAGGCGAAAGGGAAGTCATTAATGGTTCAATATCAGCTTAGACAGGAATTCTCCGATGTTGTTTACCTAGGATATATGCTCAACACTTTTCTCAACCCAGATAAAGTCAGAGCTAGTATGCTTATGAAACTGACCTGGTATGGGGTATAAGAAAGCTAATTCAGTGTTCTTGTGTCATTTAGAGTTGTGTCTGAGTCTTCACAATCCCATTTATTTCTTTGTAAAGATACAGGAGTGATTTGCTATTTCCTTCTCCAATTCATTTTAGGATGTGGAAACTGAGGCCAAAAGGGTCAAGTGACTTGCCCAGAGTCACCTAGCTGGTGTCTGAGGTTATATTTGAACTCAAGAAGATGAGTCTCCCTGAGTACAAACCCAGTGCTCTATTCACTGTACCACCTAGCTGCCTTAATTCAATGTTAGGTTGAATTAAGAGTGGCACAAAGAAATCATGGTCTTGCTACTGCTCCCTGAGCAGGACAGATCACAGCTGGAGTACTGTGTTCAGTTCTGTACATCACAGGGGAGAAAAGATGTGAATAAGCGGGAAAGAGTCCAGAAGAGGAAGACCAGCATGAGGAAGAGCCTAAAGTTCATGACGTATGTGCATCTGTGGAAGGAGCTGGGGATATCTGACCTCACAGAGACATCTTGTTATCTTTGAGTATCTGAAGAAATATTTTATGGAAGAGGGATCAGATGTTCTGCCTGCTTCAGAGGTTAGAACTAATGGCAAAGGGGGGAAGTTGCAAAGATATAAATTTAGATTAGAAGCAAGGGGGGGAAAACTCCTAACAGCGATGGTGTGTGGTGGGCCAAGACGGGTAATTCAACTACTCCAGGCTTTTCCTACCCTATTACTGACTCATTGACTAGATGGATCTTACTCTTTCTTTGTTCATGGAAATTGTATTAAAGGGTCTATAATTCTCTCTCTATTCTTTCTTCTTAAACTCTGGACCATTCAATGACAGCATTCTGGCAAAGCACTGCAGCATTAGAAATGTCTTTCTTTTCTGGGGATAGCCTCCTCTCAACTGCATTTCCAACAGGTACACCCAGACTAAAGGCAGCTGGAGGGCTGAGTGGAGAGCATGGACTGGTACGAGAATTAGGAAGATCTGAGTTCAAATCCAGCCTCAGTCACTTTCAATGTGTGACCTTGGGCAAGTCACTTAGCCTTTGCCTTAATTCATTGGAGAAGAAAATGGCAAACTTCTCCAATATTTTTGCCAAGAAAATTCCATGATGTAGACTCTCAACGAGCACTCTGGTGCAATTATCAATAATAGGGAAATAGGTCTTAATCAATGATACATGTAAAACCCAGTGGAATTGAGTGTTGGCTATGGGGGGAATGGAGGAGAGGGAAAGAACATGAATCATGTAAAATGGAAAAATATTCTAAATTAATTAATTAAATAAAAATTTTCAATAAAAAAAAGAAAAAAGACAATTCCATGGACTCTATGGCCCAGGGGTCATGAAGAGAAGGATAGGACTGAACAACCCAACTCAGTTAACAAAGCTTTGTGTTTAATGTTGTTTATAAATACAAAGTCAATGTTTAAAACCAAGAAAGGCAAATGCATTTTGCTCACGCATAGAGGCAAAGACCTCAGATTCCTAGGAAAATCTTCTAGGAGAGAAGATGCAGAATTACCTCCGGGGAGAGGAGAGAGAAGAGTTTTCAGCAATAGAACTTCTGTTCCAATACTCATTATATATGGTTAACCCAAAAAGCTTTCCTGGAGTTCAGGGCCTGCTCCTTGTGGTGCCTCCTATGATTCTGCTCTCCCCCTATGTCCTTCTCCAGCTGAAAATGCCTTCTATGTATCTCATGATGTCTGACTCCTGCCTGGATTCAATTGATCTCACAGCTGTAGTCCACCATTATCAGACTCGGTTTCCATCTGTGCCCTTTCAGAAAGATCAGGGGCCTTTGCCCTAGGATTGGCAGAAGTGCTCCCTATCCTTCCTTGGGACCTTCTTCAAGACCAGGCATCCCCTAGGAAGAAGGTGGGAAAACAAGGTTATTCCAGCCAGTTGACTGGAGCCTCCCCTTTTATACATGCATCTGGTGCAGAGCCTTTCGCCTTAGTGAGAGACCTCACCCCAACATAAGGTGACATCTGTGTACATTTCCCAAATCTCCATCTCTGCAGGATAGGACGCAAGCAGACAAAGATCAGCCCCCAGGAATCACCAAACTGCTCTGTGGTTTTGGGGGGGTCCAGATTTTTAAACTAATTCTCTCCTCTGTTGATCCAAGCAAATGACTACACAAGGAAGAGGTAGAGCCAATCTATGTCCTGGGGGCACTCTCTCTCCTCTCTATTTTTCTTGGCCTAAAAAGTCTCAGAGAAGTCAGCACTCGTCCAAGGTCCAGCAGTAAATGGCAAAATCATGATTTGAACTCAGGTTCCAATGCCTCTAGATTCTGCTCCCTATTATGAATTAAACAGTCCTGAGATCCTTTCCAACTCAAAAATTCTACCATTTGGTGATTAGCATTATCAGCTAGAGTCAGATTTGAAATTGAAAAAGCCTTCAGACACCCTGTAAATCCCACTCCACATACTTGGTAAGGACAAAGGGAGGGAATATATTTATGAATAAAACCATCCGAAAGCCCTTCTGAAGTCCCTATCTGTATTACTGAACTCATATTTCTATAGTGTTTTCCAGTTTGCAAGGGATATTCAAACACTTTATCACTCACAAAACTCACAACATCCCTAAAAATCAGATCAGCCAAGGAGTATTGTGTACATTTTACAGATGAAGAAACTGAGGCTGAATAGAGCTTTAAAGTCTTGCTCAAGGTCATACAACAAGCAAGTCTTGAGCTCAGGTCTCTTGCCTCCCAGGTCAGAATTTCTACCATTGTCTTTAGTTTTTATTTTAAAACCAGGGGGTTAGTGCTGAGTCTAACCAGATTTGTGGAAGGAAATGGGCAATAAATGGAAACTGAAAGAGATGAGATCCTGAAAACAGTTTGTGTTGGACCTTGTATTTACCATTGGACAAGATGGAAGGATTAGTATACTTTAGGATGAAGCTATCATCAGCAAATTTCTTCCTGGAGATTGTCTGGCTCCCCAGTGCCATTATGGGCGTGAAGTCACCAACCCAGAAGTGATTCTGTGAAAGCTAGATCTCTTTTATCTAACTCACATTTCTCCAATGTTCGGAGTTTCTGTTGTCTTTGGAAACTCGTCTACAAAGAGCTCAAAAATAACTCAACCCAGGGGTTCGTTATCAATGGCGATGTCGAAGTATACAATGGGTTTGGCCATCGTAATTGATGGCTGGGCTGGGTAGAGAAGGAAGTGGCAGCAGGGGTCGGTGGCCAATGGACTAAGCAAAGCCCTGGGCTCCCCCTGCTCCCAGCGGTGTCATAAATCCCTTCCATGGCCTTTAAAATCCCTTGTCTAGAGAGACCTACAGAGCCTTTGTCTGTTCAGTAAATGAACCAACCCTCTGAGACCAGGGCCTGAGCTGGTTGGCACCTTTGCCTCCATCTAGGCTCAGGGCAGGTCTCTTCCTCTGCTTTGCTGATTTACTGACCCTCTTTCCCCACTGCAGGTGGCCCCTATTGTCAGAACTCAGGAAATGAGGGGGTTGGACTGGATGGAAGGACCCTTTCAACTCTAAACCTCTAAATCCCATGATCTGGTGATAGCAGAGAGGGGAAAGAGGAGAGGTGGAATAAAAAGGCTGAGCCTCAGGACTCCTCCCTGAGAAAAGTCTTCAGTCCTGGCCCTAGCTTCCCTATGGAGACTGTCAAGACTTCCATGGGAGATTAGGCGAGGTCTCCCAGAGGACTGCCATCTCAGCCCTAAAGAACCCTGCTTCCTTTATCATAGAATTTCAGACTCAAAAGGAACTTTAATCTCCATCAAGTCCAGTACAGCAATTACAGGTGGCTATCCAGGCTTTGGGGCAGCTAGGTGGTAAGGCGGATAGAGCTCTGGGTCTAGGGTCAGGAAGATACATTTTCCTGAGTTTCAATCTGGCATCAGATATTTACTAGCTGTGTGACCCTGGCCAAGTCATTTCACCCTATTAGCCTCAGTTTCCTCACATGTAAAATGAGCCAGAGAAGGAAATGGAAAACCACTCCAGTATCTTTGCCAAGATGTGTCACAATGTCCAACACAACTGAAAATGACTGAATTACAAGCAGCCAGCCTTTGCTTGAACACTTCCTGAAGTTATGAAAAAATCATGAAAGTATTAAAGATATATTCAAAAGCGGACTAATGAGCAAAGTGCTCATGTACCAGTCTTATGGATATGTTTCTAATATCTTACATGATTGATTTCTGGATCCCTGGATTGAATTGGGGCTCCGATTTTGTGGAACTCAAACCTCTCCCCACATCTGCAGTCTGGAAGGCTGACATGCGATTTTTATAGCTTCTTTGTAATGGCAAAGGCACTCCCCCAGCATTTGTATGAGATGGTGCTAGTGTGCTGAAGGAAGAAGGACTTTCAAATGAACTTCTGGGCTGGGCACTGGCTACTCCACTGCATTAGGATCCATCTCTTTTATCTTGTTGTTGATTACCAAAATGATGCTAATACTGCTGCCATGACACCTGTTTGATGAGTAATCCCAAGTCCCCCATTCCTTGAAACCTCAATAAAATCCAGTTCAGCTGTCTAAGACTTTTTCTGACCATCAGAGCAGGACCCAACAGGCTGGATGTGATGCTGAAGAATCCTGTGTCTCTGTGTCTCTTTTCTCTCTTTATGTCCTTCATACTGTAATCTTTAACTCTTCCACCCATATTCCCTCAGTCCCCAGCTTCCCTTTCAGGTGCTCAACCCACATAAGAATATCTTGTAGCTGCAGGACAGCTACACTTCTAGAGACGGGGAAGTCACTACCTACTTCCTGACACCATTCATTTCATTATAGAACTGCTTTCATTGTTAAAAAGCTTTCTTGTGCTGCAACTTCTTGTCCTAAGATCCACGAAGAGGCTATGTATGGGTTGGACAATCACAAAGCAGGTGGAGACCTATTGCATCTTCCTTAGGATGACCAGGATCAAGAGATTGGTCAACCAAACTGAAGCCCAGACTGGATAAGAAACTTTAAATAGATAGAACCTTTACAATCTAAAAAATCTCTAAAATCCCCAAACCAATTAAAATTTGATTTAGTGAAGAGATAAGGCACAGTAAGTGAGAGGCAAGCTTCAAACCCAGGTTCTTTGATCCTAAATCAGAAAGAAAATGGTTTCTAGCAGCAAAGGACATGGGTTCCAATTCCAGTTCTGCTATTGAAGACTCTTCTTCTACAACCAGAAGAGATCTCAGAAGCTCTCTAAATCACAGCTCTCGTTTTACCGTTGGAGAAACTGAGGCCATTGAGGTTATTAGTCCTTTGAGCTTGGGCAAGTAACTCTGCCTCTTGGAACCTTAGTACCTTCTTCTATGAAATAAGGGGGCTGAACTAGACTTCTTTAAAGTCCCTTTGAACTGTTGATCCTTTAAGTGTCCAGCCAAGTCTGCTGAAGAAGTAGTCAATCTATCCCTTCCAGGCAGCTCACGCTCCCTCCAGTGGCATTTGGAAATGTTCCCTTTTTTTTTTTCCCTCGAAGCCCAAAGGAAGAATTTTCTTCCCTCCTGCTCCAATGTGTGCTTGAGGAGAAGTCAGCACCCTCTTAGGATAATTCCTTTCAAACCTTCAATACCCACAGCATGTCTCAGGATATTTTTCTTGTGGTTAAAGTGGTATTTACACAGAAAACAGCCATTGAAACAAGGCACAGAAATAATTTCGGTGTTTCCATTTTTTTAAAATGGGAGGCAGGTATTTTCATGTCAGAGATAAGCCTATCTGTAACTAAAATAATTACTATTTAAGATAATTATGAAAAAGAATTTAAATACTTAAGGTACACTCAGGGGCCTGAACAATTTTCTTCCACTCTATTTGTAATTTATTCTGCAAGCTTGAGCTGTGTCCTTACCCAATGCTCACTGGGGGCAAGCAGAGTCAGAAGGGGGGCTTCGGTGATGATGCTCATAAGCTCTGTTGCTAGTTTGAAGGGAGAAAGAGTGCAAGATCTCTCTCATGCAGAACTTTTTCTTCGATTCATTGTAGACAGACAATTCAACTCCACCACTTGCTAAGAGCGTGCTATGTTCTAGGCACTGTGCTAGGTGGTTGAGTATAAAGACAAAATTAAAAAGTTCCTCCCCTCAAGGAGCTTACACTCTGCTGGAGCAACACAACATTTACGCGGATATGTACAAGGTAATTGGAAGAGGAAGAGAACTCAGACAACTGGAGGGATTAGAAAATGTTTCCAAGAAGCTGGTGACATCTGAGTTCAGCCGTGAAGGAAAGTAAGGATACAAAGAGGTAGAGGTGAGGAGGGAGGGCAATCCAGGTGGGAAGGACAGCCTGTGCAAAGGAATGGTAGGAGTAGTAGAATGCTGATCTTCAGGGAAACTCCTGCAAGTCGAGCAGTCTTACTGCAACAGAGAGGGCATAAACAAGCCATTGATAGGTTGGAGTCACAGAACCACTTGGATGTTAGGATAAATGGGACCTTGGAGATCATCCAGACCAGTTCCTCCATTTTATAGTGGAGGAAGGTAGAAATAAGTTTGATTTATTCAAAGTAAAAAAGCAAGCTAGTTGGGCAGAGGCAAGACTAGAACCCAAACCTTCCAGCCCCAAGTCCAATATCCTTTCCACTTTGCCATATGGACTCACTAGCACTGGAGCTCCAGGTTTGTCCTTCTACTCCAAGTCCATGTTCCTTATAGAACCCAAGTATCTCCAGAAGTCATCACGGCCAATCTCCTATCTCCTTCTCAGAAACACTGCTGCCTGCTCCTCCTCACTTATGGAAGAAGATTCCTTGCTCTTGTTGGTACCCTTCCCAGCACAACTCGGACTTTAAGCTCATTCTCCCAACCTGCATTCAAAATATCATGGTTCTAGAGGCTGGGGATCTTCCAGTACTATTGCTCATGAGCCTCCATCCAGTATATTCCTCCTATTATCAATCCCCAGTTAATATCTCCCCATTAGTCACCCAGCATCAATCAGATTTTACAAAAGGACATTTACCAAGAAGGTATAGTAAGATCTTAAATAGAACCTATTCTGTGAAAGGACCCCACTCTCCCTTACTCACTCAGTTTGGGGGGAGAATGGACTCAGCCTTCACATGGTGACTACCAACCGTTGTCCACCTCCCTAATCCCCAGTTCACTTCTTGGTGTGTCATAGCGGATGATGAAATTGCTACTTTGCTTGAAAGTCAAGATGTCTTCATTATGGGATTGAATCATTACCAGATGAGTCAATAGGCATGTTTCAGGTATGGCTCCTCTACCAGGTTTAGTGACAACGTACTTAAGATGCTCAGAGCTCTGTTCCTTGTTGAAGAAGGAGTCCAAGATCCCTTTTCTGTGCAATACTTTTTCTTGGACTCATCTCAGATGAACAATTCAACTCAATCATTTATTGAGAGCCTACTATGTGCAAAGCACCATGCTAGGTGCTAAGATCACAAAAACAAAATTTAAAAGTCCCTCATGTGACCCATTGGACCTTTCAAGGATTACAAGGTCATAACCTGGATCCTCTACTTCCCAAGCCAATATTCTTTCCATAACACCATCTGATATTTCATTTGTGACCCCTTGACTAATTTCCTCCATTATGCTTATGTTCCTTTCCCTTATAGTCTAGCTAAAAGGAACTAAACTTGTGTTTTGAGTACTGGTCAGTCTCTTTCCACTGCATTCCATTGTCTCTCCAGCCTAATAAAGTCTATCATTTCTGGCCTATTCATGTAATAAAGATTGTTGTAGGAACCAAATTATTCCAAATGTGTGGCAACCTGTTTATTGGATGTAGTATTAGTCAACCAACATATATTTATTAAGTGTTTATATGGCAGAACATCCAGGTGTCACAGTGGATATAGCACCAGGCTGGGAATAAGGAGGATGTGGGTTCAAATATAGCCTTGGACACTTTCTAGCTACATGACCCTGGGCAAGTCACTTAACCCTGTTAGCCTAGCCCTTGCCCTTGTGTCTTAAAATTGTTACTATAACAGATAAGAGTTGAAAAAATGTGCTTATGGTATTCCAGGCATTGTACTAAAAAAGGGGGTACACAAAGACAAAGGTAAAACCATTCCTATTCTCAAGGAGCTTCCATTTTAACAGGGAAAGCTCTACACAAATCATAAGGTGCTCTTTGTATTTGTTTTTCTACCTACGCTCCCTCCTTGGTAACCAGAGAGGACATCTATGTTCCCTGGTGTGGTATATGATGTGCTGGACCAAGTATCAGTAAAACCTCGATTCAAATCCTGCCTCTGATACTTAGTAGCTCCACCACTGAGTGGCTTCATTTCTAAGAGCCTCAGTTTCCTTATCCAAAAATAAGAATGATGATATATGAAGTATCTATTTCATAAGGTCGTTGTGAGAATGAAATGAGATTTGTCTTTTCCCTCTTGAAAATACTTTATACATATTTGATTTTGATTTCTCTGTTGTATATCCCTGGCAAAATATCACCTAAGCTCAAGGGCTGGGACTGTCCGAATTTTGTATTTCTCTTCTGTCTGCCTGATTGATCTTGCCTTGCATAAAGTAAGCCTTAATAAATATTTGGTTTGATGGGATTCAATTCAATATTATACCTAAGGCGGTTTGATTATAAACTTTAACGGCTCCATTAGTCTGCTTTATCATCATCATAGTTTCAAGTCATGTTGGTCCTCAAGTGTTCAGGGAAAATCAGATGCTTGATTCATCCATCCAACAATCCATTCCTCCACCTGTCTACTCATTGATTAATTAATTTAAAAAACATCCATTGAGCCCCTTTGTGTACAAGATGCCACAAACTAGCTGCTTCGTGTATTCCTCTGATGGTTTCAGGCATGTGTTTTATCTAGTCAATAGGAGTGTAAGGTACCAGAGAGCTGGGGGCATGCTTCCTTTCTAGTCATGGCCACAGCCTTGGCTGTCCTAAATTTAATGAAATTTGTTTCTGTATGGACTCCTCAACCATGGAGTCTTGGGCCCGTCCCTCTATTTCAGGGCCAGACTAGAGCTGGCTTGCTTTTCCAGAAGTAATCAGCAACCAGTTCTTTGGAGGGCAGTGTATCAAGATCCCCAGGGAAGAGGGGCAACTAGGTGGCTCAGTGGATGGCTCAGAATCCAGGCATAGAGAGAGGAGATCCTAAATTCTAATCTGGCCTCAGATACTTCTTAGCTGTGTGACCCTGGACAAGTCACTTAACCCCCATTGCCTAGCCATAACCTCTCTTCTTATGTGATACCAAAACTTGGTATTGATACCAAAACAAAAGATAAACATTTTAAAGACAACAACAACAACAACAACAAAACTACAGTAAAGCTTGTTCTATCCATTGTCCCTTGCAACTATTCACAATTTTTTACCTTGTCATTAAAGACCATGAGAAGCAGAAAGGATCTCTGGAGTTATGAAAGACAGCCCTCTCATTGGCTAGATGAAGGAACTGAGACCAAAGGAGGTGAATGGTTTGTCCAAAGCCACACACACAGGTAAGTGATAGAATTGGGACTAGAACCCGAGTGTCCAGACTTTGTGAGTCAAGCTTGGTGCCTTCATCTCCAATTCCTTGTACAGTGAATAGAGTATCCTAGCTATGGATCTTGGGAAAATCCAGCCCCTCTTGCCCCTATCATCATCATGAATAGGACCGCAGAGATAGAGGACAGATTTCTATTTTAGAGACAAGATAAGCCCCCACAATACAGCCATACCTGTGCCCTGCCCAGCCAGCCAGACAAGCTCTGAAGATCCTCCTTTAGGTCAATTCTTTCCAGGGGCCACAGATGTTGCTTTGCTGCCGTGCCTGGAATACCATGACCTGTCGGCACATGTGTATTTGAAGGGCCAGGGGGCCTAGGGTGAGGGGAAATGGAAGGGAAAGGGGCGAACAAGAATGCTTGTTCTTTTTCAAGGTAAAACAATCCCTATAGACGCCAGGGATCTACCTGCAGATTCTGGGTCCAGGGCTAGGCAAGCCTCAAGCAGCAGCTAGACTTGGAGGGGCCAACAGAGAATTCCACATGGAAGCCATAAGCCGGAGCTAGAAGTAAGTGCCAAGGGACAAGTGAGTGGAACTGGAGGAAGGGTGATTTCCATCCATGGCAGATTAGACATACTCTGAGTCTAGGGCTGCTAGCAGTAAATTCATTGAGTAAGTCTGGGGAAAGCACAAAGTTTTCTGTAATCATCTTGTGCCTTAGATAGACGAGTACTGTCCCGTCTCAGAAATTTGTTACCCATGTGATTCTGGGCACAGTAGACTAGCTCCTCTGAGCCTCAATTTCCTCATCTGCAAAATGGTGCTAATAATATGTTCCTCATAGTGTTATTTTGAAGATCAAATCGACTGAAATAATAAATGTAAAATGCTATGCAAACCTTAAGGCACTGTATAAATGTTAACTATTATTATCATGAGAAACCACACCAACTTTCCCAAAGAGATTCCTTTCTCCTGATAATGCTTTGATTTGAATAACAATAATAATAATATACCCTTACACACTAATTTTTCAAAGCTCTTAACTATCTACTCTTTACTCATATTATGTCTACCAAATCTTTCTGCGAAAATTATCACTTATTTTATAGATAAGGAAACCTAGACACTTACTAGTTGTATAACCCTGGACATATCATTTATCTCTGTTTGCCTCAGTTTCCTCATCTGTACAAAGAGTCAGAGGAGGAAATGGCAAATGGAGTCACAAAGAGTTGGACACAATCGAAAAATGAATGAACAATAGAAATGAACATACATTTAGAGCTGGAAGGGATCTTAAAGGTCAATTAGACTGACATCTTTATTTTACAGATGGGGAAACGGAGGACCAAAGAGGCTAAATGATTTGCCAAAGGTCACACAGGTCATAAGAAGGAGAGGAAGGATTTAAATTTTTGTATTATGACTCCAAGTTCAATGCTTCTTCCACTGCCTCTCAGGTCATCTAGTCCATTCTAAAATGGGAATTTTTTCTTCAGTAACCTCAATGAATGACCATCTAGACTGCTTAAATTGCTCCAGTGAAAGGGAACCACAAAACCAAAGAGCCATTTTGTGACTTAACCAAGATCACAAAACAAATTAATGGTGGAGCTAAAACTATAGTCTGGATGTTCTGAATTCCAATTCAAATATCCTTCCATTGGATTTTTTCACATGTGCTCCAAGAGGAAAGGAGAGAGAAAACCAGCATCTGTTTAGCTTAGAGTGTGAAGGACCCAATGCTGCCTCCTTATTTAAGAGGAGTCCACATGATAAGTTCTTGGAATAACAATGACAATAGTGGCAATATTCAAACTCCTTGACCTGGAATGGACAACCCTCTCCAATCTAGCTTTACCTTATTTTTACATTTCCTTATACATTATGATCCAGGCAAGGTAGACTAGTTTGACCCCTAGACATGCCTTGACCTCTCTGCCCTTTCTGATTTTGCTCACATACGTCCCTAAATTTAAATGGTTCTCCTTCCCCCTCTTTTCCAAAGATGGTGATATAGAGATAGCACTCCTTCTCTAGATGATAAATAGTGGTCTAGTTTTCTGACCTCTATCCAGACTCAAATATGATCACCTACAGAGAAAGGAATAGAGCTCAGTTGAAGACTACAGTCATGCATTTCTCTGAATAGTACCCATAGGTCTTCCTATAGCTAGTTTATATTGAGAAGAAAACAAAGGACCATCAGAAATCCACCCTCCACTCCCAACCAAAAACATTTTTACCAGCTGCCCATCATGGAAGTCAAAATGCCCATCAGTGGAGTTATCCTTCTGGATTACAGTACCACTGGAAATGGAGAGGAGGAAGGGCAATTGACACTGAAAGCAAGTTTTGCCTATTTCAGTATCTCAGGATTAGGGCATTCATGGCTAGAAAATCTCATTTCCAGATTAGACCAATGGCTCATCCTTGAGCCACCATACATGTACCAGAATAAATGAAATATGAATGAACTACTTTTTAAAGCACTATGTGCCATACATTGTGCTAAATCCTTGGGATAAAAATAGAAGGGAAATGGTCCCAGCTCTCAAGGAGATCACACTCTGACCAAGAAAGACAACACATAAAAGAAACCAGCTGCTGGGCAGATGGGAAGCCTAGGAAGTTCTAAGGCCCATTAGTCCCTTAATCTGTAGAACTATTGTCCCCTCCCTTTCTAGACTCCTTATCACATTTTCCAGGAGTCTTCTTGCTCTCCCCAGCTAATAGTTACAGGTGTGGACTTCTACCATGAGGATATCTCTGGCATGCCCCAGGTCTTCCAGACTAAAGCACCTACTCAAAATAGTGTATATAACCAAGGAGGCCATGTCACCTAGTATGGGAGAAAAAATCATTTAATTTGGAATCAGGCCTGGGTTCCAATCCAGGCTCTGTTATTCACTATGTATTACTTTGGATTACTTTGTGATTGAGGGACTTGGGCTAGATTCTCTTTGGGGTCCCTTCTAGCTCTAAATACTGTGATCCCTCACTTGTCTTGTAGGCAGTCTTACCTGCTCCAGACAGGATATGGGGGTGAAATGTCAGCTTCTTGAGGGGAACCAGTGGTGGCTGTGAGAGCATATTTGGGGCTCTTCTCCTTGTTCTAAGGTCACACCTGCTTTCATACAGCACAGCATTCCAGAGAATCAAGCTGAGCTATCGATCTCTGGCAATGCCTATTTCCTTGCTCTGAGGAGTGATTTTGCCCAGGTAGAAGACTGGCCATCACTTCAGAGGGCATTAGCTGCCTGTAATCTCTGATGAGAAAGTCCCTTGAGACCCAAAGGATCCAGGACTGCAGGCCTGAAAGCATTTTAAAAGGATCCATTTGAGAGCTGCCTTCAACTAAAGGTTTGTGAAAACAGACACGGAATACGATAATAGTCTTTGAGGGGCCAAGCCTCCACCTGCAGTTATTTGTTGACTAAAGATGGGGAAGGCTCAACAATCCTTTGAAGATTTTGTGTAAGCGGACTCTTTTGCCAATAATACAAGAGAGTTCATTGGAGTCCAATGGTCCAGTTAAGGTTGGTTGGGGTGGGGAGAAAGTAAAGCGATAAGAGTGTTCTTAGCTCAGAGCTTGGACCACTGCATTATCTGCTCTGCTCTATTTTCTTGATGTCAGGGATCTCAGCTCTCACTCCACAAGATAATCTATGCCTGTAGTTGATGCGATGACAATGGGAAAATGAGGAAAGGAAGGAAAATCAAACTAATGATTTAGAATCACAAAAGTTAAGGAAAAAAAAACAGGTTGTCATTATTTTTAAACTCTTACCTTCTTTCTCAGTATCAACTCTAAGATAGAAGAGCAACAAGGCTAAGCAATTGGGGTTAAATGACTTGCCTAGGGTCACACAGATAGGAAGTGCTAAGGCCAGAACTGAACCCAGGTCCTCCTGACTGCAGATCTGGTACTCTATCCACTGTGCCTCCAAGCTACCCCAACCACAAGTAGTTTTACTGAATTCAAACTGGGTTGTTATATTTTTTCACCTTCATTGCATTTGCCTGAGCATTAGCCTGTGGCAATGGAAAATGTACTGGGTTTGAAACTTCAGGGCCTTAATTCTAATCCTACCCCTTCTGCTAGGCTGACTACAGTATCTGTGTGATCTTGAGCAAATTTCATCTCTCTAGGTCTCAGTTTACTCATCTGCAAAATGAAAGGGTCGAGCATTCTCAAGCATCCCTTCCAGCTCTAAATCAGTCATCCAGTGTGCAAACCCTCCTTCATGTTAGGAATTGGGAAGAGACTCCATGTATGTGTTACAGAAATAAGAAGAAAGAAAGAGATCAGGGGATGAGAGAAGTCATGAACTAGCACCAGTGGTTAGCAAGCTGACAGATGAGTGATCAGAGGACTTGATCTCAGGACCAAGAAAGGACTGAAAAGAGGCAAGTTTAGAATTCAGCCTCAGGTGATGGTTAGACAATAGCAAATGCCAGGAATGAAGACTGACCTTTCAAGGGCTATATCCAGGAAAATACCAAGGCTACTAGGACTTCCCTGAGACTTTCTGAATTGGTATCAATGAGCTTAGAGGGATTGAGCCTGAGTCATTCTGAAGGTAGGGAATAAGAAACAATATTCATTGAAAATGAGATATATTTCCTATTGCTTCATTAACAGAGTTGGAATAATTGCCCTTTGCTATCCATCACTGTCTTTTTTTTTTTAAACCCTTACCTTCCGTCTTGGAGTCAATACTGTGTATTGGCTCCAAGGCAGAAGAGTGGTAAGGGCTAGGCAATGGGAGTTAAGTGACTTGCCCAGGGTCACACAGCTGGGAAGTGTCTGAGGCCAGATTTGAACCTAGGACCTCCCACCTCTAGGCCTGACTCTCATTCCACTGAGGCACCCAGCTGCCCCCTCCATCACTGTCTTAAAGAAATATTTTGTTTAAATGTTGATTGAAAGCCACTGATCTTTGGCAGGATTGTGTTCCAATACCCCTAGAAGAAAGTTTAAATAAACCAGATTAAGATTTTTCCCAAGAAAGAGTCTAAATGAGGACATGAGCCATGTAGAAATCAAAGAATCTTCATTCTTTTAAATCTTCTCAAAAATGAACTTGGATTTGTATAAGTAGAGAGTAGATGATTTACCTTTTTTTAAATTTAACTTAGGAATACTATTCTGCAGCTTTTCTTCCCTTTCTCAACTAGGCATACTCTTTCACATTCACAGTATGAACTCAGGATGACCAATATTCTATAATCTCTCTCTTCTTTGTCTAAAAGTAAAGGGACTGCTGGGTTACACTGGAAGGGATTGAGGTTGGTGGACCACTTGAGCTCAAGAATTCTGAGCCACAATGGGGCTAAAGAGCAATTGTTCAGTCAATAAACATTTATTAGGGGCTTGCACTGCACTAAATGCTAAGAGACAAAAAGAGTCAAAAGGAACCCCTGCCCTCAAGGAGCTCACAGTCGGGTAGGGTAGACAGCATAAAAACAACCATGTGCACACAAGTTGTGTACGGAATGAAGTGGATATAAAAAGCAGAGGGAAGGAACTAGAATGAAGAGGAATTGGAGAAAGCTTCCTGGAAATGGTAGAATTTTAGCTGGGATTTGAAGGAAGCCAGGAGGCAGAAATGATGAAGAGTCATCTTCCATTCATGAGGGACAGCCAGTGAAAATGCCTGGAGTAGGGAGAAGAATGTCTTACTCAGAAAACAGCAAGGAACCTAATGATACTAATCAAATAGGATATAGAAACTGTAAAAAGACTAAAAAGGTAAGGGCACACTAAGTCAGGCACTAAAATGGTAGAGACCCTTAGAACTGGGAGGTGTGACTGATGAATGACAGGCAAAGTGGTCTAGGAAAAAAGAGCAGATCAAGGTCTCATGTTTATCAACAGTGTGTTAGATCTTGAGTGGTCACTATAGTTCTAGACTGGTAGGGATAGGGAGATGATGAAGTAAAAAATGAAGAAGAAGGAAGGGGAGGAAGGAAGAATAAGAGGATGAGGAGAAGGAAGAGAAGGAGAATTAAATGATTTGCCCAGGGTCAGAGAAATAGGAAGTGTCTGAGGTCACATTTGGACCTCCCAGCTCTAGGTCTGGCTCTCAGTCCACTGAGCCATCTAGTTGTCCTTTCTGAGCTAGTTTCTTCATCTGTAAAATGGGGATGATGATGATGATATCTGCACTATTCACCTCAAAGGGTCATTATGATCTGTAATCTACTTTGCAAATATTAAAATGTTATAGAGAAATTTGAGCTGTCTCCTCCTCTTCTTCTTCTCTTCCTCCTCCTCCTTCTTCTCCTTCTAGCAGAGCCTCCACTTACTGTGAATCTAAGGATTCTAGTTCTGATTTGAAATATATAGCAACCAATATTCAATCATTGCTAAGGCCATCCAGTGTTTCATAGAGTAGTTAGTTTTCATAGAGTTTGTTAGTCTTCCTGTCCCTGAAAACAAATTTGGTTCAAATGATGAATACTGTCAGTACACTAAAATGATGTTCAACAATCCTAGATTAGTAGAATAACGAATGATCATAAGTTTATCCCATTTGTTCTCAAGACCAATTATTGCTTTGTTGTGTGTGTATTGTTTTGTTTGTCTGTGTGTATTGCTTTGCTGATCATTGTTGGATATTTATAAAACAGTGAGCTTGAAGTCAAGGACTGAGTTCAGCTTCTGCTTTGACATTTACTAGCTATATGGCAATGGGCCCATTTCCAAGCCATGCCATCTGAATTCTATCTTCCTTATCCTCCCACAGAAACTTGGATTCCATGCCTTGAGTTTAGGACTCCATTATGTGACCTTTAATCTTATTTTGCTGGAAACCAAGCCACCTCACCACTTACTGACCATTTCCAAATGATGCCACCATATTTGTATTCTTCTCTCATGGAAATCAAGCCACCTCACCACTTACTGGCCATTTCCAAATGATGCCACCATATTTGTATTCTTCTCTTGTGTCTCGTTTCCCTTTATGTGTTGTTTTCCTCCAATAGAAGGTAAGCTCCTTGAAGGCAGGGACTATTGAGCTAGCTTGTATTTCTAAATCTCTTTCCTAGCATAGTGTCTGGCACATAGTAAGTGCTTAATACTTGCCTTTTCATTCAATCGCGTATTCATTCAAGTCTACTCTAGTTGCTTAAGGTGATTCCTGAGTCACAGATAGATTGTGGTCTATTTGTCCTTGAAAGGAATTCCAATACCAGGAGTCCCTTGAGTTGGTGAAATCACAAATCCTTTACTATTCAACCTGGGCACTTAGTCATAATATATACAGGGATATATTTAGCTGTGTGACTTTCAGCAAATCACATAATCTCTCTTAGTCTGATTTTCCTTATCCACAAAATACAAAGATTAATACAACATTTAATTCACTGGGTCATTGTAAGGATCAAATTGAGTAATAGATGTGAAAATACTTTGAACACGTAATGGGCTTTATAAACAGTTATTACCATTTATATGCACTTAGCTATGGGATCATAGATTCATTCATAGCCATCGATCCTATGTCTTGAAACAGATTTAAATTCTGATTTCAGAAAAGAGAAGGAAGAAATGGCATGTATTCTTCAGCTGTCTTTAACTTGCAAGTCGAAAACTCAGGTGGGTAAATTCACATTTGAAAGAAACTGATTCCAAGGAGGATAGACGGGAAGGGAAGGGGGTTGTGTTCTAAGCCAAGAGATATTGATTCAAGGCACCGGGAGCGTTCATTAGGGCCTGTGCCAAGAGATGAGGTCATCCAGTCTGTCCCAGGCAGAAGGAGGACGGGGTGACTCCGAAGAGAACACCACCCCAAGGAAAGATGACGTGATGAGGGGACGTGAGGAATCACTCACCCAGCTCTATGAAGACAAGACTTTCCCCCTCCTCTCCTTCCTGTCTCTGTCCTTGAAGGGTTGGACATGCCCCTATCCTCTGTGACTGCTATTCCAGTGGATGGGGACCAGTGGCTTTAGGAAGTAGTACATTACGTATGTCCTAACGCCCTTGGGCTAGGGGAAAGAGATTGGGGTCAGACATTAGCATTTTCCTCCTAAAATAACACCGCAAAGGAGACCTTTGCTCTGTCCATGGTTCAGATCATTTGTACTAGACAAAAATCTGATCTTTCCTCTGATCATCATTGCTTTTCCCGTATTGGTATATCCTAGGAAGGGGGTGGGGATGTGGAAGGAGGAAGGGAAGACAAGAATATTGTCCCCAGCCCAGATCATGTCCCACTGTAATGTGGTAAGTGAGAACGTGGCTCACCAGGGTCTCCCCTGTTTTCCCTAACCTCTAGAGCTACAACTTCCCTCCCACTTTCCAGGAGACAATCTATGGCTATGATCAACAGAATGACAATGGAAAGGGAAGCTGATAACTGGTAAGAAAAGACCAGGAGTCCATTGAGGGGCACTTGAACCATAGGAAATGGAAATGAGGAGTGAGAAGGGAGGGTTCCAGATTGTTTGTACAAAGGATTCAAGTTGGGAAATGGAATATCACGAATGAGAAACAACTATCAGGCCAGTTTGCTGACTGAGGAATTTTTTATTTTACCTCAAGAGGCAAAATGGGAAGTTATCTGAGACCAGGTTCAAGCCTAGATCCTCCTTCCTCCAGGCCTGTCACTGTATCTGTTGTGCCTCACAACTGCCCCAGATTTGTTTTAAACAGTAGGAATATGATATAAGGGAATGAGGCCAGAACTGAGACCCCAGAGTCTTGACTTTATATGAGCTTGTGCAACTGATTTCTCTTCTCTAGGCCTCAGTTTTCCCATCTGCAAAATGCGTTAAACTAAGAGATTTCTTCTCCAATATGGCACTCTGTCCTATGACTGCCTTCTAGCTCTAACATTCTATGTCCTAAAATCTCATCTAGCTTCAACATTCTGTCTCAAAGATCCTTCTGGCTCTTAAAATTCTGTGTTTTTAGGCCCCTTCCAGTTCTCTCATTCTCTTTACTCTCCTTGGTGTGATATTCTATGTTATAAACAAGGGCTCTTAACCTGAGGACTATGAACTTGTTTTACTATTTCAACAACTTTATTTTAATATAATTATTTTCCCTTGTAATTGTATGCATCATATTTTATGTATTTAAAAGCACCTGCCCAAGAGCTTCATGACACACAAGAAATATTAAGAACCCTTTTAAACAGATGATAAAGAAGACCCCTTTTCTAGAATCTTTTCCACTTCTGACATTGTGGGAGCTACAGTCTCATCTATTTTCTCCTGATCTGTGCATAATGAATCATGCTGTTACCTGGGATGGACAAGTCATGAACAAAGATTTATTTACTGTATTCTTTCACCCAGATTTTGTCACCCAACAGGGAACTAAAATTTGGTAGGGGTGGTCCTTCCTTCCTTCCTTCCTTCCTTCCTTCCTTCCTTCCTTCCTTCCTTCCTTCCTTCCTTCCTTCCTTCCTTCTTTCCTTCCTTCCTTCCTTCCTTCCTTCCTTCCTTCTTTCCTTTCTTTCTTTCTTCCTCCTTTCTTTCCTCCCTTCCTCCCTTCCTTCTTTCTTTCTTTCTTTCTTTCTTTCTTTCTTTCTTTCTTTCTTTCTTTCTTTCTTTCTTTCTTTCTTTCTTTCTTTCTTTCTTTCTTTCTTTCTTTCTTTCTTTCTTTCTTTCTTTCTTTCTTTCTTTCTTTCTTTCTTTCTTTCTTTCCTTCTTTCCTTCTTTCTCTCTTTCTTTCTCTCTTTCTCTCTCTCTCTCTTTCTTTCTTTCTTTCTCTCTCTCTTTCTTTCTCTCTCTCTCTCTCTCTCTCTCTCTCTCTCTCTCTCTCTCTCTCTCTCTCTCTCTCTCTCTCTCTCTCTCTCTCTCTCTCTTTCCTCTCTTAGAATCAATATTGATTCTAAGGCAGAAGAGTAGTAAGAGATGGACAATTGGGTTTAAGTGACTTGCCCAGGGTCACACAGCTAGGACATATCTGAGGTCACATTTGAACCCAGGACCTTCCATCTCTAGGCCTGGCTCTCAATTCACTGAGTCACCTAGATGCCCTGCTTAATAGAATTTAAATGGAAAGATGCCTTTTGCTTTTAAAAATTAATTAACATTAATTTTTAGGGCTTTTTAACCCTCTTTCCCATCCCTCCCCAAGAAGGTAGTCAATGTGACATATGTTGTACATATATTATCATATAATACAGATTTCTTTGTTCATCATGTTATGAAATAAGACATTTATTGCTTATGTTTGAGAAAAATTAATGGAGGAAATAAAGAATAATATGTTTTAACCTGCATTCAGATTCAACCTGCTCCTTCTATGGAGGTGCTATCAATCTTTTTTGTTGAGCATTTCAGTCCCATTTCATCTCCTCCCTTGGACTTCCATCAAAGAAGGAAAGGAGCAATTTCTTATCTTCACCTCACCTCTCCCACCACAATGATGCATATGATTTCTAAAATGTGTAACCCTCTGCTCTTTCCACCAGATCAGTTTGCCACAAAATAGCTTGTCTTTTCAACAATGTGTTTCTTGGCAAGGTTGGAGGTCCCAGGGCTAAGTACTTTTGCTATCTGTCTGTCCTCTTACTTGATCCCTTCCTTTTCCTCCACTTCACCCAAACCAAGGAGAAAATTCTTTTGCTCCGGTCTATCCTTCTGGACCCATGTGCTGGGATCCTTAGCTATAGGCAGACTTTTTAGCCATTTTCCAAAGCTTTGTTCTCCACTAAGATTCATCTGCTCAATACTTTTCCTAACATTTTCTTTAATTTATACAATTCTCAAACTGGACAATTCATTGAGCCCCATTTCTCCTGACACAGATAAGAGTTTCACAGTAACCTAGGAGTGGAAAAACAAGAGAGGACTTGAAATGGGGAGGTAACAAGTGAAGGGATAAAGAATAAAGACAACAGCCATGTTTGTTGTCATTAATGTGAGTTGGATTTCAAGGTAAAAGAAGGAAAAAATATCTGGAAGAGTTCACATGTGGTATGGTGGAAAGAACTCTGAGTTTGGACTCTGTGGACCTATCAATCAGTCAATCAATCAATCAATTACAAAGCACTGACTAAGAAGTTACTATGGGTCTTCCTAGCTGTGTGACCCTGGGCAAGTCACTTAACTCCCATTGCATAGCCCTTACCACTCTTCTGCATTGGAACCAATATACAGTATTGATTCTAAGATGAAAGATTGGAGTTTAAAAACACTCACACATATATTATATATCAGGTATTCTTCTAGGGCCTGCACCTAGGGACAGCACCTGCCCTCAGTGAGCTTACATTCTAAAAAGAATACACTATTTTAAGATATATTCCTTCCACTTACTCTCTGTATAATCACAAGTCAGTTGCTTTTCTTCTTTGGGTCTCAGTTTTTACATCTTTAAATGAGTGTTGGGTTGATGTCAAGGGTCCATTCCAGCTCTAAATCTACAGTCCCCAAATCCTTTGGGGCCAACTTGACAGGGCCAAAAGCTGTGAGCTGAACTTTTAAAACCTTTTCCTTTTAAAGTCTTACCATTTGTCTTAGTATCAGTTCTAGGACAGGAGTGGTAACGCTAGGGAATTGGGATTCAGTTACTTGCCCAAGGTCACTCAGCTAGGAAATGTCAGAGGCCACATTTGAACCCAGGTCTTCCTGTCTCCAGGCCTGATTCTGTATCCACTGTGCTACCTAGCTTCCCCTAAAAAGACTCTTAGTATAGTTTCCCTTGGCCTGGAGCAAAGAGAATCGACAGCAACTTTAACCATTTGGGGAAGTCATTTATGAGTCTGTAGAAGGATCTTATGAATCAGAAGATTTATTAGGGAAGGAACTAATGGAATTCTCTGTACTGGAGTTCATCATACGGCTGCATTGTGAATGAAATTCCATTATTGTGCATGACTGTAAAAAAGAAAAAAAAGGAAAGGGATGGAGTTAACCTGATAATATCAAAGAGTTAATTTTTTAGCTCATTTCTCTGCTGTCGGGACCATGGAATACTTTCTGTAAGTCATAAATAACGCATTTTAATAAACGGAGACTTTGATTACTCTATGTGGTCTGACTTGTATTGTAATTCCGGAGACTGCTTGACATGGCTCCAACATTCAGTTTCTGTGGCGCATATTAAAAGTTCTACATATTTTGGCCATGTGCAGGTCTTCATGGTCTACTGGGAAGCAATATTGTTGGAAGTGTATTTGACCTGGGGAAACTGGCTTTTCATGGAAAATAATTTTTCTAAACCTTATTGTTTACATGTTTTACCCTTAATTTATGTGCCTTTGGTCAAGTCAATTTCCACCCCCCTACCCACATTAATGCCATAGTTCAAACAGGGCTCTGATTTTTCTGGCCCACCCCTCCCCTCTCTGCCCCCCAGCCAGGATCCCTGAATTTCTGTCTCTTAGGAATGCACTGCTCCAACTCCCAGGACATTCATCAAAATAAAGCTTAGTTCCTCCAAGCTTGGCCTTGGTTCTGAATTTCTGGAGGCACAAGGGTGCCAGAATATCTCCCGTGCAGTGTAGGTAGCATAGTGGATAGAGCACTCAACTTTGAGTCATAAAGCCTGAGTTCAAATCATCTCTCAGACAGTTAATAGCTGGGTGATCTGGTCAAGTCACTTAACCTCTTTGTGTCCCGATTTCTTCATCTATAAAATGAGGGAGCTGGACTTGATGGCCTTTAAGGTCCCTTCTACTTCAAAGTCTAGGATTCTAGAACCTCTTCCTCTCCTTAAGTTTCATGAGTGGCTATGGAAGATAGAAGATGACTGGAAAAACACAAATCAAGACAGGAGACCATTTCTTTTAGCATTGGCGATAAGTGTGTTGTACAGAACACTACTAACTTGCAGGTTTAATCTGTGTTCTCCAAAATGGACTGGATTTTCTCAGGGAGTATTTCCCCATAACAATACATCACCTTTAAAGAGTGCTTTATAGTTGCAAAGTGGTATTATGCATTATTAAACCTAACCCTCTTAGAGATTGGTAACATAAGTATTATTAATCCCATTTTATAGATGAGGAAACTGAAAGTCAAAGGGGAGTAAATTAAGGCCATGTAGTTAATTCATGGCAGAGTTCAGACCTCAGGTCCTCTGATTCTGTTTACTGGTCTTGTCACACTTCCATATTAAAAAAAAAATAGGGAATAATTTTGAGAGAACTAACCTGTGAAGTAAGAAGGCAAACATTGTTTCTTCAAATTGACAAGTATTTTGATTGAAATGATTAGTTGTCTTGGTGTGTATTCTTCAACTGATATCATTGGTGATGTTTGGGCTGGATTTTCCCAATTCCTATTTTGTTGTTGTTCAGTCATTTCAGTTGTGTCTGACTCTTTGTGATCGCATTTAGTGTTTTCTTGCAAAGAAACTGGAATGGTTTGCTATTTCCTTTTTCATCTCATTTTAAAGATGGAGACACTGAACCAAACAAGGTTAAGTGACTTGTCCAGAGTCACACAGCTAGTAAGTGTCTGAAGTCAGGTTTGAACTCATGAAGATGAGTCTTCCTGACTCCAGACCTAGCATACTATTCACTGTACCATCCAGCTGGGGGAAAGGAGAAATAGGTCATCATGAAAACAGATTTCACTCATTATGCCACTTTGTGGGAGGTCAGCACTGGAAAGGGGTACCAAGTGTTGGTATTGTCCCACCCAATTGTTATGACCCATCTAGTTCAATGACACTTGCACGCCCTCCCAAAAGACCTGAGAGAGATTTTCAGATGGCTCCTCCTATCGATGGAGGGGAAACCATTTCTTTTTCCTTTGCAGAATCCAAAAATCTTTTCATGAGTCAAGAGCATTCAGAAGTGTGCTAGTTAAAAAAAAAAAAAGATGCTGATGATCATTATACTTACTGTGGCAGGTAAGGGATGGAGATCTTGAGTCATTTCTTTTAAATTGGTATGCTGAAAGCTATTGATGTGTGCAAAGGTTCCTGGGAGATACTCTTCCCAGAAGTTAGCACAGTTTGCTTTCCCTGCCTTGCAAAATCATACATTCTCTGGATTTATTCTCCCAACTCACACTCATAAGTTGGATCTCTAGAGCTAGGCTGCTGTATCCTAGAGGTGTCCCTATTTATGACATAAAACATGATCTCTGATTGGTGTGCTTCCCCTATTATTGGTTGACATCAAATGGTCAGTCAGATTTAATTAGCTTTTAGAAAGGGGAATTTACTAAGATGATGTAAAAAGAAAAGGTTGAGGGAAGACACTGAGGCTGAGGCTGAAGCAAAGCAGCTCTCCTCCTGACTCAAGAAATTAATTCTCAGGAACATGGTTGTAGGCTTTCCTTATTAACTTCAAAATCTAGGGTTCTGAAAAAGTCAGCCATTTGATTATCTATTTACTTACTATTTTGGTTAACT
The DNA here is from genome assembly GCF_027887165.1 of Monodelphis domestica. Lineage (NCBI taxonomy): Eukaryota > Metazoa > Chordata > Mammalia > Didelphimorphia > Didelphidae > Monodelphis > Monodelphis domestica. Next base: position 65,867,159 of record NC_077233.1, read on the forward strand.
CTTACCTTTTGTCTTAGTATCAATTCTAAGACAGAAGAGTGACAAGAGCCCAACAATGGGGGTTAAGTGACTTTCCTGGGGTCACATAGCTAGGAAGTGTCTGAGGCCAGATTTGAACTCTAGGCCTGGCTCTCTAGCCACTGGGCCACATAGCTGCTTTTATGGTCTGCCATTTTAAAAACTATGCATAGAGTATGGCCAGTTTTCCTCACCCCTTTGAACGTGTTTCCTACACAATATCACTTTAGTTCGTCCAATGGCCTTTTAAGGTATCTAGATTAATCAAGGATTTTTCTGTCTTAGTTCAAAGTTCACTGATTAATTCAGTAAAGATGTCTTGTTCTTTTTCACACCACGTTCACACTTTCAGTTGCTTGAGTGTTTTCACCTGACAAAGGAATCAAGGAATAACATCTCTTCCCTGTTTTTAAGTGAGGCAGGCTGACCAGATGATTGATTAAATGGACCTCTAGCCTTTCACACCAAATTATGAAATATCTCCCTAGAAGGGTTAGAAAGACTATTTAATATTGCCACAGACAGGAGGCAGCATAAGGACCCAGGATTTGGAGACCGAAGATCTAAGTCCAACTCTAGACTCAGTAACTTGCTTTTCAGATCAGGGACTCATGCATGGTCACCCATGTAGCAAGTGGTGGAGGTAAGATTCAAATTCAAGCCTCTCCTGACTCAAGTTCAAGTTCCTTCTGCTCTCCCATATTATCACTATCACTATTCTTTGGCTCACATTAAGTAGGAGGGAAGATCTGGACAAGATGACTTCTAAGGTCCTTTCTAGCCCTTCTCATCTATGATCTAGTTCCAACTCTTCCTATCTCTGCAACCTTGGCCAAGTCAGTGCCTTTCTGAGGACCTCAAAGTCCTCCTTGGGAAGATGAAGGTTTCAGGTGAGATAATCAATATGGCCCCTTCCAGTTCTAATTTTGTATGATCCTTTGGATTCTAGAACATAGGCATGGGCATCACCTCCGCAATAAGGGAAAAACCATTCTGCTCAGCAATGAGTGTTTTCATATGGAATTCTTCTCCCTCTGTGGTTTTATTTTCTCTGATATTTCAACTCAGACTTCTAGAGGGGGCAGAACTGATACTGAAAGGAAATGGGGCATACTGGTTGCTAAACTCGTAATCAAGAAGACATGGATTCAGTCCTACACTTGACACCTATATGCGACCCTGGGAAAGTCAATTAACATGAGATTCAGTTTCCTCATCTGTAAAATGAAGGTAGTTGGACTAGATGGCCTCTAAGGTCCTTTTTAGTTCTAAGTCTATGACCCATGTAATGGGGGAGGGGAGTAGAGAGGTATCTACTATCTAAGTCAACAGCTTGCAGCCTTCCCATGCCACGAGCAAGGGAATCTCCCTAAGCTTATGGCATCTCTGTCTCCACTAGCTAGGGGGACTTGTCCCCTAGGGCTTTGTCACTTCTCTAATCTCTTTCAGATTCTTTGAGCTTAGCCAGGGCTATGACCCAAGGAAATCTATCTATGAAATACAGCCTTATAACCAGGGAGTCCCCACTCACCCCACCCCACCACACACACACATCACCACTATGAGATAGACAACATTAGCAAAGATTTTATTAGTGGAAAGGATTCAATTTTAAGGGGATAGTTATTTGTCTCTCTGTGCTTGGGAGCATGACTTGGGGGGAGAAAGGTCAGTCAGTATACCGAGTGTTGAATCCTAGGGAGAGAAGATCAGTAAATTCTTTTATTATAATAGAAAGTACAAAAGTTTAAGCTTGTCTACCAACTGGCTGATTGATCTTGACAAATCAGTTTCTCTCTGGACCTCAATTTTTTTCTCTCTAAAATAGGGGGAAGAAGGAGTAGACTATCTCTTAGAGTTCTTAGGAGACTCGAGTCCCATTTTGGTCTCTGTCCCTAACTTTCTGTGTGACCTTGGAGAAGTCACTTCTTATCTTGGGGGCCACATTTTTATTCATCTTTAAAACAATGAGGTTGCATTAGATGGCTTCTAAAGCCACTTCAAGCACTACTGTTCAAAGACCCAGAATAACCTAATTCATGTATTTCATTGGAATGATACAGGATTCCATCTACTTATTGCCACTCCTACCATGGACTCTGGTCTAATTGGAACGTATCCATGCGAGGCAAATAGCTGTTGCATTGTTTGTAATTCTTCCCATGGTGAATGATTTCCAGAAGGTGATTGTGGTGGGTGAATAATTTCCTAGCATGGAGTAGACCTGGGCTTCTGAGACTGTAATTTATTTTGCTGCCCCGACAGACAGCCACAGACAGCCAACCAGCCAGGTTGGGCCTCTGGCAATGAACTGGCCTACGGCGGAGAATTCCAGCTCACACACTCCAATGCCTCCCTTCCACCAGCTCTTGATATGGCTGACTTCCTGCCTCCAGTTCTCAGGGTCTCTTGGCCTAAGGCGTCTTGAAGAGCTAAGACCAAACTGTGCCCTTGAGGGCACAATGGAATTTAATGAGGGGTTGGGAAAGGACCTTGGAGTCATAGAACTGTTGGGTTGGAAGGGATCTGAAAATATAGAATGTTAGAAAATAACCATATCCGAATATGAAGGGTCCTGCATGTATAGAATGTAAGAGCCAGGAGGGCCCTTGAAATATAGAATGCGAGCACTGGTGAGACCCTTAGAACACAGAACATTAAATCTTTAAAAGATTTTAGGACATAAAATGTCAAAGCTGAATGGGATATGAAACCTAGAGTACCAGAGCTGAGTTAGTACAGAATGGTGACACAGGATATTGGAGGTAACGGGAACTTAGACTATAGAATGTCAGAGCTGGAATTAAGTGCTAAATGAAGTTTTGCACTGATTGTTGGCTTCCTTATCTGATTACCACAATGGTATAGCCAGTTCAGAAGAGTGCATTGACTCAAATGGCAGTGGGAAGTCATGGAGAGTCCCAATTGCTTGGGTACTAGAATGCCTGAGACAACCCAAAAGCTGTCAGTGGTTTGAAAGTTAGTCCTCTAAATGAATTAAATAAGTGCATTATTCCAGCCCAGGACTACACAAAGAGATCACCAGAATCCTTTGGCCAATAAAAACCAGTCAGAGAATCCTTGCAGTACAGAACATGGAAATCTCCCATCATGGGGATCAGTGATCATCTATGGAAACATTTACAGAGCATCAGAAAAATTGGAGTATAGACCATAGGCAAATCAGTATACCTACTGTATACAGTTGTGTTGGACTGATCTTAAACCAGGGTCAGGAAAACTGTAAAGCTCAGATCAGGAAGCCAATAATCAGTCTAAAGTTCAGGATGCTGAAGTTTGTAACTCTATATAGACCTTGAAGAACACAGAACTCAGTCTTGAGAGGAAGTCATGGAAGGACTTCAGATAATAGATACTGGGACCAAAAAGAACTCCACCATTCTATCCAGGAGGAAACAGCCTGGCCTTGATGCAACATCCTAATTCAATAAGTGAAACTATAAATATAAGCAAACTGAAGCAAACACTGATGAGAAAGAAATATTATAAATTCAGAGACACTCAATACACAAACCTCAAAGAGGAAAATAACTACATAAGATGTACAATCAGAACCCCAAACAAAAATACTTAGTCACAACATTTACTAGAATTCCTAGAAGAAATGAAGTAAGAGTTTTAGAACAATATTACAAATGAAATCAGAGCTCTAGGGGCAAGAAATGGAAAAGGAATGAAAACTCTACAAGAAAGAATTGCAAGGAAAATATACGCTTAGTTCAGGAGGTACAAAATCTTGCTCAAATAATGGGTTCATCAATAATTAGGGTTAACCAAAGTAAATGGCTCTCAAGATGATAAATTCAAAGGATTCAACAGTTTTTTTTTAAATGCAAAATATTTCCTATTAAAAACAAGAGACCTGGAAAACAAGTCAAAGAGAAATAATCTAAAAATCCTGAGACTATCCGAAAATGATAACCAACAAGGGGAAAACCCCTTTTATTATAGAATTGAAGGCAGGACATTTGTAAAGGGAAAACAGTTCTGAATTTGGAATCAGTGGATGCATTATTTTGTCTTTACTCCCTGTGTAACTTTAGATGTGTCATTTGAACCTTATATTCCTCATCTATAAAATGGTCAGATTGGCCTAGATGCTATGATCTCTATTTCCAGCTGTAAATCTCTAATCAATGGTTATCAGGCTCACTCTTTCAACTGATTGTTTCCCCTCTCTGCTCAAGTCTCCTCATCCTAAAAACACCATTCCTGGAACCTGCTGGATTTACTATCTCCTGGTTTCTTTTTCTATCCCCTACACTTTATGGTAATTCTAAATAAGTGGGCCTTAGGAGAAGAGAGGTGGCTCAGGAGTAGAGAGCCAGGCTTGGAAATGGGAGGTCCTGGGTTCAAATATGTCCTCAGACATTTCCTAGCTGTGTGACCCTGGGCAAGTCACTTACCCCCAATTGCCTAGCCCTTAATACTCTTCCACCTTGGAACCAATACTTACTATTGATTCTAAGAAGAAGGTAATTTATTTTAAAAAATAAACAAGTGGTCCTCACCCACAGCCTCAATCTCCTCATCACTCATTTAGATAGAAGGATGGGGATTGCCAATCTCTGATTACATATTTCAAGTTTAAAAGACTGTATGATTCTCCTAGTCTAATCCTTTTATTTTTAGGAGCAGAAGAGTGAGACCCAGAGAGGTTTAGCAACTAGTTCATCATTACCAAGACTAACAAAGCCAGGACCCAAACCGAAGTCCTCAGACCCCCAAATCTAATGGTCTTTCCAATGGTACATTGCTTCATTCCTCCAGCCCTTGCTGCCTGACTGGTGTCTGCCCCCTCACTTCACTGTCCTCACTCACAGTCCCAGTTTGGTTTGAACATTAGCCAGATCTCTCTTCTAGTTAAGCTTGGCATTAGCCAAAACCTACACTTCATGACTTATACTTATGGAGCTGTCAGCAGTGTTACATATCAAAAGTCTAATTCTTCTTCCACGTGAGAATCTTTCAATATTCCTTCATCACAAACATCACAAACTCTTTCACTGAGTCCACATAGAGCATCAAAGCCCTTTACCACCCAGATTCCCCTCAAGATGCCTTCTAGCTCATCAATATCGTTCCTGAAATGTGTCACCTACAACCAAACTGAATATTCTTCTTGTGATTGGACGAGGGTAGACTACACAGAAACACATCACAGTAGATTTTGCTTGTGGCACCTGTTTCCTTCATGTATGCTGTATCATACAAAACTTGATTATCAGAGCAATAGGTGGCACAGTGGATAGGGAGATAGGCCTAGAGTTGGGATGATGTGGGCTCAAATCTGGCTAGCCGTGTGACCCTATGCAAGTCACTTAACCCAAATGCCTTTGCAATTATTACTAAGACAGAAAATAAGGGTTTAAAATTTTTTTATGATTGTGACTTTTAAGAGTTAAAAAAACTCTTTTATTACATAAACCTTACAGCACCAGAGTAATTAAAAAACATGATTAACACTTTTAAGAGTTAAAAAACAAAAATAAATAAAAAGCACTGGATTGAGAATCAAAAGAACTGGATTTGGGTCATATTCCACTAATGTGGATTCTTAACTGTTTTTCTTTGAGCAAATAATGCCATCTCTCTTACCCTTAATTTCCTCATCTTTACAATGGGAATAAACATATTTAAGTTGATTTATCTCACAGAGATAGAAGTTGTAAGGACCAAATGACATAATAAATATTTTTATAAACAATATGGTTCTGTATAAATATAAATGTGAGATAGTGATCTTATTACTCTGAATGGTTCCCATGGCTTCAATGTTCTCCAGTCTGCCATGTTGCCACTATTTCCCTAAAGAATCCCCGAATGGCCTTCTGAGTAAGAGAACTCTTACTTCCTATTATAACTCTTCTTCCTATTATAGTCTTATTTGTAACATGTCCCTCAAATGATTCAGGGACTATAGAAATATCAAAGGCAGTAGGGAGAGCTAAATCAAAGAACAACAAATTCTTGACACAATAGAACAATGAGCCAAATCTAATAAAATGAAATTAAATTTAACAGGGATGAATGTAAAGTCTTAATGAGGATTTAAAAAATCAGCTATATAAGCATAAGGTGAGGAAGACCAGATCAGACAGCAACTCCACTGAAAAAAGAGCTGGTAGTAGTAGTAGTAGTAGTAGTAGTAGTAGTAGTAGTAGTAGTAGTCTCTCGGTAACCGAGGATGACGATTGTCTTTGTGCGCTTTCATCTGTGATGTAGATGAGTGTGCACAAAGACACCTGTGCATGAAGGAGATTTAAATGGAAAAGCCGATGCACACAGACAGTCCCACTCTCTCAGCATTGGAAGCCTGGGTCCAGTGGCACGAAAAGTCATTATACCTGGAGACTTCCTCAGCTGCATTGGATGGCCGTGTTGTCTTTTGTGCTCCAACATGCCCTGAGCACTCCACAGTGCTTTGCTGTGTCACCATCTCAGCCTTTGAACCTTCTTATTGGTTTCTTCCGGTAGTTTCAATGAACTGCAAGTCCAATATGAGCCAATAGTGTATTATGGGAGCTAATGAATATAGTTTTTAGTTGCATTAAGAGAAACAAAGATGTAGGCATAGTACTACTGGGTTTGTACCCCAAAGAGATAATAAGGAAAAAGACTTGTACAAGAATATTCATAGCAGTTCTCTTTGTGGTGGCCAAAAATTGGAAAATGAGGGGATGCCCTTCATTTGGGGAATGGCTGAACAAATTGTGGTATATGTTGGTGATGGAATACTATTGTGCTCAAAGGAATAATGAAATGGAGGAATTCCATATGAACTGGAACAACCTCCAGGAATTGATGCAGAGTGAAAGGAACAGAACCAGGAGAACATTGTACACAGAGACAGATACACTGTGGTACAATAGAATGTAATAGACTTTTCTACTAGCAGCAATGCAATAATCCAGGACATTCCAGAGGAATTTATGAGGAAGAACACTATCCACGTCCAGAGAAAGAACTGTGGGAGTGGAAATGGAGAAGAAAAATATGTGATAGATTATGTGGTTCGACAGGGATATGATTGGGGTTTTGATGTTAAAAGATTATTGCAAAAATGAATAATATGTAAATGGGTTTTGAACAGTGGTACATGTATAACCCAATAGAATTGCTTGTCAGTTCTGGGAGCGGGGAGGTAAGAGGAGTGGGAAAAATCATGAATCATGTAACCATGGAAAAATAGTCTAAATAAATAAATCAACTGCCAAAAAAGAGAGACAAAGATGTAATAGTACTCATGTATGGTAAGATCATATATGAAATATTTTCAATTATAGAAGCCACATTTTAGGAATGACATTGATACTCTTGGGTCTTGCCAAAGGAAGGCAACCAGGAAGGGCCATTTGATGGTCAATTGAAGGAATAGAGGAGGTTTAGGCTGGAGAAGGATACTAAGGGAGAATCTGATACTGGTTTCTGTTGGCCTCCAAAGAGTAGAACTAGGAGCAATCAGTAAAAATTAGCAAAGAAGTAAAATCAAACTTGAGGTAAAGAAAAATATATTCATAATGAGAGTTAGCTCCAAATGTAATGGACTGTCTTTTGAAATAGTGGTTTTCCTAGCATATGGTATGTTCCTGGGAAATGATTGTTGATTGATTCAAGCAAGAGCCAGATGTCCATTTGTGGGAGATATTATAGAGGAGATTCTATCTAGGTAAGACTATCTGTCCTCTGAAGTCCCTTCCAAATTTGAATTTCTTTGATTCTTCACTGTAACTTGAACTCATGGTTTGAGCCATGGAAGTATATAGGATTATATATTTCAGTGACAATTCAGGAGCATAGAAAGAGCAATCCACCTTGAAAGGTAAAAATGACTTTTTAATGTTGAACATTTTTATTTATTTAATTAATTTAGAGTATTTTCCCATGGTTACATGATTCACATTCTTTCCCTCCCCCCCCCAATTCTTCTCCCATAGCTGATGAGCAATTCCACTGGGTTTTACATATATCATTGATCAAGACCTATTTCCATATTATTGATGTTTGCACTAGGATGATCGTTTAGGATCTACATCCCTAATCATATCCCCATTAACCCATGTGATCAAGCAGTTGTTTTCTGCATTTCTGCTCCCACAGTTCTTCCTCTGGGTGTGGATAGAGTTCTTTCTCATAAGTCTCTCAGAACTGTCCTGGATCATTGCATTGCCACTAATGGAGAAGTCCATTACATTCGATTGTGCTACGGTGTATCAGTCTCTGTGTATAATGTTTTCCTGGCTCTGCTCCTCTCGCTCTGCATCACTTCCTGGAGGTCGTTCCAGTCCCCATGAAGTTCCTCCATTTCATTATTCCTTTGAGCACAATAGTATTCCATCACCAACATATACCACAGTTTGTTCAGCCATTCCCCAATCAAAGGGCGTCCCCTTATTTTCCAATGTTTTGCCACCACAAAGAGTGCGACTATAAATAAAAAATGACTTTTCTATAACCATATAGCTCTTATGTATAACAAGGTAAGCCTTGAACCCAGGTCTTCTGACCCAAAGTCTTGTACTATTTCTTTTATAACACTACCTCATTAGGTGAACTTTGTGTTTGAACATAATTAGTGTTCTGCAGAAGCACTAAGGTGATGCAGTGGATAGAACCTGATACAGAGGATAGAAGACTTGGTCTGGAATCAGGAAGACTTGAGTTCAAATCTGAATTTGGACACTTCCATGCTGTGTAACCTTGGACAAGTCATTTAACCTTTGTTTGCCTCATTTTATTTATATGTAAAATGGGAGTCATAATAGTACCAACTTCTCAGGGTTGTTGTGAGGATTAAATGAAAAAATAATTATAAAGCACTTAGCATGGTACCTGTCACATAGTAAATGCTTATTTCTATCTTCCTACTGCTCACTTCTGACACATAGTAGGTTTCTATCCTTTCAGCATACACATATACATGTTTTAAATTAGGATAACAGAATTGGAAAGTCATTTGTGCATTTTAAGTTTGAACATTAGCCAGATCTCTTTTCTAGTTATGGTTGGCATTAGCTAAAACCTACACTTTATCTATGACTTACACTTCTGGAGCTGTCAGAGATGTTGCATATCATGAGCTTTCAATAGCTTCCTTAAAAGCCCATCGTTAATACCTATAAATGGTCAATTAAATAGTTACAATGCTCTCATTACACTGACCTTGAATCCATCATATCCATCATTCATTAATCCATATACTCATTGAATACTTTGTTCAGTGAGTACCTGTGGAGGTGCCATTAGTTCAGTTGGTTAGAGCATGGGGTTAATGAAGCCAAGGTCACAGGTTCAGTCTCTTAATTGAAGGCAGCTGTGTAGCACATTGGCTAGAACTCTGGGCCTGTAGTCAGGAAGATTTGAGTTTAAATGTGGCCTCAGACGTTTACTAGCTATGTGACTTTGGGCAAGTCATTTAACCCTGCTTGACTCAATTTCCTTATATGAAAATGGAGCAAGAGAAAGAAAAATGGCAAACCACTCCAGAATTCCTGCCAGAAAAACCCCACAAGGGGTTGCAGAGTCCAACACTACTAAAATGATTCAATAACAATGACAACAACAAAGTGAGAATTATAAGAGCTCCTAATAGATATTATATTAACACTTATTTCCTTTCTTCCTCCCTCCCTCCATCCCTCCCACTTTTCTTCCTTCCTTCCTTCCTTCCTTCCTTCCTTCCTTCCTTCCTTCCTTCCTTCCTTCCTTCCTTCCTTCCTTCCTTCCTTCCTTCCTTCCTTCCTTCCTTCCTTCTTCCTTCCTTCCTGCTGTCTTTGGCACCCATTCCATAGGTTCACCATCACTGGTCTATAGTGATTAATGTAAATGAAAGATAATTTCCAACCACCAGGGTCTCACAGAGTACTGGGTGATGAAACAAGTTCAAAAACAAAACAAATACAAAACAAATTACAAAATACAAGAGAGGAAGAGATAAAATGTTCTGGTGAAGGCAACATAGAGGAGAGGGAAAGGAGGGAGAGAGAGAGAGAGAGAGAGAGAGAGAGAGAGAGAGAGAGAGAGAGAGAGAGAGAGAGAGAGAGAGAGAGAGAGAGAGAGAGAGAGAGAGAGAATAGGAGAGAAGAGAGGAGAAAAGGGGAGAGTTTTTTCAGTTGATCCTGTTTTATTATTATTAATTACAGTCTGTCTTCCCATAAAGAATCTGTTACCTTGTTTTAATCATCATTTCAAGCATCCTTCTGTCCATCCATCCATCCATATATTTAACAAACATTTGTCAAAATTTAGTTGTACTGAATTGATCAATTTGATTTTTTTAAAAATTGGCTTAGTTGATAAACCCAAGGATCCCAGATTTGGAGATAATAAATTACTGGAACATAGAATAATTTATCTGGCAGATCTATGGCAAAAGGAAGAATTTATGACAAGATAAGAGATAGCATTATAAGATATGAAATGAATAATTTTATTATATTAAATTTAAAAGTTTTGTGCAAACAAAACCAATGAAACCAAAATTAGGAAGGAAACGACAAACTGAGTGAAAAATTTTTTTCATAGAAAATTTCTCTGATAAAGGTCTAATGTCTCAAGCTAAGAACATGAACTAAGAACTAAGTCAAATTGTAAGACTAAAAATCATTCCCAAAGTGACAAATGGTTAAACAAAACAAGCAGTTTTCAGATGAAGAAATCAAAGCTATCAATAATCATATGAAAAAATGTTCTAAATCACTCTTGATTAGAGAAATGCAAATTACAACTCTGAGGTACTACCTCATACTTATCAGATTGGCTATTATGATATTAAAGTCATAAATGTTGGAGGGGATGTTGCAAAATTGAGACACTAATACATTGTTAGTGGAGTTATGAATTAATCCAACCATGATGGAGGGCAATTAGGAACTGTGCCCAAAGGGCTATAAAATTATGCTTACCTTTTTACCCTTAATACCACTACTGGGTCTTTATCCCAAAGAAATCATTTAAAAAGAGGAAAGAACTTACTTTTAAAAAAATTATAGAAGCTCTTTTTTGTGGTGGCAAAGATTGGAAATTGAGGGGATGTCCATCAATTGGTGAATGATGGAACAATTGTGGTATATTATGGTGATGGAATACTATTGTGCTACAGGAAACTATGAGCAGGAGGATTTCAGAGAAAGCTAGAGAAGCCCACTGGAACTGAAATAAGTGAAATAAGCAGAACCAGGAGAACATTGTATGCAATATTGTATGAGGATCAACTATGAAAGACTCAGTTATTTTCTGTGATACAATGATCTAGGACAATTCTGAAGGACTTATGACAAAGAATGCTTCAGAGAAAGAACTCTCGGAGTCAGAATGCAGTTCAAAGCATACAATTTTTCATATTAGTTTATTTATGCTTTCATTTGGGAGGGGATTGTTTTATATGGATATTTTCTTACAACAATGGCAATATGGAAGTAAAAAAAATGGCTTGGCTAATTTGTCTCTGAACTAAATTACTCAAATGAATTGACCAATAGGTATCTATGCAAGTGCATATTTGTGTATGCGTACATATGTGTATGAGTTCATGTGTATTTGAATGTTTTGTGTCCCTGGGTGTTATGGGAAGTAGGGAAGGGTCTACATATGCATGCATATATATGGATTATACTCTGTGTGTGTGTGTGTATGTTGTTCTTTGTGTGCTTTACAGTTCCAACCCAGCATTTTCCTGAAAACCTTCCTGTAAGGAAGTTAACAAATACAAGAAATGAAAACCTGAAGTGTTTAATGATTTACTCACCCAGCTAGTGTCAAATTTGGTCCGTGAAAGCCAAGTCTTCTTCCCTTTCCAAAGGAGTATCATATGTAAGTAAGTGTGTGTTTGTGTTGGTTTGCGTGGGTGTTTCTGTAAGCATATATTTGTTCATGTTGTAGGTGTGTCTGTTTCCATCTGTATGTTTTAAACCATAGCTACCTTGTCCCACTTTCTCAAAACCTAAAATACATTAAAATTTTCCATAATTAAACAGTGCTGGAGGGACCCAATGATGGAGAAGACAATTGGCATGAATCCCAGTTCAGGCTGGAAAATGGGGACTCAGGATGGTAACTCTCCTAGAGAATGACAGTAATTAAAATTAATGAGAAATTGCTGCATTCCCTGCCTCTACCTTCTGTCATACAAATACCCTCAGGGTACTGGATGGTCTCAGGTTCAGAGGAATTTGGGGAGCCCTAAGACACTAAGCTTCTCTATGAACCATGTGATCCAATGTGCCTTGGGGAGTTTCATTCCTAGAAACACAAGGGTGTGTTCATTCTCTCTTGTGAGAGAGTGCTGGGTATGGAGGGAAGAAAAGAGAGAGGAAAAGAGGGAAGGTTAGCTTATGGGATAGCTCAGAAGAAATAGGATAGGGTTAAATTTTTCTCTTTTTCCCTTAATAGAATAGCCTGCTGATCAAGAAGGAATGATTCTAGCTATGTGACCTTGGGGAAGTCACCGAACCTCTCTGGATCTTAGTTTCCTTCTCTATAAAAGGAAGGGGTGGAATTAGTTTATAGCTTATATTCTTTCAAGCTCTAAACTTGGACAACCCTTATTGTAGCCCAAATCTACCTCTTCTTCCATTCTGAGAGTGAAGTCTAGGGCACAGAGGGGTTAGCATTGCACAGAGAAGGGGCCACCCCTTTTTCTTTGAGTAGAGGGAAAGAGATAGAATTAGGGGCCAGAGAATGCAGAAAATCTGAAGTGGAGAGAAGAGGAACTGAGGGAACTTCCATCAATGAACTTCATAACAATTCTTAATAACTCATTTTCTTCATATCCTTAAGTCTCATCCATGTCCATAACAGATCTTATGATCTCTTCTCTTAGTATATCTTCCTACTTTTCCTATTTCTGACCAGCACATCACTACTCTTAGATTATCAGGTTCAAAACCTAAGGGCGTCCTCCTCTCTCCCCTCTCCCTCTACTCCCCTCCTAACTAATCTAATGTGAAGTTTGATCAAAATATCTACATAACATTTCTCAAATCTGTTCCTTTCTCTCCATACACAAAGCTAGCCTGTTTTTCTAATTCAGATCCTCATCACTTCCTGCCTGAACTATTGCAGTAGCCTCCTTTTAGGAGAGACTGCATGCAATCTTCCCCCTTTAATCTATCTTCTGCTTAGCTGCAAGGTTGCTATCCCTAAAGCACAGCTCTAATTATGTCATTCCCCTCCTCAAGAAGCTTCAGTTGTTCTCTAGGAACCTCTAAGAATCTCTAGAATAAAACAAACTTTTTGTTGTTATTATTCAGTTGTGTCTGACAGTCTGAAACCCTATTTGGAGTTTTCCTAGCAAAGATACTGGAGTGGTTGACTATTTCCTTCCCCAGCTCATTTTACAGATGAGGAAATTGAGGCAAATGTGGCTAAGTGACTTGCTCAGGGTCACACATCTAGTAAGTGCCTGAGGCAAGATTTGAACTCATGAAGATAAATCTTCCTGATTCCAAGTTCAGTGCACTAACCAGTTTATCATCTAGCTGCCTAAGTAGGAGTCTGGAAGCTTAAAAACTTTCACTAATTCCCTCAGAGTCACCCAGCTAATTTTATGTTTCCCTCACAGTCACCAAGCTAATTTTATGCCTCACTCACTACACTCCAGTCAGATTGGCAATCTTGTCTTTTCCCTACATGTGATATTCTAACTCCCACTCTTGTGCTGTTGCACAAACTATGCCCTCTGCTTGACATATTCTTCCTCCTTAGTTCCATTTTTTGGAATCTTTACTTTTCTTCTAGGCTCAACTCAAGTACTATTTCCCACAATAAGACTTTCTGGACTCTCCATAGTTAATACTTCCTTGCCTCCTAATTATTTTGTATTTTATATAGGTATATATTATTCTATACAATTATTTTGAATATATGTTGCATTTAAGTAAACCAAGATTTTATCAGAGTTCTAGACCTGATTCTAAAGCACTTACTAGTCAGGTGACCTTGGGCAAGTCTCCTTTTCTGGACCTCAGTTTCCTCATCTGTGAAATGGGGGAATTGAATTTACATGATCTCTGGAGATAACTATATTAGTTAGTTGGTTATTGATTTGGTCCTACTCAAAGAGGACCAAAATGATATCACTGGTGGTTTCTTTTGACTTGTTCATAAATTGGATTTAAGTGAGGTAGAGTTGCACAAAGTACAGTGGATAAAGCACTGGACTCTGAGTCAGGAATATTAGTTCCAATCTTGCCTGAAACTAGTGGCAGGACCCTGAGAATAATCATTTAACTTCTGTCAAATTCAGTGTCTCCATCTATAAAATGAGGATAGTAAGAGTAACCACCTCAGAAGATTGTTCTAAGGATCAAATGAGTTTCTATCTATGTATCTATCTATCTATCTATCTATCTATCTATCTATCTATCTATCTATCTATCTATCATCTGTCTATCTATATATCTATCTGTCTGTCTGTCTGTCTGTCTATCTATCTATCTATCTATCTATCTATCTATCTATCTATCTATCTGTCTGTCTGTCTGTCTGTCTGTCTGTCTGTCTGTCTGTCTACCTATCTATCCTATCTATCTATCTTTCTATCTATCTATCTATCTATCTATCTATCTATCTTTCTATCTATCGTCTGTCTGTCTATCTATCTATCTATCTATCTATCTATCTATCTATCTATCTTTCTATCTCTATTGATCTATCTATGGCATTTTGCAAACCTTAAAAGGCTATTAAGAGAACTATGATTATTGTTGTCACTAGTCAAAGCAACTGTCTATCATAGAAGTATGTATTTATACAAGATTGTCTTATTGTGGTACAGGAAATTAGAATGACTGAATCTCCAGGTGTGATACAGCATGTTTTACCTCTCAGCTCCCTCTGCCACCATCCTGCCCCAAGTGATTATTGACTAAGGAGAAGCTCAGACAGAGATCTAGGAATTCCCAAAGTCACAGAATCTCAGTGTTGGAAAGGGCCTTGGTGTTTTATAGAATGATGGATTCAGTGCTAAATCAGAACTCAGAAATCATCTATGAACTTTCCAAATAAGGATACTTAGCCACCCATTTAGAAGAGCTAGCATTTGGACTCGGCTCTTTCCCTTCTCACTAAAGCTTTCCCTGATCAGAAATGCCTTCTATAGCATCCCCCATGGTGGTTATGCAGCCTCCACTTGAAGAGCTCCAGTGATCTTATGACATGGTGCAACCATTCCACTTGGCTGCTCCATCTGTTTCTTTGCTAAAATATGTAGATTCTTCCATGTTTTCAACACTTAAAAGAATGTAGCTGGAGAACCATGCCATTCTTAGATAACACAGCACCCAGATTGGAAGATTTGAAAGGCACATCTGAATAATTCAAAACAAAGTCAATCTTCCAGGAGAAATTCCTATAGCTTTTCCTGGATATTATGGGACTTAGTACCAATGGGAGACAATGGGAACCTCTCCCAGAAAGTGGTGCTCAGTTAGCACACAGATGTTCAGAGTGCATCCCCAAAAGTGGATATTGTCAAGAAGAGATATCTCTGAATTACAATAGGGATGAATAGAACCCAGGTGGTCTGATGACTTGGGTAAGGGGGCAAAGCTGGGCAGGGGGTGGGGCTGCAAAGAGGCCTGAAATTGGATAAAAAGGACAGAAGGACTAAACAGCTTTGCTGCCCCTGTAATCCTCTTTCAAAAGGCTGAAAGCTCTTCCGGTGTCTTGCTCAATGATGGGAGCAAAAAGCCCAGACTACTCTCCAGCTGTGATGGGAGCTAATGAGATGAGAACGAGCCCCCCAGAGTTCAAAGTACATGATTGTCCAGTCTGAGTGAGAATGGGTCTGGGGAGGTGTGGGGGTTGCCATTCTCATTCCTCTACTATTCCTAACCTCCCCACCACACACACACACACACACACACACACACACACACACACACACACACACACACACACCATTTAAAAGCTTTTGCTGGCCTCTGTCTTTTCCAAAATAGAATTGAATGACAATGGGTTACAGCCAAAGATTTTCCTCAGCAAAGGTGTGAAAATAATAGGGCTAGGAGAACATCAGACTCACTCCTATGCAGGGAATGGTGATTTGGGAGGAAGGTAGAAGAAGGTCAGATCTCTACATGAACTATAAGAGACTGAAAAGGCTGGATGGGGTGGATACCAGGGACTTTCCATAGAACTGAAATCCAAAGGATAAGAAGAGTGGGAGCAAATATTACTCCATCAATATTTGGGCTGCCAACCAGGAGAACATTATACATAGTAACAGCACTATTGTGTGATGATCCACTGTGATAGACTTAGCTACTCTTAGATCCACACCAATTCTGAGGGACTTGGGACAAAGAAAGCTATCCACCTCCAGAGAAAGATCTGTTGGAATCAGAATGCTGATCAAAGCATACAATTTTTCACTTTAATTTATTTGGGGTTTTGTTTGGGGGTTTTGGTTTTATGTGATGATTCTCTTACAAAAATGAACAATATGGAAATATGCTTTGTATGATTAAAAAAAGAGTCAGGCTGCAGAAGCTGACCATTCCTCTGGCACTCACCCTGTCTCCTCAATTTGCCTCAGAGACTTGGCATTGCCTATTAACCCAACTCCACTGAAGTCCTCCCCTGTTGTATGGTAGATCCGTCTCCCCTTTGCAAAATCCCTGTTCAGTCAGTTGATCAACAAGCTTTTTAGTAAGTGCTTACTATGTATTAGACAATGTGCTAGGCACTGGAGATATAAGAAGGAGCAAAACTATGGTTTCTGCCTTCAAGGTATCCATGCTCTAATGGAAAACATCTAAATAACTAGGCAGCAAGATACATACAGGGTGGATTGAAGGTATTTAGAAAAGGGAAGGAATTAGCAGCTGGGAGGACCAGGTAAAGTTTCCAAAAGGTAAGACCTGAGCTGAGTCTTGAAGGAGGTTGGAGGTAAGAAGGAATAAGGATTATATCACAATATCACTTAAGGAATAGTAAATCCTTCAGAACCTATAATGCACATTTCATGCAATATCCATGAGAGAGCAAACTATGACCAGAGGACCAAATTGGAGTTTGTGAGTGGCCCAGTGAACTAAAAATGTTTTCAAATATGAATATATATATATATATGTATACACACATATATATTTGTATTTCTATTCATTGAATATTAACCTTTCCTAAATTGTGAGCCAAACAAAAACAGGTGGTGGTTGGATTTGGTCTTAAGCCATAGTCTGCCAACCTCCTTCCCTGAGAAGATCCTAGGAGATGGTCATCCATTACTGACTCATAGGTGCCTACATTTAGAACATAGAATACTAGAGCTGAAAAAGACCTTACATAGAACATTAGAACTAGAAGAAGTCTTAGAGCAGAATGGCAGAACTAGAAAGCACCACAGAACATTTCATGCCAGACCTGGAAGGGACCTTAAAAATGTTGAAAGTTGAAGCTAAAATGGAGGTTCAAGACCATCTACCTGGTACCCATTACTGACTTCTAGGCTCTTTGACTTCTGAGCCTTCTGATTCCCATTTTGAATCCCCTGGGCAAAGACTAAGCCAGCAATTTTAATTAAAATACTTGCTGTCACATTGTAACAGTAATGTAATGGCTTGCCAATTGGCTAAAATAGAACTATTATAAAACCTCAGGAAAATTCCTTAAGAGCATACCTTTTATCACTAGAAGCCCAAACCAAACTACTTCCCCACTTATAGGGACCAAAAACTGTGCCCGTCTGGCTCTAGCCCCACAGCCTTATTCCCCAGAACCCGATATTATGGGTTACTTCTTGGGTGATCAAAAAGGGCCCACTTCTTTACCTTTGGTTCATTATGGCTGCTCGCCACAGGAATGCTGAGAGATGAGATAGTTGCTACTTTCGGTTCCACTGGTGGATGAACACGTTTCCAAAGACTAGAAGAGTATTTCCACATCAAGTCTCAAGGCAGACATCCACAAGAATGATGAAATCTCCAAGAGCTGCATCAGCACCCAAAATTCAATCTTAGCTGGGGTGGGAGAGAACATCTCTACATCCATGAATCCTTCAGTAAGATAGGGAATGCCATGCCACTTTTCTTCCTTCCCCCATCCCTCTCCTCCTATTTTCTGGCTACCTCTGTGCTTTTGATTGCTCCAACTTTACAATTAATATATATATGTGTGTGTGTGTGTGTGTGTGTGTGTGTGTGTGTGTGTGTGTGTATAGAGAGATGGATAGATAGATAGATAGATAGATAGATAGATAGATAGATAGATATCTTCTTTGTATGTCATTTCCCCATTATACTGTGAGCTCCATGAGAGCAAGGACTATTTTATGGTCTTTCTTGGTATCTTCAGCTCTTAGCACAGAATTTGGCATATAAATGCTTAAGTGCTTAATAAATGCTTATTGAATGTATTTTTAAATCATTTGGGGATTTTTATTTTTTATTGATGCCTTATGTTTTTATATCACAGTCTTTATATAAACGCACACACTCCTCTCTTCTAGTGAACTTTCCCTTATGATTAAGAAGAAAGTTTTGTGATACCAAATGACACCATATTTGACAATATATTAAGTATTTCATGCCTTCGTCTTTAACCTCCTCAATAAAAGAAAGGTGGTACATTTCCTCATTTCTGGTCCAGGGCCAGGTTCAATTATCATTACAAAATATTAAGCTCCACTTTATATTTTTAATTTAAATTACTAGCCATTGTGTGACCAAAATTATTAGTTGCCGATTATATTATTTTGTTGGTTCTTTTAACTTTATCCTGCATCAGTTCATATAAGTCTTTTCTTTTAAAATGTTTATTCATCTCTCTACATCCTTGCTTGCTTCTCTTGGACCAGGCTTTCTTCAATCTCAAAATTTAATGGAAATGGTAAAATAAACAAGTTCTCCCTCCCTAAAGCTTAGCATAGTGTCCGGCACATAGTAGGTACCTAATAAATGTTTGTTCTCCTGTCTCTTCCAAGGCAAACCATCCTACTCTTGGTTAACTCTGTTAGGAAGTTTTTCTTTACACCAGGCTTTAATTTCCCTCTCTGCAGCTCCTAATTCTGTCCTGACTCAAGAAGCAGGGACAAGATATCTTCAGTAGAGGGGGTGAAAAAGGAGGCAGAAACTAGTAGTTTATCCATTCACTATCCAAAAAGCTTGCTGTGGACCTAGCTCTGACTTAACTTCTAGTCTCCATAACTGCCTTCTTGCTTCCACTTTATAAACTGTTTGTGTGTTCTCATGTCTGAGCCTACCTGAGTTCTCTGCCCAGGATCCCTATTTCCTCCAGGACTGTCCATCCCTGCTCCACTCAAGTTTGCCAGGATCAGAATCCTACCCTTTAACCCTAATGTTTCTGGACCTCCCTCATGCCAACTGCCCTCCTATTGTCTGCAGGTACAACCTCTCCCAATCATCCATCCTATCCCAAGAGCCCCATGGTCTTTGGGTCAAATTGGCCTCCCACTAGCTTTCTCCTGCCATTGATAAGACTCAATAATTAGCATTTCTTTTTCTTACAATTGCTTCCAGGGCCACACACCAAATCTCCGAGGAATTACACCTGCTGAACACCCAGACAATGACTCTCAGAGGAGGTAAAATGTGCCCAGCCATGAGTCAGGGCCAGAAGCAGGCTCTCTCAGAGGAGCCAAATTCCCTGCTTGACCTTAGAGAGGCAGAGTTCTAGTTCTCATAGGTCAGAACGGGAAGTTCAGTAAGCTCTTTGAAACAGACCCCTCTGTCCCAGAGACAAACGCTTCCCACGCTACCCAGCCCCAGTGAGCTGGACCCGTCCTTTGGCTCCCTGATGCCCACTTGTGCTAGTCAAACTTTTCTGAGGCAGGGGCTAGGATATCATTTCCTCTTGGGGGGAGCTCTTGGCTTTCCCCTCTGGTAGAGCTTTTGTTGACAAAGGACTGGATGTTCTGGGAGCTCTGAATGCCTCATTGCTGCTATTTGAATGGAGTGTCTCAACTCACTTAACCTACTTCCACATCACGTGGTGAAATCAATCCAGGAGATGAGCTCAAAGCTATTCCTGCCCGGTGACATCACCAAGCTGGGGAGGGGAGAGGAGGGGGAATACACCACAGGACTGCCAATCACAACAGGAAAGGACACACACACACACACACACACACACACACACACACACACACACACACACACTACCAGAGCAAACCTTGATAGTTCCTCTGCTCTATTTCAAAACTCAAAAAGGTTTCTTAAGATTTTAGAACTGAAAAAGACCTATGGAGCTCAAAAATAGTCACTTTACAGATAAAGAAACTAAGACCCAGAAGTGATTATTCATTCAATACTACTATCTGTCAGGCACTGTGCTAGCTGCTGGAGTTTCAATGACAACAACAACAACAACAATAATAATAATGATAATAATTCCTGCCTTCAGGGAGCTTATATTCTACTATGGAGAAATGACACTCACACAGGTAAATATTGTAGATTGGCATTTAGAAACATGAGCCTCACTATACCTTCTCTGCTTGCATTAATTTTCACCTCCACCTCCTTTCCATTGGTGAGTTGAACTCTGCCCCTGGCTTTGCTAGGCAAGATTTTGCCTTATCTTACCAAGGTTCAAATCTCCATAACACTCCCTGGTCAGCTCCCCACCAGGCCCAAGCTCTGGTACCTACTTCTGCTCTTATTTTCCATCTCCTCCATTAGACTCTAAGACCCTTGAGTTAGGTAAGGCTTATCTTGCTGGCCTTCAGCTTAACATAGTTTCTGGCACATCTTCAAGATCTGAGCAATGTTTTTATCAATGTACCATTGGTCAATTGGTGGGGAATGATTTAGAGATGAGAAACAACTCATCGTGTAAGTAACAGGGCCAGAATTAGGACCCAGTTTTCATTCCACTATTCCACTCATCCATCCTCAATGACTCTACAATGGAAAGAACTTTAGAGGTCATCCAGGCTGGCACCCATTTGAAGCACAAACCCACTCTAATCTCAGCAAGGAGTTCCCCAACGTTTGCCTGAAGCTCTCCAGGGACAGGGTTCTCACTACCCCAAAAGGCTGCCCCCTTACAGTTCATGGTTCACCAGTAGAATGGGGTCTGGATAATTAGGAAGACAGAGAAGTTGAACTGTGGGGTTGGAATGCAGCTACTGCTGCTAAGAGCCCTAATAAGGACACCAGACACTCTTCTAGTCTGACAGTAGGTAAAAACAGAAAGAACCTAAGACTGTAGGCTGATGTTTGAATTGGCATGTTATACTGACTGCAGCAGTTGATTTATGTGTCTTGGAGGAGAGAGCAAGAGACAGGTGAGGCCTTTCATGGAAGAGCAGTGAAACCCTGGAGTATCTGGTAACTTGGGTGTCTCTCCCTGTGTGTCTGTATTTGGGCTTCCCAGTTTTGTGTGTCCCTAGGAAAGCCTTTGTGCATTAAGCTGTGCTTCTTGACAAAATGAACACAGTACAAGGAGTGGACAAAAAGTCCATTACAATCTGATTCAAGCCCATCTTTCCAGGCTGATTACACATCATTCCCCCCTCCCCACATACTCCAAACCCCAACTAAACTTGTGAAGATGGGATTAACTCTCTCCTGCCCATTTTTATATCTATCACCAGAAGCATATACATCCCATTTTATCCTTAAGTGGGGAAGGTCTGTGACCCACCTGTGTTAAAGTGGGTGACAAATCAGAAACGACTAACTGCCCCCTGGGCAGTCCTAAGCAAAGCTATAGCTGCAATTGGTCCACAAGAAGGTGGAAGGAAATGATGAAAAAGAATGTTCTTTAAAAGTGGGAGAAACTTCCTGTGATCAGCTCTTTTGTTTCGAACTTGACTTTGAAGGAGCTCCAGCTTGGGACCTTGGACTGCTCTTCCATCTTCCTTTAAGATTACCACCTGGGTGAGTGAAAAGGCTGACTCCTTTCCTGGATCCTGAAGGGACTAGCTTCCAGAGAGGGCCCCTCCCCCATCTTGGAGAAGGATGCCTCATGGCTGGACCACTTGTTTAATTTACCCCTACGCCCTCTGGCTGGGGCTTTTGGCACTCTGCTGGAGTAAAGTCAAGGCCAGAGCAAATAGTCGAGCTCCTTAAGCTAGATTTCTTACTCTGCCCTCTTTCTCATTTCTCTACTTCCCCTCTTTTACTCTATTTTATAAATAAATTTCTATAAAGTCATTCTGACTTGAGTAATAATTTTGGCCACCACATTTTTTATATTTAGCCCAAACTTTAATTTTAACCATTACAAACTATCTTGCCTTCCATTCTTTGCACATGGTTCTCCATTTCCAACCATGGTGTCTTCATACAGATTCTCTCTCATTCCTAGGATACATATCTTCCTCATCTCTTCTTCTTAGAATCCCTACCTCCCTTTAAGGCTCAACTTCAGCACTCTATCTACATAATGTCTTTTCATAATTACCCCAATTTTTACATAATCAAAGACAGAAGGGTCTTTGATGGAAATCTCCAATTCCTCTTCTATTTTCTCAAATGTGCCAGTATCATGGGACCCTGGCATAGGGAACTCACAACAAAAATAAGAATATGAGGAAAACTCCTAAAGATTTCAAATACATAAAGGGTCAGCATCTCACTGTGTCATCAGAGATGACTAAGATCACCACTTGGGAGCCATTGGGTAGGACTGAAGTCATGAAAAGCTGAGTTTAAATACAGCCTCACTTAGTTACTAATTATATGACCTTGGGCAAGTCACTTAATCTCTGTCTGCCTCAGTTTATTCATTGTAATATGGGCGTAATAGTAGCACCTACCTCCCAGAGTTACTGTGAGGATCAAATGAGATAATATTTATAAAGTGTTTTGCAAACCTTAAAGTAATATGTAAATGCTATCATCATCATCATCATCATCATTCATTATTATTGGAATAGAACATCTAATATTCTCTTAGAGTAATGTGTCTGCCCAGGGATAGCTCATTATTTTCAATGGGCATGAAAAAGTCAAATTTTATCATTCTCTTAAGCTCTAAGTTTTCGAGGCTCCATCAAAAACCTCAAATGATCTAATGATGAATTCACCTTCAAAGGCACACTCACAAAACCACACACACACACATACACATGCAACACAAACACAAACACTTCTTCGAAGGTAACAAGGCAATGGACAAAGCATCAGAAGGTCAAAGTTCTAATTCTAATCACAATCATGAAATGTTGGCCCTTGAGGCAGGCACCTTGGAGAGCAGCAACCCTAAATGCCTAGCATGTGGGGAGATGGAGAGGAACTCAGCATAGAAGTGTGTTGGTGGATCTGTGATCTTTCATTCCCAAAGAGGACCCAGTGCATCAAAAAGTGATTCTTGATTGGCTTGTGAGTTGGATTTAAGTGACCAGCTAGAAAAGGTGGTTTTGCTACTCCCGTTCTCATGGAGTTAATGGAAGGATCAATTAATTAATCAATTAAAAATAATTTATTAAATCTTTACTCTATGCCAGGCACTGTGCTAGACACTGGACAACAAGATACAAGTGAGATGGTTGTCTTCAGGGGGCTTACATTCAATGAGGAGATACAATGTAGTGACAGATAATAAATACAAAATATATACAAAATAAATATATAATAATTGAGTTGGAAGTGGAATGGTAGACATAACTATGGAAATCAGGAGAGATTTCTTGAAAGAAATAGGACTTAAGATGAACTTTGAAGTATGTCCCAGGTTCCACCAGATGGTGATACAAAGGGAGGGCATTCCAATCTTGGAGGTCAACGTATGCAAAGGCATGGAAGTGGAAGAGAGAAGGTTATATATAAGTAGAGATAAAAGAAGGTCTAGTATGTGGGGAAACACTGAAGAAAACGGAATACCATACAAATGTAGACTATGTGGTATAGGAGGGAGAGTTCTGGCCTTGGAGTCAGAGGACCTGAATTCAAATCCCCAGATCACTGCTTCCTTACTACCTGGGTGACCTTGAGCTCTAAATCAATTCAGGTTTTCTGGGCCTTAAATTTTCTCATTGTATTAGATGACAGCTATAATTCCTTCTAGTTCTAAACCTATAATTCTATTTAATTTTAACATTGTCTTCAAATAAGGAGAATTTCTATTTTGCATAGACTGGTTTTTTAAAGAATATGTCATATTGGGGGCAGCTGGATAGCTCAGTGGATTGAGAGCCAGGCCTAGAGATGGGAGGTCCTAGGTTCAAATCTGGCCTCAGACACTTCCCAGCTGTGTGACCCTGGGCAAGTCACTTGACCCCCATTGCCTAGCCCTTACCACTCTTCTGCCTTGGAGCCAATATACAGTATTGACTCCAAGACAGAAGGTAAGGGTTAAAAAAAAAAGAATATGTTATATTTAACATAGTAATATAAACTTTACTCTAATTGTCTCTTCCCTCTTCTGACCTTCCTTCTGCTCTGTTCTGGATAATTTGTTCATGTGTCATTAGTATTCTTTTCTTTTAGCTATCTTGAGAATTAGTCCCCCAGCATCCTCAAAATGATCACTTCTAGGACAAAACTCTTCTGGGTTTGCTTGGTCTTATTCAGCAATTCTTCCTATCTCTTTTTTCTCAGGCCATTTCTGTTTCCTCATTCCATACACTGGATTTTTTCAATCATTTTTCAGTCATGCCTAACAATCTGTGACCTCTTTTGGAATTTTCATTGCAAAAATCCTGCAAATTCCTTCTTTAGCTAATTTGACAGGTGAGAAATGGAGCCAAACAGAGTTAAATGACATATCCAGAGTCACACAGCTAGTAAGTGTCTGAGATCAGATTTGAACTCAGGTAAGTCTTCCTGACTCCAAGTCCATTGCTCTATCCATTGTGTCAATTAGCTACCCACTGGGTACTATTATATATATTTATACTACTATAAAGTGATCTTTATGCTAAAGATCATATTAGATAGGGGGCAGCTAGGTAGCTGAGTGGATTGAGAGTCAAGCTAAGAAATAGGAGGCCCTATGTTCAAATTTGAACTCTGACACTTCCTAGATTTGTGACCCTGGGTAAGTTACTTGACCCATAATGCCTAGCCCTTACCATTCTTCTGCCTTGGAACCAAGACACAGTATTGATTCTAAGATGGAAGGTGAGGGTTTAAAAAAACTGAAATTAGGTAGCTCCACCATCATTAATGGAAAAAATAATTTGCTGTAAAAATCTTGACAGACAGATTGTCATATATTGTTAATGTCCTATAAATGTCCATTTGATAAATGAAGTTATTCAGTTCAGATATCTTCTCCATTTTTCATGTTTGTCATCTTCTTTCCAGTTTTGTATTTAAATGTTCTTAGAATGATCAAGATTAATTGAGTCTCAATCTTTCTGTAAACACGTTTTCCTACCACACTGCCTTCTGATTTAATGAGGTGATCAAGCTCATAATCTTCTACTATTCTCCTCTATAAGATCTGGGAAATAAATTCCTATATTAAGACAATCACAAAACATTAGAGTTGGAAAGAGACCTCAGTGGCCACCTAATCCAACAGAATCCATGATATGACATATTTAACAAATAGTCATCCTGATTTTGTTTAAAATCACTTCAGAAAGTAAATATCTTATCTCTTTGTCATGAAGAAAGAGATGAGTGATAAAGGCAAAACTGATTATACTAACGGAAAAATAGTTAGCACATTAGATGACAGAATCAGAATCCAAAAAAATGTTTTATCTTCAGAGGTTATTCTATTAAAACCCCTAATAATCCCACAGCCAGCCCCCCTACCACTTATTCCTGCAAGCTAAATACTTGTTGTATTTATCTCTACTGTAGAAAGAACCCAGCTGAGAAATCTAAAGTTAGAACCTAGAAACATCAGAGTTACAAAGAGATCTAGCATTGTGAGGCTTTATAGATCTGGGTTTTTTGTCACTTTCTATATATAATTTGGGAAGTTAAAAGTGAAAGGAGGGAAGGGGAGTAAGAACATGCCATATTCTAATAGGTATTTATTGATTAGCCTAAAAAAGGGATTCCAGAATAGTGAGGAGAGAGTTGGAAGCTGTGTCAAACAACACTGTGTTGAGAGAACTTTCTTGTTTTTTAGTCATATCTGACTCTTCATGACTCCATTTGGCATTTCTTGGCAAAAGTGGTTTCCCATTTCCTTCTCCAACTCCTTTTCTAGATAAAGAACCCAAGGCAAATAAAGTTAAATGTTTTGCCAATGGTCATATATCTAGTAAACATCTGATACATATTTGAACTCAAGTATTCCTAACTCCAGTGTACCTAAATATCATTATGTTACAGCCCCATGAAAATGTATATTCCTTCACAATAAGGACTGATTTTTTTCTATCTCTTCAGTGTTTAGCTCAGTACCTGGCACATAGTAGGTTATTAATTAGTGTTTATTAACTGACTGATAAGCATGGTTGAAAGTCCTAGATTTGGCGTCAGATTCTCAACTGGATCTGTGATTCCATCAACTCCAGAGTGTACTTCTAATTATTTTATGCTATGATATTCTTTAGCATTTGCACACTTCTTTTGGTGTGTAAACCCGATTATCCATAGCTAGCATTTGTAGAGAATTCTAAGGCTAGCAAGGTATATTATCAGCCTTATCTCATGGGACTTATACCACAAATCTATGAGATACCTATTTAATTCCCACTATATTATTATTTCCATTTTATAGATGAGGAAACTAAGGTTCAAAGGCTAAATGATTTGCCCAGGGTCGGGTATCTAATAAATTCTAGAGGTAAGATTTGAACCCAGATCTTTCTACCTCTAAGGCCAGCATCCTACTCACTGAACCTACTTTTTGTTTTGGAAGTGTTTGGAACTGGGAGTAAGAAGAAAAGAAGGATGTCATACTAGGGCAGGAGTAAAAGAAAGAGAATAAATAATTAGGGATTGGGTGTGGCAGATATCCAAATCCTGGGAGTTGAGAAACTCTTAGACTAGGAAAATCCAGAGGTTTACAGCCTCCTGTTCAGGTTTAGAGATAATTCATGGAAGAAAAAAGCCCTTGGGGCTCAGAGAAAGGTACTTGGGACTGATTCCAAAGGAGGAGCTAAAAATCTCTGGGAATCTGACTGAGATAAACTAGTCTGAAGGCCAATGTCCTGATCCTCCCCCACACTTTCATGTGGCAAAGGAAGAAGACTTGTTTTCTTAGGGGTTCAGAGGAGAGAACTAGGATCAAGGCGAGGGGAAAGGTACAAGAACTGGCTCAATCTGTGAAGTTTCTAATAATTAGAACTGTCCAAAATGGAATGGACTGACTTAAGAGGCTATAAGTCTTTCATTGGAAGAGAGCCAAGTAATCATCTAGTCTAATCTTCAATTTGAAAAGTCTTTTCCACAACTTTCCCAACAAATGACCATTTTGACTCAAATTGACTAAGGATTAAGTCTGAAGAATGGCAAACCCCACAAAGTCAACTAGCTCAAAAAGAAAACAAACAAAAAACAGAAGGCATGAAACCTTCTTCTAACATTTAAAAATTAGGGTTCTAGTGATCCAGGATCTGGAGACCAACTTTCTACCCTTTTGGTTTAAAGACTGCCAATGAAACAGAATCCACTACTTCAAGGATAACTCATAGTGTTAAAAAGTTTTTCTTTGGTAAAAACACCGATGAAAAGCAATTGCTTGACTACAGGGGTGGAGGGGATATGACAGAGGAGAGACTCTAAATGAATACTCTAGTGCAAATACCAACAACAGGGAAATGGGTTTGAATCAAGAACACATGTGAAACCCAGTGGAATTGCATGTGGGCTATGGGAGAGGTGGGGGGGGGAGGGAAGAAAAGAAAATGATCTTTGTTTCCAATGAATAATGTTTGGAAATGACCAAATAAAAATTTAAAAAAAAGGTTTTCTTTGTATTGAGTAAAAGTCATCTTCTGCACCTTTTATACTATGTTCCTAGTTCCATTGGCTGAAGCTGTCTGCCCCATGATGGCTCTGCAGATACTTGCACCCAGAAGACACGGACATCCTCCATAAGTCTTTTCTTCTCCAAGTTTTTTTCCTTTTCCTTCAGCTGAAGGCATGACCTCCTCCAGTCCTACCATTTTGATCAACCTCTTTTGGTTGTGTCTCAGTTTTGCCAATGTCCCTTCTAAAACGTAAGTGCCCGGAACTGCATTATGAGTCAGTCATCAAGAGAAGCTAACATGTCTTGGAAGGGTGTGAAGTTTCCCCTTCTAGGATGGAATCTAGAGCCCCAAACCAACTATGTGGAGCTGGGTGGCAGATGTCAGACCCTTTTTCAGCATTGTTGTTCAAGGAATCAACCCCAAGAGAAGGATGTGGCAGCCTAGGAGTGGTGTTGGGAGGGGAAATCACCCAGTCCTGGGGCTCAGCTCCGCTCTTAGTAAGGCCATAATTCAAAGGAGCAAGTCAGATTTTTTTCCTCCCCTATTTTATTTATTGCCTCTATGTATGTGTGTAAGTGTGTGTGTGAGTCCCACTCTTTGAACTTCAAAGCGTGAGTTTCAGCCTGATCTAGCCAAGGTGTGACAGTCCTGTCAGTCCATGGGCTTGCCCCCTTTCTCAAGCCTTGGCAAACACCCTCAGAGGCCTGTAAGAGGGTATGGCTGGCTGACTGGCTGGCAGGGCTTCCGCAGAACAGAGGGGCCGCATATTCTCTGTGTCACTGGCATTCCATGCTCAGAAGGTCTCTCCTTGGGAAAGCTCACAGACCCAGGAAAACACTTCTGCCCAAATCTTTTAGTCTTAAAGTTGAGTCTGAATACGATGGTTGCTAAATTCTCAATCTTCAATTTAAATATCTTTGGGTAGTGCTGCTGCTACATGGAGCCAAAGTCAAGGCAGGACCAGGCTTCAAATGGTCCTCCAGCTAGGGGGAACCGATGCATTATTTTTGGCTTAATACAATGGAAAGAATGCTCAGTCTGAAGTTCCAAAGTGATGAAGTGACCTGATCAAGGTCATATCAACAAGGAGTGACAAAGCTGGGGTTACTCACTCATAGTTGATCCAATCCTTGCCATTATGGAACTTATGAACTAGAGCAAGAATAAGACCCCAACACAAATAACTCTAATTCACAATATAACACACTAAGGTTCGAGGAGGTGAAAGAGGAGCAGCATAGTTAACGATCATAGATTTAGAGTTACAAGTGACCTTCTTGGTAGAGGGCTGACCTTAGCACCAAGTCCTGCCTCTGAAATACTCCCCATGAGATCCTAGGCAAGTCATTTAACTTGGCAATGGGACAAACTATTTTCTGAAACTGTAAATTGCAGAATAGTTGTTGATATGCATTGGTAGAGAAAGTTACTTTACTCCTAAGTTCCCTTCAAGAATTAAATCACAGATTTGGTCCTACGGTGAGGGAGGGTCAAGGTAGGGGAAGGAAATGGCAGAGAGTACATTATGAGGCAAAACTTACAGAGATCTTAATAGTATGGCCTGGATGGTGTCCATTATTTTGATTCTGATTCTCAATTTTCTCAATTATAAAAAGGAAAAGGTTGGACTAACTGATCTTTGAAGTCCCTTCTAGCTAAAAAGTTTTCCAAATGGAATGGTAGAGAGTCTGTGTTAGGAAATGGTGGGATAGAAGATTGGAAAGAGAGCCTAGGATGTGTTGGCAAACCTATAGCATGTGTGCTAAGGGGGGCTGTTCCCCTCCCCTCTCCACATGCACCTGAGGACATTTCTTATGTCACCCACCCCTCTGCCCAGCAACCCAATGGGAGCACTTCTTCCCTCCTCTGTAATGGGCCAGAAGGCTCAGATGTGGTATGTGGTGGTGGCAGTTTGGGCACTCAAAAGGTTCCCCATCATTGACCTAGGGCCATATTGGGTAGAACTCATAAGATCCAAGAGAGGAATTTGGCCTTGAAAGTGGAATTGGGATTGGGAATGGAATGGGCATAGCCATTAATACATTCCTGATTACAATTAGCTTTCTTTTCTAAAACAAGTGATGATTTAGCAAAATTCAAAGTTTTTTGTAACTGCTTTATTAATAATAATACTAATAACTAACATTTCTATACCACTTCCTTTGGACCAGGCACTGTGCTAAGCATCTTTAAAAATATCATCTCATTTGATCTTTACAACAACCCTTAGAGGTAAGTGCTATTATTATTATTATTCCTATTTTGTGGATGAGGAAACTGAGGCAAACAGGTATTAAGTGACTTGCCTATGATCACACAACTAGTATCAGAGGCCAGATTGGAACTCAGGTCTTCTTATTTCCAGATCTGGCACACTATTCACTATGCCACCTATACAGAAATAATCAAATAGCTGTAATTGAGCTCTCACAGATTGAACTGGCAGACTCTGGTTTGAAATAACAGGTCTGGATGCAACCAAAATCAAAACAGCATTAAGCAGAAGTCTGGATTCCTCTTTGGCAAGATGCAATGCTTCTCTCACAGAGACTCTGAGCAGAATAAATGAGATTGTGTGTGTGTGTGTGTGTGTGTGTGTGTGTGTGTGTGTGTGTGTGTGTGTGTGTGTACACATTATAAAGTAACTTCACTTAAGGCCAGGAAAAGACCTTAGAGATCATTCAGTCAAACACTCACACAGAAGACATAATTGGGGTTCGGAAATGGGAACTGATTTCCCAAGGCTATGGCAGAGGTGAGAAGCCACAAAGGCAAGATGGCAGGGAGAAGAGCAATGGAGGCAAGAGATGTTACTTGAAATCCCCGATCTGCCTTAGCCAGCTATCTGGCCTTGGGAAAATCCCTTCATCTCTCCAAGTTCCAAATTCCTCAGTTTCCTCCAAATCAGGTGGCTAGACTCAATCATTCTAGGGACCCTTCCAGCTTGATGAATCTGTGGATTAATGGATTTGGATTTATCCAAAGCCAGTGCTTTTCCCACTAAACAAGCACCTACTAGTGTAGGGAATTACTACCACCATTAAGAAATACCCTGGGGGAGGAGGGCTAAGTTAGGTCCAGAGCCACCCTGGGAGAAAATGACTGTCCCATACTCTTTATAAGTTCAGGATGTGAGGTCAACGTGGCTTCTCCTCCATTCCCACTCTGGCCAATTTAATTCTATGCACTGATGAAATCCAAAGCTCATTATAGTGTGTTAGAAGTGGAAGGGACCTTGGAACACGGAACATTAGAGTCGGAGGGCATCCTAAGGGTGATCTAGAGGTCCTGTTTTATAGAGGTAGAAGCTGAGAGGCCTGCGATGAGAAATAACTGTCACTTAAAGCAAAAAAGAGATCTTAAAACAGAGAACATTAGAGATGGAGAGGAAAGTTAGGGATCTTTCCCATTAGGACTTTCTGTATGCCTAGCACTTAGCACAGTGCCTGAATCATTAGAGGCCCTTAATAAATGCTTATTGCCTGATGGCTCATTTTATAAATGAGAAAGTCGAGGCATGAAGAGAAGAAATGGCTTGCCCACGACCATACAGCTATTTTGTGGAAACAAAATTAGGGGAGAGAGATGCTGCTTTTACCACTGCTGCATACTGCCTCTTCCTACATCCACCCCACCATATTTTCCAAAGTGTTGAAATGACAAAGGAAGGAAGGGAAGGCACCAAAAGAGCCATGTGGGTTAGTTCCTTGTTACATATTTTATTTGTACTTTTCATGGGGTGCGGGTGATGAATTTATTCCCTCCCCATTCCAAGCCACCTCCAATGAGCTTTCCTGTCTCCTGGAACCTTTTAGACTTGTAGAGAAGGTAGCTTGTTGTGGCCTAGAGTAACAGACCCATTTGGGAATGTGTGCTGTCTGCTGGGAATGATTTGGGGGCCATAAATTTTCGACTGCAAAGCAGTAGACAGAGCTTTTCCTAACATTGAAAAGTTTGGACTTGTCTGAAGGGGAACAGTTTCACTGAAGTAATGCGCAGTTCCAACTATTTGTTATTACAAAAGTTGACTTTTTTCCCCCTTAAGGTGGAATCCTCCTCAAATATTATGCTTTGCTCTAACTTGTTTCGTTTTGCATGAAACAAAAATAAAAATAGCCACCTCAGTGTGTGTAGCCTCGTGATTGATCTCCCTTTTCCTCCTCCAGATTCTGAGGAAGAACAAATCTCCTGTTTATGACATCGAGTCTTCGAGTCAGGGAATGTTAAGCATGTCGAGAACATGGGAGGTCATTGATCACTTTTTTGCTTTATGAAGGAGGAAACTGAGGTTCTAGGGAAGAAAGGACTCAATCCAAGTCAGATAGCTACTGGGTAAGTAGATCCCAATCCTCATGCTCAGGCTTCCTGACTCTCAGAGCAGTGCTGGAAAATGCTTCACTGTCCAGATCTCATTCAATAGACTCATTGGGTTTAGAGCTGAAAGGGAGACCTTAGAGATCATTTAGTGCAACCATCTCATTCCCAGAGAAAGTAACTGGGTCCTAGGGAAGTTAGGCGCTGATGCCAAGGTCAGACTAGTCACCCAAAGGCAAGATCTGTATCTGACTCCAGTTCTTTCCAAAATGAGGTCATGCTGTCTGTCTTTCTGTTTAAGAATCCATTAGTGTTGAGATGGCTTGGAGCTGATCTCTCACTCACCTTTGCATCAAGTCAATTGTTTCCAAGTTACTGAGCACAAGGTTTTTGTTGTTTTTGTTGTCATTGACTTGGGTTCCACTCTTCGTGACCCCATGGACCATTGCTAACCATGGGGTTTTCTTGGTAAGGATACTGGATTGCTTTGCCATTTCCTTCTCCAGTGGATCCAATAGATCCTTTCGTCAGGCAGGCAGAGTTTAAGTCGCCCAGAGTAACATAGCTAGGAAGAGCCTAAGGCCACATTTAAACTCAGGTCTTCCTGACTCCAGACCCATGCTCTAACCACTGAGCAACAGCTTCTTCTGCTGAGAATAAGTTAATGAAGTGAAAGACTTATAGAAGGAATATTTAAACTAGTTTTGGTGCCCCCAAAGCACTTTATTTATTTATTTATTTGTTTGTTTGTTTTAGAAACCCTCACCTTCCATCTTGGAGCCAATACTGTGTGTTGGTTCCAAGTTAGAAGAGTGGTAAGGGCTAGGCAATGGGGGTCAAGTGACTTGCCCAGGGTCACACAGCTAGGAAGTGTCTGAGGTCAAATTTGAACCTAAGACCTCCTGTCTGGCTCTCAATCCACTGGGCTACCCAGCTGCCCCCGCCCCAAGCACTTTAAATATACCTATGTGTATGCAAATAGTTGATGTTAACTATTAATCAGTCTTATCTAATTTTGCAAATAGATTCTCTAAGGCAGATATGTCTAAGGTAGGGTATCAGAATATACTATAATTGGTAAATGCAATAGAATATAAAGAGTATTCATTTGAGATTTTCTACATGTGGCCAGCATGGTCCCTTTTCTATTTTCTCTCCTTTTCTATTTGTTTCCCTCATGTCTGATTCTTTGTAACTCCATTTTGAGGTTTTCTTGGCAGAGATACTGGAGTGCTTTGCTGTTTCTTTCTCCATCTCATTTTACAGATGAGGAAACTGGGACAAACGGGGTTATACAGCTAGTGTCTGAGACCAGATTGGAACTCAGATCTTCCTGATTCTAGACACAGAACTCCATCTATTTCTCCACCTACCACTGTTCTGAGGAACTTGGCAGGCAACACTTTGTACTTAGAAGTAATAAAAGTGAATTTCTTTTATATTTGTTCTGTAATTCAATCATCAGACAAATGTACTGAGATGTTTGAGGGCAGAGGAATGTTTACAGCTTTGGGGCATTGTGGTCCATTAGCCCATATCCATGTGACTCATAAAAGTTTGCAATACTTTGCCTAGAGAGCCAACCTGTGAGGTTTTACAGTTCTCTGACCTAAGGGGGACTAGTTGTTGGTACACTAATAAAACATTTTTCTCAGCACATACATGAGTTCAATCATTGTCTCTTCAGTCATTGATCAACTTGAGAGAGGTGAGGCGCAGAAGAGAATCAGCTACACGAGAAGAGGCTTCCACTGGTGCAGATTTGCCTCTGAAGGGGCCAAGAACATCGAGGCTGCCACTCAAGTTGTAAGCTGCCCTGAGCCCACGGGTTTCCTCATGTATGTAATTCCCAGTGAGATTTTCTACAAGGCTTTGCCTATCGTACCCCATTTGTGATTTCATGCATTGACGAGAGAGGATGACTCAGGTTTTGAGGTGGGGTATACTGTACTGATTACTTTTCCATTTTTTAAATATCACGTAACTGTGGCATTATGATTATTCTTGCTTTTGTCTTTTTCTTAAGTAAATGTTTTATGTTTAAGAGCTAATGATGTCATGATTGATTGCTGTAAATGTTGGGATTGCTTTTGTATAAATGGGAAGCACAGTGGTGGAGACTCAGGACTCCTACAATGGTTAGCAGTAGGATTGTAACCCACTCAAATCGGATTACTCCCTAGAACTGTGCAAATGTACAATTTACACTGTAGACCACTAATGGTAGCCTTTCTCTGGGAATCTCAGACTTGCCTTGTGACAATTGGTTGGGATGATCAATCCAACTCTGAGAGAGACATAGGGGTCATACCACATGGGGGCTGCACATATAAAGTGCTTTATAAATCTTAAAGTACCATATAATGAAAAGTAGCTTCACTTAATGGATAGAGGACTAGCTTGGGTGTCAGGAAGATTTGGGTTCAAGTCCCACCTCTGACACTGACCCCCATAACTCTGGGCATGTAACTTACCTTCTCAGTCCTCCCTATCTAGAACACGATAAAAGGAAGTGAGTATGATTTCAAAAAATGAATTGAAAATGAATTTTCCCAAAGTCATGTGTAGCAGTCCACCCCTAGCTATGGGCAAGGGAAACAGTTAGTATGTACAGATTGTCTTAGAAGAGAGCATGCTCAGCATGCTCAGTGTTGCACATGGCTGGGAAAGCCTCTGACCCTTGACCCCAGCTTCTCCCAGGTTAGGCGGGAAAACAGGTTTCTTTGTGCTCACCTGGCTAAGAGAAACCACACCTATACCTTGTCATTGACCAATGATAATCATCCCTATGTATTGTGTATATTTGCATATCAAAGAGATTAAATACTGGGCCACAGCAAGCTCCGCCTCTCTCTTTCACTTGGATCTCAGTTCTCACTGATGCCTGTCCTTGCTGGAGCTTGGCCTCTTCCTTTCCTGATCTACCTCTCCCACCTGGGACCTGGCCTTCAGCCAGGCATTTTCTTTTCTCTATCATATCTCCGACCTGTGTGGTATTAAATTTGGATCACTGGATGGGTACAAGCCTTCAGAGTAGTCCACTGATTGGAGTTTTTGCTGTGGCTCCTTG
This sequence comes from Monodelphis domestica, assembly GCF_027887165.1. NCBI lineage: Eukaryota > Metazoa > Chordata > Mammalia > Didelphimorphia > Didelphidae > Monodelphis > Monodelphis domestica. Next base: position 65,902,369 of record NC_077233.1, read on the forward strand.
ATAATTAATAAGGCCTGGATTTCTGACTCATTCCTGCCACCTCATATCTCTAACTTGACTCCGCCACCCCATCATTTTGTTACCATCTCCTATTTTATAGGTGAGTTTATCCCATTCACATTTGGAGTTGTGCTGATTAAATGTGCATTTCCTTCCATCCTATTCTCTTGTACTTTTCCCTCTCCTTGCTCCTATCTTTCTCTTTATAAATAAAAAGGTGGTGAAAGAGGAGTTTGTGATCTATAAATGAAATGGCCTATTTCCTCTCTGTTATAGTTCTTCTATGTCTATACATACCATTATATTACCCTTTCACATAGGAAGGAATATCCAAATGAAAAAGTCTCCCCCCAAAAAAACTCCCTTTCCTTATCTTCAACACAGAATAGTGATGTAGAGAGCAAAGCCTTGGCCCCAAAACAAGGTCCCACTTTGCGTAACTTAAAGTTATGTGAATTTGAGCATGTTTCTCCCTCTGGATTTATTTTTTTCTACACAAAATGAGAAGTGATATGAAGCAGTAGGTAGAAAACCAGTACTGGATCCAATCTAGCCTCTTATATAGTCCAGGTGTGTGATCCTGGGCAAGTCTCTTAACCTTTCAGCATTCTAGCCAACTATATATATGTTGGAGGGAAGATGCTGATCATCATATATAGAAGGAATTAAGCTCCTTGTCTAGAAATTCACTTTGCCAATGAAATTAATGACCAATCCTTATTCCTATCATTAATTCTAAAACAGAGTAAGATTGTCTGATTCATCAAGTCCTTTTCAACTCTAGAATTCTATGTACTATGAAATATTTGCAGTGACTACAAAGTTCAAATTTTTATGGTAGAGTTTAGGACACCAACACTGATTTGATTTAAATTTAAATATTTTTAAATTTTTAATATTTAAATAATTTAAATAAAATTTGGTGGTGATTCGCTCAAAGACACTGTCTCCAGAGCCCTAGAGTTTTAACTCTGTGTAGTACTTAGTATTTGGCTCTGTGTGGCAGACAAATATTAAGGGTTTGTCTCTCTTGCTGATTAAAGATTTGGTTTTATGTCTACTTTAGTGGTTTTGTATTTTTCCAACTTGACAAAACAATGAAAAATATCAAAGAAAATGAAAATAATGTACACCAAAATGCAGAATGGAGTTAAAGCAGTTCTTAGGGAGAAACTTTTTTTCTTAATATTTTCATCAATAAAGAATCAATTAATTGAGCATGAAACAAAAAGATACTTATGTTTAAAATCCCCAACTAAGCAAAAAAAGTTGAAATTCTGAAAATTAAAGCAGAAATCACTAAAAGTGAAAGCAAAAAGATCTAGTTGAGCTATAAAACTTAGGAATTATTTTTAAAAGAGCTAGCTAAATAAACAGCTAGCTCAGCTGATTTTTTAGAGAGAAGAAAAACATGATTCACATAAAAAATGGAAAAAAGTTTCACAAGGATTTAATAGGAGACAAAAGAAATTATCAGAAACTATTTTGTCCAATTTTATTATAACAAAGCTGATGACTTAGATGAAATGAATATTTTAAAAAATTTTAACTACACAGATTTTTAAAAAAAAAGACAATTTAAATAACAGAGTATCAGAAAAAGAAAATAAGCTATAAATGAATTTCAAAAGGAAAAAAACTACAGCAGAGAATTCTATCAGACATTCAAAAAACAATTAAATTTAATACTATATAAACTATGCAATAATAAGAAAAGAAGCCCCCATCTGATGCTTATCAGTAATAGAAATGTTCTTCAAACTGCAACCAAAACTACAAACCAATATCCCTAATGAACATTACTGTACATGTTTTAAATAAAATATTAGCAAGAACGGTTTGATGACCTTGTTTTATGGAACTCCCAAATTTGTCTTTGCCTTTGGGAACTTGCCTTCAGGGAAGTCCCAGACTGACCCTTGTCTTAGAAACCTTAAATTATCCAATGATCTCAACCAAAATAGAATTAGTAGATATAATTAAATTTTAAGTTCCCTTTAGAACAGTGGTTCTCAACCTTTCTAATGCTGTGACCCCGCAATACAGTTCCTTATGTTGTGGTGACCTCAAACCAAAAAATTATTTTGGTGACTACTTCAAAACTGTAATTTTGCTACAGTTATGTATTCTCATTGCTACAAATCAAACATAATTTAAACATAGTGATTAATCACAAAAACAGTATTTAATTATATGTTGAGAAATATTAATCCAGCAGGAGGCACCCTGAGCGCTGGGGCAGGATGTAAGTCCTGCCTGGGGAGGGGATCTGCAGACGCTGCCTTCTTCTTCCTGTCGTCTCCCTCCAGCTCGAGCTGATGCTTCACTTTGCTGGAGTTACTCGGCTCCACTATCTGCTTCAGGAGTTATCTGCTGGAGGACTCGTTCTTAACCCCTCTGGAGCCAGCACCCGGGTGCTCTCTCTGGGTCTCTGTTTGAGTCTGGTCTCCAGGCAACAGGGTAAATCCATCGCCCCTCATAGGGGGAGGGCTGCTGATAAGTAACTAATATTAGTACAATGTGCAGGCAGCAGGGTCCCCGTTCTTTCCGAGATCTTGCTGTAAAGTAACACGATTCCTCAGTGGCTAAAGCCATCGGAAAATATATATTTTCCGATGGCTTTAGGCGAACCCTGTGTTTTGGTCATTTGACCCCAGCTGGGGTCGCCACCCACAGATTGAGAACCGCTGCTTTAGAAGTTTCTCCCTGAGTATCTAGGCTTCTCCAGGGTAGGTCAGATCCTGGCTGGAATCCTCCTTCCCTTGCCTCCATTTTAGCCAGTGGTTCTCAACCTCTCAATTTGTAGCAATGAGAATACATAATGCATATCAGGTATTTACATTCCAAATCATAACTGTAGCGAAATTACAGTTTTGAAGTAGCCACCAAAATAATTTTTTGGTTTGGGGTCACTGCAACATGAGGAACTGTATTGCGGGGTCACAGCATTAGAAAGGTTGAGAACCACTGATTTAAGCCAATCAAGTGTCATCCAGTCCTTTATTCCCTAGAAGGTATATAGGTTACCAAGTTCTTCAGTTCATTGGAAAATCCCCTTTCTAGGTGCATTTTCCAGGAAATGGTGTTCCCAGAGTTCCAGAACTTGTCTCTATGTGGCATTTTGTGCATGATTCTATGTGGGGGCCATTAAAGCATTGTCTCCCTTGTCTTGATTAAAAACTTATTCTTTCTAACTACTTTGGTGGTTCTGTGTTTTTAAAGATTGACAGGTTCAACAACCTAAAATTAAAGTACATGCTATGACCAGATTGAGTTAATGCTAGAATTTTAGAATTGGTTTAACATAATGAAAACCATACAAATAATAAATTCTCTGTTAACACAAATAATAAAAACCATGGAATTATATAATTAGTTGTTGGAAAAGCTTTTGACAAAATCTAGTACCTGTTTTCATTAAAACTCTAGAAAGCATCAAAATAAATGAACTTTTTATTAATATATTAATAATATGTATTTAAATCTAAGTGCAAACATCATACACACAGAAGAAAAGTTAGAGTACTTTCTAGTAAGATCCAACATAAGTAAAAACTTCTATTATCAACAGTACTGTTTAACGTAGTTAGAAATGCTAGCTGTAGCATTAAGACAAAAAAGAAAAAATCAAGGGAATAGACACAGAGAAAAAACTATCACTTTAGTGGCAGATGGCATGATTACTTCATAAATCCTAGAGTCAACGAAAAGATTTGAAAAAATTAGCAAATTAAGCAAAATTGCAGGATATACAATAAATACACCAAAAATCATCAGCATTTGTCTTTCACCAACATAATTCAGCAGGAAGAGCTAGAAAATAAAATTCCACTCAAAATAACTAAGAAAGCAATAAAATATATGGACATATATCTATCAAGATTCACCCAGGGACTATACAAATTTAACTACAAAATACTATTTTCAGAACTTAAGAGAGACCTATTTAATGAGAAAATATTAAGTGTTGCATTGTATAAGCCTGAGTACCCATGCAAAACCATAATCCCACAGGCAAAAAAAAAATCTGTTGTTGAATCCTTTAGGACAGGTTGTGTCTGACTTGTTGTGACCTCATTTGGTGTTTTCTTGGCAGAGCTATTAGACTGGTTTGCCATTTCCTTCTCCAACTCATTTTATAGATAAGGAACTGAAGCAAACGGGTTAAGTGACTTGCCCATAGTCACACACTTGGTAAGTATCTGAGGCCAGATTTGAATTCAAGAAACTGAGCTCCTAACTTCAAGCCAAGCACTCTCTCTACTGCACTACTTAGTTTCCTATGTTCATGGATAGGTTGAACCAACATTCTAAAACAATAATACTGCCTAAATTAATGTACTTAATATTTAGTGCTATGTTGCTCAAACTAAAAAAGGAATATTTTACAGAGGTAGAAAAAAGTAATAAAATTCATGCAGAGTAACAAAAGGTCAAGAATTTTAAGAGTAAAAATGAAAAGAAAATGAGAAGGAAGGTTTAACAAGTAAGATCTTAAAACTTCTACTAAACTGTAATCCTTAGAACAATTTAGTAGTGGTTTAAAAAAAATGAGAAGTCTATTGGTATAAACAATTTAGATACATAGCACACAAAAGGAAACAAAGGAAACAAAGTAGGAGTATGTTCAATAGCCCAAAGACCCCAGCTGAGAGGAGGGGGAAGATTCACTTTTGACAAAAATTTCTGAAAAAACTGGACAGCTGTCTTGCAGAAATTAAATTTAGACAAATACCTCCCACATTATACTAAAACTCCAAACAGAATCACAATCTAAATAAAAAAGACCACAGTTGTAACAAAATTGAGTAGCAAAAAAGAAATTGTGTTTTGGATAAGGTAAAAATGGGGGGAAATCTTGGAAAGTCAGTTTTTGTCATAAAGGTTTTAAATTCAAGATATGTAAAGAACTGGTTGAAATATTTAAGAGTATGAGCCATTCCTCATACAGTTTTGATGGCTGATTCGCTAAACCATGGATATTTTTTAAAAATAATATATATATTTTTTAAAATCCTTATCTTCCGTCTTGGAGTCAATACTGTGTATTGGCTCCAAGGCAGAAGAGTGGTAAGGGCTAGGCAATGGGGGTCAAGTGACTTGCCCAGGGTCACACAGCTAGGAAGTGGCTGAGGCCGGATTTGAACCTAGGACCTCCCGTCTCTAGGCCTGGTTCTCAATCCACTGAGCTACCCAGCTGCCCCCTTAAATAATATTTTATTTGATCATTTCCAAGCATTATTCATTAAAGACAAAGATCATTTTCTTTTCCTCCCCCCACCCCCCATAGCTGACGCATGATTCCACTGGGTATCACATGTGTTCTTGACTCAAACCCATTGCCATGTTTTGCATTAGAGTGTTCGTTTAGAGTCTATCCTCTGTCATGTCCCCTCAACCTCTGTAGTCGGGCAGTTGCTTTTCCTCCGTGTTTCTACTCCCACAGTTTATCCTTTGCTTATGAATAGTGTTTTTTCTCCTGGGTCCCTGCAAGTTGTTCAGGGACATTACACCGCCACTAATGGAGAAGTCCATTACATTCGATTATACCACAGTGTATTAGTCTGTGTACAATGTTCTCCTGGTTCTGCTCCTCTCGCTCTGCATCACTTCCTGGAGGTTGTTCCAGTCTCCATGGAATTCCTTCACTTTATTATTCCTTTGAGCACAATAGTATTCCATCACCAACAGATACCACAGTTTGTTCAGCCATTCCCCAATTGAAGGGCATCCCCTCGTTTTCCAATTTTTGGCCACCACAAAGAGCGCAGCTATGAATATTGTTGTACAAGTCTTTTTTAAACTATGGATACTTATAACGATTTTTATTTTTCTTCATTTCTTCATTTGAAAGGGAAAGTAGGAGGGACAAAAATTTTATAAATGATATATATTTATATTAAATGAGTTAATAATAAAATAGAAAAAAAGAAGGGAAAATAATAATAATAGGTATTTGATTTGTGCTTCATGTTTTATAAATAAACTTTATATTTTCTATCTTATTTAATCTGTGTTACAACTATGTAGGTACTAGTGACAACCTTGTTTGATGGAATCCCCAAATTTACCTTTGTCCCTTAGAAATTCCCAAACTGACTCATATCCCAGACTGAACAACAAGCCATCAAGCACCCATTAAACACCCTGAATAGGGATGATAGAGGTACTCAAACCTTAAATAATCTTTTGTCTTTGAAGCTTCTCCCATAGAGTATATGATTTTGGGTTTTGGTTTTAAAAGATCATTACAAAAATGAATAATAAGGAAATAGCTTTTGAGTGATAATACATGTATAACCCAGTGGAATTGTTTGTCAACTCCAGGAGGGGAGAGGGAAGATGGAAGGGAGAGAACATGAATCATGTAGCCATGGAAAAAAATTTTAAATTAATTTTTTTTAGAGTGACACTAATCACATTTAATGTCTGTCATTGAAACAGGCCAGGCCCCTCCCCAGTATGTTCAGCAGGAGAGTTCAGTCTCTACCTATTTTTTTTTCCAATTTAAACATTATTTTATTTGGTCATTTTCAAACATTATTCATTGGAAACAAAGATCATTTTCTTTTCCTCCCCTCCCTCCCAACACCCCTCCCATAGCCAACACGCAATTCCACTGGGTATCACATGTGGCCTTGATTCAAACCCATTTCCGTGTTGTTGGTATTTGTATTAGGGTGTTCATTTAGTCTCTCCTCAGTCATATCCCCTCAACCCCTGTAGTCTAGCAGTTGGTTTTCCTCTGTGTTTTTACTCCCACAATTTGTCTTTTGCTTGTGGATAGTGTTTTTTCTCCTAGATCCCTGCAGATTGTTCAGGGACATTGCATTGACACCAATGGAGAAGTCCATCACCTTCAATTGTACCACTGTGTATCTGTCTCTGTGTACAATGTTCTCCTGGTTCTGCTCCTCTCACTCTGCATCACTTCCTAGAGGTTGTTCCAATCCCCATGGAATTCCTCCAGTTCATTATTCCTTTGAGCACAATAGTATTCCATCACCAACATACACCACAGTTTGTTCAGCCATTCCCCAATTGATGGGCATCCCCTCATTTCCAATTTTTTTGCCACCACAAAGAGCGCAGCTATGAATATTCTTGTACAAGTCTTTTTCCTTATTATCTCTTTGGGGTACAAACCCAGCAGTGCTATGGCTGGATCAAAGGGCAGACAGTCTTTTATCGCCCTTTGGGCATAGTTCCAAATTGCCCTCCAGAATGGTTGGATCAATTCACAACTCCACCAGCAATGCATTAATGTCCCAATTTTGCCACATCTCCTCCAGCATTCATTACTTTCCTTTGCTGTCATGTTTAAATTAAATGTTTAAAAAATGTTTTTTAAGTTTCTCCCATTATATCTAGACCTCTCCCATGTAGCCCAGCCCACATTGGAATTCTCCTTCTCTTGTCTCCTTATAATCCAATCAGTTGTCCTTCCTTTCCTTTATTCCCCAAAGTATATATAAGACCCCAAGTTGTTCAGTTCATTGCAATTTTCCATTATAGGCATTCCCATTCATGGTGTGGTTTCCTGGAGACATTTTCAGAGTCCTAGAGCTTGTCTCTCTAATGACTCTGTGGTGGCCAAAGGGTCTCTTCTCCCTTGTCCTGATTAAAGACTTGTTCTTTGTAACTGCTTTAATAATTCTGTATTTTTCCAGAATGACACTAGTTACAATTATCTTCATATTATAGGTAAGGAAATTGGATCTCAGAGAAATTATATCATATATGTAATAAGAGTTAGAATTCAAATTTGGATCCTCCTCACTCCAGGAGCATCACAAAGCAACAATGTATCTCAACTATTCAGATTAAAGTTTACAAAACTACGATCTTCCTACATCAAATCTTTAAGGTTGAGGAAAGAAGTGTTATCTCATTTTTACAAATTAGAGAGCTAAAATAAGTTGCCCAGAATCACCCAACTAGTAAATATCGGGGATAAGATTCAAACCTAGATCTCTCCAAACACCAATTACAGTGTTTTTTCCTATAATATCACAGAGGATTAACCTTGCAGGCAGCTTCCTACTTCTGTGCAGACTAGTCTAGGCCCAAGTTGCCCAGGTACCCAGGGGACTTTCAATCTGGGTTAGGGTAGAAAGATATTGGTATAACAATGAGTTGGCCCTAAGCCAGACTCATTCAGGAAGTCATTGATACCTCCTGCCCCTGGTACCTTCTCTTCCTTTATTTTTGAGTCATGGGAACCAGAAGCCTGAATCAGCTTGGGAGGCATTAAGACTGAAAGATTTGGCACAAGAAAGACTCTGGGGCTGAGGGACTGCCTTTGATTATTACCTAAGCTATCCAAACTTTAACTCAATTAAATTTAGATACATTGCCCCTGAGCTATGAATGAGTGAAAGAAAAAGGGTTTTAAAGCAGGCTCTAAGTGCCAGACATTGTTCTAAAGGGCCAGGGAGGCAACTAGAAAAATCTAGACATCCTCTCCTCTCAAAGGATTCACTTTCTAATTGGGAGAGAGAATATATATATATATATATATTTAAAAAAGTTAATCTAAAGGAAGAATGAGAAAGGCAAGAAGTCCAAAAAGTACAAAAGCAAGGCTGATGGTAAGACCCAAAGATTCTTAGGTAACATCAATAGATCCACTGAGGTCTCAAGAGATATTCAAAGATTAGAAACAAGGCAGATAGAAAGATACTTGAGGAGGCAGTGATTGAAGGGGAAATGTAGTCAAATGGTAGTAGGAGATAAAGTGAAGAAAGTGGGGGGGGGGGAGCACCCAGTAGTAAAAATCTTGCCTGTAGGGTGGTCTAAATGATGATTGTACCCCATAAATAGATAGTGCAGTCCATTGGTGTACTCTGAGAATAATTTTTTTAAACGCCCTTACCTTCTTAGAAATGATGCTAGAAATCAGTTCCAAGGCAGAAGAATGGTAAGGGCTAAGCAATTAGAATAAGCGTAATTTGCCTAGGAAACATCTGAGCTTACATTTGAACCCAGAACCTCCCATCTCCAGGCCCAGCTCTCTATTCACTAAACCACCTTCACCTAGCTTCCTCAGAATCAGTTCTAATAGAAAGGCTCCTTTGCACTGTTATGCACATTCTCTTATCCAGAGGATATCATGCTAGAACCATGGACAGTTCTAAGATAGAACCACTATCTACCAGGCTTCCTCCCCTAGTTTTGGTTAAATTTTTCCCTGAAAAGCAAGGAAGCTAGGCCACAGAATCTGTTAGAAGGATCTCAGAGGCCATTTAATCCAAAGTCTGAATAAGAATCCTCGAAGAATGGTCATTTAGTCTATTGTGGCCAAATTAATCCAAGCCAATTTCCTGAGTATCAGCTGAGTTGTGTCCCAAGAAGTCATTCTGAGCTGAGCCATTCTATACCACCCAAAGAGCAGGGTCCTTTCTAGCCAGGCCATTTTTATCCAGGCCAGGCTATGAAAGGCTGAAGCAAGCTACGTAGCTTTGAACTCTGCAGAGGTCAGAAGTAATGGTAAATGCTACTCTTCCTTCAAGGCATGGCTCAATGCCACCCTCTATTTCTGACTCCCTAGTTGCTAGTGCCCTCCCCTTTTCTTCCAAATTATTTTTATAGACTTTAAATATGTTTTGTATTTACTTATCCAAGGTTCTTTTGCTCCCCACTCCTACCATCCTGAAATGGAGGCTTCTCAAGGGCAGGACTAGTTCTAGTTTTTTTTCTTTTGAATCCCTAACGCCTATCCTGGTGTGGTTATACAGAAGGCCCTTAATAAATGCCCACTGGGTGGGTGGATGAACAAATGAACTGAGGAATCTCTAGGAGGAGAAGCCACTTTGCAAACATTCCCAGAGCTGTGGGTGAGCTATTAATAGGCTGATGATTATCCTCCCTCCCACCCTCTCTCCCTCCCTTCCTCTCCCTGCCCCCTCCTCCCCACCCCCACCCCTATTGGGAGCTAGATCTCTTAGTGTGCCTCCCTGACTTACAAATCTCCTGGAGGCTGTGGAGGGTGTTTTGTTCCTTATTAACACCTCCCTTTCATATTCAAATCTGTGCTAAGTGTTCCCAGAATCACACATCAAAACTGCATTTCCCCAGAATTTATGGCTTGATTGTTTATTGTTCCGGGGCAGGGTGACTGAGTGAGCTCATTAGGGGGTTTGTGATGTTAATTCCCCCTCTTCTGTGCCAGGCTGGGCTGGGGGAAGCTGGGTGAATGTAGCTGGCAGCCTCTTGAAGGTGCCCCTCCTCCAAGCCCACCTCCTCCTGCCAAGGGCCCTGGGGCCCCCAGCCCAGGCTGCCACTCATATAGGACTATAAATTTAGAGCTGGAAGTGGCCTTTGACCAGATTCTCTTTTTTAACAGATGAGGAAATTGAGGCCCAGTGAAAATATGAACCTTGTCTGGGGTTAGTTAATCAACAAACTTTTTTATTTAAGTATGCTGGGCACTGTGCTAAGTCTTAGAGATACAAAGAGAAGCAAAAACATAGGCCCTGCCTTTGAGGAACTCATTCTAATGAGGGACCTATTAACTATATACATTCCGTGTAAATTCATGTAAATAAATACAGTGTAAATAAAGGGATGGTAGTCACCCAGGAAGGGACTGGGAAAGGATTCCTTCCGAAGATGGGATTTGACTAGTGTGTGGAGTGATAAAGGATTCCTAGAATGATAGAGCGACCCTCGACACCCTCCTCTGATTGGTAGGATGTCCTACTGGTCATTCTGGTGTCCTCCCCAGGGGAGGGACAATGGGATGAGCCTCTGCCAGCTTCTAAGCCTGAAGAGATAAGAAGGTGACAATAAAAAGCAGAGAAGGTCCAGATGGGGAGGAGAGAGATTTGCAACAAGAATTTGGGTTTGTGTGCCACCTTCCAAACCTGTTGAGATTTGGCAGGGTTGAAACACCCTGGCTGGTCCACAGGATGGCCTTGGCTGTGTTGTGGGAGAGCTATGAGGTGAAAATGCCAGGTTCGGGACAGGTTACCCTTTGCAAGAATGCAAGACTCCAAAACAGCTTTAAAATAAAAAGAGGAATTTATTCATTTGGAAGTCATGTGGAAATGGTGAGGGAGGCAGTATACAGGTGGAACACTGCCTCCTCAAGGAGATAGGGCATGGGGATTTTGTACCCTTTTGACAACAGGGACTATGTGACTAGAGAAAGGACGATGATGACATGTTACTGGGTCTCTGGAAACTGAGATGGGTCATGTGGTTAGGTTCTATGCCCCAAAGTCAAAAGGGGGTGAACTGTCCAGTTTAGAGGATAATCAGATATCTGGGGTATAAAATAGATGTTTATCAGAAGCAAGTTGGGAAGTGCCTATATGTGCTCATCAAGAATGAAGGTAGAGGCCAGAGAGACTCAGTCACCTTCCCGAGCACTGTAGGGATGCAAGGATGAGCCAGTCTCTTTTTGTACACTGATCTGGTATACAATCTGGGGTTTGGGGGTGTCTAGGGGAAGCCTGTACCCCCATATCAGCTGGTGAGCCCAAGATTTGAGTGACTAGTGTTCTAGGTTGCAAAACATCTCAGACAACACACAGGTTGCCCAACTCTGGACTGGTGAGTGAGAGTGAGCAAACTAGGGGCTGATGCATAAGACATCTCAGGGGAGACACAGGCTGGATAGGTGAGTCTGAGAGTGAGTGAATCAAGGAGGTCAGCTTGCAAACCTCAGGATTAAGCAGCCTAGTGCCTGTCCATGGGGATTTGGCAGGGTTCTAGATGATGCCTTGATTTCAATACAAGATCAAGGAACAGGCCAAGGAAATCCAAAGAATCACAAAAGCAATGCTTGTCTCCTCCATAGAGTTCTGGGAGGAGCAGACTCAAGGTTGTTTAACCCTTTCTTGTTTTGTTTTGTTTTTTTAAGTCCAGTGCTGGTCCAGTGCTTATGTGTTGTAAGTGATTTTATGTGTTTTAAACTTGTTTGGCTCTCTCCCCAGCATTTATATGGGGGAATGTTTGGAGGACAAAAGAGGCCAGTGGCTTCCCTGTCCAAGATCCTGAATCCATGACCAGAGGGTGGCTTACATGCATCTAGGCTGTGGCTGCCTGGTTGGAGAACAGAAATTGGTCCTGAGCTAGTAGGAGAAAGAAGGGGACTCTGGCTAAGAGGACTGGGTTCTGATACAATGGATTGATCCCAGTCTGAAAGATGCCCTTCTAGGTTCTCCTAGCAAGATGCAGCTATGAGGATGGCTGAAGAAGGATGGAACCACTACACCTGAGTAAAGGGGCCAACAACTCCGCTTGTCTCCTGGACAGCTGAGGCTTTGGAGGGACAACCCTGAAAGTGACATTCAGAAGGACACTTGTGACTGGTGATGACACTGGACTGATTGTCTTTGGACTGGGAATTTGTGAACTTCTAGACATTTTAACTTGCATTGTTTATGAGTTTTAAGGGGAAATTGAGGCAAGTGAGAATAACACATCTTTGAAAATAAAAAAGTGGGGTCTGCATGGGATCAAAGTGAGTGTGCTAGTCTCAGAATGAGCATTTAGCTAATAAAAGCTAGTTTGTTACATAGAAATGGGTTCGAATCAAGAACACATGTGACACCCAGTGGAATCACACGTCGGCTATGGGGGGTGGGGGGGAGGAAAAGAAAATGATCTTTGTCTTTAATGAATAATGCTTGGAAATGATCAAATAAAATATTATTTAAAAAAATTTTTTAAAAAGCTAGTTTGTTACTTTTTTTGTTGGTTGAGGAGTCCAGGATAGGCTTGGGAGGGAGACTGATGAAGGACAGAAGGGCCAATGAACAGCTCAGTTGCTTCCCTTGCCTCACCTGAGTTGGGTTGGAAGCACAGATGTTTTGATTTGTAGGTCAACACTTGAAGGGGAGGGGGAGGAGTCTTGGGCATATATTGACTTCTTGCTTCCTAGTTAGTCAGCACTCCTTAGGCCATCAATGGAGTGCTCTTTTTCTGGAAGGGGAATAAACAACTGCCTTCTGACTCCAGTTCTGTTTGAGTGAGTGGGACACTAGTGCTCATTTCTGCGGGAGGCGCTTGTATCTCACATATATTGGTGTGGGGTAATTGTGCTCATTTTTTAGCACAATTTCTATCCCACACAACTGGTCTTGTAAAAAAAAAAAGATTGAAATGAGGAGGGAGAGGATTAGAGGCATAGCTGACAGCTCATTCTAAAGCATGGAGGACAGAAATAAGGGAGCAGCAGGAAGACCAGTATTGCTGGATTAGAGAATATGCAGAGGACAACTAGGTGGCACAGTGAATAGAGTTGGGCTTGTTAGAGATACTAGCTGCGTGGCCCTGGACAAGTCACTTAACTCCATTTGCCTCAGTTTCCTCATCTGTAAAATGAACTGGAGAAGGAAAGGGCAAACCATTCCAGTCAGTATCTTTGCCAAGAAAATCCCAAATGGGGTCACAAAGAAGACTACTGAAAGGACTGAATAAGAAAAATATGCAGAAGGGAGTAAAGTATAAGGAGACTGAAAATGTAGGAGGGGATTAGGTTGTCAAGGACTTTAGAAACTAAACAGTATTTGTTATTAGAGGTAATAGGGAGCCAATAGAATTAATTGAGAAGGACTTGCATGATCAACCCTGTATTTTTGGAAGCTCTGTCTGACAGTTGAGTGGAGAATAAACTGGAGTGGGAAGAGACTTGGGATTGGAAGACCAACCAAAAGACTATTTATGAAAGTCAAGGCAGGAGGTAGTTAGTGAGGACCTGCCACAGGCTGTTAGCAGGGGCTGAGAAAAAGGAGCGTACTGGACAGATGTGAGGGAGTAGGAGACAGTGGCAGGATTTGAACCCCATTTGAACTTTGTACAGTGTGAGAGAATCCTGGCTTTAGAGTCCCATCCTTTGACTCCAAGGCCAGGGTTCTCTCACACTGTACACAATTTCTTTTCCTTTAGGGAACTGATCTTGAAACCCCCAAATTACAAGGAATCTACATGTTGACAAGGATCAAAGGATTTAAGAATGGAAGGAACCTGAGAGATCACCTTGCTGTCAGGCAGCTTCATGTTCAAAAAAGGAAAGGGCAGCCTAGAGAGCTTAATGACTTCCCTAAAATCACAGGAAGCGGAGTTGAGATTTCAGACCAATCAATAAAAATAATAGTTCATATTTATCTCGTGATTAGGAGTTTACAAAGCCATTTCCTTCCAATAACTGGGTAAAGTTGGATATCATGAGAATATTGTGACAGCTGCTGTGCTCCACTAGTATCATCTACAAGCCAGGAGAACTAGGAAGACATTAGCTCACAGGGTGGGCTTTCTGTAGGGAAACCTAAGGGAAGAAATATGATGGTTTTAACCTGCTTCATGGTAGGAAATCTCTGTCTTGATGAGTTTTTTTTGGACCCATGAGTTGTCTTCTCTAACCAGCTTTAGTCTAAAAATCATATTCTGGTGCCCCTAACCTGGTGCTAAAGCACTGGAATTCCTGCTCTGCCTCCCTTAGTCCTACTTGCCTCTTCCTGATTGTTAAGGCAACCAAAATTATCTGAAGATCCATTGATAGATATTGCTGCCAATTATACAATAAATGACACAGAGGGATGACAAAGACTATTCTGTTATGTTCAGCAAACAGTCACTGTATGAAAACACTGGTGATCCCCAAGAAGCGACTTAAGCAACCTTATGTACTTTTTGGTTACACAAGTGGGATGGGTACACTGGTAAGTAAGGGAAGACGATGATTTAAAGACCAAAGAACTGGGAGCAGAGGGGGAAGATCTGTATCAGCTAAAGCAGGAAACTAGCTGGAAAACACCACAGTTATAACTGGTATTAAACTGAAAATATAGAGATAGAAAGTAGGAACTCACCAGTTAATACCAGGGCCATAGTTGATATCTCAGCTTGATTTTGTAGGCTCTATCTAGTTATTCAACCTGCCTGTCTTAGATAAATGGAGGTTATAAAGTTGAGTTAGAAATTCTCTTATCTCAGTGAATACTACTAAGGGTGGGAGGTGGGGGGAGGAAGAAATGGGAATAGGGCTGGACTATTTCTAGGTAGCCCCAGTCACTTTAGTTCCCCGATCATCTCATTAGCCATGGTGATGTGTATCTTATAGGTCTCACACCTTCATTTCCAGTCCTAGAATCATTTCAAATCAATACTGACATTCGGATCAGAAAGACTGTATCAATCTACTCTGTGTCTCCACTGACCATCCCTGAACTTTCCAAACAAAAATTCTCCTTGACCACCATTCTCCAGATGTTATCTCCCCCTATTAGAATGTAAGTTCCTTAAGGGCATCAACTATATTATTTTTGTATTTATTTCCCTATTATTTAACACAATGCTTGGCAATAAAGTACACACTTACTACTTTTTATTCATTCATCCATTAAAGGACTGACTTAAAACCCTATAAGGTAGCCATTATAAATATCACTAGACCTATTTTACAGAAAAAGAAACTGAGGTTTAGGAAGATGGAATAATTTTCTACCATACAGTAGAGTAAGGACTTGAACTGAGGTCCCCTCAGCCAAGAGCTCTTTTAATTATATCCTACTTTCTTGTGTTGGATGAGTCTCTGTGAGAAAGGTCTGTCTACTTCCCACCTTAAAACTGGAATTTCCCTCTTTTCTTATCCTAAGCTTATGTAATTAGAGGTACAGGGTACTGGAATCAGCTGAAATAATAGCTGACATTTGTATGGTCTTGCAAATATTATCTCATTCTGCCCTGACAGAAACTTTCTGAGGGAGGAGGTGCAAATACAATTATCCTCATGTTAGAGATGAAAACGTGGAAACCAGGAGAGGAAATGACTTGCCCAAGGCTATATACTGTACTAAGGAGCTAGAACTGGAACTCAAACCCAGTTTTCCCACCTTGAGGTCCAGTGTTCTTTTCATTGGAATTCTGGCTTAGTGTTTTCCAAGATACAGAAGAATTAAAAGCCACAACTCCACCCCCTTGAAAAGCTTTCAACTTCCTTTGAAGGAGACAAGACTCTTACAGGTGAAACAATTACAGAACAATACAAATTAGTTTATATATAAGTGGAAGATTAGGTAGAGCCTGGGAGTGAGAAAGGAACATAAGATTCAGAAGGAAAAGAAATCTTAGAGCTTTCTAGCCCAATTCATTCATTTTATAGGTAGGAAAGTTAGTCCTTGGGAAAGGAAGCCATATGCCAAGAACACATGGGGCATTTGGGACAGGACCAGGACCAGGACCAGAACCTCATGTCTCCTGCTTCAGTGCTCTTCTCCAGTGAGTTAGGAAAGAGCTCCTGGGAGAGAGGATAGAGAAAGGTAGTACAAGTGAGTGTGACAGGAATAGTAAAGTTGTCAAGGTGGAGCAAGCTTCCCTAGCTGCAAAATATCACAGATCTAGGGCTGAAAGGAGTCTTAGAGGCCATCTACTACAACCCCCTTATTTTGCAGATGAGCAAACAAACTGGAAGTGGTTTGTCCAAAGTAAAAAGAGTTAGTAATAGAGATTGAATTTGAACCCAGAACCTTTGATACCAAAACCAGGTTTCTTTCCATTGCCTCCTATGATGGTACTTACCCTATCCACTCAGCAACAATAATAATGGCTCACTTGTTTAACATGCTTATTTTCCTAGACCTTTAAAGCATTGTGTATGGTGTTGGGGTGATTCAGAAATGAATTAATATGACAGAATCCCTACCCAGCATACCTGTCATCTTACAGTCAAATAGTGGGTATGAATACATATATAATATAACTAGAATACAAACCAAAATATGAGGTAGGCCAAACAAAGTATGACGAGGGTGCAAAGAGGAAGGGATAACTTTGGCTTTGTGAGATCATGGGAGGTTTCATGGAGAAGGTGAGGTTTGAGATGGGTCTTGAGGGATGGATAGGATTCCTGTAATGAACGGAAGGATGAGTCAACCTACAGAGGCAGGGCATGCTGGGAGACCATACAAATGCAGTCTGGCCAGAGCTTAGGGGACATGTAGTGAGGCATGAAAGGTAAGTTGGGGCTAGTGCATAAATATGGTACTCTTAGCAAAGCACTTTCCTCACAATGGCAACAATAGAATTACCAGTAGTGTATAATTTTTTTCCCTTGTTTTATGTGTAAATCTGTGACTTCATCCTCATAGGGAACTTCTGGTACAGAAAACCCCTCCCACCTTGCAGGTTGACTGCTACCTCTTCTTTAGTTGGGTACTTATAGTACTAGAAGATGGTAAGTTTAGAGCTGCAAGGACAAAGATGTTCACGTGGTCAAGCATCCTCCCTTTACAGTAGAAGAAACTGAGACCCAGGGAGCTTAAGAGACTTGCCCAAGATAATATAGGTAGTAGGCATCAGGGTCAGCATTGGAATCCATGTCTCCTTACACCATGTTCAGAACTCTTTCTATTCCCCTATACTGTGTCTTTTGTGCAGAGCCTTGAATGCCAGGATGTGAGTATTTCATTTTATCCTGTAGGCAATGGAAAATCTGGTGGCAGTTCTTTAGGGGCATGTGGATAAGCCTATTTGACATCACTTTGTAACCTGGGTTTGAAAGCCTGCTTTACCAAAACACTGAAAACTCAGTTTCCTGTGTGTCTGTGCCAAGCCTCTAGCCCGCCTCCCTCACCCTGCAAAGGTCTTGTCATCTTCTTCAGGCTCCTCAGCTGCCTAAGGCCAATGCCTGGCTGGACTATCCCAGCTGCAGTTCCCAGTGGGTCCCTAAGGTTCCCTGGCCCTTGCTGACCCTCCATTTCCTTTCCCGGGGTCCCAATGCTCCCGTGGGGGCCTAGGGCAACTACAATGGGAAGAACTGCTTGAAGATTTGGTTACTGAAGGGAGGGAGAGTCCAGTTTCCCAGAACAATGAGAGGGAAATGAAATACTGATAGCTGACACACCATCTGTCTAAACAATAGGCACTTCTTGTCCAAGGGCCGCTGGGCTGGATGGCCGGCTGAATGTTTGTCTGTGCACCTGCGGCTCTCACAGAAGGATGCTTGCTCCTTCCCCAAATATTTATATAGCAAATTCTTGTGGGCCATGGCTCTGCATTCCACTGCATCCAAATGGCAATATTGCTGCTGTGAAAGTAGCTTGGTCAGGATGTCTTCTTCAGCTTGGTTAGAGAGCCCTGCAGCATCAGGCATGGGAAAGGCAAAGAGGGTCTAGGCAGAAAGGAAACTTGCCTCTTCCGTAGACCCTCCATCTGCTCAGCTCTTCTGCTTTGGAGATTATAAGAGGTTCTCAAAGACCATGACAATGCCGTGCTCACTGACTTTGCACCTTGGAAACTAGACAAACTTCAGGTAGAAGTCCAGAGAGTATGTCTGCTGTCCAAGGTCCAGGCTAGCTCTTTTGTTTGTTTGTGGCTATCCATTCCATTTTATTTAGACTTCATTCATCAATGAAGACCCACTGTAGGCAAAATACCAGAGGCATCTGAACAGGAATTGGAGGAAAAGTTCCCCAATGGCTAACATGGAGTTCAACCTCAGAAATGATTAGCAGCACAAATGTACTCACTTTCTCAATCAATTTTTGAGAAGACTCACCACCAGGATGGTTGCAGGGCCAGCAATACATTTATAGCTTCAGTGATTTCTAAAGCTCATCTAACAGTCATGGGTTTGCAATCTGGGTCATGAAGGAACTGGCAAAATCTCACTTTTTAAAAAGCTGATGTAAGTAATAATTATAATCACAATAACCTGACATTTATTTAACAATCTCCAGTTGTAAAGTACTTTATGTACACTATGGAAATTGGCCAATTAGCATTGGCTTTGTATTTGAAGGACCTGGATTTAAATGCAACCTCTGCCAGGACATTATTGATCTTGTACAAGTCACTTAATTTCTCTGGGTCTCAGTTTCCTCACCAATAAAAGAAGAAGATTGGACTAGATGGCCTCAGAGACTCATTCCAACTCTGTAAGCCTATGAACCTACGTCATTTGAGCCTCATAAGAACATAAGAGGTTCCTATCAACCTTCAGTGACTCTCACTGTCTAACAAATAACATTTAAGCTACCAACATTAGCATTCAAGGCTCACCACAGTTTGGCCTAGCTTTATCTCATACAACTTACCCTTCATGTGTACTATGATCTAGCCCAGCATTGGTGAACCTTTTTGATACCTCATGCCCAAATTGCAACTTCAAGCTGCCTCTGAGCAGAGGAAGGAAGTACATTCACCAACACAAATCTAGTCAAGCTATATTGCTTTCCATCTCCTGTTTTCACTTTGCCTTCCTATTCTCATCTTGCTATTTCCTGACTTTAAGCTTATCTCTTTCTTTTTTTTCATCATGGTAATTAATTTATAGATCTTCCTCCTTCCCTTTAGATTTTCAGCTACTTTATAGAAAGGTTTGCATCTTTTCTTTCTTTTTACCTCAGCATCTAGCACAATGTCTAGTGTTGAATTGAATTGATTGAGGCAATTGTGCAAGCACTATCTTCATTTTACAGATGGGGAAATTGAGACCAGTGGGAATAGGATTGGTCACAGAAATATAATACTGTATTTATAGCAGAAGAGAAAAAAAAATCATAACTTGAAAAGCCCCAATTTTAGTGATAGATGAAAGAAAATTCAAACCTAACTTACAGCTTTAAATGTGAATAGATTGAACAATCCATTCAAATGAAAAAGAATGACAGATTGGATAAGAAAATAAAGTCCCACAATATTGTTTACAAGAAACACATTTAAAAAGCAAAAGCATACACAAAATAAGACTGATGGAATGAGAGGGAAATTTTACTGTGAATCTAAAAAAGCAAGAGTTGCCACCATGCTAACAGACAAAGCAAAATAAACATTCAAAAGATAAAAAGAGATAAACAAGGAAAGTATATTAGGTTGAAAGGAACCATAGACAATAAACAAATATCAATAATAACTTGTACTCTCCAAATGCCTTAGCATCAAAATTCACTAAAAAAATTATCTGAGTTTCAAGAAGACATAGAAAGAACATAATAGGGACACAGATAACTTCAATATCCTTCTATCAGTTTTGGATAAGTCTAATAGAAAGATAAACAACAACAACAACAAAAAGAAAATGTTGATCTTAACAAACTTCTGGAGAAACTGGAGTTAAAAGATTTATGGAATCTTCTAAATGGGACAGCAAAAAAATGTATGTGTTTTTCTGAACCATATAGAACTTTTATAAAAATGACCAGGTAGTAGGACAAAGAGATAGTTCAAAGAAATGCTAAAAGGCAGAAATCACCAATATATCCTTTACAGACCATAATTCAATAAGAATAGAAACTGATCCAGAGATCACAAACAAAGGATACAGAACAAAATGGAGATATAATAGTGAAATATTAAGAAATAAGTGGACTAAAAAACAAATTAGATAAATAATTGTAGCTATGTAAAAAGAAATGACAATGGTGAAACAATATATCAATATATCAAAATTTCTAGGATACAGCTAATGTAGTTTCCAGGGGGGTAAAATCATATCCTTGCAATCATACATTAACAAAATAGAAAAAGAGAAGTTTAATGCATTTAATATGCATTTTTTAAATTAGAGAATCAACAAATAAATGTAAAATGAACACAAAAGAGGTTATATTAAAATAAGCAGGGAAATAAATAAATTGGAAGCAAAAAAAAGAAATAAAACTAAAAGCTGTTTTTTGAAAGGACTAATAATTTTGATCAATTTTAACTAATCTGATTTAAAAGAAAAAGAAAATGAAACCAATAAAACACAAATGAGCAAGATGAAATCATAGAAAACGAAAAAATTTAAAAAGAATAACCAGGACATATTATTCAATTATGTGCTAAAAAAAATCCTGGGAACACAAAAGAAATAGAGGATGTGACAAGGAAATCACTTTAAAAGATTGATATATATTAATTTAAGGTCGCCAAGGAATTCAGCTATGTAATTCCTAAATGAAAACTCAAGTCAGCAGTCAACCTTTTATGGAGTTTAATTACAAACAGGAGGAAGAAAGGTATTAGAGATAGAGAGAAGGAGAGCGAGAGAGAGAGAAAGAAAGGGGAGAGAAGGGAATAGGGCTTAAATATCCCTTCTGTTTAGGCTGGGCCAAAAGGCCCAAGCCCTTAGATAGCAGAGGCAAAGAAAAGAGATCAGTCCCTTTCACTCACGTGACCAAAATGGAGAAACAGTCTCAGGGGCCTCCACCTCCAGCTTCCTTCAGAGCAAACTCCTCAAAGCACCACCTCTCAGAGCAAAAACCTCTCCAACCCAAAAACCCTCAGTCCTCAGACCCCTCTCTCTTTAAGGAAACCATCCAAGTTCCCTCCCCTCAGTTTGCACATCTACCAATCACTGTCCATGTCTTCCCTGTGCCAATGGTGGCTCTAGCTTAACCCAGGACTGCCCAGAGGTCTGTGGCTTTGCACATGTCTGTTGAAGGTCATATTCTCAAATAATTAAATCTTGATCCTTTGCTGCAGCCCTTCCTAAATCCTGTTACCCTGAGCAGGGTGGAGATTGGAAGTTCCAAGATCTGGTTCTGTCATTCCAAGTCTCTCTATTGTATCAATTCTAAAATCAATCATGACTCAAAGAACTTCCTGTTCTATGCTTAAGCATACGTCAAAACCCTTTCCATTGTTCAGCAAAAGGTTTCTGTCCTAAAGTAATCTTAAGAAGGGAGGAGGAGGAACCTCCCATGCCAATGGAGTTCACATTCCAATAGAGTTCCCACTATCAATAGGAAATTTTTCAAGTATGAAATTTCCCAATGGTGAAATTTCCAACATTTATAAGTCTAAGAAAATTTAAGGGTTACAAGGAATATCTTAAAAAATATAAATACTCACATTATCATAAGACCAGATAGAGATCTTAAATAACCCAATCTCAGAAAAGGAAATAGAGTTACCTATAAAGGGACTACCAAAGGGGAAGAAACTGGATATGATGGATTCATAGCAAAATTCTATCAAACTTTTAAGGATCAGTTATTACTCATATTTCATAAATTATTCTTTAAAAATTGAGAAAGAACCCTATCAGTATTATTTTGTGAAAAAAATATTGTCCTAATGTCTAAAAAACATGGAAATATAGAACATAGAAGGAACACTATAGGCTGATTTAATTCAGGAATATTGATTAATTTTTTTAAGTAAAATATTATCAAACAGATTATAGAGATTTGTCCAAGAAATCATTTATTGTGAGCAGGTAAAAGTTATACTAGGCTTACAGGGATGGTTCAATATATATATTATAATATATAAATTATATTAGTTATATATTATATAACTATATAAAATATAGTTAATATATATTAATGTATCACTAATCATATTAAAACTAAAAACATACTAAACTGTACAATCATCTCAATAGATGCAGAAAAAGCCTTTGACAAAGTACAATGCTCTTTTATGCTAAAAACCCTATAAAATATGGCATAGAGGGACCTTTTTTAGTATTATATAAAGAATTTATCTAAAATCTAAAACAAGTTTCATACACAATGGTTATACACTATATCTTTTCTGAATGAATACAAAAGTAAAGAAAAGATGCCCACTCTACTTTTTTATATAGATTTTTGATATTTTTTGATATAGAACTGGAAATGGTGGCAATAGCAATAAGACAAGAGAAAGGGATTAAAGGAATAAAGATCGGTAAAGAAGAAATGAAACTACAACCATTTGCTAATTATATGATAGCTTACTTGGAAAAGCCCTAGGGAAATCAGCAAATATAATAACTACAACAATTAATACCTTCAGCAAAGTTACAGATTTTAAAATAAATCCTCAAAAATCAATAGCATTTCTATGTAATAAAAATAAAACACAAGAAGCAATCATAGAAAGAGAAGTCCCACTTAAGAAAACTACAAATACCTAAGAATCAACCTCCCAAGTACACAAAAATTTGCATAGATTCTATGAAAAAGCATTTCTTATAGAATTAAAGAACAACCTAGATAGCTGAAGGAATATTTAGTGTTCATAGCTAGGCCATGCCAGTATCATAAAAATGACAATATTACCAATGGTAATTTATACTTTTAAAAAAACCTTACTTTTCATCTTAGAATCAATACTGTCTATTGGTTTTAAGGCAGAAGAGTGATAAAGGTTAGGCAATGGGGGTTAAGTGGCTTGCCCAGGGTCACACAGCTAGAAAGTATCTGAGACCAGATTTGAACCTAGGCTCTTCCATTTCTAGACCAGACTCTCAATCCACTGAGCCACCTAAGTGCCCCTGGTAATTTATACTTTTAAGGCTATACCACTCAAATTATCAAAAGGATACTTCATAGAGCCTAATAAAATAATAACAAAATTCATTTGGGAAAAATAAAATACCCAGAATATCAAGGAAAATTATGAAAAGCAAGAATGAAAGGATAATTACACTTTCTAACATCAAATTATATTTTAAAGCAGTAGTCATTAAAATCATCTGCAATTAGTTCAGGAATAGATGGATAGATCAATGGAACATTAAATAAGAGTAATTCAGAAATAATATAACTCAATAACCTAGTGTTTGGTAAAGTGGAAAACATAAGCTAACCAGGAAAAAAATTCTCAACTTGACAAAAAACTCTTTAGGAGAACTGGAAAGCTACCTCTTTCAGAAGCCAGGCAGAAATTAGGCTTATTACATCTTATACTATACTTCACAATAATTTCTAAGTGGATACATGAGTTTAACATTAAAGATCATATTATTAAAAATGTAGAAAAGAAACCAATCACATATCTCTCATAGTTATGGGCAAGGGCTATAGTCTTTTTAAAATTGTATTTAATTGATTAATTAAGAGAATTTTTCCATGGTTACATTATCCATGTTCTTTCTCTCCCCCCCTCCTGTAGCCAATGACAATTCCACTGGGTTTTACATGTGTCATTGATCAAGATCTATTTCCATATTATTGATATTTGCACTTGGGTGATCTTTTAGTTTACATCCCCAATCATATCCCCATTGACCCATGTGATTAAGCAATTGTTTTTCTTCTATGTTTCTACTCTCACAGTTCTTTCTCTGGATGTGGATAGAGTTCTTTCTCATAGGTCCCTCAGAAATGGCAAGAGCTATATTCTTAACCAAACTAGAGATAGGGGTAATTACAAAAGGTTAAATGGCTAACTTTCATTACTTAAAAAAGGAGAAGTTTCTGCTTAGACAATGTTAATGCATCTAGAATAAGAAGGGAAGTGTCCAAAGAAGAAAAATCTTTTTACCAAATTTCTATGACAAGGTTTTTATTTATCCAAGAAAAATAAACAATTAAAATATGAAGGACTAATAGCCATTCCCTCAATAGACAAATGGTCAAAGTATATGAATAAATGATTCTCAAAAGAAAAATATTCACAACCACATGAAAGAATGGTCCAATTATTAATAGTAAGCAAAATGCAAATCAAAACTACTCAGGTTTCACCTCATTCCTTGCATATTCACTAAATGGCAATGGCATTGTTGGAGAGGCTGCATGCACACTAACACATTGTTGGTGCATTGACCATCTTAGAAAACAATTTTGAATCATACAATTAGAGTCACTAAAATATCCATATTCTGTACCAAGTGGCTTAAAACTAAAGGATTCCATTGATAAGAAAAAAAGTCTTCATATACTACAAAATATTTATAACAGTGATTTTTGGTCATAGTTTTAAAATTGTGGGAAAATTAGATGCCCATCAGTTTAGAAATAGCTAAACAAATTGTGGTTCATGAATGAAATGGAAAACGATAAAAATATATCATGAATACAGAGAAAAATAGAAATATTTATATAGTAAGTATAGTAAAGTGCATAGCGAGGTAAGCAATATACAAAGTAACTATAACAATATAAATAGAAAGATCAAAGACACCAAAAAAACTCAATAGTAAATATATATATATATATATAAAAGTATATATATATAAAAAAAGTATAAAGTGAAAAAGGAATTTGAATGAAGCAGTGTGAAAAATTGCACATGTTTTCAGACTTTTTCAACAAGTCAATCAGTTATGCTCATTTTTTTCATCTCTAAAAAATATCCACTAAATTTCATATAGGATGGCTCTTCCGAAGCGGGCAGAAGAGGAATATATGGTATATTATGGAGACATTAAAAAAAAAACAGAAAACATCAACAAAAATTATTTTAATTGAATAATCATTATTTGAAGGATATTAGTTATTGATGTTAATATTATTGGCATTTATATAGTGCTTTATAGTTTGCAAAGTACTTTAACTGATTTGACTTAGAGAAGTCTGAAATCAGAACCATAGTTTGCCGTAGCTGGAAGGGAATTTAAAGATGTCTAGTCCATGCTTAACTCTCCTTTCCCTCATAGAGATGAACAGAGACACAGAGTGAAGAAGTTATCTTCTAGAATAACCCAGCAAGGAGTCAAATACCCAGATCTATTCATCTCCCTACCCAGTCCAGTGGGCTTTCCACCATTCCCACAAATGTTAGAAATGTTTGTGCAGAGCATTTAGTAGCTAAACTTTGGGTTCTAATTTACCATGTCAGCAATTGTGCATGTTTGCCTAAGTGTATTGGTGTGTATTCTTTTTTTGTGTGTGAGAAGGATATATCTGAGTTTGTAGTTCTCTGCACAAATATGGTTGGACATGCTATATCTGGAAATGTTGGAAGGGGGGATAAGGGAAGGGAATAAGCATTTATTAAGTGTCTTTTATGTGCCAAGAACTTTGCAAAGCACTTTATATTCATTATCTCATTTGATCCTTACAATAACATTGTGAAGGGTTTCCTCATTTTAAATTTGAGGAAACTAAGGCAGACAAAGGTTAAGAAAATCCCAGGATCACATAGCTAGTAAGTGTCTAAAGTTGGACTTGAACTTGGTTATTTCTGACTTTTGACCCAAAGATCTAGTTTCTGTGCCTTCTCTCTGTCTCTGTTAGAGAACAAAATACTACAACCTGGCTGTGAAACAACTAGTCAATGGCTATCAGTAGTGACCCACAGGGCATTAATGATTAAAAAAAAAAGTGATCATGGTTAGGTCTGGATATATGCAAGATTGATTAGCTAGATGAGATGGAAGACAGGGTGGTACAATAAAAAGAGCATTCAGTTTGGAATAGAGATGCAGTCTTAGATTAAAATAAAAATATTAGCCCAGATAAGAAGTGTTAAACAAATGGGACAATCAAAACTAGGTTAAAATCTAATTGGGAAATATTTCACAAAATAAATAAATAGAAAATAGATTACATTATGATGTGGGTTTCTAAGTCAATATGCTGATCAAAGGTTTTAGTATGGTTTAGTGGCCTTGTTTCTATTTGAGTTTGACACCACTGGTCCAGATGACTTCTACGGCCCCATATAATTGGAAATCCCACAAGGAAATACACATGACAAGGTCTAGAAGAAAGGTTGGTCTCCTCTTCTTCTGAAATTAACTGACATCAATTGCCACCAATGGATGGATAAGCCCAAGAACCCTAGGAATGGCAGCACTCTCAAATACCAACCATTTGCTTCCATCCCAGCCCCTAGAACAGACATACTGTATAGCAACTAGAATTAAATATAAAATCCTCAGTTTTGGCTTCTAAAGTTCTCACCATCAAAGTGTTTGGCATTGACAAAGGATTTAGCAGCAGAAAAGGATATGATTATTAGTAGAAATGACCTAGAATGATATGCATTACTGTGTACTTTATTGTTATGCCCCATGGAACATGGGATCTTTCCATCTGACTTGCAACTAAAACCTCCCTTTAAGTGTTATTCCATTGACATATGAGCTCTTTCAGAGAAGAAATTGTCTTGATTCTTTATTTGTATCCCTAAGTATTTTGCGGATAGTAGGCACTTAATTTTTTTCATTGATTCATCATAAAAAATTGTAATTTGAGAGCAATGTTGGCTAGTCACTTAATAACAGTGGTTGCTGAATTTGAACTTCCCCAGGTACTCTTTCCATCACCCTGTATTGCCTTTTGATTGTGCAAAAGTCCCAGAGTTCTACAGTCTGTCTTGAAACAAAGCATCATTGGTAAGTTGGATTTGGATAGGATGTAGAAGTTCCGGGCCTTGTTTATGATGAGAGAGAGAAAGCCACACAAAACCAGAGGTTTCCAAGAGAGTGCTTTTGTGGAAAGGTAGATCCTCATAATAGGTGGGCAGCTGAGTGTCACAGTGAATGTAGTACCAGGCCCGGAGTCAGAAAAACTCATGTTCCTGGGTTCAAATCTGTCCTTACACACTTACCAGCTGTGTGACCCTGGGCAAGTCACTTAACTGTTGGCCTCAGTTACCTCATCTGTTAAAATGAGTTGGAAAAGGAAATGGCAAACTGCTCTAGTATCTTTGCCAAGAAAACCTCAAATGCGATCATGAAGAATTGGGTACACCTAAAAATGATTGAACAGATCCTAATAGTCCTCAAGGCAAGCTTTCTCGGGGGCAGCTGGGTGACTCAGTGGATTGAGAGCTAGATCCAGATATGGGAGGTCCTGGGTTCAAATCTGGACTCAGACACTTCCCAGCTGTATGGCCCTGGGCAAGTCACTTGATCCCCATTGCCTAGCCCTTACCACTCTTCTGCCTTGGAACCAATGCACAGTATTGATTCTAAGACAGAAAGTAAGGGTTTATTTTTTTTAAAAAAGGTAAGCTTTCTCCAGAGATACAATCTTGAGGAAGACTTCTGCTAACAGAAGGTTAACTCTCATGGCAGTAGGTTCCATGCAGCTCAAACTGAGACAGTTTCTGGAATTGCTATTCACCCTTCTATGAATGAGGCCAAATTCACAGGGATGATATAAATAAAGGAGACCTGCGATTTTTTGCTAGTATAGAAAAACAGGAAAATAAAAGACAGTTTGATTTTCCTGAAACTTTAGAGCTAGGAAATAGTTAACAATAGAAGAGAGTTTTGCAACCTTTGAAAGTACATGTAGCAATAATTAAAACAATGTAAATGGAAAGAACAAAAACTGAAGTGGAACACTATGTAATTCTATACCCAAGCTTGGACATAGGGAAATGTTGAGAAAATGTATCTCCAAAGGTGGTGGACTAAGGGTGTGGGATATTGCCTGTGCTGGGAAATAAAACTGAGGCATTCATTGGCTTGCTGAACTACTTTCTTTATTTCTTCTAAATTTTTATGACACAGAAGAGGTCACCAGGTAGGGAAGGATATATTCCAAAATGAAGGTGAAATAAAACAAAGATATTGATAAAATAAGATTTAAAAGAGTAATAACAAAAAGGACAGGAAACAGGGAACGGAAGGGAAGGAATCTTAGAGATGAGATCAACTTCCTCATTTTATAAAAAAAGTGGAATGGGTCTTGCCATAGTTAATCGAATGCCATAGTTAAAAGGAAACTTAGAGAATACAATATTAGAATTATTAGAGCTAAGATGCAATTAAAAATGTAATCCAAGGGGGCAGCTGGGTGACTCAGTGGATTGAGTGCCAAGCCTAGAAAGAGGAAGTCCTAGGTTCAAATTTGGCCTCAGACTCTGGGCAAGACACTTAACTCCCGTTGCCTAGTCCTCACCACTCTTCTGCCTTAGATCCAATACACAGTATTAATTCTAAGGCAGGAGGTAAGTTTTTTTTTGTTTGTTTTGTTAAAGGAATGTAACCTAAGACAGAATTTAGCCATGTAATCTTAATTCTCTTCTTTGAAACCCAAAGGAGAGCAATTAGTTGCCCAAAGTCCCATGTGTCTATACCAGACTCTAGAAGTCATTGAATGATATTATAGCCATCAGTCCCTCATTATGTTGTTCTGTCTTTGCTGCGCCTGCTGCTTCTACTACTGGGCCTTCTGTCCTAGGGTGCTACTATGCTGATCTTCGAGAGCCCACTATATCTAGCCAACTGCAGACCCCCAAATAAGTTTCACCACAGCCACATTCCTGCCCTACTACTCTGCCATGGCTATTGCTTGGATTCCCCCATTGACAACTGACTCACCAGATTGGAGAGTATCTAGCCATCTTTCTGACATGTTGTCACAGGTATACTTTCTCTCCTTTCCACTTCTTGCTCTGGGAAGAGTAATCAAATCCACAACACTATTGTTTCTGGAAAGGATATGTCTAACAGCTTCCCTATAGTTCCGCCCAGCATCCATGACTTCCAGGACCAAAATATCTCTCCCTGGCCATCATTCTTCTATATTTGTTATCCCTTTCCTCATTAAAATAAAAGTTTCTTTAGGGCAGGGACTGTTTCTTTTTCTTGTTTGTGTTTTCAGAACTGATCACAGGGTCTGGCAGGTGTTTTAATAAATGCTTTTTTATTTATTCAACTAACCTGAAGAAAAAATAAAAGTGAAGATTTCCACAAATTTTTAGATTGTACCCACAAGCTCTGATTGCCAGTGGAGAGGGATGAGTAAAGCCTTTGCCTATTTCAATGCCATTAATATTTTGAACTAAAGAGGAAAATGACTGCTTGTTGCTTAAATGCCCTGGAATGCCTCCCTATCCGATGTGAACAATGAAGAGTTGCTTGATTAATGGTCACAGAATTTCCAGGAGCATTTGCAGAGTATGACATAGTCCTTGGAAGGGTTTCAGCAGCTGCACACCACACTGACCTAATGAACAAGAGACTTAGGGGAATTGTGTTTGTAGTCAGGACAGATCTGAGGCTGCCCTTCCATGAGTTGTTACTTCCAGACAGGATAGAAAAAGAATCTTGGATGTAACCCCTTCCTAGGAGCACTTCTGCTAAAGAAGATGATAGTACTCTCTACCAAATGGGCTTATGGGCCCCCAGGGAGTGGAGTAGACTGGTGGGGTGTTTGAGGTTTCCCTGACTTCCTTCAAGTCTCAGTTAAAATTCCTCCCCCTATTTGAAGCCTTTCTTAATTGTCACACACACACACACACACACACACACACACATACACACACACACACAATCTCCTTCCTTCCTCAAGGGCTTATTTGTACAAAATTTATAAGGAATAAAGAAAATAGCTCAGCCAAACCAATGAACACATCAATTGTATCTTCTTCCATAGACAGTATCCCACACCCTTAGTCCACCACCTTTAGAGATACATAGTTGATGACCTCTAATTTCTCCTGTACAAGACTTTGTAGATAGTTATTTCCATATTATCTCCTCCATTAGAATGTGAATTTATGGAGCATATGAGTGTCTTTTGCTTTTCTTTTTGTCCCAGTTCTTAGCTCAGTGCCTGGCATAGAGCAAACATTTAAAAAAATACTTATTGACTGACTCTCTTAATTGTAAGCAAAAGCCACCAGAATGGATTCATTATGATATAAGGTAAAGACAATGGAAAGAATAGAGAAGGATTAGACCAATTATTATTATATATGCCAAGTATTCATAGGGCAGAAGAGCTTTTTATAGGATGGAAAGTCCATAGAGCAAAAGAAGACTAGAGCTTTAAGGGATATTGGGACGTTGAATTTCCAAACTGGAAGGGAGATTTGAGGAATATTGGGACTCCAAATTTTAGATTTGTAACAAAGAATGTCAAGATTTAAAGGTTCTCAGAACATGGGATGCAGCACTGGAAATGAGCTTCGACATCATTTGGTCCAACCCTTTTACTTTAAGTAGTAGGAACTTGAAGTCCAGTGAAGTAGTCATTTGCCCATAATCACAAATAATTAATAGCAACATTAGGATCACATTGCTCAAATTCCATTATAAGTGGCCTTTCCACTACATCCTGATGTCAAGACAAGCCAATCCAGATCAGAGTAAGAGAATATGACTACGCAGCTAGGAAAGCTACAAAAATCAGAACTGAAGATCCTTGTGTCCACATTAGGGATAGTAGTTGAGTAAGGCAACATCCAAAGTCAGACTAGCCACTCAGTTAGGTTCCAGGAAGAGACTGGGCCAGCAGCAGCACCAAGGAGAGCGCCAAGTGAACTGTTGTTCTAAGGAGGCTCCTGACCTGTAAGGTCTTTCATCCTGGGCAGCTCAGGCTTGCCCCCTTGAGGTAGCACTCTATGGGACTTTAAGGGCTTTTACTGATTAAGGAAAGCCCAGCTCTCCTGGGTGAGGGAATATCCTCATCATTTCAAGATCCTTGATATTTGTGTTTAGAGAAAAATTGTGTCCTTCAGATGGATTTGAGGTGAAATCAGAAGGTACCTTGAGGGAGTTATTGGGCTATATTAAAAGGAAGGTTGTCCTTGGCTGGAAGAGAAGATCCTGAACTCTTCTAGATTAGACATTCTTCTCCAGCTCTCATGGAAGGACACCAAGGGCCTTTAGCTACTGGGACTCTCAACAATGTTAGAAGTAATGAACTAAAACTTTTTCCCTTCAAAGTAATAACAAATTTTCTGACATAAATGTAATATTTGAGGGCATTTTATGGCTTTATGAGGTATTCTATCATATAAAGAGAGAGCTGAAGTATTAGTACTACTTAGTTCCACTTACACCTGAAGAGGTAAGCTCCTCAGAATAGGAAGTGTCCTCAGATGAAGAAGAGAATGAAGTGTCTCTATCCAGCCTACCTGGTCTCTTAAAGACATGAACCTCCTACAGATTTCCAAATCAAATGAGAATATATGGCCTTCTCAGCCAATATGGATACCAAAAGTACTGGGGGTAGAGAGGAGTAGGGGGAGGCTAATTCCTTAGTCTCAAAGGGACTAAGTTAATCATAACTATGTTAGGTCCCTTTAATAGATTCATAATTCTTAACCTGGAAAAGAGAATACTTGGAGGGAATATGAAATATTCAGAATACCATTCCATACAAAAGGAGTTAGACTTGTTCTGGTTGACTATACAGAATAGTACTAGAACCAATGGGTAGAACTTATAGTAAAAATGATAACTGGTTTTATGTTGCAACAACCATGTGTTGTAGGATCATATACTTAAAACTAGAAGGGATATCTAGCATGTAATATAGGAATTATTATACCTATTTTTCAGATGAGGAAACTGAGACTCAGGGAAGGGAAGGGACATTTCCATAGTCACATAGATAGTAAGTAGCAGAGTCAAGATTACATCCAGTTTGTCCAACTTGAAATATAATGTTCCTCCCACTACACCAAAGCTCAAAATAAAGATTAGAGTTAAAAAATAAAGTGTATTGTGAGATAATGAGATCCTTATAAGAAGAGATATTTCACAGAATTGCAGATTTGAAGGGACCTTAGAGGTGATCTGGTCCAACTTACACCTATCTGAACATCCATCCCCTTTACAACATGCCTGGCAAGTGGTCATCCAGCCTCCACTTAATCTCCAATAATGGGAAAATTACTGTCTCCCAAGTTAGCTCATTCTAGCTCTGGAGAGTGAAGAAATGTTTTCTTTTTCTTTTTTTTTTCATATGGAGCCAAAATATGCTCTTGGTCCTAGTTCTAATCTTGACCCTGGGGCTGATCAAAAGAAATCAAAAGCACAGTTTATATAATCTCTTCTGGAGATGTTCTAAAGAGTGGATTTGTGTTTCAGAGGAGATGTATTATATGACTTCTTAGGCAGTACTAGACTTCTTTTTTCTTTTTTCTTTTAAAACCTTACTTTCTGGCTCAGCAATAACTCTAAGAAAGAAGGGTAAGGATTAGGCAAACAGGGTTAAATGACTTGCCCAGTGCTATATAACTAGGAAGTATCTAAGGTCATATTTGAACCTAGGTCTTCACTATTCCAGGCCTGGTGCTCTATCCATTGTGTTGCCTAGCCTTTTCAAGTACTGGTCTTTTCAAGTCAAAGAACCTGGAATAGAATATTCGTCTATCATTTATTTCCTATGTGACCTTGGATAAGTCATGTTACCTCCATGAGACCAAATGTTATCTTTTATTAAATACATATATGTCCCTTTCTCTCTTCTAACATTACTATCACTCTGGTGCAGGTCCTCATCACTTCAATCTTTAGCTATATACAATAGTCTGCTATAGGAGTCAGCCTGTCTTGAATCTCTCCCACTACAAATCATTTCCCATTCAGTCATCAAAGTCATTTTACTAAATATAGGTGTGACTATGTCCCTCCCTGACTCAATTAATGCTAGTGGTTCCCTATAGCCACCAGGATTAAATACAAAATACTGTGTAGCCCTCCATAATCTGGCCCCCTCCCACTTTTCCAGGCTTCTTACACCTTACTTCCTACCATGTACAGACCTTTGGACTATTCCACAAACAAGGCACTCTGCTCTGAGTATTTTCTCTGGTTGCCTTTCATACTTTCCTGCCTGAATTCCACCCACTGGCCTCTGACTTCCATTAAGTACCAACTAAAATATTACCTTTTACAGGGAGCCTTGTTCAACTACTCTTATTCTAATGCCTTCTCTCTGTTAATGATTTCCTCTTTATCCTATATATAGCTTGCCTTGTATATGTTTATTTGTATGTTGTCCCCCTCATTAGACTGTAAACTCCTTCGAGGGGAGAAACTACTTTTTACCTCTTTTTGTGTCCTCACCACTTGGTGCAGTGCCTGGAACATAGTCCCTAATAAATGTTTACTGGTTGAAAGGGTTGAGCAAGAAGAACTTTAATCTGCCTTCCTGCTTCCCACCACTTCCTAAAGTGGTGGTTCTATAACCCCTTCTAGCTAAGATTCTATGTTTCTGTAAGAATTTTCAGGTCCATTGAAGGAAATGGAGACATTTAGCCTTGAAAAGGAAAGACTTAGGGGAGACATGAAAGCCATCCTCAAGGACTGACACATTAAGAGAGAGTAAATTTATCCTTCTTGGCCACAAAAGGCAGAACTAAGAGCAATGAGGGAAGCTTCAAAAAAGAAAAGGCAAACTCAGGAAAGACCTTCAGTAATTGATGGAGAGGGAAATGAGCAAAACCAGAGAATGTTGTACACGGAGACAGGCACAATCAAATTTAAAGTGTTAATTAGCCGTAGTGCAACGATCCAGGACAATTCTGAGGGCCTTAGGAGAAAGAACACTATCCACATCCAGAGAAAGAACTGTGGGAGCAGAGATGCAGAAGAAAATAGTTGTTAAATACTTATCCTTTGTAATGATTTGTTTGGATTTCTGCTAGGTCCATTCTATTCCTTGGAGCTAGTTCCAACAACAGCAGCAGCGACCACAAACCAAAAAATAAAAAAAAGTAGAAGAAAAAGAAAGCAGAAAGTCTTTGAAAATAAACAGGATAGTTTCCATTTAAAAGAACAAATTGTATATATTATATACCATGATTTTCTCTTTTGGTAATTTATTTGGAAGTTTGTTCTTATTGATGGTACTAATATTAGAAATAAAATAAGAAAATCTTGATATTCCTCCCAGATGTATTGTTTCTTGTCTCAGAGCTCTAATTTATGAGGTACCTGCCTTTACTTTAACTCAGTCCTTTGCTGGCAAAGGCAATGACACAGAATTAGCCAATTTGAGTCTAGTATTCAGCACTGGCTGGGATCCTAGGGTTTAATGGTGGAAGGTCCTTTGAAGCTCATCCCATCCAACTGCAAAATCTTAAAGAAGTGGAAAATGAGACCAAGGGACATGATATTGCTTAGGATAACTTAGGAAGGAAGTGGCAGAACTGGGCTTCTTCATCTATGAGCTGAACTACTTTATCTTTAAAATGAGAATAATATTTCCATTACCTACCTCACAGAACTGTTGTCAGAGTCAGAGACAATGGATTTGAAGTTCTATAGCAGTGATGGTAAACCTTTTAGAGACCAAGTGTCCAAACTGCCCCACCCCTCCACCCACATGCCTTAACCCTAGACAGGGGAGGAAAGAAACACTCCTCTTGGGCTGCTGGGCAGAGGGACAGGTGAAGTTAGAAATGTCCTCAGATGTGTGTGGAGAGGAAAAGGGGATCAGTTCAGCCCCATGGCTTTCTAGTAACAAATTCTGGCAAACTCTGTGCTGGGGCAAGGGCAATGGTGTTTGCCCACAGAGGGGGTTCTGAATGTCCCTTCTGGCACTTGTGCCATAGGTTCACCACCATGGTGAAGAACTTTTCTATATTAGCTTCCTGGGTTCACTTATGAGACTGACTAATAAAAGAGCTGAAATACTTCTCATCATGGACAGTCTCTCTCTCTCTCTCTCTCTCTCTCTCTCTCTCTCTCTCTCTCTCTCATACACACACACACACACACACACACACACACACACACACACACACACACACACACACACACATTGGGAATATTTGGGGTTTTTTGGATGAAGAAGTCCCCAGAAGCCAAGGAATGATTCATCATTTAATAGCAACTTAATGGGAAAGAAGAAGCCAGCAATAGAGGGCAGGAGCAACTCAAAAGAAAACAGCCTTGCAGCAAATGACAGCAACATCTTGGAGAGGCGGGGCAAAGTAGGGAGAGAGCAGAAAAGAGAAGCTTTGGAAGCAGATACAAATAACAGGCATAGAGGAAGTGAGGAGCAGCAGCAAGGAAACATCTAATTTCTGGGAGATGGTCATAAGAGGGTTCCAGTTACAATGTAATTCTGGTGTTTGAGGATATCTGGTGTAATAATTAAAATTGGTTGTCAAATGTAATACTTAAAAGTTGGTTTGGCAAATATAAGAATTAAAAAAAGAATTGTTGTGGTCTCCATTTATTAAAGTTAAAGTTAAACTATGAGTCAGTAAGCTGTTGGTAGCTCTTAATAATTTAATTTAATATAAATATAATAAATAGAGGGAAATGTATGAGGGAAGTAGAAAATAGTTCCTAGCCTACCACCCTAAAACTCCCATCCAAAGAAATTCAACTCACTCCCCGACAAAGTTCTGATCTCCACATGGAAGTCTGGTAGCCTCTTCGACAAGGGTCTCATCAGCGTAAGCCTCTTCCTTCAGCTTGAGTCATAACACCGAATCTATGCATCACTGAATATTCTTCAGCTTGTCTCACCAATGCTGAATGTATCTCCATAAAGTGCCTAGCAGAATGAATTGCAGAAAAAGCCTCCTCTTCAGCTGAATTCCTCCTAAAAATGCCTCTTCAGGAATCCTTGAGTTGGCTTTTTGTAAGCAGTTTCTCCATGTCACTTCCTGTCTCTCGCCCACTTCACAGGAACCAATCACAGGCTCCCAATTTGCCTGGCACTGCCCAAGCAGGGTCAATGCTTGTGGCCTTTTAGAACATGAACTTTCTTTGTTAGTGACTTACTAAGTAGTAAGTAGGGATACTTTAAGTTCTTGATTGATTAACTTAAAATAGACAAAGGGAATAAAATTTCCGTTTCACACTGGGAAGGCACATTTCTTCTTCTCCATAGTACGAAAGATTATACATGGGAGATTATACCCCATTCTGCAAGGAGGAGGTAGGTGGATATTCCTTTTATTTAACCTTGATATTCTATTTTACTCAAATATGTTTTTTGTGTGCATCACTTAGAAGTGTAGCAGTAGGGATTTGAGTTATGGTTATAAACAGGACATGAACTTGAACCACAAGTTGAATCCAGAATAGCTAGAGGTTCCAGAGTCATACAGACTAGAGTTGACCCAACAGACGCAGTCCGATATTTCTAAAGCTATACCCAGATCACTGTCTTCCACTAGTAATGTATGCTAAGATGCATGAAATCTGATGTAGTGGGAAAAAACAGTAGGTGACAGAGTGGTTTTTTTAAAACAACTAAGAAGTGGCATGATTTAGTGGAAAGAATATTAGATAAAAGATCAGAAGATCTGGATTTATGTCATTTTAC
This sequence comes from Monodelphis domestica, assembly GCF_027887165.1. Taxonomy (NCBI): domain Eukaryota; kingdom Metazoa; phylum Chordata; class Mammalia; order Didelphimorphia; family Didelphidae; genus Monodelphis; species Monodelphis domestica. The sequence goes on from NC_077233.1 coordinate 65,938,995, forward strand.
AACTTTGGGCAAGTCATTTAACCAGGGTGAGCCTCAGTTTCTTCATCTATACAATGGGGTAATGAAAATCAAAAGAAATCATATACCAAAAGTGAATTTTAATCACAAAACTTATGAAAATATGAGTAATTATTTACAAGGAAAAGAAAAATAAAAGCATAGATAACAAATGGGGACATAAAAGGAGGATGTCTTGTCAAGAGAAATCAAAGAAAAATAAAAGAGGAGGAGGGAATTGTTCTCCTCAGTCTTTCTAGAAATCAACAAGATATGGAGAACTGCTGGGACACAATATATTGAAAGCCAGTTACACAAGTCCAGACAACATATCATAGATTTACAATGAGGAGCAATCTTGGTGAGAAAACCATTATCTTATTTAAGCATTCCAGTCCCTAAAAAAAAAAAAAGTATCTCACTTCAACTTAAAGCAAATGGGTCTCAATGGCATCCAGAAGAGAGTAGCAAGGATAAAGAAAGGGATCAAATTCATACCTCATAAAAATCTCCTGAAGGAACTGGGAATGTTAGTCTGGAGAAGGGAGCACTTGGAGGAAAGGGGACATAATATCTCTGTTCTGGTATTATTAGAAAGACTGTGAAGTGGAAAATGGATTCAACCTGTTCTGCTTGGCCCTAGAGGGTAGACCTGGGAGGAATGGAATGGGCAGAGGCAGCAAAAAGGCGGGTTCAGACTTGATGCAAATTAAAAAAAATTTTTTTTAAACAATTTCCTTCCTAATAATTAAAACTCTCCCTAAATGGAATGGGCTGTCTTGGAGAATGGGTCCATTTTCATTGATGATCAAGTTAAGATTGGAGAACCACTCTTTGACTATAATGTAGATGTAGAAGGGATTCTTTTTCCAATATGAATTGGCCTGGGTGAACATTCTTTTTCAACTCTGAGATGCTGTGTGATTCTGTGTCTCATCCAGACTCCAACATTTACAAGCTGTATGACTTTAGGTAAACCACTTAACTCTTCCAAAGCTCAGTTTTTTCTTCTGTAAAATGGGAACAATACTCATTTTACCTACTTCAGAGGGTTGGTAAGAGGAACAAGTAAAATAATATTTGTGAGTTTTTTAATTATAGTGTAAATAATTATTATTAACATTCATATTGCTCAAATAGAGGGTGCTAAGATTCATAGAGGTTTTAAACCACTTATGAATCTTAACTGTTGGTCCTCTCGATCTCAATCAATTAGCATTAATTAAGCACCATGTATGTTGTCACTCTCATCAATGTAGAAACAGAAGGGGTCTTAAAAGGTTGATCAAAGGTAGTTATGTATATTTCTTTGTTTCTCAAGTTACTTAAGGGTATAAGCAATCAGTGTAAAAATAACATATATTTGCCAATACTTTCCTCCTATTATAATGTGGGCCCCATGAGGGTAAGAGAATAGGGAATGGTTTTTTATCTTTTTTTATATTCTTGGCTTTTAGCAAAGTGCCCGGCATGTAGTAAGCTTTTAATAAATTCTTATTGACTGACTGACTTTCATATTTTGAAATTACTTTTTCATCCCTTCATCCTGAGATTCTTAGTGTTTAGGCTACATGTATTAAGAATGGATAGGCTGAGAATGGATAGAGCTATAACCCAAAAGCTTTAAAATTTTGCATATCCTTTGATTCAGAAATATCATGTCTAGGTCTGTATTCCAAAGACACACACACACACACACACACACACACACACACACACACACACACACACACACACAAGAAAGTGGGAGGGAAGGACCTATTTTTACAAAAATATTTGTAGCAGCTCTTTTTGTGGTGACAAAGAATTAGAAATTGAAGGCATGTCCATCAATCGAGAGATGGCTTAACAAGATGTCGTATGTGATTATAATGGAATACTGTTGTGCTATAAGAAATGACAAGCAAGATGCTTTCAGAAAAATCTGGGGAAACCTATATGAACTGATGCAGAGTGAAGTAGGCAGAAACAGGAGAACCTTATACACAGTAACAGCAACATTGTATGCTGAACAATTGTGAATAACTTAGCTATTCTTGGATCTAAGACGATCCCCAAGGACTTCTGATGAAAAATGCGGTCTACCACCAGAGAAAGAACTGGTAGAATTTGAATAATGACTGAAACATATTGTTACTTTCTTTCTTCGTATTTGAGGGGAAGGTGTTATTGGAATTCTTTTCCAGAAAGTGACTTACATGTGAAAATGTTTTATATGATTGTATATGTAAAACCTATATTAGATTTCTTGCTTTCTCAGGGAGAGGAGAGGGCAGGAGAGGGATAGAGAGAATTTGGAACTTAAATTTTTTTTAAATGAAAGTTAAAAATTATTTTTACATGTAATTGAAATTTAAAAAAAAAAAAAGAATGGATATGCTGCCTTGTAGACATAATAGAAGACCCGAAAGAGGAGCATGATGTTTGGAAGGAAAAATAATTGATGACTGGGGCAACCACACAGCCTCATCTGTTCCCCTGCCATTTGTCAGGGCTTTGGATTTGGAATAGGTGGCACTGCATGAGCACAACCCTTGGAAATTTCAGCAAGGCCCCTTTCGGGACTGGGATTGCAAAGATAGACAGATGTAGGAGCCACACTTATATACCATAAATTTCCTCTAATCCAAGAGCTGTGAAACCAGGGATATAAGGATTCTGCTATTAGGTTCACCCAGGCAGCTATGACCAAGAGCATTGCCCAAATCACCTTTTGTTCATCTTGATCTCAATGTCCAAACCCTGATGTGGGTTAACTCCCTGTGTTCCTTTCTTATTTTATCTTTTTACTTTATTAAGCAGGTTGCCCAGGAGCAGTGCTAATCAGTCATTATCAGTCATTGACAGCTCTTTGATAAGGGCTAGATTAGTTTGGCTGAAAGAAGAGTGAGAATTCCTATGAACTTTAGGCTCCCAATCCTCCTCTCACTTCCTTTGTGAACTCAATTTTGATTTAAAAGGGGTATCTAGGGGGCAGCTGGGTAGCTCTGTGTTTTGAGAGCCAGGCCTAAAGACAGGAGGTCCTAGGTTCAAATCTGGCCTCAGACACTTCCCAGCTGTGTGACCTTGGGCAAGTCACTTAGCCCATGTTGCCTGGCCCTTACCACCCTTCAATACACAGTATTGATTCCAAAACAGAAGGTAAGGGTTTAAAAAAAGGGGAGGGGTCATCTGAATCTGTCTCTTTCATCAAGGAATGTAGAGAGGCACTATGGGTCACTGGGCAGATGGTGAGCTATGACCTTCAGATCATCTAATCCAGGACTCTGCCTCCAGGACAACTCTATCCAAACTGGTAGATACATCTGAATGTCTGTCTACCCCTGCTGTAGGAATGAGTACTGATCCTCCCACCCAGGGCTTTAGGGAAATCAAGGCAGGAGTACAGTAGGGGAGGCAGTATAGTTCCCATATTTTGAGTGTGTGGGGTGTGTTCTATTTCTTTTCTTCCTAATTTCTCAGGAGACTCTGTGCCTGAAGATGGGAGGAAAGGAATTAGGGAAGGAAGGAAGAAGAGAGGGACAAATGAATGCGGGAAATAAGAAAGAGAAAACAGGAGTGCACTGAAGGAGGATGCAGATGTTCTCTTAGGTGAGATGGGGATGATGGAAGGGCATGGAAATAGTTGGACAGAGGGTTATAGTGGGCAGGGGAGGCGGCTATCAGAGAGACAACCAGAATGTTGGCAGTCAACTTGTTGCAGCGAAGGATTTGCAGGCTTGATCTCCAGAAGTCCTTCTCCTGAGGGAGTGTGGCAGGGGTTACAGACACACATTCAGAATATTTTTACCGCTCCCCCTGTACACACCCAGAGACTCAGAGAATACAGATAAATAGATACAAGTCCCAGAATCCTTTCAGTCAGTGCCTTTCTTTCATCCCAGGCCCAGAAACTTTTCCCTAAGGAAAATGCTTCCTTAATTTGGCTATTTCCCCACTAGGTCCAGAATTGTTCACTATTATAATCTGTTGCTATCAAGGTGGGTGCTGAATAAGTGTCTGGGAGCATGTTGGGGTGGGGTGAGAGGTGAGACTAGAGGGAAAGATCTGACAGGTTCCAGGCCAAAGACCTTTAAAGGGAGCTCTGGAGCTCTCCTGGTCCCCTGGAGGGCTAGGTGCCCACCCTTCTGGCCCAAGCCTCTGGTCAGAGAACAAACAGAAAACAACCAGGACATTGTCTGGTGTGGCTGAGAGACTGAAAGCAAGGCCTGCCGTGGCATCCCTGCTGAGGGCTTCTGGAGGGGAGCAGAGAGGTGAGACAGGGGGCCAGCTGAAAGGCAGAACCCTCTTTCCTCTGCCTGCCCTGCCTCTCCCTGCAGAGGTCAGATTCATTCTGAGGACTTGTTTCCCAGCTTGGAAGCATAGCTATCATCCTCTTTGGGGAGCCCCGAGTCTGGCAAATAGTCCTTTCTTCCCAGGATGGATTTGGTCCCTGCTGTCTATGAGTTGGGCCAATGCTAATGAGGCATCCTTTGAGCAGGAAGGTGACCCTCCCAAACTAGCAGCAGGAGGTGGGTTTCATCCAAGGAGTTCCCACGAGGAGAAGTTGACTTTGGGAGTCTTGCACTCCTGGCCAGAGTCTCTTGTGACCTACAGCATGCATTTGTGAGAGAGTTGGCCAAACCAAGGCTATCTGGGAAGGGAAGGGAACAAGCAACTATTAAGTTCTTACTGTGTGCCAGGAACTATGCTAAATGCTTTTTAAATATGATCTCATTTGATTTTCTCAGAATAACCCTGGGAAGTAGATACTCTCACTACCTCAATTTTACAGTGGAGGAAACTCAGGCAAAGGGCAGTTAAGTCACTTTGCCAGGGTTACATAATATGTGACCAGCACCAGACCTAATCTCAGATCTTCCTGACTCCAGCGCCATCCCTCTATCTACTGTTCCTTCTCTGCCATCAAAGAGATCAAACCCACACCTTCACCTCTTTAGTACCCTTCCAGAAGGATTTTTCATCTTCCAAGTGGTAAAGCCACAGGGCTCAGGAGAGAATACCTATAATTCTTTAGGGCTGAACTTAGGTAAATAAAGATTTAATTCCATTCATATCTAAGTCTCTAGACCTTCTCCTCACTGCTTTGTTTATGTCACCTTCCTGGAAGACTGTTTTCTCCTCTAAGAAAATCCATGTCTTTTATTGTTAATCCTTACCTTCTGACTTTTTAATAACTCTAAGACAGAAGGGCAAAGGTTAGGGATGCGGGGTGAAGAGACTTGCCCAGGGTCACACAACTAGAAAGTGTCTGAAGTCATATTTTAACCCAGGACCTCCTGTTTCTAGGTCTGGGTCTCCCCTAACTGTCCCCTCACAACTTAAAAAAAAACTGCTTCCTGCACTCTGTACCTAGACTTGGGTCTTAAGCTAACCTGAAGATATCAACTCAGAGATCTGTAGGAACTGATCCAAAATGAGGCAGTGTTGCCTAATGGAAAGAATACTGCATCTAGCACCAGAGTATCCTGGTTCCAAGCTTGCCTCAACTATGTGAACTTGCTTGAATCATTAATCTTCCCTAGCCTCAGTTTCCTCACAGAAGAAGGTAGACTAGGTGATGGCTAAGGGACCTGTGAATTCTAAAATCCTATGGTCCTAATAGCTTGTTCCCTTTCTTGTGCTGTGGCCACCATCTCTAGGTACTCTGGTCGTAGACTTCCTCTTTCTCCTGCTTTTCCTTTCACCTCATATCTCTATACTCTATATCACAAAAAGTACATTTTTCTAGGGCTTACTTATGGAAGAAGAGAATATACAAATTCAGAAATAACACACCAGGGTAAGGTAATTAGATGTGCATATAAAGGAACTCTGCTAAGTCCCAGACTGAGTGGCACCTAAGCTTTCTAACCTAATCCTTAACTAAAGTTCCCCAGGCCTAGCCTGGCCCATGATCCTTCCTAAGCTGGGAGCAGCACTCTGCTAAATCCTCTTCCCTCACAGCCCCAACCCAGAATGGCAGCCTGCTCCCAGACCACCCTCATCCTGATTTCATCTTCTTTGGCTTGAGCTCATTGGTCTGTTCTTCCAATCGTAGGCTCACTCTCAGTCAATTAGAGAGCTTCATGGTGGTAGGGGAGAATTTTGGTGCTCTGCCATAGTAGTAGTAGAAGGCCTTTAGTTCATGAATTTTCCTTCCTCCCCAAGGGGAAGCTCCCCCTTCCCGGGACGCCATTTTGTCCTGCTTCTCTCCACATGACACAAACTCTTGAAAGGTCTCAGTGGTAGCAGAGGTTTCTCAGTTACCAAGTGGTCCTAAAGTACCTGTAGAATCCCTAAGTGTGATCATTGCTTCTCAGTTCCCATGACCTCCAAAAAAGACCAGAATTCCACTTGACACTCAGGGCAGCTGCAAGATTTACAAATGGCAGACCTTTCATTGACAGATGTTTACTAAGCACTGCATGTATACAAAGTACAGAATCGTACCCTGGAGAAGAAACAAAGTTGACGGCCGCTTCTATCCTCAAACAGCTTATAGTTTCATAGGTAGAAAAGAAACCAATATGCACAAGTAGACTATGCAATATTACATGAAAAGTGCTTGAGGAAGGGGCCAACAAGGTGATGTGATGTATCAAATTGGGATCATTTCATTCTCTATATTTGTGCTGCTGGTCACATAGCACAGGCTTAATCGATGTTTCCTGTTTGATTGATTGTTCTGAGACAGGAAAATGTCATCAGGGGAGATGTTTAAGTTAGGATCTAAAAGCTGAGTGTTCCACTAGCCTCCTATTCCACTGACCCCTTATAATGTGGAGGTGAACCTCAATTCCCCAAGGTTATGTCAGAGAAGGACAACTAGGTAGCTTAATAGTGCACTGGCCTTGGAGTTAGGAAGAGTCATCTTCATGGGTTCAAATCTGGCTTCCAACATTTATTAGCTGTGACCTTGGTCAAGTCACTTAATCCCATTTGACTCAGTTTTCTGATCTGTAAAATGAACTGGAAAAGGAAACAGCAAACCCCTCTAGTATCTTTGCTAAGGAGTCACAATGAGCTGGACATGACTGAAAAATGGCTGAGTGTGATGGACGGTCTGTCTGTGTATATGTGAGTACTAGTGAAAATAAGTTTGGGGAGATTTGTCACCCACTTTTCCAGAGGATGATAACTTTTTGGGCCACATGAATTCACAAACACGGTCATTTAAGATACAGGTAGATTCTGATCTCCATCAGTGAAAAAGTACCTATACTAACAAAATCCAAGTTCCTTACACTCTTTTTTTTCCTTTTAAACATTATTTTATTTGGTCATTTTCAAACATTATTCATTGGTAAAAAAGGATAATTTTCTTTAAGATCCTTACACTCTTGAAGTATGTTTAAAAGAGAGGGAGACTTCAACAGGTGGAAAGGGGCAAGAGGGAGATTATGAGGAACAAGGTTGACAAAGATAGAGTCAGGAAGTGGGGTGGGGTGGGAGATGATAAGAAGAAAGTGATATGAGATGAGGTTTGCCAGGTACGGTGGTGCCAGGCTATAGAGAGCCCTGAACTCTAGATAGAAACTGGGAAATGAGGTATAGATATTACTGAAGGGTGCTAGGCTAGAAAAAGTACAAAAATAATGTACTCGGAGACCAACTACACACACACACACACACACAGACTTGTGTCCTTACTTTTTCTCCAGATTCAAAGCAGTTTAATGGGTACATCCTGTAATATACTAACAAATTAACAATGATAACAACAACAAAAAATACCAACTACTCTTGTCAGCTCTTGAATCCCTGCCCCCCCCCTTCCCTGGGGCTGTCTTCTTCCTTTAGTCAAGAAATACTTGACTCATAAGATTCAACAATTCACTGTTAATGGCCATGTAATTTATTAGCAGTATCAAGCAGCTTTGAAAATGAAAACAGACATAAAAAGAGACGGTGCTTCCAGCTGCAAACTGTAGTCAGTTTGGAGTGACATTTGGATTTTTCTTTGCCTTTTATCTCCTGTTCTCATTGGTCTGGGGGTTACAGAAAGGGAGAAGATTATAATTTAAACCCTGAGCAGGAATTTAGCCATCACTGCACTCTGGGGTTAGGGTTAGACTGGGGAGAAGAAACTATGGGTTGAATCATTTTTGCTCTCTTTTGCTTGCTCTCTTTTAGGCCCGACATCTCTGCTGGGTTCAATGGCTCTCTGACCCTACTCATGCCTGTAGTTGATTGTAGTTTACTCATGCTGGACATCTTTTCTCATGTCATCTCATCTCAGCCCTCATATCCACAAGGTGGGACTGTGCCCTACTCTTACTTGACTCTGCTTCATGACTAGGCAAGCATGGGGCAAGTGAGGAGTAAAGCTCAGCTTTTGTAGCCCTCTTTTTTGCCTTCATGTCCCCTGTTGTCTCTGGGTAAAAGTTCCTACAAGGAAATAAAACCTGGAAATCTAGACAAATGGATGGCCCCCACACACACTCCAACCTACCAAATCTCCGTGTCCTTTGACCCTCTAGCATTACTCTGACAATATTTCTATGATCTTTTGGAGGTTCTACTGATATTCCCAGATAAGGCAAATTAAGCTACAATAGTATGTCCCTTATCCAAGGTTGTTACTGTCATCAAACTCTTCAATCAGGTACTTTTCAAGGTAATCATATTGTCAGAACTATAAAAGAACATAGGATTGTAAATAGGGTTGAGAATTGGAAGAAACTCTAGAGATTATCTAGAGTCAAATATTCATTTTTTTAAAATTTTTAAACCCTTACCTTCTGTCTTGGAGTCAGTACTGTGTATTGGTTCCAAGGCAGAAGAATAGTAAGGGCTGGGCAATGGGGGTCAAGTGACTTTCCCAGAGTCTGAGGCCAGATTTGAACCTAGGACCTCCTCTCTCTAGGCTTGGCTCTCAATCCACTGAGCTACCCAGCTGCCCCCCAAATATTCATATTTTACAGATGAGAAAACAGTTTATAAAGATTAAGTGAACTGTCTACGTTCCCATCATTAATAAGTAGCAGAGTTGGAGGCAACTGAATGATTCAGTGGATAGAAAGCCAAGGCTAGAAAAAGGAAGTCCTAGGTTCAAATCTGGCCTCAGACACTTCCTAGTTGGGCAAGTCAATTAATTCTCATTGCCTAGCCCTTACTGCTCTTCTGCTTTAGAACCAATATGTATATTGATTCTAGGATGGAAGGGAAGTATTTTTTTAAAAATTGGTAGCAGAGACAATATTCTACCCTAGATTTTCTAATTCCCAATCCATTACTATTTTCACTCTTCTAGTAAAACTCTTTCATTTTACAGATTAAGAAATAAGAACAAAGAGGAGAAAAAACTTGACCAAGCTCAATCAAAAAGTTCGTGGTAGATTTTAAACTGGAACCTGGGTATCTAAGTCCTTGTTTAGAGCTCTAATTCGTAGTTTTATCATGCTACCTCTTTAAGGACTATATAAGCTTCCTGGAGAGAAAGAAAGAAAGAAAGAGAGAAAGAGAGAAAGAAAGAGAGAAAGAGAGAAAGAGAGAAAGAGAGAAAGAAAGAAAGAAAGAAAGAAAGAAAGAAAGAAAGAAGAAAGAAAGAAAGAAAGAAAGAAAGAAAGAAAGAAAGAAAGAAAGAAAGAAAGAAAGAAAGAAAGAAAGAAAGAAAGAAAGAAAGAAAGAAAGAAGGGAAGAAGGAAGGGAAGAAAGAAAGAAAGAAAGAAAGAAAGAAAGAAAGAAAGAAAGAAAGAAAGAAAGAAAGAAAGAAAGAAAGAAAGAAAGAAAGAAAGAAAGAAAGAAAGAAAGAAAGAAAGAAGGAAGAAGGGAAGAAGGGAAGAAGGGAAGAAGGGAAGAAGGGAAGAAGGGAAGAAAGAAAGAAAGAAAGAAAGAAGGGAAGAAAGAAAGAAAGAAAGAAAGAAAGAAAGAAAGAAAGAAAGAAAGAAAGAAAGAAAGAAAAAGAAAGAAAAAGAAAGAAAGAAAGAAAAAGAAAGAAAAAGAAAGAAAGAAAGAAAGAAAGAAAGAAAGAAAGAAAGAAAGAAAGAAAGAAAGAAAGAAAGAAAGAAAGAAAGAAAGAAAGAAAGAAAGAAAGAAAGAAAGAAAGAAAGAAAGAAAGAAAGAAAGAAAGAAAGAAAGAAAGAAAGAAAGAAAGAAAGTGCAGAGGGCCTGTGTCCTATAATTGGGAGACTTGAGGGATAACCTATGATTGGGAAACTTGGGGACACCTCACAGTTGCCAACCCCAGACCAGCACAAAGACAGTACAGTGTGCTCTCAGCCAGAGGAGCATGCCAAACTGCATGAATCTCTAGCTCCAATGTGATTCCAAAGAAAGTGAAATCGTTGCTGAGGAGACGGCCTAATTGTCCATGTCAGCCCTGACATAGCAGCAGTAATGGCAGTAAGCACGACAAGCTAGCAGTGATTTGGATGCAGCAATTACTGTATCCTGCTGATCAGGGGGAATTGTCACCATTGCTATGGCAACGGCCCATGTCAGGGATGCTGGAGAAAGAGGAGGGGGAGAAGCCCACAGAGCAGCTGGTCCCAATGGAGTACAGTTCTGAAAATTAGCTTTCTTTTCCATCAACCTGCCCAAAGAGAGATTCTCAGCTTGGGAGGTGGAAGGAGAGGGTCAGAGAAGCTAGTATTCAGCATCTGGGAGGCTATTCTTTAGTTGCTTGGTATCCTGGGCTTGGTCTCTCATGATCTTGAAAGCAGGTCAATTTTGGTTCTTCTCCCAATTCCCATGCTACTATTCAATAGAACACATCTATCCTGGACACAGAGCTATGTGTGTGTGTATCTATGTACTTGTCCTTTGGGTTGGGATGAAGTATATGTCAAAGCAAGTCTAAGCCTTGTAGTCATAAGGCCTGAATTCCCAATTCTGACTCTTAGTAGCTGTGTATCTTGGAATCCCCGATTTCTCCATCTGTAAAATAATACTCATGCTACTGGTTTTGAAGGTTTACTATGGGGAAAAAATACTTTGTAAGACTTAAAGAGCTCTAGAGCTGTCATAATTGCTTCCCAAGACAGGGAGATCATTCTCTTCAGTTACATTATTGGTGAAGAAAAGAGAGAAGATTGATGGTAAATATTGTGCCTATCCTGAGAGAATAAACAGGTACTATTTACATTGTCGATGTACTCATTTACTAGATAAGTATTGAACACGGACTATGTATGAAGGACTGTGATGAATGGAGATGAAAGATAAATAACATGGGTCCCTGTCCTTGTGGACATTAGATTCTGCCTCCAAATCTAAGACATGTACTCAAGTATGCAATACTATGTAATAATTCTACTCTCTGCATAATATCCATAAGGCATATGGGGAGAGGTGCCAGTACAATGAAGAATAAAAAGTTTCCAACTTGAACTGGGTTTCAAAAGTTGGGTAGGATTTCAATGGGTGGGGTTGGAGAAAATATGAAGAACATAGAGGGACATGGTATGAGGTAGTTATTTAGGGGACTTGGATCCCACACACTCTAGTGGTGGGATATTGGAATCACAGAGTCACATGGCATGTTTGATGTCTTGGTCCCCTGGTGCCCTAATGCCAACATGCCAGAGTCAGTGCAATGTCATCATGGAGGGAGGAGCTATGGGCTTTTAAAGGTTGGCCAAGGGAGGAGGAGAGCAGGCTCTTTAGTTCCACTCTGGAACTAGCTCACTCCTTGGGCTGCTTTCTCTCTTATCTCTTATCTTATCTGGTAATCTCTGACAAGTCTGACAAGCCTCAGCTGGCTAAAATGGAGGACTGGATTTTTAGACTATCTTTCTCTCTGTGTACCAATAAATGCTTATAAATCTAGTAATAAGCCTCCAGATTAATTTTTATTTATAAAACATGTTAGCAAAGGCATGGAGAAAATAATGAACCAAAACAAGTTGTAGGGAATAATCTGATCTAGCTAGAGCATAGAACTCAGCGGAGGAGAATAGTGGAAGCCAAGGCTTTCAAGTTAAGGAGATGCCAGATTGTGAAAGACTGAGGTGCCAGATGGAATGCTTGAGGAGTCTGGGTTTCATTCAGTAAATAGGCATCTCTTCCATCACAAACTTCACAGCAAAATATGTGTATCTATAGACATCCAGAATCGAGGATTATAATATTTAAGGCTAGAAAAGAATCAAATGTATATAGTCCCTTCTCCCATGCTTCAAAAGAGGAATCTGAACAGAAAGGTAAAGTGACTTGCCCAGATCAAACAAAAGCAGAGGCAGGATTCCATCCCAGGTCATTTGAATTCAGAACTAGCACTCCCTCAAACAGTGCAAAATGATTGAATTCTTTAAAGTAGGTCAACAAGTTTTAGCTGGTCACTTCTTCTGGATCTAGCTAGATAACAATGGGAGAAATAGGAAAAGGCATCTCCTTACTTTTCAGGGAATTTACAATCTGCATGGGGGAGGGTACCCAATTCAAGCAAGTGCTAAACTGCAATACAAGACTCCTAGTGCCATTCAGAGAAAGGGCTCTGGGCTGCCACATTGGGCTGGAGTAGTTTAATTGATTAATCAATAAACATTTACTAAGTGTTTACTAATTGTCAGGCACAGTGCTAAATACTAAAACAAGCAAAAACAGAGAAAGGCAAAAGATAGTTTATGTCCTAGAGGACCCCACAGTCTAGTAGTCTAATGAGGAAGATAACAAGCAAACAAACAAATCTATTTGTGTGTGCATAGAAAAACATACATACACACACACAAAAGGTATGGACAAGATATATATGAAATAACTAATAGAAGGAAGTGTCATTGGGAAAGGCTTGCTGAAGAAGATGAGATTTTAGCAAGGTCTTGAAGGAAGCCAGGGAAGCCAAGAGGCAGAAGAAAGAAGGAAGAACAGCCATTGGAGAGAGTCAGAGAAAATACAAGGAAACAAGAAATGGGGTGTCTTGTTTGTGGAATAGCAGGGAGATCAGGGAGATCATTAGGAAAGCTACTTGGAAGAGGTGAAATTAGAGGAGTTCTATGCCATGGATGGACTGCTAGAACTGGGTATGGTCCTAAGGACAAAACAGTAACTCTGAGAAATCCCTCTCCAGATGATAGGACACACAGGTACCCAAAAGGGATCCATCCTCCTCACCTTTTGGATGTACCAATATATAGAGCCCTAAAAGAATATCCAGTATATGCCCCAAATCTCAGATCAGACTAAAAGGGAAGATGTGACATCTTTAAATACTTTGAGACTACATTATTAGAGGGAGGTGAAGCTACTAGACAGAACAAAGCAAAAAAAAAATTATTTTTAAGCCTTCACTTAACTCTAGACCCATGGTGGAAAATCTATGGCACACATGCCAGAGAGGGCACACAGAACCCTCTTTGTGGACATTCATGCTATTGTTACCAGAAAGCCTGAGGGACTCGGGGCTGAGATACTCCCTTCCCTATCTCCACCATGCCTAAAGACATTCCTCACTTCACTCACCCCTCTGCCCAGTGGGAGCACTTCCTTTCTTCCCTGTCTGGGGTAAGACAGTGGCAGTGGGGTGGGAGGGCACTCAATCTCAAGGGGGGGGGGGCATGGCACTCAGCCTCCTAAAGGTTTGCCATCACTGCCATAGACCATTGCCAAGGCAACACAGCAGCCCTGTGGCTCTTCCTATAGTTCTATTAACAGCTCTCTGGGGTTCTGACCCTAATCTCCCATCCTATTTCTATAGGGCCCCAGCTTATTCCACCTTCCAAGAATCTGGGTTTGCAGTAACACATTTTTAGGATAAGGAAACATGATATTATGGAAAGAAACTGATACTCAGGAAATCTGGGTTAAATTAGAGTTTTTTAAGTAACAAGTCATATAATCTTTGGCAGATTACTTGACCTTCTAGGACTCAAGTCAATCCAATGTAATAAGCATTTATTAAGCACTTACTACATACAATTCAAATCAATAAGCATTTTAGAGCACCTGTTATGCATTAGATAGCATGATAATCATTGGGAACATAGAGGCAAAAAATTCATCTCCTGCCCTACAAGAATTTATGAGAAAAGATAACATAATAATAAATAGTAATAATAAATAAATAAGTATAAGGTATTACTCCTTTTATCCATTGACATTTTGGTTATTTAGAGGGGAAGAAAAATAACATTTTGGTAAGGAAAATTTATTTTAAAATTAGCTTTAGAAGAAACATAGTCTCTCAAATAAAATATTAAATAGAAATAAAGACTGTTCTGATGATATTAGAGAGAATTATTCCTCAGATAAATGTACTTTGAGTCTCTGTTTGGAAGCAGAGCAGTGGTTGAGGTGATAGTGAATGATGTCTGCAGGGCATTATGGTTTATAATCTCACTTGCCTATGACTGTTTTCAGAGTTTTAAAGGTTTCAGCTGAGAAATTAGGAACCAAATAACAATTAAGGGACTATGGAAAGACTATATAAGGACTGGGGCAGCAAGTTGATTCAATGGATAGAGAACCAAGCCTGAAGTTGGGAAGTCCTGTATTCAAATTTGAATTCAGCCATTTTCTAACTGTGTAACCCCTATACCCTCTTAAGGAATCACTTAACCCCCTTTGCCTAGTCCTTACCACTCTTTTGCCTTGAAGCCAATACTTTGTATCAATTCTAAGGCAGTAGGTAAGGGTTTTTTTTTTTAATTCTATATAAGTATTGTTAGGATTATAGCTGATAGAAAGATAGTTAATTTGAGTCTCACAACATAAACTAGAAATGAGCTGATGCTTATGAGGAAGGGCATTGTCAGAAGGCAATGAAAAAAGATGCTTAGAGAAAAAAGAATACAGAAACTGTCAGGACTTGAAGTGACAGAAAGTTTTTGTAGCTATGTTCCTGAGAGTAGTCCTGATTAGAAGAGAGGTGCTGCTTTGCTGAGAGCTTTTTTACTCATTGGAAAAGATCTGGATCCTGTAGCTCTACAGAGAGCTATCTGGGTTTACTGCTCACTAGTGCCATCTACAGTGTGAGAAAGGGGAGAACTGGTGGGGGAGAGATTGCCTTCTACTGTCCTCTCTATTTTGAGAAGGAAAAGAACAGAGATGACTGGCTTTGTATCTCATTTCTTGTAAGAAGTTTGATTTTGCTTAGAAATAACTGGAAGACCCTGCTATTTGAATAACCAGCTAGGAAAAGAATGTATGACTCATCATACATACAATTTGAGAGGGAGAGACATTTTTTGGCTTAAAGTAATTGTTTATCACTTAAAAAGCCTAACACTTTCTCAGTACCCTGTCAAAGGAGGCTATATGATAAAAGAGCTTGCCATTGCTTCAGCAATCCAAGTATAGAAGAGAAATAGTTTTACATAATCAGAGAGTTGTGAAAACCAGAAGGGGACTGCCTAACAGGGGAAGGGTTTGTCCTAGATTGCAACATATGGTGCAGAATGTTTTCCAAGGAGACCTAGGATATCAAGACCTATTATAGAGAGACTTGAGTTGTCCAAGGAACATGAGGGACTACTCATGTAGTCCCTGCAAGTTTTATGTCAGTGTGTCAACTCCTCTCACAAATATTGTATGAATTGGTGGGAGAATGTGACCTAGATTTATGAGTGGATCTACATATTTTTATTATTCCTACTTTTGCTTTCTATTGAGTAAATTGTATGATTATTTCTATTTTTGCCATATCCCTAAATAAATGTTTTGTGTTTAAGAGTCAATAGTGTCAGGGTAAAGCCAAGATGGAGGAGAAGAGTCAAGAAATCACCTAAACTCTCTCAAATTCCCCTCCAAGCAACTTCAGAATAATGCCTCAGATCAAATTCTGGAACAGTAAAGCCAACAAAAAATCAAGAGGAAACAATTTTCCATAATGAGACAACTTAGGAGGTCAGCAGGAAAGGTCTGTCACACTGGGGTTCTGTGCACAGTAGAACTTGAAGGAGGCTACAACAGCAGCAATAACTTTGGGAGCTCTTGGTCCACAGATGGTAAGAGGGGGTCAGACATCTGGTCATAAGCATGAAAAAATGAAGCTTGGGACAGGGTCCTCTATGCTTCAGTTACAAAGTACAACTTTAATATAAAGCTCAAAGTCAAGAAATATACTGGGGAAATGAGTAAACAACAACAACAACAAAACAAAAAAGAATCTGACCATTAAAAGTTACCAGAGTAAGGGGGAAGAACAAGACATAAGCTCATAAGAAGACAATGAAGTCTTTAAAGCTACAAGCTTCAAAGAAAAAAAATGGGAACTGGACACAAGCCCAACAAGAATCCCTAGAAGAGCTAAAATATTTTTAAAATCAAATAAGAGAGGTCCAGGGAAAATTTGAAAAAGAAATGAGAGTAGTGAAAGAAAATTAGGAAGAGAGAGCCAATAGCTTGGTAAAAGAAGCACATAAAAAACTGAAGAAAACAACATCTTGAAAAAGAATTGGCTAAATGATTCTTTTAAAAGACAAAAAATTCACTGAGGAGAAAAACTCTTAAAAATAGAGGTGTGAAAATTTGCTGAAGAATGGAACTCATTAAAAAGTAACATAGGACAAATGGGAAAAAAGGTATAAAAGTTTACTGAAGAAAATAATTTTTTAAAAATTATATTTGGAAAACTGGAAATGAATAACCCTATGCCACATCAAGAAACAATCAAAGTCAAAAGAATGGGGGGAGGGGAACAGAAGAAAATGTGAAATATCACATTAGAAAAATAAATTGACCTAGGAAGAGAATCAAAGACAGATGACTCAAGAATTATTAAAATTCTTGAAATTCATCTTCAAAAAAAAGCACCTAAGCATCTTTCAAGAAATTATGAAGGAACATTTCCCTAATATCCTGGAACCAGAGGGTAAAATACACATCGAAAGAATCTACAAATCACCTCCTCAAAGAGATCCCAAAACAGAAACTCCCTAGAAAGTTATAGCCAAATCCCAGAGCTCTGAGATCAAGGAGAAAATACTCTGAGCAGACAAAAAGAAACATTTCAAACATTGTGGAACCACAGTCAGGATCACATAGAGCTTAGTAGCTTCAACGTTAAAAAAAAAAAAGCAAAAGACTTGGAATACATTTCAAAAGAAAAAAGGAGCTAGGATTACAACCAAAAATAACCTGCCCAACAAAACAGCATGATCTTTCAGGGGGGAAACAGATTTTTAATGGAATAGAGGAATTTAAAGCATTCCCAATGAAGAGGTCAAAGCTGAAAGGAAAATTTGACTTTCAAGTACAAGACCCAAGAGGAGAATTAAAAGGTAAACATGAAAGAGAAATCATAAGGAATTCAACAAGGTTAAACTTTTTATATTCCTATCTGGGAAGATGATATTTATAATTCCTAAGGACTTTATCATTATTGTTCATCCTACATTTTCAAAGAGGACCAAGACATCCAAAGGTGAGGAGTTGACTTGCACATGAATTGGATTTAAGTAAGACAGAGTTGCACAAAGCTGTCAACTTCATTTCTTTTCCAGAGTCATTAGAGTCAGTGATAAGACAAGAGTTAAGATGACTGGCAATTACCCAGAATGCAATAGATGACTTTGGTTTCTTTGATGCCTGATCAAATTTTACATACTCTACAGTGCCTGCTGCAGCCTCATCATGGTCATTGGAAAAAATTGTTCTCGTCTACTTATTCTGCTGAGGGAAATCTTTAAATGCTTGGGGTAGATATTCCCCTAACACACTGACTGGTTTGAGTCAGGTTGCTTACCCTTAACCTAGTTTAGCCCATCTGCTGAGATGGTTTTACTGGGTGTGGCGACTGTGTATGTGATAGTTTCTTAAAGCCATGGGAGTTGGATGATAGGTAGACACAAAAAGTGGAAAAGTAGCCCTGAAAAAAGCATAGCAAATCCTCACACCAGAAGGTTCTAGTCTTCCCCACACACCCTATCCACCTCATTCTTCAATATAACAGTTAGGCAAAGGGTGAGTGAAGCTCAATTCAGCAAACAGCCCAGACCCAATGAGTTATCTTTCACTTATCCATATCCATATTAAAGTACCAAAGAGTTCATAAAAGATTCAGGCCAAATGTACTCCCCATACTTTATCTAGGAGAAATATTTAATGGAATGAATGAAAATATATTTGGGGGGGGGGGTGTCAGTAGTGTCATGATGACTGATTTGTATAAATGAGAAGCACACCAGTGAATGCTCATTAAGGCAGTGACAATTAGTAGGAACATGCCCATTCCTACCACGTACCACCCCCACATGCACATATCAAGGTTAACTCTAACTATGGACACCCCTCTGGGAACACCACCCTGATCTGACAAACTGAGTACAGTAGAATGAGCTAGCCAGCCCCATTCCAATAAGAAAGAACCTAGGAAGAGTTAGTTGATACTACATTTGGTGATATTGTTCTCATGAGTGGATCCAGAATCATGCCTGAGCTACATAAATATAAACAAAACAAATATAAGGTAATGGGAAGTAGGTATGAGGAAAAGCTTCATGTAAGAAGTAATATTTAAATTGATATTTGAAGGAAATTGGTGATTCCACAAAAAAAAATTGAGGAAGAAATACACTCCAGGCAGAAGAAACAGTTTATGTAAAGGCAGAAATGAAAGATGAAATGAAAGTCAAATATGAGGAATAGTAAAAAGGCACTGTGTGTTAAAGAGTTCTGGCCCAGTTTTCTCTTCTGCAAAATAAGAGAGTCAGACTAGACTATCTCAGAGCATCTTTTCCTAGGAAAATATTCCAATAATATCTGTAGGAAACAATACATGATAGCAAGAATATAGGAGAAATAATCAGGAGATTCTATGTCCTTAGAAATAGCTTTACCACTAATTATTTGTGTTAACTCTTAGAGCTTTACTTTGCATATTTCTGAGCGTAATTATACCTGCCTTTTCTACTTCTAAAGGTATCATAAAGTTGAAATGAGATATGAAAACACTTTTACATACATAAATATGAAGAATTAATATTATTAAATTATTGCCACTGTCTTACTCTGAAGTACTCTTATACTGAGCAGATCTAAAAATGGTAGGTTTATTTTAAAAATTTGTTGTGCTTGGGTTTTTTCCTTCCCAAAGGAAATCTTCATTTCCTACCACTATACAGGTGAATTAACCTTTAGAAGGCATCTGGAAATTACAGTGCTCGAAAAGAGTAATTTGTGACTTTTCTTGATCATTTGCTTGTCTTTGTACTACTTTTGCTTTGGAGTTTTCTGGTATTTATGGACTAATTAGATTGACAGCGAGAAATATTTAGATAGGAAATCACCAAATATCACATCATTAAGCCATTTGACACTGGAATGTACCCTACAAAATTAACAGAGAAAGGCCAGCCCCAGTGCCCAGATTTCATCTGTTCAAAGTAATAATAAAGACATCAGGAGGGAAATCAGTCAGGCCCATATATTATTGGTGTGCACTTAGGCTGGACAGATAGGATAATGGATGTGGCACACACCAGATGTTTTGCTTCCTGAAGAATAGATATGTTAGGAAAGTTCCAGAGGGCTTGTCAATAGCCCCTTCATTACCCCATCAGGCTGAATGTATCTATTGGAAATTAGCATTTCACTTGCTTGGAACTTTATGTCTCAGTGTACCCTATAGCCTTGGAAATTCTGATGGCTCAACTCTGGGGTTATTCAAGTGTCTATTATTTTGTCACAGGGTAGTGAACTCCCTGTTTGACAATACCATCCACTAGCAAAAATCATCTATATATGACTTAGTAATTAAAATCCTGAGGAGCTAACCATATGATCCATATGTAGTAGTTTGGGAAAGTTTCATTCAAAGGAGATCACTCAGTTAATTCTGTACCCCAACTCCCAAGAGGGAAATGATCTTCCTTTCACCTGATATCATAGAACTTAAATTCCTCTTCTATACACATCATAGTTTAGCTAACATTATAATTATCTGGGTATTTGTCTTCTCTCATGACTATTGATGAGTCACTTAATCTGACTCTGTTTTCTCACCTGTAAAATCTTAATAATAACAGTTATACCTTCTTACATGGCTATTATAAGACTCAAATGAGATAATATTTATAAGTGCTTCACGAACCTAAAAATGCTCTACAAGATATCGATCATATTCCCTCCCCCTCTACTCTAGGAACTTGGCCCTGACTCCATTCCCTCTTTCTCTCATCTTTAATCTCTCTTTTTTCCATTGGATCTTTCCTAACTATCTATACACTTTTCATTCTTTATTCTTCTTCACCTTCTTGTATCAATATACACCCTCAGTCATCTCCTCATCCTGGATACTATTTTTTCTTTACATCAATGATGCTGGTCTTTCTTGTTTCTCCTACCTATCTGGCCACTCCCTCTTAGTCTACTTTGCTGGATCATCATCACCTTGATACTAAATACAGCAGTCCGTCATAGTCTGTCCTGGGTTCCCTTCTCTATTCTCCATACTTTGATGATCCAAGTGAACTCATTAGTTTTCAGGGGGTTAATTATCATGTCTATGTAGATAAGTTCCAAATCTATATACCTATCCACAAACTCTCTACATAAGCCAGAACTCATTACATTTCCTTTAAAACATTTCCCTTCTCCAAATTTCCCCACTTCTTTGGATGGTACCATACTTCTTCCAGTCACTCAGATGTGTAGCCTTAGAGTCTTCCTTGCATCTTCCCTTTTCCTCAAACCCCATCTCTAATTTGTTGCCAAGTCTCTTCAATTCTATCTCCATAATGTCTATCAAATATGTTACTCTTTCTTTCCACTCACATAATCTCTGCCCTAGTTTAAACCCTCAGCCTTTTACTTGAATTATGGCAATAACTTCCCAATTGGTCTCCCTTTCTCAAGTCAATATTCACTCCAATCTTAAAGAGTAGGTCTAATTATATCATCCCGTACTCAATACATTTCAGTCATTCTCTATTACTTCTAGGATCAAATATAAATTCTTTGCCTATAAATCTTGTCACAAAATGGTCCTTTCCTATCCTTCTAGTCTTCTCACAGAATATTCCCCTCCCCAGAGTCAAATAGTTCAACCATATGGGTCTGCTTGTTCTTCACACACAATATATTTCTCTCTTCTCAGGCAGTGCCCTACCTCTGCCTTTTAGAATCTCTGGCTTCCTTGAAGCCTTAGCTTGAACACCACCACTCTCATTGGGCTTCACGATGAACTTGTTCATGAGAGGTTCAAAAGAGAAATGGGAATCACGAGGGACACATTTATGGTGTTTTCTAGCCCTCCCAGCAGTTAGACAAAAATTTAGAAGGGATGGCACTATGTTTTATATATCTTGTCATATACCTGGATATGTTCTCTTTCCCATTAGAATGTAAGCTCCCTGTGGGCAGAGATTGCTTTTCCTTTTATCTTTGTGTCTCCAGCACTTAGCATTATATCCAGCACATAGAAGGAGTTTCATACATGTTTGTTGGTCTACTGATTAAAATAGGAGCATTTGGAAGATTTTGCCATTTATAAGAAATCCCTCTTCAATTTGGACTGTGTGTGAGGTTTTATCTATACAACTAGTATATCTTTCCCTGTTTATGTCTCCTTTGGTATTATTGATAAGAAAATCATTGAAAAGCATTATCTAGGGGCAGCTAGGTGGTTCAATGACTTGAAAGCCAGGTCTAGAGACAGGAGGTCCTGGATTCAAATCTGATTTCAGACACTACTTAGCTGTGTGACCCTAGCAAGTCACTCAGCCCCCATCACCTTGCCCTTATCACTCTTTTGCCTTTGAACCATTATACAGTATTGATTCTAAGATGAAAGGTAAGGGTTAAAAAAAAAAAAGCATTATCCTTCTTCTGCATCATGTGAACAAGACAGAGGACTAGACATTTTCTTTGATCCCCTCAAACCTCTCCAAAACAGAAATTATTACCAAAGATAAAGCAACTTCATTTATCCCCATGATCTAAGGTGCCCAGAATTCAAAAGAAGGCTAAAACATGAACTGATGCCGACTTTGAGGTCCTTGCATACTCCCTCCCTCACTTCCCATGCCACTTGCAGCAAGGTTTTATCAGATGACTCAAGGACCCTACCAATAAACTTGCAACAACGCCTCCCCACTCATTCTAGTACTGTGGAGATTTCAGCTCCAGACTGTTGAAGTTTTCTGGGGTTATGTATGAGGTGTGGCAGCCCTTCAAAAATAGAAGCTTGCTAGGGTTCATGATAAATAAGCAGCCTTTCTAGTCTAGAGGTTTCCTTGGGGCCTTGACAGCCAGTGCCATCATGGACAACCCTATAGCACCTACAGTGAAAATCTTTGAACTACTATTGTTAGGCCAGTGAACCAAGGATCAGAAGAATGGAATTGGCATCACATTTGGGGAAGTTGAAGTTGGGGTTCTATACCGCACTCCACTAAGTGTAAAGCATGCAGTTATCACTAGTTTTGTCTACCCAAAAGTTACATGGAGCAGAGCCCTAGGCTGGTGTGAATTGTAAAACATGGAAGAGTGTTGAAATGCTTTCAGATCTATTCCCCAAGAAAATCACTATTAAGGAGGAGACAGTCAGAAAGTGAGCAAGAGGGGGAAATAAAAAGGGGAGAGGGAGATTGAAATGACTAAAGCTCTCTGGGAGAAGAAAATGTAAAGACTTTGAACACACACAAATAAATCAACAGGGAAAACATCAACAACAGAAGAATTTTGACCTCTAGATCTAGGAAACAAGTACGGGCTTTTATAAATAAATCCAAAATAAAAGAAGATAATTGAACCCCTGATAAGACAGAGGACCCTGTGGAATATGAGAACATGGTACCACAATGTACAATTCATGAGAGGTTCAAAATATAATGAAAATCATGAGGGCAGAATTTATGGCCTGTACAGCAAAAATAATGGTGGGAAAAAACAAAAACTGGAATCTACAATGCAAAGGTCACCAAAGAAAGAAAAGGAATAACAGATTGGTTATGTAAATATACAGAAATAAAGGACAATCAAGAAGAAAAGCAAAAAACAATAACATTAAAAGAAAATGTGCTTACTATGCAAGCAGAGCATACTTATTTCAAAGTTAAGATGCATAGAAACAAGGATCATAAGGATCATAAATTTCCCAGAAGAACATGTCAGGATGAAAAATCTGAATTCCATAAGGCAAGAAACGACACAAGAGAATTGTCTAAAACTTCTGAACACAGATAACAAAATAGCAAAAAGAATTCATAGATTGCCTCCAGAAAAGCATTATCTTTGTTGTGTCTATCAAAAAATCTTGCTATTAATACACAAGGATTAGCTAATTAGTAGAGATCATTTAAATATTCATTTTGTTCTACCAAACTGGATACCTTTTATAATAAAAAAACAATAATCACAATAGAATCCTGTCATATCTTTCCATCAATTGTGTAATATTAAAATGATGAAATATGTAGAATATAGATTGAAACATACCATTTTCATTTTATTTCCTCCACAGATTTTTCTCTAGTGTAAGCAATATGTATCTTGTTTCAAAATATGAGGAACAGGAAAATATGTATCATATGATAATATACGTATAACCTATAAAATATTACCTGCCTTCTTGAAGAGGAAATGGGGTGGAAGAAAGGGGGAGGAGAATATAACACAGAGTTTTGGACATAGCTAATGTGAGAATTTGTTTTTCTTAGTTTATTTATTATTATTATTGTTTAATTTATTACATATGTATAACAATTTTATGTATTACATCATCATATTAAATATTACATATTTTTTAAAAATGAAAATAAATGGTGACCAAAAAGTGTGCCTATTACTTTGTTGTATTTTTACCAAAGGCATCCTCTGTGCATGTGTAAATATTATCCTTAAAAATATTTTGTAGAAATGAGAAAGTAGGCATATGAGTTGTTTATTATTAGTACCTCCTCAATTTCCTTTCTCAGGAATGAAAATATTGATGATTTTTCCTAATCGTTTCATATATTCCCTTCTTTCAGATATTTGAAGGATAAATCTCTTAAATAACCTCAGAATTATGTCCCCTCCCACACAGACCTCTACTATGGAGATCTGATCTGGTCTAGCAACTTATCCCAGTACCATTTCTGTATTAAGAACATTGGAGGAACTACGACAGAGTTTGAATTTCATGGCTCCTCTTGGATTTATCCTTATTGATGAAGAAAAGAATTTGGTATGGAAATCTCCCCAGATTTTTTCCCATTTTTTGTTCATTCATTGTTCTTTAAATTTTATCCTTGAATGTTTGGGGATGATCTGGCTTAACTGGGTCTCCTGCTCAGTTTTCTTTAAACTTGTTTTTATTTCTACTATTTCATGTTCTTGATGAGACAAAACTGTTCATAATCATCCAATATTCTCCTCTGAATGGGAATGTTCTTGTTCTTGATGAGACAATACTGTTCATGATCATGCAATATTCTCCTCTGAATGGGAATGTAGGAGCTTACAATTTAATGGGGGCTATAATAAGGAAACAAAAATGTACAAAGAAGTTATGTAAAGCAAAAGAGGAAATAATTAAAAGAGGGAAATTACTAGAATTAAAAGGGGTTGGAAAATACTTCCTTGTAGAAGATGAGACTTTAGTTTGGACTTGAAGGAAGCTAGGGAAGCCAGTAGGTGGAGATAATGACAGAGAACATGTCAAAGTACCAGATACTGCCTTCCATCACCTCTAGATCTAGGAAACAAGTTCAGGCTTTTATGAATAAAACCTGCAAAATAAAAGAAGGTTATCAACACCTGATAAGACAGAGGACCCTGTGGAATATGAGGAGAACATGGTACCACCCTCCCAAAAAGAGATTCTGGAGTATAACCCACCAAAGTTGAACTTCACCCATTTTCACACCTTCCTTTGCCATATCAATATTAATCTTCCAAATGAACTGCTCCAATCAGATTACTATTCTGCTGAAAATCCTTCAGTGAAGAGTTTAGTTAGAACATTCCATGTTCTAAAGCCTTTTCCGGGCCCTATACTATGTTCTAAGGACTGTTCCAGCTCTCACACTCTCTGATCCCCTTTAACTTTAGCAGTTTATGATTCAATATGGAATTTATTTTCCAGAAATAGAAGAAAAATCCAAGTAAAAAGGCAATTATAGTGGTATTAAGGAAGATGGTAGAGAAAAAGAGAGGATTACAGAAATTGGCTTTTTATTCTGTAGGAGACAACAACCATTTTACTCAGTTTCACTTACTATAGCAACTGGCATTTATACAGGTGTCCCAAGCAATTTAATATTTAAACTATTAAAGCTTTTAAAGTCTCCTAAGACTTTGAAGGGGACACCCTGTAGAGCACATTAAAGTTTGCAAAGCATTTTATAGACACTGTCTCATTTAGATCATTACAAAAACCTATAGTCATCATCATGGTCATTTTATAGATGTGGAAATGGAAGTTCAGAAAGTTAAGAGATTAAGGCTAAGGTTTATTATAGTCACAAAGCAAGTTATTAGAAACAGAATTCAAATTTAGGTCTCCTTGACTCTAAGTCCAGCTACTGAGCCACTCACTCTGCCTCTCTGCCACTAAGTAATTAAACCATGAAAGGGAAAATAATCAAAGCCCCATGTCATGTTTGGCTTACTAGAGAATTTCTGATTTTCTCAATTGCAGAGTCAGAATGATTTGAGCTGGAGAGTTTTTGTGTCCCCATTACAATGTTTAATGTGTGTACCTAATGATTTGGACTTTTTCCTGGGTAGATGAACAATAGAAAAGGTAGGCACCATCTTTGTTTTGCTTCAACTTAGAGGAACACAATACATTGCCCTCTCCATCTAGAAGCAACTAACTTCAACCTTTATCCAGACTAGGGAGACACATGATGGCAAACTTGCTGGAATGTTTCAGATTCACGGAACTGAAATCCCGGACCCTCCAAGAATCAGCATCGTGTCTTAAAGGTCCCTAGGGAGAGACCTATAATTACTTGGGTTAGATTGAATGTTTCTGAAAAAAAAAAGAAAGAAAGAAAGAAAGGGGGGAGGGGAGAGACAATTAGCAATGTTTTCCAGTCAGTAGGTATTTCTCTGAAAAGGAGACCTCCAACCCAGAGACGCTGTAATTAGGACTTTTTGTAATAACAGGTTCAGTATCTCCAGCTCCCTGTCAGAAAGAAAAATCCATCTTATCAATAATTGTAGGTTTGGGTGTCTCTGAAATTCTCTAAGTGTTGCTCCTTTCCGCTAGGCCATACCTTTGCGGGGAGAGCTGGCAGAGATTTTCACAGGGGGAATATTTGTGTCTCTGGTGTGGGAAGAGAAAGAAAAGAAAGGGATGAGGAGAGGAGGGAAGAAGTGGTAAAAAGAGGGAAATGATTTGCCACCTTATAGGAAACAGTCTTTGAGGTGAGGCCAACCACAAGGATTGAAGCAGCTCCTTGGGAAGGGGAGAAAGGGATAGAAAGCTCCTGCTCCCCTGGCCTCTCAGCTGTGATGAACAAGAGCAAGGTCCAATGGAAATGACATTGACTCTGGAGTCAGAGGACCTGCATTCATATCCTATCTCTTACTTATTACCTACATGACCATAGGCAAGTCATTTTATCTCCATGAATCTCAGTTTCCTCATCTACAAAATAAGAGGACTGAAGTAGTTAAATTGGAGATTCTACTCCCATGTCTCATCACCCAATGGGTGCATTGCCATCACCAGAAACTAGCTGTCTTCCTGGGGTTAGATACTCTGCCCATGATAACATCTCCAGAGCTATACCCAAGAGTATTCATCCTGTGGAACTCTAAATATGATGGGGCTTTAAGAACAAGGGCATAAATAAGAAAGTAAACTGCATTTTACAGATGTGGCCATCTCACTGATGTGGGCGTCCATTCAGGTCTTCTTATCCTTCTTTTCTTCTTGCCATAAATTCTCCAAAAGGGATCTATGCTGCCCTTCTTTTAGCTCTGGCTTCTAGCTTGTTTGTTTTGGTTTGAATTTGTGATGTCATTGGCATAGAGTGCATCCAGTGAGGAAACTCCTACCAATGAATATTAACAACAGTCCTATTTCATTGCTTTTTGCCTTGCAATAAACTTATAGTAGTCTTAGGAAGTTGCCAGAGGACATTGGGAGGCTAAGTAACTTGCCCAGGGCCATACAGTCAAAGACAGGATTTGAACCCAAGTTGTCCTGTTTCAAGATCCTATTCTTTAGTCATTTTACTAAGTTTCCTTTCTTTTGAGTTATTTTTATTTTTAAATGTTTTTAGATTGTATTTCCTTAACTTGCTTAATCTACAAATATAAGGGCTACTCATAGCTAGAACCCACTTCTGATATGCATGAGAGCTCTGACCTGTTTTATTTCAGACCTGGACATGTTTATCCCTCCTTAGGAAATTTGTTGCCTGACCTCCTTAGTGTGGGAAGGAGAGGGAGTGTTTGCCATATTAATGCCCAACTTAATGTGGACACCCAAAGTTTTGACCTAATGCAGTTCAGACCTCCCAAGCTCAAGAAATAGGAAGTGCAATGGATAGAGCCCTGGAATTGGAGTTAAGAAAACCTGAATTCTGATCTTGCCTCAGTTTTTGCTAGCTGTGTGACTTTTGGCACTCCTCTGATTGCCTCAATTTCCTTACCTATAAAATAGATATTAACTCCCAGGGTTACTTTGAAGATCAAATGGGACAGTGCCTGTTGCATAGTAGATTAATAAATATTTGCTTCCTTCTTTCTTTTCTTCTTTCCTTCCTGTTTTCCTTCCTTCCTCCTTCCTTCCTCTCTTCCTTGTTTCTTCCATTCTTCCTTTCCTTCATCCCTCCTTCTTTCATTACTTTTCTTTCTCCCTCCCATCTTCTTTTTCTTCCTTTCTTTCCCTCCATTTTTCCCTTTCTTCATCTCTCCTTGCCTCCTTCTTTCTTGTCTTCATTCCCCTCCCTTATTCCTTTTTTCTTTCATTTTACTTTCCTTCCTCCCTCCCTCTCTCCTTCATGGACCTCCTGAAAAGACCTCAGGAAACTTCAGAGGTCCTTTGAGCACCTTGAGAACTGATGTACTAGATAATGCCATGACAATATAAATTCATTATCATAACTAAGCCCAGGCTCAAATTCAGGTCCATTTTTATTTCCTGTACACTTCATTACTTTTTTCTCCCTACCCATCAATCATCACTACCACCACCACTAGATGTGAATAATTGAGTCAGAAGATCAGTCAGGGAAAACATAATCCAGAATCTCCCTTCATGCCTCAAGCAGGTGTCTTCTTGGTTTTATGTTAAATAAAAGAGACCATCTAGACTTTTGCAAGATATTGTAGGCCACAAGTAATTGATAAAACTAATTTGTAGAATCAGATCCTTAACTAGCCTACATGCCTATTGCTAGTGAATTCCATGTAATCTAAGCCGCCATCTGCTATAAAGTTATTTGTAGGCAATTCCAGGGCATTAAAAAAAAAAAAACAACTAGCATTTTTTACTGTAGAGGCCCTTCATGTGTAAAGACCAGATAGCAAATCATGAGAGTAGTGACCACACTTCTCCACAGAGCACACAACTTTTGAAGCACTGAAAAACTATAGTTCTGAACTGGCTTTGAAAATATCAGTGAAGAAAAATACTGAACCTTTGGACAGTTGCTTTCCACTTCTGGCAGAACAGAGCCAACTTTAACATGAAGTTTAAAGTCAAGAAATAAGGCAGAAAAAATGAATAAATGATAAAAAAAGGAACCTAATGGCAAAAATTACTATGGTGACAGGGAAGATTAATACACAAACTCAGAAGAAGAAAACAGCTATAAACAAATATTAAACAACTACCAAAAAAAAAATCCGAGACCAACAAGAATCCCTGAAAGAGTTAAAGAAAGAAATAAGAGTGATAAAAGAAAAATTGGGAAAATAAATGAGAATGGTGCAAGAAAATTATGAAAAGATAATTAACAGTTTGATAAAAGAGTTCCCACCCTCACCAAAAAATACTGAAGACAATAATACCTTTAAAATTTGGTCAAATTTTTTTTTTTAAGAAAAAGGCATAAGTATTCACTAAAGAAAAGAACTTTTTAAAAAGTAGAATTTACCAAATGGAAAAAGAGGTACAAAAGCTCACTGAAGAAAATAATTTCCTAAAAATCAGAATTGGGTAACTGGAAGTTAATGACTCCATAGGACAGTAATAAACAATCAAAATCAAAAGAATGAAAATCAGAAGAAAATGTAAAATGTCTTATCAGAAAAACAACTTACCTAGAAAATTGATCAAGAAGAGATAATTTAAGAATTTTTAGATTATCTAAAAGTTATGACTTTAAAAAAAAAAGAGCCAAGACAATATATTTCAAGAAATTATATAGGAAAACTTTTCCAGTATCTTAGATTCAGAGAGTAAAAGAGAAATTTTAAAAATCTATTAATCATCTGTAAAGATTAAAATGAAGGAATATGGGGAGACTGAGGCAAGTAGAAATTAGTTTCTCTCTACAAGGAGTATTATATTTTTTAGAGGTTTATTAAAGGTTGAGAATTTAAGAATATACAAGTAAGAAAAAACACATGCCTAGGCCAGAGGCCTAGACAAGACCTCACCTACATTATGGAAAGAGCCACGTCTGCCCCAAAACGGAAGTCCAAAAAAAGCTCAAAAGCCTTTGCAATCAGCTTAAGTACCTTCTCGATCTCGCCCACCTCAGAATTCCATGAGATTACAAAGCATTTTGGGGAAGTGGAGCAAGGACTTGTGGGGATTGAAGTCCAGAGTTCAAATCTCAATTTTACATTTCCCGTTTGATCATCTGGGAAGAAGTCCTTCCCCAAAGGATCATAAAACATAATCAATTTAAAGATTATAATAATTTGAGGATAAGAAAAAACAAAACAAAACCAATAATTGCTGAACGCATTGACAAAAAGCCAGTTGGGGGCAGTTCCCTTTGGCATGAAAGTATACATACAAATAAATGTTCAATCAACCACACCCAAAGTTCAATTTTGTGCAACTTGTGGTCTGGAGGCTTCTTCATGGTGGCTTCTCCAACAGTTCAGTTCTGGATTCAGAGAGGTAGCTTCTTTTTTACCTAAAATTCTTTTCAAAAGGAATTTAAACTTTGCAATTTAAATAATGATATTTTTATATTCCCCCCGTTAAGAGGGTGATTGAGAAAAAAAAAAGGATCACTTATGAATGCATGGCTGAGATATGAGGTATATGAATCAATTGGCAAGAGATATTAAAAAGATATCAGAAAAATCAAAAAGAAAAGAAAAATTTCTGGATGAAAATATAGACTATCAAAGTCTTATGTGTAAAATTCCATGTAAAAGAAAAATAAATCTATAACAGGTCCTTCTATCAGGGCCCAATCAAAATGATCTAAGCAATGATGCATTTACCCAGTCAATAGCCAGGACTACAGAAAGTTACCACACTATGAAAGGCAGAAAAGGGACCAGATTATATGAACCAAGGTTTCCGGGATACTCTGTGAGTATCTTCAGAGTGAGTGTGGACACAAGGAGAGCCCATGTCTAGCAAAGATAAACACAGTAACCTTGAGTCTTCACACTAGGTTCAAGACCGTTGTGTTGGCCTAGAAGTCCATCAATCCATCCTGGATTGGCTTTTCTTTGGCTCTGTGAAATGGCTCTTGTATATCTTGTCCTGGAATCAGACAGAATCATTAAGCAAAGTCCCATAATTTTTTAAATAATTAGTGGCATCGTTTTTATAGTCACAAGCTTTTTTGGGCATGCATTAGCGAATGCATCTTAAACTTGTAGTGCTGAAAATCAAAAGTTAAAGAAAATCTTAATGCTGGTGACATGTGCTTCAAATATAAAAAGGAGAGAAAAAATAATAAAAAAAACAAATAGTATATTGCACATGCAAGAAAAATATAATAAAAGTCTTTAAAAATTCAAAAATATAGCTTATAATCATTGACACTCTGTGTCAGCTAGGAAAATATAAAATGCAAGGCTTTCTCACCAAAAATGAGATCCATTTCCTCTTAATATCTGGCCATGCTCACTGTGAGTAGAAGGCAAATGAATTGAACAAGGTTAACAATTTTTCATCTTTAAAAATACAGTGGTACAAATATGTAGTTATCAAAATCCCCAAAATTCTCAATAGCCCAATTAATTACAATAGCAAACAAACACACTTTCATATTTCACATAAGTTGCTGTATGACATTTTTAAAACCTATGATTTGATG
This sequence comes from Monodelphis domestica, assembly GCF_027887165.1. NCBI lineage: Eukaryota > Metazoa > Chordata > Mammalia > Didelphimorphia > Didelphidae > Monodelphis > Monodelphis domestica. The sequence goes on from NC_077233.1 coordinate 65,970,029, forward strand.
GACATCTGTCACAATTTTTACAAACGTAGCAATCTTTCAACCTTGATATTCAAACATACTTTTTAAACAAAGTAAAACTCATCTTGGGTTAAGAACATAATCAAGAAATCTATATATTCTGATAGAAGTTAAGTAGTGAGCTAAAGAGTATAAATAAAAGATGCTCCTTTTTTGGAGGCTTATAGGGATACAAATGCCCTGAGATTAACTGCCCAACTTCCATTCACATATTTAGAAATGCTGGAAGGTTGGGGGTTATAAAATAAATTTCACTTCAGCTACTGTAATGGGCCTTACACCTCGTGGTAGGGGCAGGCAAAAATAACCAGAGATTGTTAAAAAAAATTCCAAAAATCATATTTAAAAAACCCTTAAAATCATTTGAGATATTTAGCACATTAAATTTTCCAAAGGTTGTTATACAATTATAACCAGTTCTGATAAAGTCCGTCTATCTCTATGACAATTTTACAAAGGCAAAAATAGAAAGGCTGTTTTCTCATATATGGGCTTAATCACTAATATTTTTCAGCACAGTTATAGGGGAAAAACAACAGAATTTCAAAACTCAGTACATTCAAAATAAATTCAATCAACCTTCAGTGTAACATAATAATATTCAATCCAGTAACATGTGAACTTAAAATCACAAAGTTATATCTTAAAACAATCAGGAAAAATGCAATAGAGATACAGAGATTTTTTATAAACCATTGGAGTCTGAAATATCTTAGAATATAGCCTTTAGTCTCTTCAAAGTTCCTTGGGTGGGTTTTTTTTAAATTATTAATTATCCATTTAAATGCCTATTGTCTGAAGGCAGAGTGGTAAGGGCTAAGCAATGGGGTCTGAGAGATCTGCTCGGGGCCCCACAGCTGGGGAGTATCTGAGGCCAGATTTTAACCCAGCACCACATGTCTTTATGTCTGGCTCTCAGTCCATTGAGCCACCCAGCTGCCCCTCCAAAGTTGAATCTTTGGACTGAGTCTGCTCCCTGACAGGCAGGTGAAGTCAATGAAATTACCAGAAGAGTCAAAAGGTATCCTTTTAAACAGCCCATTGCTATTAAGGTTCCTGCTTGAAAAATCTGTTTCTTCTCCTCTCCCTTTTTCTCTCTCTCCCCTGCTACCATCCGCCCATGTGGCCAATAGTTGCCAGCTGGTAGAAATGAGTCCTGAGCAATCTGCTCCAAGGATCTGGGTGATGAGCTGGCTGGGGTCATTCTCGTGGATCTGGGGCACAGAAACAGGCAGGCAGGGCCGGGAGATCGGGTACCAGGTGATTGCAATCTTGGTTGAATCAGGTCTGGATCGGGGCTGAACCCCTGCAGGCAAAAGCAGCTGAGCTGGGTGGGGTGGGTGGCAAACGCAACAGGTATTATGGAAAGAGCAGCAGCTTTGTGAAGGTAAAAAAAAAATCACCTTGACCAGAAAGATGTGGCTCAAAAAAAAAATTTCTAGATACTAGATATTAAAAGCTGAACTAAAGATCAGAAAAGAAATCAGAAGATTGAGATTTTTTATCCCTTCGTGGTCGCCAACTGTAAAGATTAAAATGTAGGAATGTGGGGAGACTGAGGCAAGTAGAAATTAGTTTCTCTCTGCAAGGAGTATTATATTTTTTAGAGGTTTATTAAAGGTTGAGAATTTAAGAATATACAAGTAAGAAAAAACACATGCCTAGGCCAGAAGCCTAGACAAGACCTCACCTACATTATGGAAAGAGCCACATCTGCCCCAAAATGGAAGTCCAAAAAAAGCTCAAAAGCCTTTGCAATCAGCTTAAGTACCTTCTTGATCTCACCCACCTCAGAATTCCGTGAGATTACAAAGCATTTTGGGGAAGTGGAGCAAGGACTTATGGGGATTGAAGTCCAGAGTTCAAATCTCAATTTTACATATCTCCTAAAAGAGATTCCAAAATGAAAACTTCCAGGAATATTATAACTAAATTAAAGAGCTCCCAAGACAAGGAGAAAAATATTACAAATAGCTAGAAATAAACCTTTTAAATATCATAGAGATACAGTCAAAATCATGGTTTCCACATTAAAAGAGCACAGGAAATGGAATATCGTACTACAGAAGGCAAAGAAGATAGGATTATGACCAAGAATAATCCACCCAGCAAAACTGAATATAATTGTTCAGGGAGAGAAATGAATATTTAATGAAATGGATGAATTTCAGGTATTCCTGATGAAAAAGATCAGAGTCAAATTAGAAATTTTAACATTAAAATATAAGACTCAAAGTAAGTATAAAAATGTAAACATGAAAGAGAAATCATAAGGGTCTTAATAATATTAAACTGTTTACATTCCTATGTGGGAAGATAATACATGTGACTTTAAAATGTTGTCATTATTAGCACAGTTTTAAAAACTCTATGTACTTATAGAATCTTAAAGATTCAACTAAAAGACTAGTTGAAATAATTAACAACTTAAGCAAAATTGCAGCATACAAAATAGACCCACATAAATCATCAACATCAGATCAACTCTAAGAGATTAAAAAAAAAAGAAATTACATTTAAATGAACTATAGATAATATAAAACACTTGGTTGTCTACCTGCCAAGATGAACTCAGGAATTATATGAACACAGTTACAAAACACTTTTAACACAAATAAAATCATATCTAAACATTTGGGAAAATATTAATTATTTCTGAGTTGGCTGAACAAATATAATAAATATTACAATTCTACCTAAATTAATCTATTTATTCAATGTCATAGCAATTGATGTGCCCAAAAATTATTTAATAGAGCTGGGCAAAATAATAACAAAATTCATTTGGAAGAACAGAAGATTAAGAATATCAAGGGAATAACAAAAACAAAATACAAAAGTGGCTTATGAATACCAAATCCCAAATTATATTACAAAGTTGTAATCATCAAAACACTCTGGTGCTGCCTAAGAAATAGAGTGAAGCTACATAGTAGTAAATGGCCATAGTTCTTTAGTATTCATTAAACCCCAAAATCGAAGCTTTTGGGATAAGAAATCACTATTTGACAAAAACTGCTGAGAAAAACTGGAAAAAAGTATGTCAGAGACTGGGTATAGTCCAGATATTTCTTACTATGTACCTGGATAAGGACAAAATGGATACATGATTCAGAATAACGGTTGCTACCATAAATAAATTAGGGGAACATAGAAGAGTTTCCCTGCCAAATCTATGGATAAAGGAAGTATTTATGTCCAAACAAGAGACTAAGAGCTTTATATGATATAAAATGGATAATTTTGTTTATATTAAATTTAAAAGGTTTTGCACAAACAAAACAAATGCAACCAAGATTTGAAGGGAAAGAAATAACTGAGAAAAAAATCTTTACAGTAAGTATCTCTGATAAAGGTCTTATTTCTCAAATATATTAAGAACTAAGTGAAATTAATAACAATACAAATCATTTCTCAATTGATAAATGGCCAAAGGATATGAAGAAGCAATTTTCAAATGATAAAATCAAAGCTATTTATAGTCACATGAAAAAATGCTCTAAGTCATTCTTGATTAGAGAAATATAAACTTAAACAACTCTGAGATACCACCTCATTCCTATCAGATTGGATAATATGACAAAAATTGAAAATAATAAATGCTGGAAAGGATGTGGGAAAATTGGAACAGTAATGTCCTGTTGGTGGAGTTGTGAACTGATCATCATCCTGGAGAGCAATTTGGAACTATTCTCAAAGAGATTTAATGTGGTGCATACCTTTTGATTCATCATTAAACTTCTAGATCTGTATCCCAAAAATATTTTAAAAGGGGGTTGGAAAGAACTTCTTTGCACCCAAAATATTTATTGCAGTTCTTGCTGTGGTGGAAAATAAATTCAAATTGAGGAAATGTCCATTAATTGGGAAATGGCTGAACAAGTTGTGGAATATGATCGTAATGGAATACTCTTGTGCTATACGAAATGATGAGAAGGATAATTTCAGAAAAACTTAGAAAGACTTACATGAACTGATGCAGAGTGAAGTTAGTAGAACCAAGAAAACCTTTTTATACACTAACAGCAATATTATATAATGAACAATTGTGAATAGGTTAGCTATTCTTAGCAGTATGGTGATCCAAAAAAATCTCCAATGATGAAAAATGCCATCTACTTCTAGAAAAAGAACAAATGGAGTCTGATTACTTGAAATATACTATATTCCACTTTCATTTTTTTGGTTCAAGTTCTCTCCCACAAAATGATTAATATAGGAAAATCTTTTACATCCTTTCATGTGTAAAATCTATATCAGATTGCTTGCCATCTTGGGGAGGGAGGAGGGGAAGAATTTGGCTCAAATTTTAAAAAAACTAAGGTTAAAATTTATTTTTATATGTAATTGAAGGAAAAAAAATACAATATTATTAAAAAGAAAGAAAAGACTCTGCACAGAGCCCATAGAGTGTTAGTTGATTATGTTGAGATTATCTTAAAAAAAAAATGAAGGCGTAAGAAAGAGTGATGCACTGGGAGACAAAGGAATAGAAAAACCTGGGGGAAATTCATGTCATAAAAAAAGGGACACAAAGTATAGCTTTTATAGAGAAGGGGGAAATGGAAGGGTGGGCAGCACTTCCCTCTCATCTGAATTGGTTGAAAAGGGGGAAAATATATATACAGATCTTACCCAATAGGGAAATAGGAGAGGAAGCAGATAAAAGATATGGGGGTAGAGAGCAAAAGGGAAGGTGAATTAATGTGGGAAGTAGCCAGAAGCAAAATAGTCTTGTGAGGGGCATGGTAGAGAGAGAGAGAGAAAGATAGAGGGGAGGGAAAGGGGGGATAAATAAAAAAAGAATGGAGGGAAATGTATAGTTAGCAATCATGATGTAAATGGGATGAACTCACACAGAAAATGGAAGCAGAGAGCAGAATGGATTAGAAACCACATGTTATTTACCAGAAACACACTTGAAACAAAGACACACAAAGAGTTAGACTAGCAGGCTAGAGCAGAATCTATTATGCTTCAGCTGAGTAGCAATCATGATCTCAGACAAAACAAAAGCAAAAATAGACCTAATTAAAAGAGATACTCAGGGAGACAATATTTTCCTAGAGTATCATGTACAATGAAGTATTATCAAAAATTGTTATAGCAAGCTTCCCTGATAATCGCCCAATTTCTCAAATAAAGAAAAGAGTCAAATTTATGAGAGAGAAAGAGAGAGAGAGAGAGAGAGAGAGAGAGAGAGAGAGAGAGAGAGAGAGAGAGAGAGAGAGAGAGAAAGCTATTCCCCAATTGATAAATGGCTAAAGGATATGAACAGGCAGTTTTCAGAAGAAGAAATCAAAGCTTTTATAGTCATGTGAAAAAATACTCTAAATCACTTGATTAGAGAAATGCAAATTAACACAACTTTAAGGTATTGCAACACAGATTGGCTAATATAACAGAAAAGAAAAATAACAAATATTGGAGGAGACGTGGAGAAATTGGTAGAGTTGTGAACTGGTCGACTGTGCCCAAGTGCTATAAAACTGTGCAAACCCTTTGTTGGGGTACCAATATTAAGTTGGTATCCCAAAGAGATCAAAGGAAAAGAAAAAGGGCCAATATGTACAAAAATGTTTATATCAATTCTATTTGTATTGACAAAGAGTTGGAAATTAAGGGAATGCTTATCAGTTGGAGAATGGCTGACCAAATTATAGTATATGATTATGATGGATCCTATTATGCTAAAAGAAATGAAAAGCAGTATGGTTTCAGAAAAATCTAGGAAGACCTATATAAATTGATGCAGTACAGAGTAAAAGCAATATTTTAGTGATGTTCAAGTGTAAAAGACTTGTTGTTCAGTCATGTTCAACCCTTCATGACACCATCTGGAATTTTGGTAAAGATACTGGAGTGGTTTAACACACTTCCTTCTCTAGCTCATTTTACAGAAATGAGGAAACTGAAGGCAACAGGGTTACGTGACTTACCCTGGGTCATGCAGCTGACCTCACAGTGTCTGACATCAGGAAGATAAGCCTTCCTGACTTCAAGCCCAGCACCACCTAGCTACTCCTCTAAGATACTCAGCACAGTGATCCAAGACAATTCAGAGGGACTCATAAAGAAAAATGCTATTTACTTCCAGAAAGAGATATGATAAACTCTGAGTGCATTGAATTATAACTTTTTCATTTTCTTTATTTTTCTTGCTTTTTTAATAACATGGCTAATTTGGAAATATGTTTTGCATTATTTTATATGTATAATTGGTATAATATTGCTTTCTTTCTCAATGAAGGAGAGCTAGAGGGAAGAAGAAAATTTGGACCTCAAATTTTTAAAAAGAATGTTAGAAATAAATTAATTAAAAATTTAAAAAACTAAAAAGATGAAAAAAATTAGTTATAAATTGGATTTTTTGTAACCTTTATTAAGTGTTTCTACCTATGCTGTGCTTAGAGTCAGAAAAAGGTATTCAAATTCTTTCTGGGACATTTGCTATCTGTGTGACTATGGGAAAGACACTTGAACCTCCATATGTGCCTCAGGCAACTCCCTAAAAATTATCTATTAAGTCATCATGGGTGGCCACCTATGATGGAGTTCCCAACTTGAAGAAATCCTTTATGTATACAATACACTTTCCTAAATGGGTCCATATTTTAAATATATTCTTTAAAGAAATTCTACAGGTCCTGTTTGAATATATAAGGGGTTGATCAGAGGAACTTTAATAAATTTCCTGGGAGCTTAGCCTTTGATTTTATCTTCCTATAGAGGGTGTGGACTTGCAGCTTGGCACCTGGTTCAGAAGATTAAGGATATCTCCTAGGCCTGGGGACTTGTCAACCTTTTACATCTCATTAAGAAAGTATGATTGCCTCAGCTAGAGATGATTCCAACTTCTGGAGTGCTATCACCCTCAGAAGGGAGAGGCAGAGGCTATGGCCCCAGGAGAGGAGGGAGCCACATAATCCAGTTTCTTGCATAATGAAGGGAGGAGTTCCTGGACTCCAGAGTTCTCAGAGGCAGCAGCCATAGGGAGGGCAACCATATGGCCAAGGAGTAGGAGTTCCTGAACACCAGTCTCCTGGAGGAGGGCCAAGAGTTCTTAAAACCCCAGCCTTCTAAAGGGGTGTTAAAACTTCCTGGACCAAGGCTAGAGCATGTGACAATGCAGCTGGACATGAGACCAGGGAGACACAGACCAGAAAAACCAGGCCCTGACTCCACTCCCCTATAGTTCCATTATTACCAAATAATTCTTTTATTCAGATGTTGCAGGTACAATAGGAAGGGAATTGCATGAATAGTAACCTCAAGACCATTTCCTTTGGGGGAAATTCAGATCCTTAGTAGTACAAGGTTGGAAGTCTGTACAATTCCCTAGAAGACCTAACCCTCAAACAATCCCAAATTTGTTTTTCTTTTATGGAACACCAAACCATAGAGAAATGATAAAAAAAATATGGCAGGTCCCTGTGGGGATTGGAAGGAAAGTGGAACTCATCAGAAAGGAAGAAAAATTATATCAATTGTTTACATTTTTTATTTTCTGTGGGGAAGAATCAAGGCTGTCCTAACCTCAAAATACATCGTTACCTCAAATTCTTGCACAAAAGCCCTGAAGATCATTTATTCACACTTGTGGAGGTCTAGAAAGGAGTCAAATTCTGAGGTTCCCAAGGGAAATCCTAGGCAGAGAAATAAACCAAAGTAGTTGGATTGTAAGGAACACTCCTCAAATTGTAAACCTTAAAATTTCTTAGACTTATAAATGTTGGAAATTTCACCATTGGGAAATTTCATACTTGGAAAATTTCATACTGATAGTGGGAACTCTATTGGAATGTGAATCCCATTGGCAAGGGAGGTTCCTCCTCCTCCCTTCTTAAGATTACTTTAGGACAGAAACCTTTTGCTGACAATGGAAAGGGCTGCAGCATAGATAAAAATTTAATTATTCCAATCTCCACCCTACTCAGGGTAACAGGATTTATGAAGGGCTGCAGTATAGATCAAAATTTAATTATTCCAATCTCCACCCTATTCAGGGTAACAGGATTTAGGAAGGGCTGCAGCAAAAGATCAAGATTTAATTATTTGAGAATATGACCTTCAACAGACATGTGCAAAGCCACAGACCTCTGGGCGGTCCTGGGTTAAGCTAGAGCCACCATTGGCACAGGGAAGACATGGACAGTGATTGGTAGATGTGAGAACTGAGGGGAGGGAACTTGGATGGTTTCCTTAAAGATAGCGGGGTCTGAGGACTAAGGAGGGTGGTTGGAGAGTTTTTGCTCTGAGAGGTGGTGCTCTGAGAAGCTTGCTCTGAAGGAAGCTGGAGGTGGAGGCCCCTGAGACTGTTTCTCCATTTTGGTCACGTGAGTGATAGGGACTGATCTCTTTCCTTTGCCTCAGCTATCTAAGGGCTTGGGCCTTTTGGCCCAGCCTAAACAGAGGGGGTATTTAAGCCCTATTCCCTTCTCTCCCCTTTCTCTCTCCCTCTCTCTCTCTATCTCTAATACCTTTCTTCCTCCTGTTTGTAATTAAACTCCATAAAAGGTTGACTGCTGACTTGAGTTTTCATTTAGGAATTACATAGCTGAATTCCTTGGCGACCTTAAATTAATATATATCAGTCTTTTAAAGTGATTTCCTTGTCACAAAATCAAATTCAAAGTTTTGGGATTCACCTAAATATCAACAACTTAAATTTGAAATTTTCACATTTTCAACCATCAAGAAGTTATCTGACCATCAAGAATAATATTAATGATTATAATAGCATTTATTAGGCTCTTTAAAGTCTATAAATCAGCTTATATTTATTGTTATTTGATTCTCACAAAGAGAAAACTGAGACTGAGGGAGGTCAATTGACTTGTCCAGGGTCATGCAGCGCATAAGCAACTTTGGTCTTCCTGACTCCAAGATCTGCACTCTTATCTACTGTACCATGTAACTAAGTGGAAGTATTTTGTTTGGTCTGGACTATTGGGCTCTGTTGGGGATGGCACAGTTTAAAAAGGGACATTGACAAGTGGAGGATAACCACAATAGGAAACCATGATGTCTAGTGAATGCAGAATGAGAAGTATGAAAGATTTTAAAGGGTTTGTTATAAAGAAGAGATGATTTCTAGGGAGTGGAGAGGGATATAATTGCTGTCTTCAATTATCTCAAGGGCTGTCATATCAAAGAAGTTATCTACATTCTGTTCAGTTCCAGAGGGCAGATATAGAACCAAATTGTGGAAGTTACAGGGAGGCTGATTTTGGCTTGACTTAAGGAAAAACTTCCTCATGATCAAAGTTAAAAATTGATGGGCTATAGCTCATTAGGGAGTAAGTTCCCCATCACTAGAGGTATTCAAGAAGCTAAATGGCTGTCATCAATATTGTAAAGGAGATTCTTATATTGGAAGGAAGATTATACCAGATGATATAGGAGGCATGTTTCAATAATAAGATTCTATTAGTCACATTTGAAGATTCAAAGCTCAAATAATATTAAACATTTTACCAATTAATTGTTTCTCGGTGTCCTTCCAAAATAAAAGACACAGAGAAAAAAACTCAGAAGTATAGGGCAATTAAAAGGAAGATTGAAAAAGTATATCTTCGCAGTCTCCCCACATCTCAAACAGAAACATCCATCAAGGAGGACCAGAAATACTGAGCCCCAGGATACGTCTGACCATAAGTTTCCTTATTTTTATAGGAAACTCAGAGATAGTAATTGTAGGACACATTTGTTTGGCCTTCTGAGCATGAGTCTTAAAATAATCCCATAAGACAAATTTTTCAAATATTATTGTCCCCATTTATCATTAATAACAAGAATAGCACTGAATAACACTTTAAGGATTGCAAAGTGTTATATATTTCATTTGATCATTTTATATATATAAAGAATTCAGTCTCTGGGAGGTAAAGCAATTTGCTGTTACTATCTGTTTCTAATACCTCCACTCCATCAAAAAAATTATCTTGTATGAATTTTGTACATGTTTTGGATAAATTTAGATACAACTTGCTTTTCTTGATAGACTTGAAGGCAATGATTGTTTATTTCTATTTTTGTATTGCCAGAGCCTGGAACAGGACCTGGCACATAGAAGGTGATTAACAAATATTGATCGATTGATTCCTCAGGAGGGTCATTGGATCATAGATCTAGAGCTGGAAGGGATATAGAAAGTCATCAAGTCCTCTTCATTCATTTTCTAAATGTGGAAATTGAGGCAAATGGAGGGTAAGTAATATGTCCAAGATCACATGAATTAAATATCTGTGGCAGGATTAAAGCCCAGAGCTCCCAACACTTCAATCATTAATCTTTCCCCTGTGCCAAACTGCCTTTAATATACATTTAGATATTATTTTGCATAAATGCATATTCAATATCATATCTATTTGCAACTCTCTTTTAGAAGCTCTCACATTAAGCATGTAAAATAAAAACAAGCCCTTCCTAAATTTTTTAAATTGTTTATTTAATTAATTTAGAGTATTTTTCCATGGTTACATGATTCATGTTCTTTCCCTCCCCTCAACTGCCCCCTTCCCATATCTGATGTACAATTCCACTGGGTTTTACATGTGTCATTGATCAAGACCTATTTCCATATTACTGATATTTGCACTAGGGTGATTATTTAGTCTACATCCCCAATCATATCCTCATCAACCCATGTATTCAAGCAGTTGTTTTTCTTCTGTGTTTCTACTCCCACAGTTCTTCCTCTGGATGTCCTTCCCAAGTTTTTGAAGGCTAGACACAGAAAGATCCTACCCAAATAAATGAATGGGTGCTCCCTCTTCTAAACATCCACCCCAGTCTACTCTAGCTTGACTTCAAGTACACACACATGCATATCACATACATACATGCACTCATATATACAACCATATACACATATGCTTCTATACTCTGGAATCAGTCAAGGTCCCTGGGCTCTTGGTGCTCCTGAGATAACCCTGTACAAGTTACAATACTCTTGCCATTTGGCCCACTTTATTTGATATACCCACATCAGTGCTACAAATTAGGCAGGGATTGCATGTATTATGGTTCCTGTTCTATAGATGAGAAAATTGAGAGTCAGAAAAAAAAATTGATTTGAGCTTTCTGATTAGAGTACCTTGTGGAGAGAGACAGAGACAGAGGAAAGAAGGAAGGAAGGAGGAAGGAAGGAGGAAGGAAGGAAGGAAGGAAGGAAGGAAGGAAGGAAGGAAGGAAGGAAGGAAGGAAGGAAGGAAGGAAGGAAGGAAGGAAGGAAGGAAGGAAGGAAGGAAGGAAGGAAGGAAGGGAGGAAGGGAGGGAAGGAGGGAGGGAAGGAGGAAGGGAAGGAGGAAGGAAGGGAGGAAGGGAAGGAGGAAGGAAGGGAGGAAGGGAGGAAGAGAAGGAGGAAGGGAAGGAGGAAGGAAGGAAGGAAGGAAGGAAGGAGGGAGGGAGGGAGGGAAAAAAACTAGAGCTGTAATCACAGTGGCATAGAAAACTCTTAGATGACAAAATTCCTTTACTCATGTGAGTCAAATCCTTTTCTGCAACTTATCCTTTTAGAGAGATCCTGGACCACTCAGAGGGTAAGTGATTTACATAGATTATATATGGCCAGTTTGTATAAGAAGCAGAACCTGAACTCAGCCCTTCCCAGCTCTGAGGCCAGTTGTCCACCTGTTTTGGCAACTACTCTTGCCTCTTTATCTAGCCCAAGTTGGCCATCAGGCAATTAATTATTTAGCCAGAGTGACAGCCAAAGAGCATCTCTGAAGGATCTACTTCAGTGTGTACTTAGTATTGAAGTAGCTGAAATACTATATGGTTTCCAATGAAAACCAAAAACAATAGTCATATGAGAATCAGCTGGGTAGCACAGCTGGAAGAGTAGTGGACTGAAATGTCAAGATAGTTGTTGTTCAGTCATGTCTGACTCTTCATGCCCCCATTTGGGATTTTCTTGACAAAAATACTGGATTGGTTTGCCATTTCCTCCTCCAACTCATTTTATAGATGAGGAAACTGAGGCAAATAGGGGTAAGTGATTTGTCCAGGGTCACACAACTGAGCTAGTAAGTGTTCGAGTCCAGATTTGAACTTATGTTGAATATGCTGACTCTAGGCCCAGCACTCTATCCACTGCATCATCTAGCTGCCCCATAGAGTCAGGATAGACTAGAGTTCAAGTCTTGTTTCAGTCACACACGAGCTATATAATCTCAGACAAGTCACTTAACCTCTCTCTGCCTCAGTTTCCTTATTTGTAAAAATTATCTCCATTTGTAAAATGCAGTTAATAATTGCCTCCACTTTCCAGGATTATTGTGAGCATAAAATGAGATGTTTATAAAGTGCTTTGCAAATCTATAAGCACTATATAAATGCTAGCAATAATAAACAAAACCTAAAAAGTAAGAAGTTAATATTTTCCTATCTTGGATGTCAGGGACTTAAGGAAAAGAAAGTTTTCTTAAAGAAAGGTCAGGAAAGATAGCAGATTGGGGAATTCTAAAGGGATTTCCAAGGGTGTTAGACATAGATCAAACAACAAACAAATCAACATTAATTTGTTAAATGCCTCCTTTGTGCCATGCAGGGTTCTAGAAATTGGTGGCCCAAAGACAGAAATGAAACCATTTCTGCTCTCTAGAAATAACTTGTATGTTGTTGACTATGGTGGAAGGAGAATTAACTTGGGGATCCTGATCAGTTAAGTCCCCTTCATTCACCTGTTGAGATTAAAGCCATAAAAGATAGATAAGAAAAGTATTAAGATAGTATGAGACTTTGAATGGCACACTATGAGTGACCTATTCTGCAAAGGGTCAATCAGTCAATAAGCATTTATCAAAGACCCTACTATGGGAGCAACTAGGGGGCTCAGTGGATAGAGAGCCAGGCCTAGAGATGGGAGGTCCTATGTTAAAATCTGGCCTCAGACACTTCCTTGCTGTGTGACCCTGGGCAAGTCACTTAACACCCACTGCCTAGCCATATTGCTTTTCTTCCTTAGAACCACTACATAGCATTGATTTTAAGATAGGAGATAAGAATTTTTTTAAGAGCTATTATGTGCCAGGTACTGTGTTAATTGCTCATGTAAAATGAGAAGTGACCCTATTCACAGCTTATAAAGGAAACACAAAGAAATGATTCTCCCTTAGGAGGTTAAAAAATTTTTTTTATTATAAAGATATTTTATTTTACCAATTACATGTAATAACAAATTTCCATATAAGTTTTCCAAGGTTATATGATCCAAATTATCACCTTCCCTCCCTTCCATCCTTCCTGGAGATGGTAAGCAATTTGATCTGGTTTATATATGTATTATCATGCAAAAAATATTTCCACTCGTTCATTTTTATAAGAGAATAATCATATAAAACCAAAATCCCAAAACATAAACCAAATAAACATTTGAAAAATCATATCCTTTGATCTGTATTCTACTCCAACAGTTCTTTCTCTGGAGGTGGAGAGCATTCGTTGTCACAAGTTCCACAGAATGGTCCAGGATCATTGTATTGCTGAGAGGAATAAAGTCTTTCACAGTTGATCATTGTATGATATTGCTGTTACTGTGTACAATGTTCTCCTGGTTCTGCTTATTTCACTCTATATCAGTTCATGGAGGTCTTTCCAGTTTTTTTTTAAATCATCCTGTGCATCATTTCTTATAGCACAATGGTATTCCATCAACATCATATACCACAATTTGTTCAACCATTCCTCAACTGATGGACATCCTCTCAATTTCCAGTTCTTTGACACCACAAAAAGAGCTGTTATAAATATATTTTATAAGTAGGTCCTTTCCCCCCTTTTTTAATATATCTTTGGGATATAGACCTAATAGTGGTATTACTGGATAAAGGGGTATGCATTGTTTTATACCCTTTTGCACATAGTTCCAACTTTAGGAGTTTTGGAGAAGTTCCTCCATCAGTTTAATGGAACCATTGGGCAACTAGTTGACTGACTAACATATCAGCATTGGTCTGGGTATCCTTTAAAAAACCAACCAGTCAAGACAAGAGGCCCTTTGTCAGTTGAGAGATTGGTCCCTAGTAGTCAAAAGAAAACTCATTTATGAAAGAAGTATCCAGTTCCTAAGAAGAAATCTTAGAGGAAATATTTCTCTCTCCTCTCCCCACTCATGTAGAGGAAAACTTCATCCAATAGATATACACAGCAAAGAATAGGGCCAAATGCCAGCAGTGGAGCTGAAATAGAATTCATTCTGCCACTTAGAAGTTTAGCATTAATGGGGAACAGACCTATGGAGCCTACGTGAGTGATCTGCCCAGCAGAAAGATACTGCCTTCAAGGAAGGAGTCCTGAGAGAACACCATGGGAAAAGAGGGCCTTCAATGGCCATATTATTCTTGGTGTACATGTCTACCTCTCTACTAATTTGCCCATTCGTCCCACTGACACATTTTTAAGGAGAAAGTTTCCATCATTCGTGCTATAATATTTCACTAAATGTCTTTTCTTTGAGCTAATTATGTAAGCTTATTGACAACTGAAGCTAAAACCATCAGTAGGGTCTTGTGATCTATAATTTTAGGAGTGTTGAATCACAGAGGACCTTTAACCTGGGTTAATTACCAACCAAGGAAACTAATTTTCAAGTGAGAGTAATTGGGCTGGATAGCACAGTGGATAGGGTACCAGGCCTGGAGTCAGGGGACTTGGGTTTAAATCTGGTCTCAGATTCTTCTGAGCTGTGTGGCCCTGGGCAAGTCAACTTAGCCCCAATTGCCTATAGCCCTTGCTGCTCTTTTGTTTTAGAACTGATATGAAGACAGATGGTAAGGGTTTTTAAAAAGAAAGAAAAGAAAAAGAGGTAGCAAGAAGGGTTCTGTTTAAGAAAAAACACAAAATATAAACAAAGTAAATTTGAGGTGGTTTGGAGTGGAGAATGCTGGCAATTAAAAAAATCAAACTACTTGTAGGAGGTGGTACTTGAGCTGAGCTTTGAAGGAACCTAGTGGTCCTACCTAGGTGACATGGTGGATAGAGTACCAAGCCAAGAATCAGGAAGACTCATCTTCCTGTGTTCAGATCTGGCATCAGACATTTACTAGCTATGTGACTCTGGGCAAATCACTTTACACTGTTTGCCTCAGTTTCCTCATCTTTTAAACAAGGAGGTGGCTAGGTATGACAATGGCTAGAGTCAGAAAGACCTGAGATCAAATCTGTATGAACCTGGGCAAGTCACTTAATGCTGCTTGCTTAAGTTTCCACATCTGTAAAATGAGCTAGAGAAGGCAGTAGCAAACCACTCAAGTATCTTTGCCAAGAAAACTCCAAATGGAGTCATGGAAAGTCACACAGAGCTGAAAAATGACTGATCAATAACAAAGGTAACCAAACAGGACAAAGTGAGGAAAGGTGTGTATTGCAGGTGTGGGAGCCAGTTTGTGCCAAGATGGGAACTTCTTTTTGGATCTTACCTATGTGATAGTGAAATCACTTTTAAAGACTGGTATATATATTAATTTAAGGTCGACAAGGAATTCAGCTATGTAATTCTCAAGTCAGCTGCCAACTTTTTTTTATGTTTTAATTACAAACAGGAGGAAGAAAGTATTAGAGGAAGAGAGAGAAGGAAAGGGGAGAGAAGGAAAGAGGTTTAAATACCCACTCTGCTCAGGCTGAGCCAAAGCAGGCTTTAAGGCCCTGGATAGCCAAGGCAAGGAAAGAGATCAGTCCTTATCACTCATGTGACCAATCTGGAGAAAAAACAGTCCACTCCAAGCACCAGCCTCCAACTGACTCTAGCCCTCTCCACAGGAAGTCCTGAGAACTCCAGAGGCTGTTCTCTTCCTCACTTCCTGTGTCTCACATGTGCCAATGGTGACTCTAGCTTGACCTAGGACCACCCAGAGGTCTGTCCTTTTTTTGCACATGTCTGTTGAAGGCCATTTTCTCGAATAATTAAATCTTGAGTTTGCTGCAGCCCTTCCTAATCTTGTTAGGCTGAGTAGGGTGGAGAATGTAGTTTCCAAGACCTGGTTCTGTTATTCCAAGTATCTCTATTGTTATTGATCAGGAAATAGCTAAATCCCATCTTCTAAAGAATGGTCTGAATAGAGTGGAGTAGTTTGAAATTCACACCTACCTCCTTGACTATAAATGCCATCAAAGTAGAGACTTCATGTAACCTAAATTAGAGACTCCACTGTCTAATTTGTAGAATTAAGTTGACTGACAGTCTTTTCTTAACTGAGATTTGGTGCACCCCAACCAGAGAGGAAGAAGACTTGAATACACCACAGGAATCCCATCTCCATCCTTGAATTGGGACTTAAGGTAGGCATGGACCCATGGGGAATAAAGCAGCTCCTGGTTCCCCTTCCTCCCAAATCCCCCTACTCATTAGGTTCTTCTCTTCTTCCTCCTAAGTTTGTTACCAATATGGCCTCTAGAGGTTGGTAGGGGCCTTCCTCTCTAGTTGTTATATCATGACTGCCATCTAGAGAGCTCCCAGATGAGCCTTTATTCAATCAGATTAGCTCTAGGGCTAGGGTGGGTGTGGTGGGGTGGGGTGGTAAGTCTTTTTTTTTTTCCAAAGGGAAAAGAAAGGTGGGGATATATGCTGGCCTTGTACCTCCTTAATAACGATTTGGGGAATTAATTAGTCTGTGTTTTATGAAGCACTTTGAAGATAAAAATGCTTGGTATTCTCTTCTTATCAGGCCGATTATAACTTTGAGTCACTAAAATAGGCTTATGCCCACACCTAGCTGAATTTATAGGGAATAAGCTCCCACTTCATACCTGTTTTTCAAGAAAAGCTCACTTCTGGAACCTGTGTCTGGCAAAGGAAAGGTGACTTGGTTTTTCTTTTCCCCAGGATACTGGACACTCCTGAAAATGGATTTGGGGACCTCAATGGGAACAATATATTAGAGTATTCCTTTTGCTTTGTTGCGTGAGAGGGCAGGAGGGCAGGCTGTTTCCTTAGAAAGAGAACCATGGAGCCTCTAGGAGAAAAAGGTGGGAACTCCCTCTTGGGCCCTTGTTTCTACAGCCTCCTTGTTAGGGGGCCTCCCAAACCAGCCAACTATCCCCCTGCAGGGGGAATATCTTGTTTTGGAATGGAGGAGACAGTTCATACCAGTTATACTGTGGAAATGCCAGATTTGAGTGAGTGACAGACTTTCTTCTCAGTTTGCTTTTTCCCTTTTTTCATCAACAGTCTGAGATACTTTTCTACAAATAAAGGACAAAGTTAGGACCTCTCTTAGGGCAAAGAAATGCCTTTTTGCCTCAGGTCCACCTCAACCCAGCCCAGACCCTCTGGAAAGATTTCAAGGAGGGAGAATGAACATAATTCTTTCTAGGCTGGATGGGAATGAATTTAGAAACGGTAATATCTTTATGGATTATAATATAGAATATAATAGAATATAGAATATAATTAATTAAGATTATAATTCCCCAATATCTTGCTCAGTCTTGTGACCCCCCCCCCAAACCAGGATTCTGGCCATTATAAACCAAAACCAGTTTGTGGGAGAATATGGTTGTTACTCTCCCTCAAATCCCCACCAGAGGTGAGGAGCAGCCCAAATGGAAGGGTAGACATTGGACAGAGATGTCAATGGTGAGGGATCTAGAATCAAAAACCTTATACCCTATGTGACCTTCAGCACATTGCTTTACTACTATGAGCCTCAGTTTCCCCATCTATAAAATTAAAGGACTGAAATAAATTATTAGATCAGACATCCTATTGGAGTCCCTTCATGGAGTGCCCCCTTGTGAGCTGGGTGGGTAAGGAAACCAAATCCCAAGTCTGACTTGGCAAGGGTTTCTTGATGAAAAAAGGAGGAACTTGGCAGGTGGGGTTTGGCAAGGGGAGATTCAACCAGCTTTCATAGAGCTTCAAAAGTTTGGCAGCACCTTGCAAAATGTTCAGGGCCTTTCAGAGCCTTGGCAACAGCTAACAGGCCTAGTGGTTGTAAAATCTCATTTTGGGAATCTACTCTCCCCCTTTGAGTTTTGTTGTTCCTTCTTTTCCCCCTCGCTCCCTTCTCCTGGCGGTAGCTGGGAGATGGCAGGTGCGCCTCAGACCAGCGCTTGTTGTTGTCTCCAGGTGAGACCTGGGCCTCCCACTAAGGGAAGGAGGCAAAGCTGGGGAGAGTAGATGAGAAGCCAGCTGGGGTAACTTCCACTGGGCCTGTTTATGCCAATGAAGAGTATGGGGAGAGAGCCCCAACCCCCCACTACCTAGGGCTTCTGGCCATACCCAACCCGATCTGCACCTGGCTTTCAGGGAGGCTGAGATATCAGGGAAAGTTCTTCATAAAAACAGAATATTGTCTTGATTTTTCCCCACCCCAATTCCCATTTAATCCTCTCAGTGTCTTCATCTATCCCAAAAGATTTCTCTTTTGAAAGAGAATAAGAATAACAACAATAATAACAGCTTAATTTAGCTAAAGCTGGACAGGGTCTCAAAACCATTCCTGTTGCAGCCCTTTCTTCCAGGCATTGTTCTTGCCTAAAGAATCCAAGATGGCTGTTCTGAAATCTTCCTAGAGATCAATCAATCAGTGAGGCCAACAAGCATTTACTAAACCCCTACTATGTGATGTGAAAGGCATTTTGCTAGGCACTAGAGCAGCATTGATGAACCTTTTCAAGATTGTATGCCCAAACTTCAACTTCAAGTAGCCTATGAACCAACCCTCCCCCCCACACACACACATTTCCCCAGACAGCAGACTCATATTGGGTGGCTAGACAGAGGGGCAGGGCATGCAAAAAATGTCCTTGGGGACTATGGAGAGGGGGAATGGAGCATCCCTCTCCATGCCACCCCGGTACCTGTGCCATGGCTTTGCAAACACGGCACTAGATTTACAAAGCCAAAAAGTAAATAATGCCTATCCTCAAAGAGTTTATCTTATATCAATAGAAATAATACATACCCATATGTTATATAAAATATATAC
This sequence comes from Monodelphis domestica, assembly GCF_027887165.1. Lineage (NCBI taxonomy): Eukaryota > Metazoa > Chordata > Mammalia > Didelphimorphia > Didelphidae > Monodelphis > Monodelphis domestica. The sequence continues at coordinate 65,988,979 of NC_077233.1, forward strand.
AAAATATTCATAGCTGTGACCTTGGGCAAGCTACTTAAGCCTAACTGCCTAGCTCTTACCACTGTACTGCTTTGGAGACAATACTTATTATTTGTTATAAGACAAAAGATAAGGGGATGGATGGATAGCTAGATAGAGATGGATAGATGGGTGGGTTGATAGAGATAGATAGATAGATAGATAGATAGATAGATAGATAGATAGATAGATAGATAGATAGATAGATAGATAAAGTATATAAACATTTATGTGTATGTGTGTATATATGCATATATATGCAAAGTAAATGCAAGGTAATTTTTTGAAAAAGAGGCGTAATTAAAACCTTGGTAGTGGGGGTAATAGGGGAAGATTCCGATCAGGAAAACATTCTTTAAAAAGGTTGCTCTCAAGCTGAGCCAGGAAGCTAGAGAATCTGAAAGGCAGAGATGAGGAGGAAAGATATTTTAGGTATAAACAAACAGCAAATATAAAGTTCTGGTGACAGGACCTAGAATGTTATCTGTGAGGAAGAGCAAAAAAAAAAAGGCTAGTTTAGAGGGACTGTGGAAGTGATGGTGAACCTATGGCATGGGTGCCAAAGATGGCACATAGACATGCTCTGTGGGCATGTACATGGCCCTCCACCCCTAGAGTTCATTACTAGAAAGGCAGAGAGAGACTTGGGTGGAGTTGCTCCCTTCCCCCTTTCTACAGTGCCTGATGATATATTTTTTTTTACATCCCCAGCCCATCTACCCAGCTGCCCAATGAGAGTGCACAGGGGGTAAGGTGGGCAGATCACAGGCAGAAGAGCTGGAGGGGAGCAGAGTGCTTGGGCTACTTTCCTCCCTCTCTCTATACTCACTGAGGACATTCCTCACTTCATCCACCCCTTTACCCAGCAGCCCAATGAAAGCACTTCCTCCCTCCCCTGGGTGGGTAAAGGAGTGGCAGGGTGTACCCAGCACTGGTGGTAGGGACAGGACTTGGCACATGGTCTATGGGAGGCAGGGAGTCTGACATGGCACATGTCTCTAAAAGGTTTGCCATCACTAGACTATGGTTTGGAAATCAGCAGATGTTAAGTGCCTAAGAACATGTTAAGCTCTGTGGAAACAGAGAAAGACAAAAAGCAGGCCCTGCCCTCAAGAAGCTTACCTTCTACAGGGAAAGACAACATAGAAATAATTAAGTACAATCAAATATGCATAAAGTAGTTGGGAAAACAATCGTCAAGGAGAAAGATCTAGCATCTGAGGAGGCTGGGAAAAGTTTCCTAAGCAAGTGTGATATTTGTGCTGAGTTCTGAAGGAAGCTGGGGATTCTAAGAAGAGTAAGACCTGAGGAGGGAGTGCATTCCAGGCATGGGGGACAGTCAATGCAATGGCATGGGAAAGGGATCACAGATTTATACCTCCTAGCTCACTTGAGCTAGTGGCTTAGAAAGTCATGAAATTTCATTATGTTTATCTGAAATCCTTCCTATTACAATTGAGACCCATGTCAAAATGTCCTTGACTGGCTAATACCTGCTGAAAGACACCATCAATTTGGTCTGAGCAGATAGAGAAGGAAAAAAAATCCTGGGTAAACATAACAGAAGTTGAATTGGACTATGGAATCAGAAAACGTGATTCAGTCAGAGATCACAAGATTAATAATCAGAAGACTCAAATTGGAATTCTTGCTACCATTCTGACTCTGGACAAGTCACTTCACCTGTTTGGGCCTTAGTTTCCTTATCTGTAAAATGAGAGGAAAGGCTAGATGACCTCTAAGATCCCTTCAAGCTCTAAAGCTATGATACAATATGACTTATTACTACATGTGTGACCTTGGGAAGTAATTCTATCTCATCTAGAAAATGAAGATGTTGAATGAGGACCCAGCTTTGCTGGACTGGAGATTTCCATAATTTTATAATTATATTTCCATATACTTTATTTCCTTTGGAATCCTATATATTTTGTGAATTAAAAAATTATTCCAAGAAGAGTCCATAGGCTTTACCAGACTACCAAAGGGGCCCATGACATAAAAAAGGCTAAGGACTCCTGGATGGAGTGATGTCTACGGGTCCACGGTAACTCCAAATTCTAAGAAGTCCTAGGAATTCTGGACAGAGGGTTTCAAGCCAGCCAATTTGTCCACACAGCCCTGTATGGACTAATTCAAGCCTATTCCTAATTTGACCTGCATTGAGTTAGGAAGGCATGGAATTGGGTAGAAATTAAAGGGACCATACCTTCTGTTCTCAGTATGGATGCCCACCCCAAATCTTCCCTTACCACAAAGCGTGATTATAGGGTGCCAAGGTTGGGTGGGAGGAAGGAGGGTATGCTAGTCCTTTGAGGGCATTATGGCCTCCAGGAGCAATTGATTACCCTCTCTGCCTTAAATCATCTTTGCCAGAGGAAGGGAGCACGCCATGTCAGGCTGTCCCTGCAGGCAGCCCATTCTCCAAAGTCATTTATCACCCACAGCAATGTAAGGAATGTGGGAACAAGAAATCCCGAGTTTCACTTGAGTAGGAGAGGGCCTCCAGGAGAAGAGAGGCAGGCAGCTCCTTGCAGAGAAGGGCCCGGACTCCCTTTTGCTCTTCCTCCCAAGCCTCTTTGGAGTTCCATCCACCCTGTGCCAACCTCATTAGCACACAAAGATCGAGCAGCCATCTGAGGCCAGGAGGCCAGTGGGCCCAGTTCACCCCCTTTCTCTTTGCTGACTCATGACTTGCCAAGCTCAGCCTGTGGGGCAGGGGAGGGGGAGCTCATAATTAAAATAATCATTTTCCCCAGAGGGATAACTATTTGCCTTTCATGTAGATTCTTACCAAGGAGGCAAACAGATGGTAAATGCAGCATTGAACGGCCCCATGAGCCAGGCTGTAGTTAGGAGGGTTCTTTGACAAACCAGCATTTGTTGGGCTCTGTAAATAGCAGTTTATGTACTAATATAAATATACATATGTATGTATATATATTGACATGTCTATTAGTTTAAAATGAAAAGGAGAGAGGGAAATTGCTCCCCAAGGTAAAGGTTTCCTGAGCTGAAATAATGTTTATAATAGTAGCTGGCGGTTCTGTTGAACTTTATAGCTTATGAAATCTTTGTTTCATCTGAGCCTCATGATAATAACCCTGTGAGGAAATGCAGGTATTATTGTTCTCATTTTACAAATGAGGAAACTGAGGCTCAGAGATCCAGTGATTTGCCATTTTCAGAGGCAGGACTTGAATTCAGTACTTCCTAACTCCAAGTACAGCAATCTATCTACAATGCTTGGCTGTAGCTTTCTAATCAAGTCCTTCGACCCTTGGGAAAGATCACAGAATAAACAAGTAGAAAAGCTTCGATTTGAACCTGGACCCTGCATATCTAGCACCTTCCCCAGATCTAACCTCAAAGGTACCTAAAGGTAGTTTTGTTTTTGCTTTATTCACTAGTGCTTTCATTCGGTCTTTTCTAAGATAAGCATCTTTGAAATGCTTTGAACTCTACTCAGTGTCCTCTGAAGAATCTGAGGCACTCAGAAACAGCCAAACCTTTTACCAGGAGGTCATCTCAGCCAGCACCTCTCTTCCATGGAGGCAGGGAGGGCTTCAGGCGATGAAAAGACCCCAACCAGTAAAGTACAGTTTCCTAGGAAAGGAACTACAAGACTTCCTAAATTGAAAGTCGCCTTCTTTTCCACATCCCAGATAAAAAGAGTTGTACTTCAGACCTAATCTCTCAACTGGATTGGAGTTAGGATTTTTGTTTTGTTTTGTTTGAATCCTATCTAGACCTGTACTGAATAGCTGCTAGATTAGAGGCTCAGGGAAGGAGAGGCATGTAGTAAGTCCTCTCCTAAGGCAATGCAACAGTTAACACATGGTGGATGGGCTTGGGGGTGGACAGAGAGAAGTTAGGTTCAAATGAAGCTAATTAGGCCCAGAAAATTGTCTTGGCCACAGCTGGTTTCTGGATGTCTGAGGATAGGCTCCCTATACTCTGTAACTCAATGATTCTGAACTCTATAAAGGAATGTTCCTTCCAGATTTATCTAAATATCTTCCTTTTATTTAAAAAAAATTTTTTTGAGCAGCTGTCTGATTTTAATAATATTGGGAGCTCATGACCTGGAAATTCCCTCCACCTTTGCAGATGGGAAACTTGTATGTAACTTCTGGTCCTAAAGGTTCGCCAGGAGACACTGAGATTAAGTGACTTGCCCAGACTGGCACAGCCATCGTGTGGCAGAGGCAGGACTTGAACCAGGTCTTCCTGGTTTCTCTTTTCATGTACTCTCATCTTTCCCTTAGTGACCAGTAAAAGCCCTTTACTGAAAAAGCCAACCTTTGTCTTGGACACGTAAAGATTGGAAAGGAGACATACCCAGAATATATGGGTGTGGGTGTGGGTGTTCTAGTGAATCTGGGAACTTCCCATCAGCATCATCACTAAGGCTGAGGGATCAAGAGAGAGGTACTTTGGGACAGAGAATCAAACATTTCCAGGTGAGACTTTAACAATAATAATAATAATAACACACATTTCTTGTCCATTGAAGGCAATTAGCCAGGGTAGTCCGGAGGAGACAGCACTGGATACAGCCCTGGACTTGGAGTCAAGAAGACCCAAATATTTGCTAATGATGTGACCACAAGCCGTTTAACTTGAGTGGGTCTGAGTTTGTTCATCTGTAAAACGAGGGAGTTGACTTGATGGCCTCTGAGAACTCCTCCCGGTGACCCACTCCAGAAGATCTTAGCAGTGGTAGAAGTAAGATTACCACAAGTTTGGGGCCATTGGAAGGACAAGGAAATTCCCATCTTATAGGGACTGATGCTTCCTCCCCTCCCTGGGTGGGTGAGCCAGAAGGAACAGACAGGAGAGTCGGGGGAAGGGAAGATGGAACTCGAAGAAAATAAGTCAGACCCTCTTGGGCCCTGGGCAGAACAGAGGAGGTCTAAGTAGAGTGTGGCACAACGCCTCAGGAGGGCCGGCAGGCGGGCACAGCAGCTTTGGATGATTATGGGGGATTATCAGGGGGAGACTCACTCGTGAATTATCCCAGCCCTGTCAGGCAGTGCTCTACAGGAGAGGCAATGCCAAAAAGGGAGCCAGAAATAAGTTAACACCTGCACATAATTACCAAATGAGCTACCTTCTGGGAATTATTTTTATCTTAATCTTTTATTTGGTTCCAAATAAAATTAGAGAGGAAGAGAGGGAGGGAGAGAGAGAGAGTTAACGTGTAAAAAGAAAGAGGAAGAAGGAGGGAGATGGAGAAAGCAAGGGAAAGTAGAGAAAAGAGAGGAGGAAGAGAGAAAGTGAGAGAGGGACAAGCAAGATGGATTGAAAGAAAAGGAAAGAACAAGTAATCAGTTCTAGGAGCACTGCAAGTTTAGAGTAACATTATCAAGATACTTAAGTTTATTAATTATTTTTAAAGGGAAAAAAAACATCCAATCCATGTATCTTCATGTGAATTCCCATGCAGGTGTCCAACATATTTATAATTCTGTTTTGTGGCTGAGTGTGTGTGTGTGTGTGTGTGTGTGTGTGTGTGTGTAAATGTGCACATGAGTTGAGGAAAGGAATATCCCCAAATACACAACTGGGAGCTAGTTGATCCTCCCTCCCCAAGGGCAAAACAACAATTTCATTTCAGGACTTAGAAAATTACTAGTCCAAGAGCACCAAAACTACTCCCCTTCAGGCAAAGGCGAGAGAAAGACTTAACTGCCATTATCATTCATGTCAAATGTTCTGTAAGAGAAGAAATCCATAGGGCAACTTTTTAACCCCACCCCACCCCCTACTTACAAATGTCAATGATTATTTAGGCACTGGATCTCTTTGATTCCAACATCCAAATGTTTAAGGAAGCCAGCTCCTAGAGTAAAGAGAATCATACATTTAGTGCCAAAGGGATCTCAAAGATCACCTTGACAGAACTCTTATTTCACAGAGGAAGAAACTGAGCCTCAGAGAAATTAAAGGACTTGCCAGTGTTCACAGAGGTAAGCTGCTCTACCTTCAGTTACCATTAGATGAGACAGTGTCTTCAACCTGGTGGGAAGTAATGGGAAAGACCAGGATCCCTATGATACCTCTGAGTGTACCTGGGATGTGTCAGTTGATGGAGTAGAAAAGTCTCTACCAGTTCCCATTTAGTGATTAGAGCTCAGATTCTCCCAGGCTCATAGCTGATCCAATCCCATTCCATCCTATCCCATCTCATCCTAGCCTATCCCATCACTGCCTCTCCCATCCTCTCCCCTCCCATCGCTATCTTATCCTATTCTATAGTAGCTAGAACTGAGGAGACCTTAGAAATCAATGTTTGGGAGCATTTTAATCCCCTCCATGCACACACACACACACACACACACACACACACACACACACACACACACACAATTCTGACCACTGGAAAAAGATTTTTTTTCAGAGATAAAAGTAGTTTTGAAAATTAAGGAATGACCCAGACCCAAAGCTAGAAAATTTGCTGACTTGGGTCTCCTAAGAAGCTGCCTACATTCAATATTTTTTTTTTTGCCCTTCCAGTGAAGTCCTGACTGCAAGGCTCAGGATTGAGGGGGCTCTTCTAGTTTCTCTACTTTCCTGCAAGCCAGGGACATCCTCATGCCCATAAGATACTGACACTGTCTGGTACTAGAAGACAGAGATAAAAAATGCTCATCTACCAGCTGAAAAGGCACTGTAGGCCCACATTGGAGGGAGCTCTATGCTGCAGGAGATAGAGCAGAGGGCTTTAAGTCAGGAAAATCTGGCCACAGATACTTACTAGCTATGCAAACCTGGGCAAGTCACTTAACTTCTGTTTGCCTCACTTCCTTCAACTATAAAATGGGGATAATAATAGCACCCACCTCCAAGGGTTGTTGTGAGGATCATATGGGATAATAATTATAAAGGGCTTAGTACAGCTCCGGGCATATAGTAAGTACTCTATAAATATTAGCTATTATGTTGTTGTTGTTGAATTCTAATGGGGGTGAGGGGGAGGGCTGACACTATACAAAGACAGGAAAGTAACAGAAGCCAGGGCTTGGACTCAAATGAGAGAAAAGAATCAGAAATCTGCCTTTCCCATTTCTTACTCCCTCCCTTCTCCCACTGCATAGCCCATGGTCCCTCCATTCTACATGGATTCTACTTTTCCAAGATCACAATCAAAGAGAATGGCTATTTTCTCCAGCCTCACCCTGGTAGGTTAGGAGCCGTTACACATATTCTCTGCTTCCATTTATAATCTTGTAGTGATTTGTCTCCTGTCTTTGAAACTGTTTATCATTTCAGCCTGACCCACCAATTTGGAAATGGATTCATTAGATATCTGTTCTGCCCTAAACGAAATAGTTTTGCCTTGCATTTGCCCTTAAATATACCTTCCTCAAACCATGAACTTCTCTAGTCCCTTTCTCCCTCCCATCACACTTTCCAGTTTCATTCCCTGGGAATCCTGGAGAAGAGGCTTTTGGTAGGTGGAGTTGAGGAGGAAGTACATTCCAGGTATGAAGAATGGCCCTTATAAACATATGGAGGCAGGCTCATAGGGTCAGAACCCCAAAACTAAAAGGACCTTAGAGGTCATCCAGTCTAACACCCTCATTTTAAAGAGACACTTGGGCTAAGCAAAGGGTGAAGTGACTCCTACAGTCATACCTGGAGTAAGTGGTAGTGTAAAGATCTGAATCCAGTTTCCATAATTCTTTCCCAGCACTCTTTCCATTGTGCCATGAGATAATAAATCACATGTAGGGAGTAGTTTAGGTGTTACGGATTGGAGTTTGTAACCGCAGACCCTGCATTCTCTACCCCTATCCTTAATCCTTTTCATGAGTGTTTGTGGACTTTTATTTAGACCCTTTTCTGCCTGTATCATTCCATCCAGAAAAGGGTCTCATCTTTCCTGTTTGTCCTCATATCCTCTCCTTTCCCTCAAATCCCCTGATCACTATAATTTCTCTTTTCTGGACTTTCCCTAGTTATATAGATGTGATATAGACTGTGGTCGTGATTTGTACCTCAAGGTGTTTTGGGGGGAGTCTGTTGTTGTTGTTGTTGTTGTTGTTGTTGTTGTTGTTGTTGTTGTTGTTGTACCCAGCAATGCTGGGTATAGCAGTTGTAAACTAACCACAACCAGACTGGGCATACAGTTTTCCTTCCTTTTCTTCCTTCTTTTTCTCAACCTTATAGACTCATAAAATCACAGATTTAGAACTGAAAGGGAACTCATGGAGTCTCAGAGCTGGAAGGAACCTCAGAAACCATCAAGTCCAACCCATAGCCCAACAACTTTCTATACAAGACTAAAGTCAATATCATTAATTTCCTCTACATTATTAAAGTTATTGTCTATAGAACTGACTCCACCATCCCACCTCCCAGGCAGGCATCCTGATATTTTAAAGGGAAACCACAATATTTGAAAAGTAGAGGCAATTTATAAAGACAACCTGAATAATTAAATAAGCAAAAGTCATGTTAAACATTGAGACAATGTAAAAGGCACAGATTACTTAAAGAACAGAATAAGTAAAAGCTAGTTATCAACATACTGACCTCAATATCAAAGGGAAGGGAAAGTCTCTAAGTGACTTTCAAAAGCCCCTAAAATATGTTTGGGCTCCTCAGTTCATCTATGAACAGAAGGCCAAGCGAGATTTGAAATTAGTTGGGTTTCTTCTTTAACACCCTACAATTCAATAGTAGGTTTTTTAAGGAATCTTGTTAATTACACATTGTGAAGGTGCCTGCCATATTATTTCAGTATAGATCACCAATGTATATACTTGCTCTGTGTGTATGTGTAGATATATACACATGCATGTATACATACATATAATAAATACAAACACATGTGAGCTCATGTCGGTGTAAACAACTCCCCTTCACCAATGATATATTTGCAACTTGTAGTCTTAGAGAATTATCTGGAGGCATTGAGAAGTTAAGCAATTTGCTCAGTCACATAGTCCATATGTTTCAAAGGTAGGGCTTTCTGATTTCAAGGCCACCTTTCTCTGTCTCTATCTCTGTCTCTGTATCTCTGTCTCTGTCTCTGTCTCTGTCTCTGTCTCTCTCTCTCTCTCTCTCTCTGCCTCTCTCTTTCCCTATCACTGTCTCTGTCCCTCTCTAGTATTTTTAGTTTGTTAAAAATTTCCCTTCTGGAGGGCAATTTGAACTATGCCCAAAGGGCGACAAAAGAATATCTACCCTTTGACCCAGCCATAGCACTGCTGGGTCTGTACCTCAAAGAGATAATGGACAAAAAGACTTGTACAAGAATATTCATAGCTGCGCTCTTTGTGGTGGCCAAAAACTGGAAAACGAGGGGATGCCCATCAATTGGGGAATGGCTGAGCCATCTGTGGTATATGTTGGTGATGGAATACTATTGTGCTAAAAGGAATAATAAAGTGGAGGAATTCCATGGAGACTGGAACAACCTCCAGGAAGTGATGCAGAGCGAGAGGAGCAGAACCAGGAAATCATTATACACAGAGACTGATACACTGTGGTATAATCAAACGTAATGGACTTCTCCATTAGTGGCGGTGTAACAATTTGCAGGGATCTAGGAGAAAAAAAAAACACCATTCATAAGCAGAGAATAAACTGTGGGAGTAGAAACACTGAGGAAAAGCAACTGCCTGACTACAGTGGTTGAGGGGACATGACAGAGGAGAGACTCTAAATGAACACTCTAATGCAAATATTATCAACATAGCAATGGGTTCAAATCAAGAAAACATGTAATGCCCAGTGGATTTACGCGTCGGCTGGGGGGGGGGGAGGAAAAGAAAATGATCTATGTCTTTAACGAATAATGCTTGGAAATGATCAAATAAAATATTTTTTAAAATGTAAAATCATTAATAATAAGGAAAAAAAATTCCCATTGACATTTTAATCTGGTTTGGGTTATACCCAAGAATGCTGTGTCAGGCTGTGTGTTTGAAACCTTTATTTTATTTTATTTTATTTTTATTTTTTATTTTTTTAAACCCTTACCTGCTGTCTTGGAGTCAATACTGTGTATTGGCTCCAAGGCATAAGAGTGGTAAGGGCTAGGCAATGGGGGTCAAGTGACTTGCCCAGGGTCACACAATTGGGAAGTGTCTGAGGCCAGATTTGAACCCAGGACCTCCCATCTCTATGAAACCTTTATTTTAGAGGATCTTCTACTATTTAAATGATCCTAGGGCTGTTAATTAGTTAATTCTGGCCTTTAATATTAAAAAATAATTGATTTTTTAAACATCTACTATTTGAGCAACCTGATATAGGCAATCCTTAAAAGAAAGAAATAGAAACAGCAAAAACAAAAAAAAGCAACAACTTCCAGGAGGAGTCACTGACTGGGATAAAAATGACCAGAAACCCTCATTCTCTTTGGAAATATTGAGTCCTGGGTGTAAATGAACATGCTCATGCAGTGGGTGACGCTGAATTCAGACAGGGCACAGCGGGTATCTCAAAGTAAAGTTAGTGACCCCTAAATAGGAATAGTACCAGGAATTTTAGGATTCTTAATCATCTACATGACAATAGTCTACACCAGAATCCCCCAGGTGCCATGGACCACAATGGGTCTCTGCTTTAATCTTATTGCTGCCATTGTTGATGCCTAGTTAGTGGTAGTCTCTTGGTGACCGAGAATGACTATTGTCTTTCTGCGTTATCATCTACGATGTACCCTCATGTGGCTTTGGAGTCCAAAGACTGAGGCACAGAGTTTGTGGCACATGGGGCATTGGGACGCCAGTTGTTACGGGAGGTGAGGTTGTGGCCTGGTGTCGGCGTTCACGCGCAGCGGCAAGACGTCAACGTCGCTCATCTTCAAAGGTGGTGGCGGCTTGGTGAATGTGGGTTCGCCAGCTGCTTCTGTCAGAGGCAGCGAGTTCTAGTTGCTTTGGTGTCATGCCAGCCCACTTCAAGGTGGACTTTAGCTGATCCTTGAATTTTTTCTTTGGTTGGCCTTGTTTCCTGAGTCCAGCTGACAGTTCACCATAGAATACCTGTCTTGGTATTCGCTGTGGGTCCATGCGGATGCCGTGTCCAGACCATCATAGCTGTGGATGCCTACTCAGTTACCAAATAGAGGGACAGCCACAACTACAACAGTTGGGCTGCCTCATCATTCTTTGCCTTTGTGATCTCACGATCAAATACACTGAGAACACAAGTTTCAGCTTTCTACCTTGCAGATCCTGGACATTGCAGTGATTACCATCTCTAAAATGATATTAATAGAAAGAACTGCAGGAAAAGCCACTATGGCTCCATTTCTAGAGAACTTTGAGGCTTGTTTTGTACACTTGTTTCCTTGGTTTGTTGCAAGTAAAATGGATACTTGTTTATAAAATACTGTAAACCCTTAGCACAAAACCTGAGTACATTGTTACAAACCTTGTAAATCCTATTTTTCCTAGACAGTAAGTAAAGATTTGCTAATCTATAAAACTGTATCCAGTTTATAAACCTAACTTGTAAAATTCCAGATATTTTTAATAAATTTGTTTGAAAATCAAAAAGAAAAAATACTGAACCAGGAATTTTAGGGCTAAAGCTAGGATGATAACCATTTCTGCATCGTCACTGATCCTCATCTCAGGTCAGGGGAAATTGCTCTATACCAGTCATTGTTCCCCAGGCACTCACTCTTTAGGACCTCTTCCTCCTGGAGAGTCCAATGATGGGAGAGTGTTGGTGAAATACAATACCTTTGTCCCATGAGAGGTTTCTGAGGAACAACCTCTTTTAGGTGAACTAGAGAGACACCTTTACCTCTTCCTCATTTCCAGAAAACAAACCACTTCCCCAAAATACCATCCCTAGTCCTCTAAGTCTTCTCTTGGGAAGAATTAACAATGATCACTATTATACTTGAAGAGGCCAATCAGTTTTTAATTTCATTAAATTGTGGGTTCCAGTGGTCCATGCCAGTATTTATTCTTCTGCCACCAAACCCACTTTCATTGTATACTTTCTCTGTGGTCCTTGTTGCTACCAATTGTCTGCTGCTCTTTAGTGCCCAACTTGTGTCAGATTATCATCAATAAGGACCTCTAGTGATGGGGAACCCACTACCACCCAAAGAAATCCATTCCATTTTTGGAGAGCTCTAATTGTTAGGGAGTAACTCTGGAATTTTCAGTTGTTAGTGTTCAGTCATTTTTCAGTTGTGTCCAATTCATTATGACCTCATTCCGTGTTTTCTCAGCAAAGATACTGGGGTCTTTTGCCATTTCCTTCTCCAGCTCATTTTACAGACAACAAAACTGAGGCAAATAGGATTAAGTGAGTTTCCTAGGATCGTACACCTAGTATCTGAGACTAGATTTGAACTCAGAAAAATGAGTCTTCTTGACCCCAGACCTGGTACTCTATCCACTATGCCACTTAGCTGTCCCATTTTTCTGAGTGTCCCATACAAAAAATCTTATTCTTCCAACTTTGTCCTTCAAATACTTAAAGATGGTTATTCTGGCCCCATAGACTCTTCTCTTATTCTCTGAGATAAACATCTCCAGCTCTTTCATTGAAATCTCACATTTAATGGTCTTCATATTATTTACCATCTTGATCACTCTTCCCTGGACCAGATCACTCTTATTAACTAGAATCCAGAAGATAGCTCAACTCTCCAGATACAGTCTGACCAGGGCAGCTGTAGCTCCCTTTTTCCGGATACTCTCTATGATTGTGGAAAGAGGGACCATCTTTAGAGTCAAAGATTCAAGTCCAACCTCTGAGGCACTCTGTGATTCTGGGCAAACACCAGATTGACTTAATTCAGTCAATTCTCAAAAAAAGGCACTGATAAGCATTTATTGAGGGAGCTTCCTCATATTTGGGGACATCCAGCATGGTCCACCAGACTTGGAGCACTAAACTTGGAATCATGGGACCTGAATTCAAATCCCAACTCTGCTACTTTTTACCTGTGTGACCATGAGTAAGTGACTTAATTTCTCTCTGGGTTGGTTTCCTCACCTGTAAAATGAGGAAGTTGGACTAGATGACCTCTAATTATTTTCTGAATCTAATTCACCGTGATCATTTGTGATGATCCTAAAATTCTATACACACACCCTCAAAATGCATCTAACAATGTAAACTAAGATTGTTACTTTTGGGGGAGGTGGAAGGGAGTTTGGGTTAGCTGCTGAGTCACATTATTGGAATATTTTAGCTTTTTTTTTGTCTATATGTGATCTAATGGATTGATGGACTCTGCCATCTTGAAATGCAGGACTGACTAGCAATAGAAGTCTCTTAAAGTAAAGGATTTAGAAAATGGGAGTGTGTAAGAATATTACTATTTTAATGGTGGTGTACTGCTTTCACGGTGATGAGGGGAGGCTGGCCCTGGGAAAGGGACCTCTGCTCTTTTGTACATTGTAAGCCCAAATATGATAGCTGGCGTTTATATGAGCTTGTAAAGCAGTTTACATGCATGATCACAATTGGACTTCACAACAACCCCATTAGGTAAGTTATTTTCTCCACTCTCCTGAAGCTTAGGTGGTTGGCCTTCTCACACAACTATCAAGCACTGGAAGTAAGATTTTAATTTGATTTAATTTAATTTAATTTGTCTTCCTAGCTTCATGTCCAGGGTCCTAACTACAAAGATGATGTTGATCACAGTGTGGCAAGGGACAAAAAGCACTGGATTTGGAAGTCAGAAAACCTACTTATTATCTGGATAAGTCATTTGCGTGAGTATACTTTCTTTGGACCTCAGTTTCCCTCTCTGTAAAACCATAATTTCTAATGTACCTTCCAGATTTAAATTCTATTACTATGAGCTCCAAAGCCTTTTTATGTCAATCAGGTCATCCAGATCATTGTAGTGCCAGAAGCTCTTAAGAGTCTAGATTCTAGAGCTACAAAGTTCCTTAGGTCATGGAACCCAACCTACTTCCTCTTATTTTACAGATCTAAGACCCAGAGAAACAGTGACTAGTTAGTTTCAGAGCTAGAACTCCAACTGAAGCATGGAGAGTACAAATCCAATACTTTTTCTGTTGATTCCATGCTTTGGTACATTCAAATTGGAGGTCCTAAACTCCTTACCAAGCTTGGGTGAGGTTTTTTAGGAGTTGGAGGAGTCCAGGATCTGTCTGCCTCTCTTCCTTCTCATACCCTGCCCAGCCTGGTCCCTCAGAGACTTGTCAGCTAGGGGGGCTGGGGACTGGAGGAACTCCCACTGGGCCTCAGCTGGCAGGCGCCTTGTCTCTGGGAGATGGAAAAGGCATTTGCCTTAGGGTTGGGGGGAAGGAGAGAGAAGCCGTGTTGTCTTAGCCTCCATGCAGGGCCAGTCGACCAGGGCATGCAGCAACAAGCCAGAGGGAAAGACACAATGCCCCCATTCACTGTCTCCCAGGGCAGTGGGAACTGAAGAGGGAAATCTCTCTGGAGAGGCTAAGTCAAGGCAGTGGCTGGGGGTGAGAAGCCAGCTCCCAGGGAGATGGTTTCATGTCTGTGTGGCCTGAGAGTATGGGGCCATCTTCCTACCTCATTGTCCAGGTCCAGAGGGGAGGTAGGGGGCTCATCTGATCTTTGCAAAAATTGAGCAATTAAACTCAAAGGAAATGTTCAATTTAGCCAATAAAGAACTAGGACTAGGTCCCGCCCTATGTAAAGAGCATCACCTGTAAGAGCACAAAAGGTAGATTTTGCCTATTTGCATTCACACCAAGAAAAAAGGGTTTGTTCAAATAAAGAGAACTGTGCTTCTGGTATCTCTTTATTCTGGCTTAGGGCCTTAAAAGCTCGCCCTCTCCAGGTACCTCTGGACCTCTAGGAGACGTTGGGCCTACTTCCCACTCTCATTCTAAAGTCCTATCTTTCTACTCACAGCCTTAAATTGAAAACTACCTCTTCCAGGATTGTAACAGTTAATCTAGTTGGCTTTTATATTATTCACCCCACAAAGCATCTAACTATTTGAAGCTCCTTCATTCCAGGACCACAACGGGAAATGGCTTGGTATAATGAACTTGGAGGCCAGCAGACTCAAGTTCAAATTCTATTTCAAACCTTTATTAGTTGTAAGAAGACCCAAGACAAGTTATTTTACCTCTCTAAGCCTCAGTTTCCTCATCTATAAAATTGGGGATAATAACAGCATCTAGCTCATGAGGTCGTTATGATAATCAAATTAGATAATCTATGTAAGCACTTTGAAAACCTTAAATGTTCAGTTAGGACATTATGGATCCAGGAAATTCCATTGAATTCATCTCAGTTGGTCTTTTTTCTTCCTTTTTTTTTTAAACTCTTACCTTCTATCTTGAAATCAATACTAAGTATCTGTTCCAAGACTGAAGAGCGATAAGGGCTAGACAGTTGGGGATAAGTGACTCATCCAGAGTCACCCATCTAGGAAGTACCTGAGGTCAAATTTGAACCCAGGAACTCTCAACTTCAGGCCTGGCTCTTTACCTACTGAGCTACCTAGCTGCTTCTCAGTAGGTCTTTATAGAATGTTTCTGGGTGCTCTGACCTGGGCCATGGAATGAGAAGGGAAAAAGGGAAAGGAAAAAAATGGTCCCGCCCTGGAAGAATTCGCTGTCAAAATAAGGAGCCAATATATCAAACAATTAGAAAGCAAATGCCAAATATAAGTTTCTAAGATGGAGAGCTGGAAAAATACTCAGAGATTATTTGGTCCCAAACCCTCATTTTACAGCTTACAGAAAGCAATTTATCCAAGGTCACACAACGAGGAATAGTTAGGTAGATAGGTAGATTGATAGATAGACAAATAGACTTGGGCTGGCCTGTTAAGAATAAATGAGGGGCAGATTTACTGAGAAAAGAGAAGAGATCAGACTGGGAGGAGAGCCCATAGGACAAGGTTCTTGGTGAGTTTCTCTGGGTTTTGACTGGCATTTTCCGGTATCTGAAGTAACAGTGTTTCTTCCAGGATTTTAGAGCCAACCAGGTAGGAATGAGGAGTTTCCTGGCTCGCAAAGGGCTCATGTTCTCTAACTGAAGCTCAGAAGGTTTCTTTTTATGATTCCCCAGTCCTGCCCCAACAGCTCAGAGAAGCACAATGCATAGGATAGGAGAGGGGGAGGAGCAGCCATTACAAATTTGACATTAATATTTTGGGACCTAATTCGTAAAAACATGTAATTATATAGTTTGCAGATTTAATTGCAATTTCTGTAACTACCTGCAACTGCATACAAATTATAGGGTAATTAACTAAACTGTGGTTATAGCATCTTTAATGCCATTTGATCTGATGTGTGGCTTCAAAACCAGTGTCTCTTTGGGCATCATTTTTTTTTTCTATTCCTTGTAGTAAGAGGAGGGATATATCTTCAGGACAAGATGGCACTGTGCAATTCCATATGACTGGAATTAATACTTTATTCCAGATTCCAGGTGGGGCAGGGAAAGAAAGGAGAAAGGATACTAGATATATTCAAGGGAAACAAGTATTCCAGAAGTGAAAGGCGTAAGGGTAGGGTGAAGGGGGTGTGGTGAGAAAGAGGGGAAAGGGAAGAGAGATAGGGTGGGGAAAAGACTCATCTTTGATGCTTTGTATCTCTGAGTTTAAAGTAAGCTCAGTATGATACAATTTAACAAGCATTTATTTCATTTTAGTCCAACTTTTCGTGACCCCATTTGGAGTTTTCTTGGCAAAGATACCAGAGCAGTTAGCCCTTTCCTTTTCCAGTTTATTTTACAGATGAAGAAACGGAGACAAACAAAGTTAAATTACTTGCCCAGGGTCACTCAGCTAGTAAGTGTCTCAGATCAAATTTGAATTCAGATCTTCCTGATTTCAAGTCTGACTCTCCAGCCACTGTACCATCTAGCTACCCCAAAGCATTTATTAAGCCATCTACTATGTATAAAGGGTGGAGACAGCACAATGTAGTATACAAAGAAGCACCCTTGAAGCCACAAGAACAAATTTTCAAGATCTGCTTCACACTCATATCAGCTACATGACCCTGGGCAAGTCTTTTAACCTCTTAGTGCTCCAGATAACTCTAAAATTATAAGTTGTAGCGGAGTGTCGACTTGCATTGCACACCCAGAGCTTTCATCGTTCTGGGAAGTACATATAAGAAAGAAAAGTAAATACAAGATAATTTGAAGATAGAAGAGAGAAAAAAACACTAGCTATTAGAATCAGGGAAGATTCCCTAATCTGACACAAATGATCACTAGTCCTCACCCAAGGTGGACTCTCTCTAGAGATGTGAAAGAAACTTTGGAAGATTTCTGAAATTAATATTAGGAGAGCCCAGTTCCTGGTGTTGATTCCAGTACTTACTAATTGAGAAACTTTGAACAAGTCCCTTCATTCCTTTGGGCCTCTATTTCTCATGAGTAGAATGGGGACAATGATACCATCCTTGCCTATATCCTAGGGCAGTGATATCTAACCTTTTAGAGACCAAGTGTCCTCACACTGCATGAGTAGCACCCCCCCACACACACACACACCACATTACTCCAGACAGAGGAGGGAGGAGTTGCACTCCCACTGGGCTGACAGGCAAAAGGGCAGATGACACAAGTGCATGTGGAGATGGGGAGTGGAGCAGACCAGCCCTGCTGGCTTTCTAGTAACAAATTCTGGCAAATTCTGTGCTGGGGTAAGGGTGACAACATGTGAGCCCACAGAGAGAACTCCAAGTGCCTCCTCTGGCATGTGTGCTGTAGGTCTTCCACCATGGTCCCCAGGGCCTGTTATGAGGATCCAATGAGATAATCAATGAGAAAGCACTCTGTAAAGTATTTTATAAATCTTTCATATTTATATTTTTATATGTATAAAGAATATATATTTATAAATAAGCTATTGTTATTATCTTTATGAGGTATTATTAGTAAAAATATTTTTTAATCTATTCATGCTTGCCACTGGGGTCCTCAGACAAAGGGACTGTTTCCTCAGAGGTAACAATGATAAAAACTCAGGAGGGGAGCTCTGTCATCAACCCTCCTAAGGATGATGGAGACAGCAGCTTCTGAATAAGGACAGAACTTGAGAATGTGGGCCTGTCTAAGGCAGGGGTACTTAAGTCTGTGATCTTAAAGGGAAAGAAATTCACATCTTTATTTTCTCTAACGTCTAACTAAAATTTAGCATTTCTTTAATCATCAACATAGGCAACAAACTCCTCAATTCACTCTACTACCAAAAGGGTCCATGATACAAAAAAAGTCAAGAACCCCTGGTTTATGAGGCTGAGAGAAATGAGAGGTATCCCTAGATGTTTTAGAGAGCATCTGGTTCAACTCATCCATTTTGCAGATGAAGAGTTCCAGAGAAGGGAAGTATTTTCTAACCCTTCCCTTCTGCCTTATAATCAATACTAAGTATGGGTTCCAAGGCATAAGAGTGGTAAGGGGCTAGGCAATGGGGGTTAAGTGACATACCCAGGGTCACACAGCTAGGAAGTGTCCAAGATCAGATTTTAACCCAGGACCTTCTTCTCTCTAGTTCTGGCTTTCTATTCACTGAGCCATTTAGCTGCCTCCTGTCTGAAGCTTCATTAAGCACCATTTTGCTATTTTAAAAATGTTTATAAAAGTTTATAGAATACCTCCCAGGTGCTTTATTATTTGATAAGGGATCAATTTCCTGGGGAAAGTTGAGATCCCAGGTATATGGGTGAGAATGAAGTGGGAAACTGAT
Organism: Monodelphis domestica; assembly: GCF_027887165.1. Taxonomy (NCBI): domain Eukaryota; kingdom Metazoa; phylum Chordata; class Mammalia; order Didelphimorphia; family Didelphidae; genus Monodelphis; species Monodelphis domestica. The sequence continues at coordinate 66,007,655 of NC_077233.1, forward strand.
GTCCTTTCTTCCCTCAATTGCAGTGATGGTGAACCTTTTAGAGAACAAGTGCCCATAATGTACCTTTCACACTGCATGTGAGCCTGCCCTTTACCCCAGATAGGGGAGGGAGGAAGCACTCCCATTGGGATGCTGGGCAGAGGGGCAGGTGATATGAAAAAATGTCTTCATGTGGTGGAGAGAGGGAGGAGAGCACATGTGCCATAGGTTTGTCAACACGGCTTGATTGCAGTATTTCCAATACAACTCAATAAAGAAATAAACATTTTAGTGCTTGCTGTGTGCTGGAACTAGAGTCAAGAAGACTCATCTTTCTGAGTTCAAATATGGCCTCAGATACTTACCAGCTTTGTGACCCTGGACATATCATTCAACCCTGTTTGCCTTAGTTTCCTCCTCTCTACAATGAGCTAAAGAAGGAAATAACATATCATTCCAAAATCTATGAAAAGAAAACTCCTAATGAGGTCACAAAGAGTCAGACACAATTAAAAAGATGGACCAACTATGTACCTGGAACTGTGCTAAGTGCTGAGGATAGAATTAATAAAAAGAAAGTCCCTACCCTCAAAGAGTTTACAATCCAGTGATAACACAAAAAAGATCCATGATAGTTGCTTTTCTGAAAAAGTGCTGGAATCAAAGTCAGAAACACTGGATTAGAATATAGGTTCTGATACTTGCCACTAGGGACTTTGATCTGACTTGACTTATTGAACTTTTAACATCCCTTCCTTCTCACCCATCCTATGATTTGGTATCTCATTGGAACCATTGACTTATAGAGCCTATTACAAGATCTGCTCAGCACCTCTGTTCTAAAGTCTTCACAGTTCTGGCCAGGCCTGATCTGAGAGGGGGAGTTATAGCTAGTAGAGAAGGTTGGGGTGAAAACAGATGAATCTCATTTCATATCATGGCTACCTACATTCATGAAAAATGGAATAAGCATTTTTAGGATCAAATCCAACTCCATTTACCACCATCTTGACTTATATGATCATCCTGGAGATTGCTTACTGGTCAGAGCTACCTAACACTTTAGCTTCAAGTCCCTCTGCCTTCTCCCCTAGGTAGATATACCTACTTACATTCACTACAGAATCCTAATTAAAGAAACTTAAAAAAAAAAAACACAATCATTCCCTTCTAATTTATCCGCATTGTATCCCATATTTTAGGTTTTCCAAAAGAAGAGGTACTTTCATTCAACTATAGCCAAGTAGATTATTTTATAAAAAGTACTGTAACTTTTAACCTCTTGGTACTCTAGGTAACTCCCTAAAATTATAGGTTATAAAGAAAGTGTCAACTTGTATTGCACTCCCAGAGCTTACATTCTTCCGGGAGATACAACAGGAGCTATGAATAGATCTATGATTTAATTGGTAAGAGGAAGCTCCCTCTACGAATGCAGGTCAATTTTGCTTTTTATAGGCTCAGAGTACTGAAAAGTTACTTAAGTGACTTGCTTAGGGCCACATAGCCACTAAGGGTCCATGCAAACTTGAACTCGTGTCTTCCCAACTCCAAGGCCAACTCTCTCTTTACTCTGCCATACTGCCTCTTTTGGCAAATATCACCACCACAATTTATATTAATATGGGACTTAAGTTTTACAAAGTGCTTGTATTTATCATCAGTCCTTGCAACAGCCCAATGAAGTTGGTAATCCAAGCTTTATTATCTCCATTTTGCCAGTGAAGACACTGATGACCTAGGAAGTTAAATGATTTTTACATCACTGGTAAATTGTAATGGAAATAGATTTCAGGAGGATATTGGTTCTTTTTGTACTTCCTGAGTTATTTTTACCCACTCCCCTTCAGATCTCTGGTGCAAGGACTCCAGTGAGTTTCCAAAGCTGTGGTCACCTCAGGAGACAGCACCATATACCTCAATGTGGATTACCAGCTTCATTTATTGAGAAAAGTATTTGCTGTCTTCCATCTCCTCTCAGGACACAGACTAGAACTGCTCCACGAGAGAATTAAATTGGACGCCCAAAAGACTCTTCCTGTTGGTGGTGAGATGTTATTTCCTGTAATCAGTCAGAAAGGGAAGCTGCAATGGCTTTGTCTTCAATTATGGAAAGCTGCCACCTGTCTGGGGTGACTGAACGAGCTGCCCAGAGATTAAGGCTTGGAGGAAATGATCTTTCAAGATCCCTTCCACCTGAGGATGCTCCCAGCCCCCACGGACCATCACACCCACCTCAATGTGGGATCAAGGAGAGAAGAAACTGTAATGGTCCCAGGTGCCCTTTTCTGAGGCCAGATGCAAAATGTTGCCAGCAGGTGGCATGCAAAGGGTGCCATGGCTCCTACCCAGATCAGGTCCCACATCTCTAAGCCTGGGAATGGGTGGGCGGATTCAAAGGCCCCTGAGGTGATGGCTTGATTCAACTCCATCCAATTCAACTCAACAAATCCTTATTAAATGCCTACTGTGTGTAAGACCCTGTGTTGGCTGACGACGACCAAAGAGAGAAATGGAGGCGTCCCAAGAAAGTCTCCCTCCTTCTCTCCCTCTCCCAAGCAGCCCCAGACCCACTTTCCCCACCCTCCCTCCCTCCCCACGATTTGGATGTCTTCCCCCTTGCTCCTAGAGCTGCCTGCCCACCAAGAGAGCCCTCAGGGTTCCGGCCCCAGAGCAGGGCCAAACAGAGCAGGCTATGTTCACCCCAGGCTGCTCTGACAGAGGGTCAGCGCTATGGCCTGGGGCCACCGAGAACAGGGAGGGGGCACGGGGGCAGCCTGAAAGCAACGGGGGGTTTTTGTCTTCCTCGGGGAAGAGGGGAGGGAAACAGATTACAAATGGCCGGTCCTGGGAGAGCCTCTTCTCCCACATTAGCCCCATAGACACATGCCCGGCTCCCCTTGTGACAGGCCTTAACAAACTCTGTCACTTTGACCTAATCCCGTTTTCTGCCCAGCTGGGCTGAAGGTCACCTTTGAGTTTTTTATCACATTTTAATGCAAAGAAGGCCGGAAGGGGGCTTGTTTGGCCTGAAGACGGCTGTGACAGTCTGCCTGAATGGGGGCTTCAGTAACTGGGAAGAAAAATGTGACAGGGAACTTTATCACTGCATTGTGGCCCACAATCGGAAAATTATTGCCTCTTGGGAATCTATTCTCCCAAGGACGCCTTCTAGGCCCGCCTATGCTAAGCAGCTAGACAGCCCTGTCAATGAGGTGCTGAGCCCAAAGACTAGCCTTTAATTCTATTGTTTGGGGGTATCTGCTTTCCCTAAGAGGATTCAAAAGCGGGCCAAAGAACAAGGCTCCTCTGGAAAATCACCACTCAATCGCGCTCTGCCTCCTTTGGGGAGAGGGGGAGGGGAGGCGCACCTCTCTGGGAAGGAGTGAAGGAAGACCATTTGGAGGGAGTGGACACCAGGACACCCGTTAGCTCCAGCCCCCACGCCTCACATGCACAGTTTCTCGAAGGTCCCAGCAATGTCACCACTGGCAGCGAGGGCATAGAACTGCCCCTCAAAAGAAGGAGGTGGGCCAGGGGTTCAGAGTCCATACTGGCAAGTCCCTTGAACAGATAGGATCAAAGGCCGTCTTGTTCAACTCTCTCATTTTACAGATGAGGAAACTGAGGATCAGCAGCCTTTCCCAGGACCACATAGCTAGTTCACGTCCGAGGCAGAATTAGGACTCGTCTTCCCGACTCCAAAATCAGAGTCCTACCCGCTAGACCACCCTGCCTTTCTAGTTCTTAAAAACTGTAATCATATTCCACTTCCCCATGCCCCCACTCTTTTCTATAAACTAGATGACTGATTTCCTTCAGTCTGTCAGTCAATCCATAAACCAGCATTTATTAAGCTCCTAGACTATTCTAGGCACCCAGGATACATGTGCACAAGTGAGGTAATTCCTGCTCTCAAAGAACTAACATTCGACTAGAATACAGCCTGTTCACACAGAAGTAAACACATAGAAGTTAAAGACAAAATAAATGCAAAGTAATGGGCCAGGGTCACTAAACAAGAGAGAATATGAGGAAAGACTTCCAGAAGGAGGTGGGATTTGAGCTAAAATCTTTTAAGTTTAAGCAAAAACTTCCAAGGAGCAGAGATGAAGAGGGAGAGCATTTCAGTTGTGGTTAACAGCCTGAACAAAGGCAAGGAATACAGAGATAGAATATTTTGGATGGGTAATCACTGGAGCTTATGGTGTAATTTCTTTCTCTCTTTTTTTTAAACCTTTAGTTTCTGTCTTAGAATCAACATTGTTTATTGGTACCAAGGCAGAAAAAAACAAAACAAAACAAACAAAAAAACAGTAAAAGGCAGGAAACAAGGGTTAAATGACTTGCCCAGGATCACACAGCTCAGAAGGGTCTGAGGATAGATCTGAACCCAGGACCTCCGGCCTCTAGACTTGGTTCTCAATCCCCTAAGCCACCTAGCTGCTGCCCCTATGCTATAGTCTCAAGGCCCCTTCCTATTCTGCTCACTATCCACTTGATGTCTTCTTTCTGGGATGAAATCCAGGTCCAATGGATGGAGAGAGAATGGAGAGACTGGGGGTGGGGGGTGGGAGAAGTCTTTAAGAGATGGAGGCAGGGGCAGGTAATTGTCTCAAGCATATTGACTCTCAGACCCGGGCTGGCTGTGTTTGCTCCTCATTGGGAGCTTAACCATCCAGCATTCTAGCCCTCTGGCTAGTGCCACTAAAGAGGCAAGGCCAGAGAGTGCCATGTGGGCATCCTCATGTGTGCAAGTGTTCCCTAGAACTGTCACAGAGGCCTGTGATGACTTGAAGCAGTCCTGGGTTCAGCTCTGCCATTGGTTAGCTTTGTGACCTTGGGAAAGTCGCTTTCCTTTTGAGCCTCAGTGTTCTCCTCTGGAAAATGGTTGGGTTAGATGGTCTGTATAATTCCTTCTAGTTCTGATAAAAAAAAAATGGATCATCAAAATGGGAAAGGGGTCATGATATGACATCTGAACATTAGAACTGTGCATGCCATACAGAAATAGGTTCAAATGGCTTAAATGTTTTCTAGTCTACAGTGGGAAGGCATAGATCAACTCCTGAAAGAAAATATTTACATAAATAATACAATCAGGGAACAACAGAAGCTAGGTTATTATAATTAGGTAGATGCCCAATACGCACATTAGGGACTGGATAGGAAGGCTCACAAGGCATGAGCTGCAGAGTTGGAAAAGCCCAGATAAGAAGAGATAGGAGAGCTGGGTTGGGAGTTTTAGCATCTTATCCTATTCCCTTGACATGAACAAGGATTCTGAAGAGTTGCCTGTGGGCCACAGTGATTATCTGGATCCTGGAAAGAGAAGTCCTGAAGTCTCTAATGAGTGCTAAATTTAGAATCAGAGGACCAAGGTATAAATTCTAGATCTGTCACCTACTACCTACCTTTGTGACCTTAATTAAGTAACTTAATCTGTCTACCTCAGTTTCCTCATCTATAAAATGGGAATAATAATACCTCCTGAAGTGGTTGTGAGGATCAAATGAGATTAATAGTGGTAAAAAACTTAGCAGAGAGCCTGGCAAGTAAGCATGGCTTAAATGTTAGCTATTATTAATTTGATATTATTATTATTTGTAAAAGGAGAGGGGTTTTATTTCCCTTCTAGCTCTATAACAAAAACCCCGCAGTTACATACAGACCATTTCCCAGCCACTTTACAAAGTGACGAATGTGTTTCCCTCTTGACGAATTAAAGAAAAAGAATGGTCAATTGAATGTTGGGATAAGTGTTCCCCAGGGTATCCATGTGAAGAGAAAAGCATTTGGGAAAAGATGGGAGAGTCTGCAATGCCCACGTCACCCTCCAGGCTTTGACTAATAATTCTGTCCCATTAGATGGCTTTGAATTGAATTCATGACCCTCTGATTTGATGTGGAAAAAGAAGTATCAGGGAGGTCTGTGAGGAATTAATTTAAATAGACAATTACGCTAAGGAGGGGGCCAGTCAAGGAACCCTGGGTATTTTAAGTGGTGATATCTTTACCACTTTAGAGACTCAAAATGTAGAGTTTACTGAAGATTATTGTAGGAATAGAGTGATCAGAGAAGACTTAATTGATGAGATAAGACTTCAGCTAGACTTCCAATAATAATAATAACAAAAATAATATTTGCTCATATTTACATAATTCTATGTGTTGAAAAGCCCTTTATATTCCTTAATTCATTTGGTCCTTATAACAACCTTGTGAGGTAGGCGATGTCAGGATTATTATCATCAATGCACAGTTGAGGAAACTGGGGACTCAGGATCACACAGCAAGTCTGAGCTTCCATGTAAATGCATTAAAAAAAAAAAAAAACCCTTACCTTGTATTTTAGAATAAAGGCAAATTGGGGTTAAGTGACTTGCCCAAGGTTGCACAGCTAGGAAGAATCTGAGGTCTGATTTGAATCCAGGTCTTCTGGAACCTGGATTTGGTGCTCTATTGTGCTTCCTAACTGCCCCGTAAATGGTTTTGTATTTTTTTTCTCACTCTAAGTGCAGGACTCTTTCTACCACCTCACAATGAGGAAAGGTAGATAGGCTAAACGAAACTGAGGGTAACTGACCAGCCGTGAACCTACTGATGACTTCGGGGGATGACTTTCCCTGGTGGGATGGGCGAACAGGAACAATTCATTCAACAGCCAAGAAGCTGTGGAGCCCTTAAAGCTTGGTCAGATATCAAAGACACCAAAGCCATCCACTACATCCCAGGCCATCTCCAGTTGTCTTGACTTTTGACCTGCCACTGGATTTGGATGACTGAAAGAGAGCGAATCTGAAGACTTTGCATGACTGCCTCACTTAAATCCATCTCATGTGTGAGTCAAGACAATACCCCATGATGCCATTGGTGCTCTTCAATAACAAGGGACCACCACCAACAACTGAGGAAGGGGCCATATGGGGATCAACCAGGCTTTACACTGGCAGAAGATGCTTTTGATAAGGAAACCCTTAGTGTGATCCCATTGCTGCCACCAAGAGTATCTACTTAATGACTTAATTGGGTCTAGATACCCACAAAGGGGCCACTTTGTCCTGGGTCTGACCAAAAATTAAAAAGTTAGGCACAGAACTGTTGTTTTATTGCTCAGATCACTGTTGAGCACTATTATTCCTAGTACTTTCCATAGGAATTACTAATATCATTCTTCTCTTAGAAATTGACCCTTTCAGTTTTGTGAGCTGTGAGAAGAGGAAAAATGGTGACTATCCAATGGCAAAGTAAGGACTGAGAGTTTGGGAAGATTAGAGAGCACTGGATGGATTTTTTTTTAACAACCCTTATTTTCTGTGTTAGAGTTGATACTAAGTATTAGTTAGCAGGAAGTTAGCAGTAAGGAGTAGGCAATGGGGGTTAAGTGATTTGCCCAAAGTTACACAGCCAGAAAGTGTTTGAGGTTGGATTTGAACCCAGGACCTCTTATCTCCAGGCCTGGCTTTCTGTCCACTGAGCCACCTAGCTACTTCATTAATGGATTTCTGAACCCTTCTACTACATCTAGAATTTTAGGCTTTCCTAGATTTAGGTCTAGAAGGGACCCAAGAGGCTGTTGAGCCCAATCTCCTCATTCTACAGCTAAAGAAACTGGGGCCCAGATAGATACATAGCTTGCCCAGGGCCTGATTCAACAGGGCTGATAGCTTTTCTCCTAAATTCCAATCCCAGCATCCCCCCCCCCCCCAAGCCTAGATCAACTTCTAGCTGATGTCTAAAGTCATCAGGGATCCATGTGTCATTTGGTATCACAATTTTCCTATTAACGCACACACACAAACTTGGTGGAGGGGGTGATGCTGGAGGGAAATAGAAATAGAAAACTGGAAAATCTGTCACTAAAAAGTGAAAGTTCTCTCTTTTTATAGAGAAGCAAACAAATGACAAAGCAAAAATGAGGCTGCCTATGAATTGGGGATGAGGAGGAAGAGGTATACGCACTCCACCTCCCTACCCCCACCTCACCATTCTTTTACCTCATCTGCCCCTTCCCCAGATTGATCCAGAGACCAGTTTGCATCCTCCAGCTCACAGGAACTTGCGGTGTTCCTGGCCTCCATCCCTTCCATTTGGAGCTGGGTGTTTTCCAGGCCTGCTCAAGGCCTGAACTCCAATTGTCTGCAGGGCCCTTTGATGCTGCCCTCTCTCTTCCACCACAGCTCAGCATTGACGCCTCTGCTGGGGGTTTGGCTGTGAGATAATGGACCACAAAGTGAGTTATGCTGCCCAGGAGAGACAGTCACGTGGGTAATGGAAGTCAAGGTCAGCAGAGCCCTCAGCAAAGGAGACAGAGAGTGTGACTGGCACACTCTCTGCTCACACTCCCCACCCCCAAACCAGCCACCAACACCATCAAGGCTTCAAGAATCCCTCATGTTGATACAGCATTTACTATTCTTCAGTGTGTTTTCCTGTGCGTTATCTCACCTGATTCTTACATCAACTTGATATGATGACAGGGCAATAACTATCACCCCCATTTTATAGACGTGGATGCCAAAATTCACAGAGGAGATGTGACTTGCCCAAGGTCATAAAGCAAAGGAGTGATGAAGCCAGGCCCAGAACCCACATCTCCTAACTCAGTGTCTTCCATGCTCTTGCATTGAATTGAATCCCTTTTTCATGGTAAGACTGAAAATAGGTAATGTCATTTCATGGTTAATTCTGGAATAGAAAGCAAAATTCAAAAAAGCTTTTATCAGTCTTGGGAAGGTCCTACCTCTTGGTTCCAAGAAAACTATCTCTCTCAGTAGCTCAGATAACAAGGTAGAACAGCATGGAAGTAAACGTTCCAACTTCTGAAGAAATGTCTCATAATGTCTCATCACAAGTAGGTAACTTTTAGAAGACTTGGGACATTTTAGTTCTCAATATCATATTTTTAGAAAAGTAGGATGAAAGACAACTAAAATTGTGCAGTAACTGGTCACTCTGTTGTAGGACAGTCAGAGTAACTAGATTGCTGTGATTAGGGAGAAAAGAAGATGGGAGAGAAACATGACTGTTATCTTCCAATTATTTGCAGGATTATGGATAGTTGGTACCAGACTCAATCACCTCTCACCCAATTTTTCTCTCAGATGAAAGTACCTGATAATCAATTAATGTTCTCCTACTATGTGCCAGGCTTTATGCTAGGAACTTAGCATACCAACATAAAGAATGAAACAGTCCCTCTTCTCAGAGAGCTTACATTCTATCCAATCCATAGAGGTTATCTTGTCTAGCCCTCATTTTGCAAGTGAGATGATTACATCTGCCTGGTTAAGAGACTGTGCCAATGGTACTGTCATTAAGTGACAGAATCAGGATTTCAATTCAGGTCCTCTTATCATAAATCTAATGTTCTTTCCTCTTCCAATCCCACCTGCTTCCATAGCAAGGAACCAGTAGGAGGCAGACAAGACAACAGCAGCAGCAGCTTCAGGATCTCTCAAACAATAAAGAGGTTGAAAAACTATTAAGAAAAAGATTACAGGGGATCCTTTGCTGGTATTGGGAACAGATGATACTGATTGGTAACTCTATTGCCCAAGAGATCACAATTTCAAGTCAGAGAGGAGTACTAACACTTTTTGGCTGCAGGAGAGCAGGTACCCTTTCTGGGTAGAGACCAAAGAGTAGACCAAGACAGCAGTGACCACACCTCTCTCTAGACCACACCATCTTGGAAGCATTGAAAACTTACCCCAGAACTACCTCTCAAAACAGCAGCACAAAAACTCCTAGAGTGGTACAGTGGCACCTCAACCCCAAGTGAGTAGAGCCCAACTTGAACATAAAGTTAAAAGTCAATAAATAAGCTATAAAAATGAGCAAGCAATCAAAGAAGAGCATGACCATAAAAATCTACTACAGTGGCAGGGAATATCAAGAAATAAACTTAAATGGAGACAACAATGCAAAACAGTTACAAGCAAAGTCTCAAAGAAAAGCTAATTGGACCCAAGATCAGCAAGAATTCCAAGACAAGTTGAAGAGAGAGGTAAGAGTGGTAGAAGAAAAATTGGGGAAAGAAATAAGAATGATGAAATAAAATCATGAAAAGAGAATTAGCAACCTGACAAAAGAAGCACAAAATAATATTGAAGAAAATAATATCATAAAAACAGAATTGGCCTAATGGTAAGAAAGAGGCACAAAAATTCAATGAAGAAGAGAATTTTTTTTAAAAAGAAGATTTGGTCAGATAGAAAAAGAGGTACAAAAGGCTACTAAAGAAAATAATTTGTTAAAAATTAGAATTGGGCAAATGGAAACTAATGGCTCCATGAGACATCAAGAAATAATAAAACAAAGTCAAAGGGATGAAAAAATAGAAGAAAATTAGAAGTGTTTCATTGGAAAAAACAACTGGCCTGGAAAATATATTGAGAAGAAATAATTTAAAAATTATTAGCCTAACTGAAAGCTACAATAAGAAAAGAAACTAGACATCATCTTTCAAGAAATTATCAAGGAAAACTACTCTGATATTCTAGAACCAGATGTTAAATAGAAATTGAAAGAATCTACCTCCTGAAGGATACCAAAATGAAAACTCCAAGGAATTTGTAAAAATGGAAATTTGAACCCCAGACTTCAATCCCCAGAAGTCCTTGGTACTTCCCAGAATTCCCTATAAACTCACCTGGGTCTCCACCTGGGCAAGAACACAATTTATTATTTAAAGGGCTCTCTGCCTCTCAAGAGCCTCTTCCTCTACTCAGAGATTACAACATGTTGTAAGTAGGTTGTGAATGGGCTAATCATGCCTAGACACATGGCTTATTATTTTGTATCCTTGATTTCTAATAATCTTTAATAAACCTCATAAAAAATAATACTTTTTAGTAGAGAAACTAATTTAACTGTTACAAATATGATAGTAAAATTCTAGAGCTCCCAGGTCAAGGAGAAACAATTCAATATCATGGAGCCACAGTCAAAACCACACAAGATTTATGAGCTTCCACATTAAAGGAGAAAAAGATGAGGAATATGATATTTCAGATGGCAAAGAAACTTAGATTACAACCAAAAATAATTTACCTGGGAAAACTGAGTATAATTTTTCAGGGGCAAAAGTAGATTCTTGATTAAATAGAGGACTTCCAAGCATTCCTGATGAAAAAACCACAGCTGAATTGAAAATCTGAAATTCAAACCAAAGCCTCAAGTATATATATAAAGTAAACATGAAAGAATAATCACAAGGGACTCAATTGTATTAAACTGTTTACATTCTTATATAGGAATATGATACATGTAAATCCTAAGTACTTTATCAGTATTAAGGCAATTAGAAGGAGAGGGAATTTACAGAGATGAAGGGCATGAGTGTGAATTGATTATATTGGGATGATCTCAAAAAAAAAAAACATAAAGGAGTGTAGCTGAACAATTTATGGCATAAGATTGTGAAAGAGTGCTATGGAATAAGAAATAAGGAGGACAATGACTTCAGAAATACCATGGCAACATTTGCATGAACTGATGCAAAGTGAAGCGAGAACCAGGAAATTACTGTGCATAGTAAAAACAATATTCTAATTATGATCAACTGTGAAAGACTTGGCCACTTTGATCAATACAACAATCCAAGACAATTCCAAAGGATTCTTGCTGAAAAAAATACTATCCACCTCAGAGAGAGAAATAATGAACCCTGAGTGCAAACTGAAGGATGTCTTTTCTTGCTTTATTTTTCTACTGTTTTATTAAATTATTACATAAATGTTTTGCATGATTTCATATTTATAATTGCCATCATAATATTGTTTGCCTTCTCAATGGGTGAGGGAGTGGTGGAAGGGAGGAAGAGAGCCTGGAACTCAAAATTTAAAAAGAAAAGAATGTGATAGATAGATAGATAGATAGATAGATAGATAGATAGATAGATAGATAGATGGATGGATGGATGAGTGAGAAGAAAACTGATCAAGGCTCATCCTTTCTCTGAACCTTGGTTTCCTCATTTGTAAAATAAGTCTGAGACTAGATGATTTGTAACTCAATTAAATCATCACATTCAGATCTTCCCAAAAGATTCTATGTCTTCTTGTACTTTGCCATAGAGAGCTTTCCTTACTCTATTCCCTTTTTTCAATGAGAAAGAAAGGAGCTTTTTTGCCCCTTCCTTGCTACCCATGCTGCTTCCCTATGCTGCTTAATCAAATTTCCACCTTCTCTCAATTTCTCTCCATTTATCTACATCATATTTTTTAAATCCTTCCTGATGTTTGCCAATCCCATAGACCTATTTTCACCTTCTTAGAGGAGCACTGCATTCCTATTCATAGGATTATAGATTTAAAGGGAACTGGGAGACCATTGAGTACAACATTTTGCAAATGAGGAGGTAAATTAGACACAGAGAAGTTTGTTACCTAGGATATGTTAGTATGTATTCAAAGTGTGATTTGAACCCATGACCTTTTGACTCCAAATCCAGGACTCTATGTACCACATCAAGCTACCTCTCTTTTTTATCTTTTCCTTTTATTCTTTTTTACCATTCTAGAATCCTCTGACATCTTGAGATCCAGTAGCTTAGTTTTTGAGTTCCTAGATCCCTGGATAACTACTTGGGCCATTTTGGTTCCACATTAGTCCTCTGGTATCATACCCAAGAAAGATTTCAGTAGTGTAGAAACAGCTCCAAAACCTTGAAACTCATGATTCCTCCTCTTTGGGATATCCTCCTTCTCATACCTATTGAACTAGTTCTCTAACCTCATTGGGACATCCTGGTTCTTAGAATGTGATGTTATAGTGCAGTTAGCCTTGGAATGGGAAACACATCAGCCATCAATCATTATTAACACCTTAGATTGGTTTGAAAGGGAAGTTGAAGAAGACAGACATCCTCTAGTCCAACTCTCTAATGTAATAGATGAAGAAACTGAAGCATAAATTGGAGAAAGAATTTGTTCCAGGTCACACAACCTATATGGGGAAGAATGGGGTTAGATCTTTCAGTAAAATGTTCTCTTACATGATGCTTGTCTTTCATTCATCTTGAACCCATTCTCAGCTCTTAGAAAAGGTATGTAAAGGTAAAAGACAGAGTATCCCCAAGGACCTCAGAAGGGCAGTCATTGCCCCCGGGAGTGTGACCCACTCTCTGTATTTCCACTGGGCATTGATTAGACTACTGCCCTTACTCCTTTACATTCAACCCACCCCTCTATTCCATCCCTAACTTAGTCCTATGCACATCCAGTCTCTTAGATGAGGCCTTCCAAAGTCTGATGTGATAAAGTTACCAAACATAAACTGGGCCATTCTTCCCTGCCAAGGGAGAATTGCTGTGGCTTTTCTCTCCCATCCTCCTCCTCATAGGGTTTTCTCCTTTTCTACTTGGGGGGAATCTCAAAGAGCAGGCAGCCCATTGCAGGTCTTTCTCAGCATCCCTGCCTCATTGCCCGTCTGTGTTAACCACGTCATGTAACCAGAGATTAATATTCTGTGAAGCCACAATTTATGATAGCCCCAGATCGCACAAGTATCAGCTGACTGTACTGTGTCCCGTTGTATTTCAACAAGGGAGCAGTAACAATGGCTGATAGTCCGCCCAGAAATACTCCTTCCCCCTCGGGGAGAGGCCCAGAATGCTATCTGGCCACATGATCTCATTTCTTTCAAGCTTTGCATTAACCACTGACATATCACATAAATGCGTCCTTCATTACCTGCCAGAGATTGAGATTGTCTGCTGCCCTGGGAATAGACTCCGGAACCCATGCCCACCAGTCAAGGGCCTCATTCCCCCACTCGCTCTCCCTCACTCCTTCCATCCATCCATGTGAATTTGTTTCTGTCTGGTGTTTCCTGAGTCCCTTTTCTGCACCTGACCATTCTTCCCCAGGTGGCCTCGATTACACTGCCCATGAAAGCCCTTTGTTCAGCAGCTCCGAATGAAACCAGGGCTGGGAGCTGGCACCGAGCTGGGCTGGAGTGTGGAGTTTGCCAAGTAAATGACTAGTCAGTGTTTAGAGGCGTCCAACGAGCAGCCACTCTTGCTCCTTATCCTTATCACCAAATTTATATAGTTCCAAGGCTAAGTTGAATGAGACTTTAGACCTGAAATTCTTAACCTTTTTTAGAGTCATAAACCCCTTGGGAAGTCTGGTGAAACCTAGGAATCCCTTCTCAGAATTATGCTTCTAAATGTGTTCAAATAAAACCCATAGATTATGAAGCTAGTTATACTGGCTATCAAGACATGTAGTTATTAAAATATCTTTTTAAACCCTTACCTTCCATCTTGGAATTAATACTGTGTATTGGCTCCAAGGCAGAAGAGTGGTAAGGGCTAGACAATGGGAGTTAAGTGACTTGCCCAGGGTCACACAACTGGGAAGTGTCTGAGGCCATATTTGAACCCAGGACCTCCGGTCTCTAAGTCTGAGCTACCCAGCTGCCCCCTATTAAAATATTTTTAAAAAAATAAATTCATGGATCCCAGATTAACAAATTGCTCTAGAAACAAAATAGTTGGCCATCAACTGGGGAAAAGCTATATAAGTTGTGATGCATAAGTGTAGTGGACTATAACTAGGCTATAAGAAATAATGAATATGATGAGTACACTGAAACATAAAAAGACTTATATGAACTGATGCAGGGTAAAGTAAGTAGAACTAAGAAAATGTACATGGAAAGAATAATATCCACAAATGTTTCCAAATTACACACACACACACACACACACACACACACACACACACACACACACACATACACACACACACACAACCAAGCCTTGCTCTGGAGAAGAAATATGATGACATCCTCCTGTACACCACCAGTTTTGCAGGGATTGGGGAGAGATTCACATGTGTGAAACATTGCATATTTTCAGATTTTTTTTCATTGTGTTGATTTGTTCTATAGACAACTTTCACACTCGTTCATTTTTTTCTTTAAAAAATAATTCTTTGTTATATAGCATTGTTTTCAGGAAGGGGGAGGGGAGGGAGAAAGATACAGAAGGAAATTTAGACAATGTAAAAATAAAAGTTTTATTTTTAAAATGTTTGAGAACATCTGCCTTAGAGATATCTTAATCACTTTATTTTACAGAGATGGAAACTGAGGCAATGGCCCCAACTAGAACTAGAAAGTTTTTTAGTCTCCTAGACCATTGTTCTTTCTACTATACCACATTGCTCCTCTTCTACTTCCCTGCTTCTAAGGGCACATTGCCTTTATAGGCTCCTGGTTCTCCACTCCAGTTCTGGGCCTGAGAGTAGCACAGATTATTATTTGGCAAATTTCTCCTTCTTGTCCCCCTCTTTCTTTTCCTTGATGGCTCCCTATGAACCACCCCTCCACCCACCCAAGAATTCTTTGATTCTGTGGACCTGAAACTTGAGAAAGTAATGGAGAAAATGTTAATAACATAGATCAAATTTTAAGATGTCTTATATAATGACCCAAATGGGTCATTCCCATGTAATCCCTAGAGTAGAAGATGTTGACTATCTTGGCCTGGCAATAATGAAACAATAGAACTATTAGTGTCAGTGGTTGTGATAACTTCACCATATACAACACTCTGGAGTTGGGAACTTTGCTTCAGATCTCCCTGGAATTGTGGAAAGTTCTGGTCACCACAGTCCTTTACGCCATCAAATGATTCAACACCAGAAAATTATATGACTTTATTAATGAAAATGACACTAAAGAAAATGCATCAGCAGCTGCCTTACCACCGGACTCTAAGAACCATGGGTCCTTTCCATCCAGCTTGCAATGGAACCTATGTGTTTTGTCCCATTAGAATATGAGCATCTATGAGATGGAGACTGTCTTACCCTTCTACTTGCATCCTCAGTACCAAGCATAGTACTTTGCATATGGCAAGTACTTAATAAATGATTTTTCATTCATTCATTCATGGCAAATTAAAACCAAATCACCACTGCCATCCGTTCATCACCACCATCAAAATTAATGATTAAAAACCCCTTTGATGCTCAGCAGATCTTGAACAAGCTTGAGGAAATAGATCTCAAGGTCTGACTTTTAGAAACTCCCAGTCTAAATGTTCCAGATAGAATCTTTAAATAAAGATTTTATTAATGCTTTCATTTTTATACATTATCATTGTCCAATAAGTAATACCTCTCCCTCCCCAGAACCCTCTCTTATAACTTGTTAGCCTGGAATTGGGAGGACCTGGGTTCAAACCTGACCATAGATACTTCCTAGCTGTGTGGTCCTAGGTAAGTCACTTAACACCAATTGCCTTACCCTTACTGCTCTTCTGCCTTAGAATTGATTCTTGGTATAGATTCCAAGACAGAAGGTAAAGGATTTTTTTTTAACGGCAAAAGGGGGTAGCTGAGTGGCTCAGTGGATTGAGAATGAGGCTTAGAGATGGGAGGTCCTGGGTTCAAATCTGACCTCAGACATTTCCTAGTTGGGTGATCCTGGGCAAGTCACTTAACCTCCATTGCCTAGCTCTTCCTGCTCTTCTGCCTTGGGATCAACACACAATATTGATTCTAAGACAAAAGGCAAGGGTTTAAAAAAAAAAAGACAGTTCCTACCCTCAAGGAGTTTACAGTCAACATACAAGCAATTATGTATAAAAAAGTTATATTCTCTCCCCCACCATGAGTACCCATGTTTTTTTGGCCACCACAAAAGTGTTGTTACGAATATTCTGTTGAATATATCTTTCTTTCCCTCCTCTCTGTGGTATATACTCATAGTGGAATTTCTGTGATGAAGATTATAAACTGTATAGCAACTTTTCTTGCATAATTCCCAATTGCCCTATAGAATGGTGATGCTCTGTAATAGCCCATTCTTGAAGGCCAAGGTTGGATGCTTCTGTCACATATAAATGTGATCCCCATCACACTACAGATGAGCCTGATGGGAGATGTGGAAGAAAGATATTTGTAAGGGTAGTGTAGGGGCATACAGAAGGGAGAGTCAAGAAGCTTTTCTCTTCTTTAGAAAGGAAAAGTATAGGGTTAATGGATGGAAATTAGTCTGGAAAGAACCATATTTAAATTCTATTCTTAAGTCTTGTTAAATCTTACCATTTGTCCTGCATTGTGACAGGTATTCTGGGGTCAAATATAGTGTATATACATGCCAGGTACTGGGCAGTCTGCCAACATCACACAACAAACTAGTTGGGGATGCAAGATGTACCTCAATACTTCAAGAATCAAAAAGCTTGTTGGTGTTGCTACTCCCTGCATGGACACTAGTGGCCCAATCCCTCAATCCCCAAAGCAGATAATATTAGCATATCGGTTATGGCTGAAAAGGTCTTCACTCCAAACCAAACAGGTAATGATCTTTTCCAAACTTAGCTAGACTGATCCTCAAGTAGTAGACTTATTGGCCATCACTAAGCCCATATTTAGAACATTGCCAACCAACATGGTAACAAGTCTTCTAGAGATATACTACAGAACCCTGGATCCCTTCCATGTCTTTATCAGAGGAAGGTTTTGGTGGCAAGAATAAGACATGCATCATAGGATTGGGGATTTGGAACTGGAAGGGACCCCAGGGATCCTCTCATCCAATTGCTTTGCCTTACAAATGAAGAAACTGGGGTCCAGGGTGAGGTTATATGACTTGCTCAAGGTTACGTAGGCATTAAAAGTTAGCAACAATATAAGAGATATCATAAAGAAGATGCTAAGTGCCAGACTATAAGTGCCACACTGTAAGTGGTGGAAAATTAGATCAATATAGGCTGAAGTGATCAGCAAGGGCCTCATGAAAGAAATAAGACCTGAGCTCATTCTTACTGAACTTGCTGCTGTTGACCATGCCCTTTTCCTGGTACTTTCCCTCCTCTCAATTTTCATAACACTGCCTTCTCTGGGTTCTCCTATTTTTCCTCCCACTCTTCTGCCTCTGTTCAGTCTTCATCCATGTCACAGCCCCTAAGTGTGGGTGTCCTGTCCAAGATGTGTTAGTAATTGTTTCACAACCAGCTCTCCAAAAATGTAAGATGTGTTTTTAAATTTAATCTACATTATTTACACTTTTCCATGACTTTCTCAAGTCTAAGCAATCAACAAAACAATAAATCGAGGCCTGATATTTCATGTATGCTAATCTTTGAGGTATAAATGCTTACACTGAAAACTTGACAATCATCTCTCAAGCGGGCACCAGCAATCCCCAGATATTTCCCAAAGCTTTCGTCCTCTTATCAGTTTTCATGGACTCAGTCATCATCTCTATGCATATGATTTCTAAATCCATCTACCCAGCCTAACCTTTTGCCTGCTCCAGTCCTACATCACTAGCTGCCTTTTGGATGGCTCGAATGGTGAGGTAGACATCTTGAGACAGATATCCTAAACTCATCATGTCCAAAATAGAAATCATTATCATTCCCTTCAAATCAACATGTCTTCTGAACTTCCCAATTTCTGTCAAGGACACCCTGCTCCTGACAGGTCCCCAGGGTCATTTTTGACTTGCTTCTCATTTACTTCACATAGCCAAGTTGCCAAATCTTGTAATTTTTGTCTCCACAACATTTCTTGCATCTCTCCACTTACCCAACCACCACTCTGGTTTAAGCTCTCATCATGTCTTGCCTGGACTATTGCAATGGTGTCCAAAGTGGTCTCCTTGATTCATGTCTTTCTCTTATCAAATTCATCCTCCCCACAACACCAATGTGATTTTCCTGAAATGAAGGTTTGATTATGTCACCTTTCTCTTACTCAGTAAAATCCAATGACTCTTTGTTATATCTAAAATAAAAAATGTATTCCTCTGTTTGATATGTAAAACTTTTCATACACTTGCCTCAACCTACCTTTCTAATTTTATTCTATCTGACTTCCCTCCACTAAACCAATGATCCAACTTCACTGGTCTTCTTACTGTATCTCAAACATGATCCTCCACATCCCAACCTTTTCTCTGATTATGTTGCATATTTCAAATAGACTCTCTCTTCATTTTCACTTCTTAGAATCCCTGAATTCTTTTAAGACTCAGTTCATGTCAACTTGTGTATGAGACATTTCTTGGTCACCCCCACAGCTAATGATCTCCACAGTTACCTTATATCTTCTTTGTGTGTGTTTTGTCTCCACTATTACAATATAAAATCCTCAATGGCCCAAACTATTTTTATTTTGGCTTATATGGAACCCCAGGTGCTAGCACAATACGTGGCACACAGTAAATGCTTTCAAAGCTTATTAAATAGAATTGAAGTGACTTGTAAGAGGATAATAATGTGATGTGCCAGGTGGATTAGAGAGAAGACAGTAGAGTCAGAAAGAACAGCTGAGAGGAAGATATTACAATAATCAGACATAAAGAAATGAAGGCCAAGATTTCAATAGTGGCATTGGGCATAAAGAATATGCCCACAAAAGAATAGATATGAAAGACATTACAAAAGAAAGATTTCCAAGAAATCTAATCCAATGGGTACAGGAGACAGAGGAGTCAAAGATGTTTATGAAGTTTTAGCTTGGGTGACTGGAAGAAGGATGACTCTGGGAAGAGAAATGTGAAAAATGTATGGCTAAATTGATTGTTGAGGGGAAATGATGAGGTCAGATTCAGATGAATTTCAGCCAGGAGGCATCCAATATAGAGATGTCCTACAGGCAAATGGAGAAGAGCTAGAACTGAAAATTAGGCTAGAGATGAAAACTGAAATTGGGAAATTATCTACTTAGAAGTGAATATAGAAACTGTGGAAGGGGATATCTCCAAGGGAAATAATACAGTGCCAGAAGAGAAGTGGATCAAGGACAGAATCTTGAAGACCATTCACAGAGAATAGAAGAGGAACCATGTCATTATGTGGATTTACTCTAGGAACTAGGGGATGTTTAGCCTGAAGTGGAGAAGACCTAGGGAGATATGGTAGACTCCTTCCAGAATCTGAAAGATTGTTGCATGAAAGAGATTCATCTGAAAAGGAGTTAATTGCCCTGGTCTCACTCTAACAACATTCATTATAAAACATAAATCTCTACCAAGTGAATCCTTCTTGAATTCCCTTTAAGTTGTTATGGTATTAATATTGATAGTATTAATAACAAGCATGCCATAATGGAAAGGACACTAGCTCTGGAGTCAGAGGACCTAGGTTCAAATTCTGCCTCCAATGCTTACTTCCTGTGTACCGTTGGGCAAGTCACAACCTCCCTAAATCTCAGTTTCCTTATATGTAATATGGTTGGGGCAGGGGCAGGGCTGGTGAATGAGGAGTGTTCTACGGCCCTTTTCCAGTTTTAGACCTATGGTCCTATGACCTTACATAGGTACAGAAAATTTTAAAATATTCACAGCATTTTCACATACATTATTCAATTCAATTGATTTTCATAACAGCCTTGATCAAGTATATAGAAAAAGCACTATTTTCTTCATTTTGAAGATGGGAGGACTGAGACCACAAAAAGTTAAGAGATTTACACTTGGCAAGGAAAGCGGTATAGTCAGGATTGGAAGCTCTGTCTCAATCCCAAGCTTTTTGAATCCTTTCCTTCAGTGTCAGGATCATTTTAAGTCAGTCTCATGTAAAAAGTTGACCTATTGACTTGGTTCATTAGTATAATAGGTCTAAGTTAGTTGTCTGACACACATTTTTGGGGGGGTGCTAAGAATATACATTTGTTGATTATATCAGGTTTATTGGTTAGGCCAGCATCATAACTGATAAAGTGATATAGATTTCATGGATCTCTCACGACCAGGGACAACCTGAGCTGGATCAGACAATTTGATAAATAGATTTTCAGGAGCTAATTATTCAGCCCTTCCCTTGACCACACCAATACATCTTTAAGTGGTGATAGCTCATTAAGAGTTGGTTCATCACACAATTTGCCTCTCCTCATCCCCAGAGATGAACAAGTAACATATGCAGGGGAAAAAAAATCCTTCTCCCATTCATTTATTAATCAAATTCTTTTAAAAAGGAAGACATTCCTTGGGATTTCCAAGAACAAAGAAAATGCAAAAAAGCAGACTAGATAGTATCTCTGACCCAGATCCCAGACACAGGAATACACAATAATTCTCCCCAATAGATATAGGAATGAAAACAGCATGTGAAAAATAAATTCTCACACACTATATAAAGGAAAATGGTCCCTTATTCTGATGTAAATACCAAGGGAGAGTCATAGAGACAGCCCATTGCAATGCCAAAAATTCCATAAGTCAGGCTTAGAATAACCTAGGTGCAAATATTTTCCATTCAAGAGGAAACCCACAAACATTTTTAAGAGTCTACTGGGCTAAGTGCCTAGGGCAAAAAGAAAGGGGGGAAAAATAAAAGGTTCCTGCTTTCAAGGAGGTTATAGTTTAATGGGGGATACAACATGTAAATAACTGTATCCAAACAAGATATATACAGAATTAATTGAAGAAAATCTCGAAGGGAAAGCACCAGGATTAAGAAGGATGGAGAAAGGGTTCTTCCAGAAGATGGGATTTTATCTGAGACTTGAAGGAAACCAGGGAAGCTAGAGGGTGATGATGAAGAGGGAGAGAGTTCTAAACTTGGAAATTAACCAGTGAAAATGTTGAGTTAAGAGGAGTGGCATGTGTAAGGAACAGTAAGGAGGTCAGTGTCACTGGATCACAGAGTATATGGGAGTGAGTATGACATAAGAAAGCTGAAAACATAGGAAAGGACCAGGATGTGAAGGACTTTAAAAACCATAGAGGACATAAAATTTGGTCCTGGAGGTAAAAGGGAGCCATTTGAGTTTATTGAATAGGGGGTTGATATGGTAAGATCTATGCTTAAGGAGTATCCCTTTGACTATTGAATGATGTATGGACTGGAGTTGGAGAGACTTGAGGTAAAAACACAAGTCGTTAGGTTATTGCAATAAGCCAGGAATAACGTGATGGAAGCCTGTACCAGGGGGGTAGCAATGCCAGAGGAGATAAAGGGATGTACATGAGAGTTATGATGAAGCCAGAAATGAGATAATTGACAAATGATTGGGTGTGGGTTATGAGAGATAATGAGGAGTGGAGGAAGACACCTAGGTTGTGAGCTTAGGTACCTGGGAAGATGGTGGTGCTCCCAATGGTATTGGAAGTTTAGAAAGGGGGAAGATTTGGGGAGTGTGGGGGTGGGGGGTGGGTAATTCAGCTTGGGACATAATGAGTTAAAATGTCTATAGGACATCCAGTTAGAGTTGTCGAATAGATTACTGGAGATGGGAATGGAGGTCAGGAGAGTCCTGGTTGGGCAAAAAAGATCTAAGAATCATGATAGTCACATAATTGTAGAGGTAACTTAGATGAGGATTCAACAACGAAGACTCAGAAGGAAAAATCAGAAAGGTAGGAGGAAAACTAGGAAAGAACAGTGTCATGAAAATCTAGAGGACTGAAAGTATCAAGGAAGCTATAGATAGGTTCAAAGACTACAGAGAAATAAGAAAGATGAGAACTGAGAAAAGACAATTTGTTTTTTGTCAGTGAAGGGATATAACAGAGCTGCCTAGGCTTAAGAAATGAGTAAGAGAAAATGAAATGGAGGCATCCATTGTAGATGGCCTCAATGAGTTCAGTCAAGAAAGGGAAAAGAGATGTGGGATGAAAACCAGTGGGAATGGACCAATCAAGGGAGGTCTTTTGAGGATCTGAGAGACATGGATGTTCTTGTGGGCAACAGGGAGGCAGCCAATAAAAAGGGAGAAATTAAGGATGTGTGGACAATAGAAGAGACAATCTGCTGGAGAAGACAAGATGAGATGGGATTACTTGTTAAGCAACTATCCTAAATGTTCAGATGGGAAGGAAAAGGGGAGAATAAGCAGTACTTTAGTGCCTTTTTGTGTCAGACATTGTGTCAAGTACTTTACAAATATTATCTCAAATGAGGTAATAATAGATGGATATTTAAAGGTTGTCTAGTCCAGGTCTCTTACTTTACAGATGAGGAAATGGATGTCCAGAAAGATAAACTGACATGGCCCCATTTACAATTTTAAGACTATGTATTTACTATCCTCAAGCAGAGGACAAACTGAGGGAGTAAAAATACCGAGGAAAAGCAATTGCCTGACTACAGAGGTTGAGGGGACATGATCGAGGAGAGAAGCTAAATGAGCGCCCTAATGCAAATGCCAACAACAAGGAAATGGGTTCAGAGCTAGGACACATGTGATACCCAGAAGAATCCCGCTTCGGCTAGGGAAGGGGTGGGGGGGGGTTGGGGGGAAGGAAAAGAAAATGATCTGTTTCCAATGAACAATGTATGAAAATGACCAAATTAAATAATGTTTTAAAAACTAAAAAAAAAAAAAAGACTGTGTATTTAAAGCCAGACCATCCTGCTTCATAACCTCAGAAACAAATGTGTTGGGGCAGCTAGGTGGCTCAGTGGATAGAGAGCCAGGCATAGAGATGGAAGATGCTGAATTTAAATCTGGCCTCAGATAACTCCCTACTTTTGTGGTCCTCAGCAAGTCACTTAACCCTCATTACCTAGTCCTTACTGCTCTTCTGCCTTGAAAGTGATATTTAATATAAATTCTAAGATCAAGGTTAAGAAAGGGAAGGAAAAAAGAAAAGAAATGAATGTGTAGGATATGAAAAGTGATGAAAATGGGCAGAAAATTGCCTGGATTCTTAGAAATGTAATATAATTTCCTTCCATAAGTTCTAGCAAAACTTTTTTTCTTTTTTTAAGTCCTTTGATATTGTATAACTTTTGATAACTTCTTGGTCTGTATCCCAAAGAGTTAAAAAAATGGGAAAGGACTTGTTTGTACAAAAATATTTATAGTTACACTTTTTGTGGTGGCAAAGAATTGGATACTAAAGGTATGTCCCTCAGTTGGAGAATGGCTGAACAAATTGTGTTATATGATGGTAGTAGAATAATATTGTGCTATAAGGAATGATAAACAGGATGATTTCATAAAAAGCTGGAAAGAGGGGGCAGCTGGGTAGCTCAGTGGATTGAGAGTCAGGCCTAGAGATGGGAGGTCCTAGGTTCAAATCTGGCCTCAGACACTTCCCAGCTGTGTGACCCTGGGCAAGTCACTTGACCCCCATTGCCTAGCCCTTACCACTCTTCTGCCTTGGAGCCAATACACAGTATTGACTCCAAGACGGAAGATAAGGGTTTAAAAAAAAAAAGCTGGAAAGACCTTCATAAACTGATGCAGAGTGAAATAAGCAGAACCAGGAGAACATTATTACACAGTAACTGCAATATTGTGGAACAATCAAATGTGATAGACTTTGCTACTAATAACAATGATCCAGGACAGCTCTGGGGGATTTATGAAAGAGAATGCTATCTACCTCCAGAGATCTATTTGTCCAACCAGGCCTCTTCTGACCTCCATTCCCATCTCTAATAGTCTATTAGACAACTCTAACTGGATGTCCTATAGGCATCTTAAACTCAGTATGTCCCAAACTGAAATAACCCCTCCCTGCCCCCACACTCCCCAAATCTTCACCTCCTACTTGGGTTATTTCCACAGCCTTCTAAGTGGTCTCCATGTCTTGGTTCTATCCCACCCCACCTCTCCAATCTATACAAGCATCAAAGTGATTTTCCCAAAGTACAACTATTACCCTGTCACTCCCCTGATCAACAAACTCCAGTGGCCCATTATTAATTCTGAGATCAAATTTGATGGGCATTTACAACTCTTTACAGCCTCCATCCTACTTTTTCAATCTTAGTATACATTACTCCACTCTATATTCTCCATAGTACAGCCACACTGTTCTTCACATATGTAATATTCCATTTCCTTCTGTTCCTTTGCCCTGACTGTCCCTAACACCTTAAATGTACTCCCCTTTCCCCTCTGTCTCTTGGAATCTCTGGCTTCCTCTGGGATTTAGCTCAAGCACCACCTACAAGATGCTTTTTCCCTGGTTCCCCAAAGGACTAGTGGTTCCTCCCCAAAGTTTTATTGGTCAAAAATAGTCATTTTTTTGGTCACGTCCATTTTTTCATGACCATATTTGGGGTTTTCTTGGCAAAGATACTGAAGTGGTTTGCCACTTCCTTCTCCAGCTCATTTTACAGATGAAGAAATTTAGGCAAACTGGATGAAGTGACACAAACCTAGTGAGTGTCTGATGCCAGATTTAAACTCACGTCTTCTTGACTCCAAGCCTAGCATTATATCCACTGTGCCATTGGTGTTTCCATTGTGTTACCCCTGACCATACCTTGTTTCTTATGTGTATTTTATATATATCCATACATATGTATATTGAATTTCCCTTTAGAACATAAGCTCTAGGAACTTAGAAAGAACAAGAAACTGTTTTGTATCCCCAGTGCCTGATATATCAATCAATTGATTGATCTAGTAATAGGATCTTAAGCATAGATTTAGACCTGGAAGGGGCTTTATCTAGCCCAATCCCCTTATTTTACATATAAGGAAACTGAGACCCAAGGAAATTAAATGGCTTTCCCAAGCTAGCACAGTTCATGAGTGTCAATGCTTGCACTCAAAATCAGGTATTCTAATAGCAAATCCAGTGGTTTTTCCCATGCACCTTACTGTTCTTATTGAGGCAGCCAGTCACCCACCTGTTAGCTAGATCGTCATTCCAGGTGCTTGGTCCAGAGCTAGGAAACTCTTGGATTTCTGTGGCAGGAAGAACTTCAGGCTTCCTCCAGTAGGAGCATCCTTGCTGTGAAGACCAGGCCTAAGAAGAGCTGGGGGCTATGGCTGCCGACATCCAGGGCCAGGGCCAGCATCCAGGGCAGGGGCCGGCATCTCTGCTTAGTCTCCTTGGCCACTGCTCAAGCTGTCCAAACACTAGCAGGGGAGCCCAAGAAGAATTCACAAGGAACAACCCTGGGAAAGCTTGCCGCCACCTTGGAACGTGGGGTGGAAGGAAGTGGCCTTGTTTTCTTTGCCTTGGCCACGGGAACATCCTTCCCTCCACGCTGTTTGCTTTGGTTTGTGGGGGTTGCCAGCTGTAGGGAAGGCTGCTGGATCTCTGAGGCTCTAGATATTTGTTGGAGCTAAGTTCCCCCCAACACACTCACTCCCCTCTCCATAGAAGCCACTCAGCACCCCGCTTCCGCTCATCTGCATAAATTAGCACATCAGCCTCCCAACATCTGGGAACAAATAACAACACTGATTGGAAATGCATCTCATTCCCCCTCCATTTCTTAGCCGGATTTCACAAGCCTTGCTCCCAGGGGACCACAGCAAAACCACCAGGTTTTTGTCCTATGCAAAGAGGCCCAGGAAAGTTGTCCCCAACATTGTCCATGGGTTGTCCATGAGGGAACCCCACTCACCATTGAAGTCACAGTATGGACAGTCCCCCAAAGGAAACATGGGACGTTTCTGAGCTTTCCCTTGAGGATTCCATCCACTGAGACATTTCCTGTCTGGCTAATTCTCCCTGGAGAATTGTTCTTGGCCTCTTATTGAGGAATTTATACAACTGTGGGGCTTCCCACTATGAAACCTTCCGATAAATCATCTCAGATTATCCGAGTATCCTCCAGCATCACAGCATCCTAGATTTCGAAGATAAGGGAACCTCAGATACCCTCAGGTTCGAACCCTCAGTTTAGAGATGGGAAAACTGTCGTCCAGTGAGGGGAAACAGCTTGGATAAGTCATCCAATGGGTCCAAAACATGTTTTATACTCCAATAAGGCTAATACATCCCTATAATTACCCATTTAAACCTGATCTTTGCCTCCATTCTTTTGCTCATTCTGTTTCTCACATCAACTTCTCAGCCATACCAAATCTTACTTATCCTACAAGATCTAACAAAAGTTTCCCCTCTTCCAGGAAGCCCTCCCTGCGTTTCCCTTCCCCACTCAACAATGTTTTGTCTTGAGCTCTGATTTTCCATGTGACCCATTGGACTATGAAATATCCTAATCCAACCTGGCCACCACATTTTAGTGTCTCCTGCCCTAATGGTCTTCCCACATGATCTTGGGTCAATTCTCTCCTCTAGTTTTCTCCCTTTTAGTATGTTATGAGGCTTAAGCCAACCATAAATTATTATAGATCTCTAGAAGAAATAAAGCTGAGTTTTCAAAGACACCAGACTAAAGGGAAGTCTGAATTGAAAAAACAGGTTCTTTAGCCTGGAGAAGAGAAGATTGAAAGCAAAAGTTCTTGAATTTTTTAAATGTAATAGCTCCCTTTGGCAGTCTGGTGAAGCCCTTCTCAGAAAAAATGTTTTTGGGGGCAGTTGGGTGGCTCAGTGGATTGAGGGTCAGACCTAGAGATGGGAAGTTCTAGGTTCAAATCTGGCCTCAGACACTTCCTAGCTGTGTGATCCTGGGAAAGTCACTTAACCCCATTGCCTAGCCCTTGGAACTAAAACACAGTATTAATTCTAAGGGAGAAAAATGTTTCTAAGTACATAAAAAAGTACATAGGATTACAAAGGCAACTAGTTATATTGAAATACAGTTATCAAAAAAATTTTTTAAACAAGTTCACAGAACCCAAGTTAAGAACCCCAGCCTTAGAGGGAGAACCAATAACTGTCTTCAGATATCTAAAGGATTATCATGGGAAAAGATGGCTTGCTCTGCTTAGCTAGGAAGAACTAGGAGCTATGGGTAGGCCTTACAAAGAGATTAATTTAGCCTTGACATAAGGGAAAACTTCCTAGCCATTAGAGCTATCCAAAGGTAGAACGGGCTACCACTGGGGATCACTCTTCATCAACTCCCTAAAGATCTTCAGACAAAAACCGTCTAAGCCATTTGTCAGCTGTAGTCTAGAGGGATCCACTCTCTGCTGTGGACTAGACTGATTATCCTACCCCAGAGGTCTCTTCCACCTCTAAAATTCTATAATTCAATATGTTAATTCATCATCTCAAAGAGGTAGCATTATGCAGTGGACAGAGTAAAGGATACTGGACTTTGAGTCCCATTGTTAATACATACTAAAAATATGATCCTGGAGAAACCACTTTATTCTTAGTGCTCTTGGCCAATCTTTAAGAAGCCCCTAGAAGTTTCAGAGAAAGTACTGACCTTCCCTCACAGAGGTAGTTTCCCTGCAATTGAGTCCCTGATACCCACAAAATCACAGGTCCAGTTTCTAATCCTACAAATAGCACTGGCACTGGACTTTGAAACTCCTGAAGCCAAGAAATTACTTCCACATAAGGTTGAATGTCAAATTCTGGAGCTAAAAGAGACCATAAATGTTATCTAAGTAACTTACATCTTTTCATTTTATCAATGAGCTGAGTTTCAGAAAAGGGAAAGGACTTCACCAAGGTCTATACTTTTAGAGTCAGGATTATATATAACCTTGGTCTCTTCGATTTCCACTGTTCAACATCTGTCTCCCAGATGTGAAGCCAACTGAAGAACAGTTTGTGATCTGCACAGGTTTTCAGTTTCTATAGCAAATGCTAACATAGCTTCATTGAACTGGACTGATCCAGTTGGCCATTTTAGGCAGCCAGCTGGCCAGTTAAGCCAATTGATGTTTAGATCCAGACTTAAACCCAACTCGAGGATGAAAAATTAAAATGATATTTCAAACAATCCTTTCTTTTTGTCTTTTGCCTGTAACCAGTTTGGGTTAATATATGACCCTGGGGAATTTGGATTAGACTCAGGAGCAGAACAGAGCAATGGAAGGGTAAGTCACATTCAGGAGAAATAAGGTAGAAGAAAAGGGCCTGACGTTAAAAAGGTAGGAAAAGGATAAAAGGAGCCAGGAGACTGGGGACATCCCTTACAGGTGACTCATTTACCAGGAGGGTCCTGGACATTGCAAGCAAAAGATCTAACTCGCAGAGAACAGGGACTTTTGAAGAGTTTGAAATTCATGGCTGTGAACCTGCTGGCCCACACATGTTCCTGAATGAGAGGTTAGAAAAACAATTGTCCGAATAGACAAATAACAAGGCGGCCAAAAAGCACAAAGACAATCATGAATGCAATAAATGCAGAGAAATATTTGCTTCTATCCTTGGTCTGTTCTTTGAGAGACAGTGTGGGGTGAAGGGGAGAGAGCATTGATCTTGAAGACAGGAAGACTTGGGTTCAAATCCCATGTCAGACACATTATTATTATTAGCTGTGTGTTATTGTGTTATTATCTCTCTCTTTGCCTCTCTTTGCCTCTCTCTCTCTCTCTCTCTCTCTCTCTCTCTCTCTCTCTCTTTCTCTATCTCTATCTGTCTCTCTCTCTTTCTCTATCTCTCTCTATTTGTCTCTCCATCTCTCTCTCTCTTTCTCTCTGTCTGTCTGTCTCTGTCTCTCCATCTCTCTGTCTCTCTCTCTCCCTCCCTTCCCTCCTCATCTCTTCCTCATCTCATCTCTAACTCTAACCCCTCTCTCCCCCCCTCCTTTCATATTAAGTCCTAGGAATCACTGCCATCTTCCCAATGTGAAGAATTATTCTGAGCTACCCAAAGTGTTTGTGTTTGGAAAGTAGTGGAAGTCCAAGAAAGGGATCACCTGCTGAGGGCCGAGTACTGGACAGGAAAAAGAGGGCTGAGGTGCTCAACCCAAATTTTGGAGAAGGACTCTGAGAAACGGGCACCACACTGGCATGTTCCACAAAGAGAAGTTTGGGCTATTGAAGACTAAGGGTGAGAGTGAACCATATGACCCAGAGGAGATGAGCAGATGGCTGGGAATTACTTGAAGCTTACATGGGGCTGTTCCTGACACATTTTCACATTTATGTCAGGAAGGGAGTTGCTGGAAAATAATGGTTTCAAGAAAGTCTGGGTTTTGCATGAGTGGTGAATGACCTGGAAAATATTTGATTTCGAAATCCATTGTTCAGAGATATACAGTGGGAAAAGTAAATGACATTTCAGGACTATGGAGGGACCATTGTGTCTGCTCCTCTGACTCAGTATGTCCTACTGATCACTTCTTTTGAAGTCAGCCAGTCCTAGAAATCAGTACCAACGTTAGACTTAAAGGTTGAAAGTACCTTAGGAAAATAGCACAGGATATGGGAAAAAGTGATGGACTTGGAATCAAGAGGACTTGAATTCAAATCTTGCCTGATAGCTATGTAACCAATGTCCTGTTACCTAACTTCCATTAGCCTCAATTGCCTCATTTATAAAATTATAAGAGCCTCTACCTCACAGTATTGTGAGGACCAAAAGAGATGTAAAGTGCTTTGCAAATCTTTGAGCTAATGAGATCTTGTTCTGGTACAAATGAGGCATAATTTCCAGCAGTGGGGAAGTGATATATGGAACTCAAATGAAATTTTAAGTTCAGTTCTCTATTTGTTGTCCAGTTGTTTTTCAGCTGTGTCCAGCTCTTCATGACCTCATTTGAGGTTTTCTTCACAAAGATACCAGAGTGATTTGCCAT
Organism: Monodelphis domestica; assembly: GCF_027887165.1. NCBI lineage: Eukaryota > Metazoa > Chordata > Mammalia > Didelphimorphia > Didelphidae > Monodelphis > Monodelphis domestica. Next base: position 66,037,968 of record NC_077233.1, read on the forward strand.
TTCCTTCTTCAACTCATTTTACAGATAAAGAAGCCAAGGCAAACAAGGTTAAGAGACTTGCCCAGGATCCCAAAGCTTGTATCTATATGAGACCACATTTGAACTCAGGAAGTAGAATCATCCTGACTCCAGGCCCATGCCCTATGGCATGACCTAGCTGCCCATCAGTCCTAGATACTATGGGATTTATAAATTATTTAAATACTAGGTATTTAAGAAGGATATTGATAAAGTGAATATCCAGAGAAGAGCAACTGGGATGATTGAGTCCATGCCCCATCCATGAGCATTGGTTATAGGGACTGGAGATATTTACCGTGGAGGAGAGAAGACTCAGAGGAGGACAGAGGACATAGAGGGGTTTTCAAATATTTAAGGAACTTTCATGGAAAGAAGGGATTAGACCCAGTCAGCTTGGCTCCGGAGGGCAGAACTAGGAAAAATTTCAAAGTCATTTAGGCTTAATAGCAAGAAAAACTTCTTAATCATTAGAGTTGTCTCAAAGGGGAACAGGGACCTCAAGACCCCTTCCTCCTTGAAGATGGAAAGCAAGAGGACTAGCTGACCATTAGGCAGATATGTTAGAATGGAAATCTTTTTTTATGTGGATTGAACTAGTTGGCTGCTAAAATTCTTTCAACTCTCAAATTCTATGATTTAGTTATTCTGTGATTTAGACATCAGCTATGAGATTCTTAGGCACTACTGCATTTAGTTTTTTAGTTATTTTTGTTTTTGTTTTTACTGGGTTTTTGCTTTTTTGTACCCCATTTACCATAGGACACTGATGGCAAACCTATGGCACAGGTGGCATACAGATGTATGCCAAAAATGGCACACAGAGCACTCTCTGTGGGCATGCAGCCACCCTCCCTTCCCTAGAGTTTGTTACTAGAAAGGCAGAGGGCCTTGGACAGAGCTGCTCCCTCCTCCTCCTCTCCACCATGCCTAACAACATTTTTTCCCATCACCTACCCCACTGCCCAGCAGCTCAGTGGAAGTGCTTTCTCCCTTCCCTGTGTGGGGTAAGGGGGGTGGGGGCAGGGTGTTCATGGAACTTATGGTGGGGTGGGGAATGGCACTCAGTCGGGGGTGGGGACAGCACTCCATTTCTAAAAAGGTTCGCCATCACTGCCATAGGGCCTGCCATATGGAGTTTAATAAATGCTTGTTGAATAACTAACAAGTCCTCTCCAAACCTTCAATTTAGAGAGGATAAAACTGAGATCCAGAGAAGGGAAGGAACTTTCCATAACTGGGGATCTTGTGGAAATGCTTAAATAAAAGTTGCTGATTTCAGTCTGAACCTTGGTTCTAATCCCACCCCTACCCCTAGATCCTAGCTCTCTGGCCTCAAACCTTTTGAATGCTCCTTTGGGAAGGCAATGGGTTCCCAACTAGAAAGATGTTCAAATGGAGGAGCCACCATTCCTCAAGCCACAAACTTAAAGTGTAAAAGTCAGAAAACATTGGAGAATGAACAGAAAGAAAAAGTTGTCAGTAGTTGAGCCATAACATGACAGATGTTAAACTGAATGTTTAAACTTCAATTAAACTCAGATTAGACAAAAAAGGTCATTCATCCCAGTGTGTTAATCATCTCTCCACTAGACTTGAGCTCCCCAAAATAAGGATCAGATCTTATATCCCTTATCATTTCCCCCAGAACTAGCCAAGCATGGGGCTAGGGACTTAGGGAGGTTCAACAAAGACTTGATTGAATCTGGTTCCAACCCATCTTTCTAGACTAATTTCATAGTATTTACTCCTAATGACTCCACATTCCCTCCAAGTTGGCCTATTTGATGTTCTCCATATTGGATGGCCCATTTCTGACCTCTATCCAGTTCTATAGGTTTAGAATACTTGTTACTCATGGATTTGAGCATCCCTAGATCCCTTTAAGACAGTCCACATGCCACCACTTACAAGAGGCTTTTTAAAGGGTTCCCTCAGTTATTTTTTCTCCCCTTTCCCTTCTCCAAATACCCTTGTGTTTGTTTTGTTTTGAATTATCCTCTTGCTTGTTGCTTCCCCACTGGATTCCTTCCCCAGTAGAATGTAAATTCCTTGAGGTCTGGGACTTTTCATTTTTATCTTTGTATTATCAACGCCTTTGTTTCATGAGTCAGAAAAAAAAGGTAGAGCAGTGGGGCAGCTGGGAATGCCAATAAGGAATTGCGTAATCAAAAAAAGATGGACTTGTCAAGTCAAGATCAAGGAATAAATAGTAGACAATTCCTGTACTCTCCTGGTATCTGACAAAGTTAGGAGAAATAAAGGAAGACCCTTAGCCAGGATTTTGCTGGTCAACATTTCAAAGCAGTGTCTCCAAATAAATAAATGAATGAACCACACGCTTTTCAGCAGAATCTGCATTAACACTTTCTCACATCTAGACAATCATTGGCAGAACAGTAAATTAAGCTCTGATTTTTCATCTTTGTTGATTTCTAAGCCATAAACGCTCACACTTAAAATTTGACAAACAGCTCTGGTGAGACCCTTCAGTGAACTTAGGGACAGAAGACACAGGCTAGTGTCACTCTGGATGGGCCCATTGATGGGTCTCCATCTGTGCCACTGGAGGGGATTCCCACATCTATGAGATCACAGCTCTATTTGAGTATCAAGTTCCCCAAGTACTTAACACAATTCTTGGCAGATAGCAGGCTCTTGACAAATGCTGTTGTTCTTATTATTATCATGTAGCCCCTCTGCCCGGTTTTTGTTTGTTTGTTTGTTTTTGGACACACTGAGTGAAAAGCTACAATTGCCTACAAATGTATAACCCACTGACCTGGCTTTGGCAATACTATTCTCTTCTTTCCACTCCCCACTCTACTTAGAACCTTTCCCCTGAATTATTTTATACATATTTACCACCACTCTCCTCTCTCCTCCATCTTCCATGCAGGTGCCAAAATAATTATTCTAAAATCCAGGTGTGAGCACGTCACTCCCCTACTCAAAAATCATCAGAGACTCCCTATTACCTCTAGAATAAAATAGGTCTTTGAATTTACATGCATCACTCCAAACTTTGATTTCTAATCTACCTCACCAACCTTATTTCACATACTCCCCTCCACAAATCCCGTGTTCCAATCAAACCATCTTACTAGCTGCTCTATGAACTTGACATTCCATTATTTTCATGTTTTTGCACAGTCCCTAGAATGAACTCTTTTTCATCTTTCATACTCTCAGTATCCATACCTTTAATAATAATAATAATAGTCAACATTTATATGGTACTTCAAGGTTTGAAAAGAACTTCAAAAATATGACCTTAGGGGCAGCTGAGTAGCTCAGTGGATTGAGAGCCAGACCTAGAGACGGGAGGAACTGGGTTCAAATCTGGCCTCAGACACTTCCCAGCTGTGTGACCCTGGGCAAGTCACTTGACCCCCATTGCCTAGCCCTTACCACTCTTCTGTCTTGTAATGGTTCCAAGGCAGAAGGGTTTAAATATATATATATATGTGGTCTTATTTTAGCTTCATTTAACCCTGAGAGGTAGATGCTGTTATTATTCCCATTTTACAGATCAGGCCACTGAAGTTTGGCTCAGAGTCACAAGTCTACCAAATATGTTAGGCTGGATTTGAACACAGGTCTTCCTCCATCCAGGCCCAGTTCTCTCTCCTCTGTACCACCTAGCTGACAACTTAATAGAAGGTCCTTAAGAACTGCTGCAGTGGAAAATTTTACCAATCTATTATTAGCCTCACCAGACTTTCTGGATTGGGCATCACAACAATCATTCCAGCTTGGTAGAACTTACTTGAGTATTCACTCCCTTGACAGGACTTTCAAGATATCAAGGTCATCTCCGGGTTGTGAGCCCCTGGAGGAGGACTTCTTGGAGGAGGAGGGAGAACAGAGGATATTCAGTGCTATAGAAGGGACCTTGGAAATCAACTAGTCCAACCACTTCATCTTATATGTTACAATATTAAAGTGGAGAGAAGTCATATGAAATAGTGGCCTTGGAATCAGAAAGACCCCGAGCTGACACATCATGTCTTTGTGAACTTGGGCAAGTCATTTAACCTCTTAGATTCTGACAACTCTCCAACCATAAATGACAGAGAATTGGTAAGAATTGGTCATTCTTGGGAGAGGGAGTTTTCCCATCTGGGAATTTCTAGCATCAGTGAAACCAGAGGTCCAGCCCCTCTGCCTAGAGTCAAACAAACACTGAGTCAGGGGTCTCGTGGCTCTAGAATCCTCCATCTCCCGAGTCCCAGCCAGGCCAACGAGCTTGCCATTCCACCACTCTCCTGTCTCTAAGATATTCTCCCTTCAAATTCAGGCCCTTTGGGCAAATCCATCTTGCCCTGCTTCAAAGCTCCCTCAAATCCTTCCCATTGAGACAGGGGGCTTTCAGCCTGCTTGTGGTAGTCCGGAAATTACAGGCTTCAAGGCAAAGTGGGAGCCGAGGCCAAGTCTACCCGATAATGACCTTTGGCTGAGCCTGTTCAAAGAGCCGCTCTACTGATGAGCTGGGCCTCAGGGCTCCTGTTCGAACTTGTGAGCAGGCTCCGCTCAACTTGGCATTGAACTCCCTGAGACTGGAGGCGACGTGTACCGATCCGCCACCATGGGGTTTCCCAGTCCTTCCTCACAGTATCCATCATCCGATGAGGTCGGAGGGGATGATGTTGGGGACAGAATTTGAAAAAGAATTTGAGGAATGTGTCCTCTAGACCACACCACCAGCAGCAGAAAATCCTCCATCTCTTGCCTTATCTCTCAGCCTCTACCTCGGGAGTCTTCAGCTCTCAGTCATGTCTCTGCCTTCCCATTGGTTCTCTTCAATCCAACAATCTGAGGAGGTTAGAGTTGGAAGGGACCTTTGAGACTCTCGTTACATACTTTCATTTTATAAAGGAAGATGCTGAGTCTCAGAGAAGGGATATATGACTTGCCTTATTGCATATTACAAGTCGGTGGTGGTGTCAGGATGGGCTGAGAGGTGTTCGGATTCCAAATCACGGCTCTTTCTTACTGGGGAGTATGAAAGAGTAGCACAATGGAAAGAGCACAGGAATTGGTCCTGAGGCACTGGATTCAAATCCTAATTCTGTCACCTGTGTGACCTTGAACAAGTTACCAAAACACTCAGTTTCCTTATCTATAAATTATCTATAAATTAAAATAAATAAAATAAATTTCCTTTTCTATAAATTATAAAATAAATTGGACTAGAGGGCTTCTAAAGTCCCTTCTTGCTCTAAATCTCTGAATCAAATATACTTTTAAATTTCTCTTCCTTCTTCTTTACCTCATCCTCCTATCAGTCAGAAATTTGGAAACAAACAATTAAATGCACCAGAAATGTTTTTTGTAAATCTATTAACATAGGAAAATTCATTGTAATCAACCCAGATGCAGAAGTATATAGATCAAGTTATTACTTATAGGAGAGGTCTTGATAATTTTAAATCAATTCCCTCATTTTGCAATTAGGGAAACTGAGACACAAAAATGAGAAATGACTTGTCAAATGTCCAGTCTGTGAAAAACTTGTGACTCAGCCTGAGATCTGACAACAAAATTGTTCTTCTTGTAAACCTTGATAAATAGTTTTCTAGACAGCATAGAACATAATATGGAAAAGATTCAGAGGAGAAAAGAATAATGAAACCATGTCAAAAGTCTGAGAGTATAGGAATTAGAACAGAAAAAGAAAAGAAATTATTCAGTCTAGGGAAGAACCATAAACTTCTGAAAGAGAACACCATTCAGTATAATAGATTAGAGCCATATTGGTGAACCTATGGCACATGTGCCAGAAGGGGCTGCTCCTTTCTCCACCTCTATATGTGCCTGAGGACATTTCTCTCATCACTCATCCCTCTGCCCAGCAGCCCAGTGGGAGTACTTCTTTCCTCCCCTGTTTGGAGTAAGGCAGGGAGGCGGGGGGGGGGGGGGGGGGGGGCTCACATCCCTCATGAAGAGTGCAGTTTGGGCACTTGGTCTCTAAAAGATTCACTATCACTGGACTAGAGTGTCCTTTTTTTCTGTTACCAGTAAGAAGTCAATTCTACTATTACTGCTAGAAAAATGAAAAAAGAACTCACAATTCTATTGTGTTTTAAGGATTACAAAGCACATTTCTCATTACAACCTCAGACTACAGAAAATGATACTTGTATTGGAAAGGACAGAATAGCAATAGTTAATTAGAAATCAAGACTCTATCAAAAAATCTATGAAAGGCCATGATAAAAGAGGATTGAGTTGCCCTTAGTGAATTAAAGACACCAGACCAAGTTGATCCACATTTTGTGAACACTCAAAAGAATATGTAAATATGATTTCCAAGTTGTCAACAGTGACTTTTGAAAGATCATAGGGAAGAGAAAGGCATTACAGGACTGGAGAAAGGCAAAAGTTATCCATATTTTTTTAAAAAGGGAAGATAAAATACTGTTCACAATAGGCCAGGGAACTTGACTTCAGTTCACTATAATACTGCAGAACACATTTTGAAAGGCCTAGTTAGTAAATGTCTAAAAAGAAAAGTGATGATTACTAAAGAGTTGGCAAGACTTCATTAAGAGTGAGTCATATGGAAAAAAAGAGTGAGTCATATGGTAAGTATTAATAATCAAACATGGAATAAAGAAAATCAACACAGACTTGATGATATAAAAAACTTTAAAGCTTTTCTCCAAACAAAATCAATGCAGCCCAGTTTAGAAGAAAAGATGGAGATTTGGACAAATATTTACATTAAATATTTCTGAGAAAAGTCTGACATCCAAAATCTATAGGTAATTGACATAAATATAGAAGATTAAGAGCCATTCTTTGCTAGAAAAGTGTTCTAAAGATATGAGTTTTCAAAAGTGAAAACATTTTCAATATTTTAATCCCTCCTACATTTTTTTAGAATTTAGGAAGAGAAAGGAGGCTATGAAGAGAGTGGTTCGGTCCCTAAATGGTACTGAAGAGGCTTGTTTTTGTTTTTGTTTTTAATCATGATTTATGATACCAGAATGTTGGTATGTTGACAGGGAATAAAGTACAACTCATAAAGGCTATAATGAATCTGTTTAGCCAAATAAGATATCTAAATTGAAAGAAGAGGGAAAAGGAAAAAATGCCCAGATAAAACTGTTAAAACCAAATGTTACAGAAAAATAAAACAATCCTAGAGGAAGAAATGTCAAGGAATTCTTAGGAAAAGGAACTGATGGGGGGAAATTATTGAGAGCAATGCATACACCAAAGCACAAGGTACAGATGATGAACAAGGTAAGCCTGAGATCTTAAAAAAGAAATAAATACAATCTCATAAGTATCACTGATACTAGGTGGAATGAAAATTATGGCTGAATTGTAATAATAGAATGTTTTTAAATGTTTTTTTAACATCTAATATAAGGGGGGAAATAGCATCATATGTTAAGACATACATGTATATGAAAGCTCACCAAACCTGAGATTTCAGGTAAGAGGTTAAGAGCAAGATTAAGAAAAGAAAGAAGCGGGAACATACTACAGACTGTCTGATCAGATATAGGATATGGATGATGCTTTCCAAATATATACAGATACATACATACATACATACATACATATATATATATATTTATATATATATATATATATAATTGAATTGTAATGAAAAGGCTCTGGGACAGACCTGACTCAGGCCAGTCGCCTGGTAGTTCAGGTTTGATGTCAGAATGAAATAAGACAATCATAGTTCATTTAACAGTTAACAAAAGAAGATTTATTTAGCTTTAGCAAAGGGAAGGGTTTTCCATAAGGATAGGCATTGAGAAGATGTTGAGTTGATTCAGCTGTTCAAAGTTCCCCTCCAGAGCCAAGCATCTGAGAGGCCCCTCAATTCCTTGTGGTTAGTTTGTATATGGATAATGGGGAAATGACATCAACGTTTTGAGTCTTTAGTCTCTTGAGCCAAACAAATATCTAGTAAATGTCTCAATATCTTTTAAGGAAAAAATAGTCTAACCTGCAGGGGGTGGTGGCATGGAGAGTGAATTAGGATATTGCTCCTACAATATGAGGAGATGCTAACTATCCAAAAATCTCCTGAAAACCTTAAAACAATATCAGATAAACTCTTGATTTCCCTTATTGATATTTTCATCCCTCGTAAAAGAGCAGAATCAATAAGAATGAACTGCTACTCTAGACGTTATAATGACTACCAAAGAAAAGAAGATAAAGAATTTGTAAATGATGAGAGCCTGGGAGAAAACAACTAGGATGCCTCAATTTATAATAGCAAGCAGAGGGAATAATGGACCCAGTTATACCCCAGACTTCAGAAGGCAGATTTCAGAGTTTAAAGACAGGATGGTCTGAGATTCTAAAAGGAAAATGACTTAAGAGGAAATAAAGAGTCTTGAAACATAATAAATATTCATATCAAAGCAACACATTTGCAAATGATTACAAAGAAGAAAAAAAAAAGAAAGCATCAACTCAATTCTATGGACCATAATGTGACTGCAAAGGGAGCTCTCTAATGAGCTCAAATTTGAAAGACAATAAAAGAGAGAAGGAATGGTATAATCTCCAGAGAAAGAACTGTTGAAATCAGAATGCAGATTGTGATTTTTCTCCTCCGTTTATCTGGATTTTTGTTTTAGGGTTTTGGTTTTATATGATTATTTGCTTACAAAAATGATCATTATGGAAATAAATTTTGCATGACAACACTTGTATAACCCAGATCCAATTGCTTACCAACTCTGAGAGGGGGAGGGAAGGGAACAAGAGAGACAATTTGGAACATCTAAATTTGGGAAATTTATATGGAAATTTGTTGTTGCATGTAATTGGTAAAATAAATATCTTTATAATTAAAGGAATAGTATAGAACCAAAATAATATCAGAATAAACCATGACATAGAAGTAGAGAACTCTAGGACAACTAAAAGTATTGTTTTAGCTGTGTTCAAAGCAAGAGTAGTGGGATTCAACAGATAAAAGAATGAATTTGGAGGCAGGATATCTTGCTTTTGGTACCAACTTCTTTAATTATTATCCATGTGACATTGGCCAAATCAAAGCCTTTCTGAGTTTCACTTTTCTCATCTGTTAAATGTAGTTGATAAACTACAACCTACCTCACAAGTTTGTTCTAAGGAATAGATGAGATAATATAGGTAAAGTAGCATATAAATGTGAGCCCTCTTTACTATAAGAAGGAAAGTACCTTTCTTGGGGTAGGTGGTATTATTTTAGCAGACAATTGTGAGAAAGCAAAACTCTTCAAAACCTATTTTATTTTGACCTTGTCCATCAAGGAGAATATCTTTAAACGAGAAAGGGTAAAATAAATATCATAGAGAGCAAACTCAATCCCAGGATAGATAATAAGACGTTAAGAGACTTTTAAGTTAAAGTCTCTTTGGTTAAACAAATTATACTCCTTAGTCCTGGTACTACCACAGATGGGATACTGTTAATGGTTCCCAAGACATCAAAAAGAGCAGGAGAGATACCAGGAAAATAGAGCAGAGCAAATATTACCTAATTTTCAAAAGAGGAAGAAGATAAATCCTCAAAACTAAGTATTCATTAAGTCTAGCATCCAAGGATGGCAAAACTCAAGAATAAATAATCAAACAGATGATTTAAAGACACTTCAAAAAGGAAGTGGTGATTACTAGAAACCAGCATGGGCTCACTAAGAATAAATTCGATTCCCTTTTTTAAAAGAGTTACCAAGCTGGGAGTGGTAGTATATACCTATAATTCCTGTTATTAAAGGTGAGGATAGGGGGGATATGGTTGAGGCTAATGTATGTCTTGAATTCCATAACCCTGAGTTATAGGAGGGCTAACTAAAGCTGATTTGAGCATGTGCACTAAGCTGGAAGATCAAGAAAAATCAATACACAACAAACACTAATTTATTTATTTATGTCTTAAAACCCTTGCCTTTAATCTGAGAACCAATTCTGTGTATAGATTCCAAAGCAGAAGAGCAATAAGGTCTAGGCAATGGGGGTAAATTACTTGCCCAGGGTCATACAGATAGGAAGTGCTTGAGGTCAGATCTTGTCTTCTCCAGGAATTACCTCTGTTCATGGAGGCTGAACAATTCTGCGAGGAGAAACTCAACATCCTCAAAATCAGGATCAAAAATCCTAAAAGCACATTTCATTTCCTTTTGAGATTTGAAAGGATGCTCTACAAATTTTGGGAAACGTCTTTTTAGAGATTCAAGCTCCTGTGAGGTGAATTGTCTATGGACTTTAGACTGTAACACACCAGCAGTACTGGATAGCTTGGTGACCTCTTTTAATGGACAGATTTTCTCTAGTTCACTAGCAGACACAGTGTCCTTGTCACCTTCATTTTCCTCAGGTACACTATTTACCTGTCCATTGTCCTTGCCAATAACCTAATCTAGCCCATTTTCCTTAATCAATTCCTCAAACAAGATCTTAATCATGCTTTCCAGGTCATTATCAATAGCCAGTATCTTTTCTCCCTTTAGGGGAATCACAAATCTAAAGATCTTTACTTGAGTCAGAGTCTGAAGGACAGCCATAAAGATCACGTAAACTTGAACCAAAACCTGCCAGAGTATAGTGTCTGTTTGGAATGGCAACTGCAAAATAGACATTGTTATGTTGCCTATATAATCAATAGAGTCAATGATCATGTGGGTCATTCTGCTGTAAAGTATGTTATAGACTCAGAAACAAACAATGACAGTCATCACCACAACTCCACAAATAACTTGTTAAAACATCTTTTCTACTTCTCTTCCTTTCTAAGGATTGTGGGGCTTAGTCAGTCTTAGAGGTGCCAGTTGCAATAAAAAGATACTGGATGTTTCTATTGATCACTACTAGAAATGGCTAATAGATCAATATTTTGCCTACCTTCCTCTATCAAGTGCCACCTGTTTTTCCACCCTCTCCCTCCTTCCTCCCTTCCTCTTCCCCCTCTTAGTCAGTCACTTTCTAAGTAACTCAAAGGTGAACTGTGAGGTATAGAGAAGATACTTTTTCTCTATTTCTCAAGTAAGGAGGTTTATTAGGGAAGACAGGACAGAATGGAGGATAAGGTAAGAGGGATGGGGTATTCCCTAATTTATACAAAGAGTTAGGGTGGTATTGAGAAATTGGTAGTTCTGTCACAACTGTAACACAGGGACAGTCAGAGAGTTTGGAGGACAAGTATTTTTCTTCTTTCTGCTTTTAACCAGCCAGATAATCTCAGTTTGATTAAGCCAAGTCCAGAGACACAATTAGCTATTCAGATTCAGCCACCAACCTCAGCCACACAAAATCTTCTTCTTCCCTTCCTTCTCAGGAACCAAGAGTCTCTCAGCCTAAGGTCAGAAGCTAAGAGGGGTTCAGTCAGAAGCCTCTCAGCCTAGCCCCCAAAAACAAGTCTCTCCATTCAGCTGCTGGCTTAGCTCCAAACTGTTTCTCCTGGGAACATTCCAATGGAATTGTCACCTTTTGATTGACAGATTATGTCCTTTGCATGCACTTCAGATTCTCTCTTTTACAAATAGGAAGTGTCTGAGGTCAGATTTGAACCCAGGACTTCTTGACTCTAGCCCTGACTCTCAATCCATCCATAACAACAAACATTTCTGAAGTAACTATAGTTTTAAATACAGCACTATGCTACGTGTTGGGGAAGAAATAAATTTTAGATAAGACATAGTCCTTGACATCATGAAGCCTACACTCTAGCAGAAGAAAAGGTCATTTACACTAGAAACCATAATACAAAATGGTACCTGAAAAGTGCATTAGAAAAGTACAAAACTTCTTGAGGACCAAGGCAAACCATAGAAGTGGAGTTATTACCAACAAAAATAATTAGGGAAGTGTAAAGATAATTTTAGGGTTGTGACTTAAAATCTAGATTTAATTGGTCGCCAAGGGAAATCTCAAATAAAATACCCAAGTCAGTCTGGAAATTTATGGTAATTTAATTAATATAGAGGGCAGGAATTTAAGGAGAAGGAGGGAAGAGGATATAGGATTTCTCCTGCCTGGACTGTGCCAGGGGGAGTTTAAAATCCCTGCCTCTAGGTCTCTGAAGAAGATTAGAGGCTTTTAAGAAGATAAAGTTGGAAAGTTAAGGAGGAAAACTCAGCCAGAAACTCACCACTGAACCAGACAATAGCTTGTAGCCACGCTAAGATGCCAAAAGGCCCAGCACACTGCCACCAACCAACTCTCCGCTGCCAGAAAGGTGCCCAAAAGAGGATGTGAGCCAAATATATAGATCTTTCACTCTTGTGTCTCCTCCTCTAAATGCCCATATCTTTTAGAGTTCTCATCTTCTTTGATTAGGCTATATCTTTAGAGTTACTTAACACTTCTTTGTTAAGTTCACCTTTTGTGAGTTACTTAACCTTTTTGTGAATAATTTAACCTTTATAGTTACTTGACATCTTTTTGTGTTAAGATCTTAAAATAGACTTAACTTAAAGTTCTAGCTTCACTATAAGGTAAGAGTTAAGTACCTTCATTGTTCAATCAGGAGATTACAACTTTATCTTCCCCAAAAGTACAGTCTAAGTAGGGTGAAGTAATTTAACGTTCACAATCCTCTCTGATTTTGTTAGACTAAGTATCTTCATTGTTAAAATCAGGAAATATCTAAATCCAATCTTCACAGAAGGCTACATGGAGAAATATATATATTATATATAAATATATATATATATATATATATATATATATATTTAGTTGTCCTTGATAAAACAGAAAAGACTGCAATCACCCAAGAGAAAGAATTTTGTAAATGTCATTCATATACTGGGATTTCAACAAGCTGTTTGATAAAATTTCTCACACTGTCCTCATGGAAAAAGTAGTCTTGTGGCCTAGATGTTAATTTGATTAGCTTAAGCAATTTTATATACCCAAAGAATGTCGATTAATGAGAGCTTGGGAGTAGGCATACCATGGGGTTGTCACTGGCATGGTTCTACCCAATGTTTTTATCATTGAGGTATACTCATCAAATTTGTCAGTGGCATGAAGAGGATGAGTGCATGACAAAATCAAAATTCACCTAATTGGCTTTTCAATCTCTAGATTTAGCTCGACTTCTCTATATCTTGTTTCTTTGGTACGCTCACTGTCAATCTTTTCATCAGCACCTGCTGGCAGTCCAAGCCTAGAGGAATCCATTTGTAAGACTCCCTTCTCCTGACAAAGGCAGGGAAGAAAGCTCTTCTCAGGGTTCACAATTAAACTGTTCATCTGTGCTTGTCCGGATCCTGGGGTTTTTGATCAGATTCAACATCTTGAAATAAACTGAGCTTTCAGTACAAACCAATCAGTCACAGAGGGTGCCAGGCACTCACATTCACTCAGCAGAATCACTCCTGTTTCTATATAAAAAGCCCAACTTGAGAAGCAGATAAATTAATAATAATAGCAGCATTTATTTAGAGCTATGCAATTTGCCAAGTGTACAGGCATTAAGACAGCCCACATTTCTACTTGGTGAGTTTGGTTGGATTTGTATTCTGGAACTCATTTTATAGATAAGGAAATAAAGACTGGGGCGGGGGGGGGTGGTTTAAGGGATTTCTAGGCTCAAGGATTCTCAGAGATCTTTAGAGCTTGGAGGGAACTTTGAGGTCATCTGGTCCAACCTGCCCATCCCTCTAATGAGGTAACCTAGGTCCAGAGAAGGAAGGAATAACCTATGCTGTAAGGATCACTCAGCTATTAAGTAGCAGAACAGGTTCAGAACTCAGGTCTCCTCATTCTAAGTCCAGCACTTCTCTCCTAACTGATACTAGCTTATCATCCTGGTCCTTTTTCAGACCTACATGTACCTCAAATGAGGATAAATTAAAAGAATTGGGCGTCTCTGATCCAGCCAGAGTACTACTGTGTTTGTACCACAAAAGAAATAATAAGGAAAAAGATGTATACAAGAATATTCATAGCTGCACTCTTTGTGGTGGCAAAAATTGGGAAATGAGGGGATGCCCTTCAATTGGGGAATTGCTGAACACATTGTGGTATATGTTGGTGATGGAATACTGTTGTGCTAAAAGGAATAATGAACTAGAGGAATTCCATGGAGACTGGAACAACCTCCAGGAAGTGATGCAGAGCGAGAGGAGCAGAACCAGAAGAACATTGTACACAGAGACTGATACACTGTGGTACAATCGAATGTAATGGACTTCTCCATTAGTAGCAATGTAATGATCCAGGACAATTAAGAGGGACTTATGAGAAAGAACACTATCCACATTCAGAGGGAAAACTGTGGGAGTAGAAAAACAGAAGAAAAACAACTGCTTGATGGGTTGATGGGGATATGATTGGGGATGTAGACTCTTAAACAATCACCTTGGTATAATTATAAATAATATGGAAATAGGTCTTGATCAATGACACATGTAAAACCCAGTGGGATTGCAGGTCAGCTATGGGAAGGAAGGGAAAGAACATAAATCTTGTAACTGTGGAAAAATATTCTTAAGTAATTAATTAAATAAAATTTTCCAAAAAAAAAAAAAAGGAATTGGGCATGCTTAGCATGGAAAAGAGAAGACTCATGGGTAATATGCTGCCTGTCTTCAAGTATTTGAAAGGTTTTCCTAAAGAAGGATTAGGCTTGTTCTGCATTCTGTTTGGTCTGAAAGGGTAGACCAAAGAGCAGTGGTGGAAGGTGGGAAAAGGCAAATTTAACTTTGATGTAAGGAAATACTTCTCACACATCAGAGTGATTCTAAAGTGATAGGGAAGACTTTGGGACATAGTAGGTGTCCTCTTACTTCCAGCAAAAGTTGAATGACCTCCTACTGGGTCCTTTTTCAGGTATGTGTTAGACTAGATGACTAAGCCCCTTTCTAATGCTGAAATTCAGTGATTCTGTGATTTGGCAGGCAATCTGGAGGTGTCCAAGATTTCTGAGTAACACAGTTACGTGATAATTCTCTCTCTCTCTCTCTCTCTCTCTCTCTCTCTCTCTCTCTCTCTCTCTCTCTCTCTCTCTCTCTCTCTCTCTCTCTCTCTCTTTCTCTCTCTCTCTCTCTCTCTTTCTCTCTCTCTCTCTGTCTCTGTCTCTCATATATATATATATGTATATATATATATATATATATATATGTGTCTTTAAAGTTTGCAAAGTGCTTTTACAATTATCATCTCATTTAATTTTCACAATAAGCCCGTAAGGGGGGTACTTTTATTATCTCCATTTTACAAATGAGGAACCTAAGGCAAATAGAGGTAAAGTGAATTGCCCAGGGTCACATAGCTAAAAAGAGTCCAAGGCTGGATTTGAACTTTAGGTCTTCCTAACTTCAGGCCTAGAATATAAGATGATTGGAAGCAGTTTAAAGAATTGATTGAAGGAGGAGGAGAGTGACCTACAGGAAGGACATGGTAATAGGTTAGTCAGTATCTATGAATAGAAGGGAGAGGATGGCAAAGATATGAAGCCAAAAGGACTTGGTAACAGGAAAAGATGGAAGGTGGACACTGGGGCCACAAGACAAAAAAGAGAAACAAGATTAGGAGAGAAGGCTTTAGGTACCTCATTTTATACATGAAAAATCTGAGGTTCAGAGAGTTTAAATGATTTGCCTAAGCCTACAAGCTTTTCATGAGACCAAGCTAGGATCTGAACCCAGATCTCTTGAC
Organism: Monodelphis domestica; assembly: GCF_027887165.1. NCBI lineage: Eukaryota > Metazoa > Chordata > Mammalia > Didelphimorphia > Didelphidae > Monodelphis > Monodelphis domestica. Next base: position 66,053,616 of record NC_077233.1, read on the forward strand.
TCCAAATTTGTTGCTCTTTCCACCCTACTAATAACTGCCTCCCAATCATAGGATCATTGGATTATAGATTTTGAGCTGGAGAAGGCTTGGGAGTCATCCAATCCAACCTCCTAATTTTACAGTTGTGGAAACCAAGGCCAAGAGAGATTTAATGAATTTCCCAAAAGTCCTACAGGTAGTAAGTGACAGAGACAGGATTTAATCCCAAGTCTTCTTTACCCCCTTATGATAGTTTTGGGATTAAGGATTTAAGTAACTTTCTGGCCTTAAACTTCTCCATGTACCAAGTTCTTGAAATGTCCTGACCCTTTGCCCTCAAACCAGAGAAGACTACTTTGGCCCTAACAGTAAACAAAGGGCCATTGGCTTCAAATTCTTTTCGGACCCACCAGAAACTTTCATAAATGACAGCCTCATTGAAGACAGATGGACGTCTGATCCAACCCCCAGAGCCCCTGCTCCCTTTGATCTGGGGAAACTCTGGCCCCTTGAAATTAGAGCTGAGGTCATGCCCAGGACATGGGGAAGGTGTTCCATGCAGCTGTCTTAAGGTGCCCTGAAGCTACTGTGTCATTTTTCCGGCACCCCTGGCCTTTGAAATTGAGCAACACCCCCCAAAAGCCCCAGAGGTTAAGGAAGGAAAAACTTGTTGCTCCACTCTATTATAGTAGAGAAAAAGAACTCTGGACTTGGGACTGTAACTGTGGGCTTGGGTTCAGCTCCTGATCCTGCAACTTAGAATTGTGGGGTGGATATTCAATAAGTCATGGGATCATAAAAGTATAGATTTAAAGGTAGATGCACTATGTAAATGCCATCTTGTCTAATCTATAGTTGAGAATACTGACACCAAGAAAAGTTACATGACTTGCCTAGGGTCTCACAAATTATAAGTGGCAGAAGCAAAATTTGAACCTGGCTCTCCTGACTTCAAATCCCTTGGTTTTTTCCATGGCACCAAGGGGCCACTGCCAAGATCCTTCAAGGGGGAGGGTGCTCTTGATTTCACAAAGTAGACATAATACCTGTCCTACCTACCTCACAGGGCTAATATGATCAGCAAAATAGATAATGCTGACGATGGTGCTTTGTGACTATAGGGCACCATATAAGTAGAACATTAATAAATTATTTCTCAGTCTGTAACATTAAACTACAACCTAGGCATTCTTCAAATTTCCAGAAGCTCTGAGTTGATAGGCTTTGAATTCATAGGTTTATTCATTTTCTCTCTGACCCTCTGGAGCCTGGTTCCTTATAACCCTCTGTTTTCAATGGGCCTGAGGCTCTGGGGATGTGAGAGCGTGAAGGGGGAAAAAGGCAATTCTCAGAATTACAGACTCCTCAAGGGATCCTTAAAACACAGAATATCAGAGATGGGAGGAAAAAACCTTTGGAATATAGAAATGTTAGAGATCTGAGAACACAGAAAGTCAAGAGCTCTAAAGAACCTTAGAACATAGATTATCTGAACTAAAACAGGACCAACAGCATAAATAGAGTACATAGTAAAGATTATATCTAGGCCAATGGCCTCCTCAGTTTAGAGCTGGCAGAGAATTTCAGGAGATCATTTAGTCCTGGGATCCATAGGCTCCTATATAGAGATTGCAGAGGGTCTGTGAACTGGGGTGGAAAGAAAATTACTTTATTTTCACTAGTCACTAGCTGAAATTTAGCATTTCCTTCAATTATGAATAGACAGAGATAGATAGATAGATAGATAGATAGATAGATAGATAGATAGATAGATGGATGGATGGATGGATACATAGATACATAGACAGATGGATGGATAGAGATAGATAATTTCTGAGAAGACTTCAGCAGACTGCCAAAGGGGCCTATAATTTATTAATTAATTTTAAAATTAATTTCTACAAACTCATTTTGCAGAATATCCAGAGAGGGAGGTGGTTTGCCTAACATCACATAGTGACTGAGACTAGAACCCAGGAAGGAAAGAAGGGCAAGAGGAAGGAAGGAAGAAAGGAAGGAAGGAAGGAAGGAAGGAAGGAAGGAAGGAAGGAAGGAAGGAAGGAAGGAAGGAAGGAAGGAAGGAAGGAAGGAAGGAAGGAAGGAAGGAAGGAAGGAAGGAAGGAAGGAAGGAAGGAAGGAAGGAAAGGGAAGAGAAAAAGGTAGGAAAAGGAAAGAGGAAGGGAGGGAGGGAGAAGCCCTTAGATAGCACCTAATCCAGCTTCCTACCTATTGCAGGAATTCCTCTTATAACACCTTGGTCAACCATTCAGTCAGCATTGACTACAAAGTTCTCCATAGGCAATGAGGCTCAGCCTGAATCATGGTGATGTCACTCAACTGTTAAGTGAAGGAATTGTGACTCAAACCTTGTTTTTTGACTAAAAGTTCATTGCTCTTTCTACTGAACAAACTAAAGCTTATAATAACATAGACTTGTTTCCTCATGAACTAGTCACTCTCTGGTGTATCCAGAGAGGAAAATAAGGATGCCAGCACCCTAGTTAACAAGTTCCTGATTCTTAGAAATTCCTAGAAAAATGGAGGATGTCTTTCTCCTTAAATTCATATAAGCTGCCCAGAAGATTCCCTGGAATTTTTATGAAAAGTTCAGCATGTTCTAGCAAAAATTTTCCGATGCTCCAGCTTCTGGTAATACCAAACAAAAGAAAAGGAAGCAGATCAGGAAAAGTGACAATCAGTTCATACATAGCCCACCCCAATCCAGAGAGTGCTTCCTGCCCCTGAGGTTCGTTTCATGATTCTTTTCTTGGATCTAAAGAGAATCACATTCCACAGTCTGGTTTCAACCTTCATTTCAAGTCTGATTTCCTATTGCTCTCCCACAGACACCTACAGCTCTAGCTAAACTGGACTAGTCACTGTTCTGTGCTTTCATACTTCTAAGATTTTGATCACACTAATCCTTATGCTTGACATGCCTTCCCTACTGCTAAAATCCTGCTCATCCTTCAGTGCCCAATTCAAAAGCCACCACCTTTATGATCCCTTCTCTGATCCCTTCTCTGCTAAACAGAAAGTGATCTTACAGAACATTAAAGTGGGGAAAGATTATCTAGTACAACCCCCACCTTTTTGTAAATTATGTCACTGAGGCCCACAAGGTTGGGGTTTTGCCTTGCAGATTTAGGTACCCCTTCTTATTATATTCTCTAAGCCCTTTTTTTGGAACTGTTATGTACACACCTCATTATTGGACCATAAATTCTTTGGGGACAACTGCTCAATAGATTAGTGCCTGCCACTGGGTAGCCTTTCTCTGGAGCTGGAGGATGGAGTAGAGCAGCTGAAAGCCAGATATGCAGTTCTAGGGTGAATCTGCAACATACATCATCTTCCTCATCCTCATCATTGTTCAGATGCCCCTTTTGGTATACTCTATGCCCACACTTTGGAGAAGAACAAGAGCCAATAACAGATCCATGCCAATAGCCCAATATGAGAGCATGATCATATCTCCCACAAGGTCAATGTGTAAACTCTACATACAATGAGACAATGGAAAATCCAAAGGAATCTCAAGACCACTGGAGTCCAAGCTAGAGCATCACTCCTGTGAATCTTCCTTGTCTCTTCATGTATACAAATTCTCAAAAATTCCAGGGACTAACCCCCCAAATTGGTCAGTATCATTTCCATATATCAGTAGCATTTCACTTGTAGGGGAATAGGAACTTGGAAGACTTTGTCAAGGCTTCTGCTGTCCCTTGCCTTGTGACATAGTCATCCTTATGCAACCCCATCAGTGCCCCTCTTCGGGCCACTGGCAGCAGTTGTTACCCTACAGATTACAGCTCAACTTCCCTAACATAAATCAGGATGCACTTGTGTCCTAAATACCTTGGCTAATATAATTCTCAGGGAACCTCAACTGAATCCAGCTGTTATCTGTGGTCCCAACATGGTATAAACATCCCATGATCAGCTCTGATATTTGCTATGCCCAATCCTGCATCCCTGCCACCACCATGTTTTCTTTTGCCTTAAAGTTATGCTACCACTGTTCTATAATCCTGGAAACTTGGAGCCCTTCACTACATTCCCAAGGGCCTACACACTGTTTTCCCTTTTAGTTCTCCTTGCTGATGCTTTAATTCACTTTATCAACATGTATTTTTTTTTATATCTATCACGTACTCATTCCCTACTCTAGGCTTTCTGAGGAATTCAGAAAGAGAAAGCATGAGCCCAGCCAACAATGAGCTTATAGTAGAAGTGGGATATTAAGACACAGAAGAAATAACTAAGGAACATCAACAAATTGTTAGCCTTGATCTTGTTTCCCTTCTAATGACATCTAAGTCTTCCTGGGAACCCAGTGCTAGTAATACAAGCTATCCAACTAGGATGAACTCCAACAGATGATTTCGGGTCTTAGAGACGGGATGGTCAAGAAGAATTCTATAGCTAGGGCTGTCCAAGAACATCAGGAAATAGCAATTGGCATCTTGATAATGCTTTACTTCCAATGGCTTGTTTGCTCCTCCCAACAATCCTATAAAATAGTTTGAACCAAGTTCTTCTCATTTTAAGGAAAACTGAGACTCAAAGAAAGGAAATGATTTGCCCAAAGCCACACTAGTAAGTTGTAGAATCAGGTTGGACCTTAAGCCTTCTGAATCCTTTTCAGGAAGCACTTGAGGCAGTTAGGTGGCACAGTAGATGGAGTGCTGGGCTGTAGTTAGAAAGATCTGAATTCAAATTTCATCTCAGATGCTTACTAGTTATGTGACTCTAGGTAAGTTACCTAACCTCCGTCTGCCTCAGTTTTCTCAGCTGCTAAATGTGAGTAATGATAGCATCTACCCTGCAGGGCTATAGTGAGGATCAAATTAGATAATATTTGTAAAGTATTTAGCATAAGGTCTTTTGTTGACATTTCCATTGTGTCCAACTCTTGATGACCCCATTTGGTGTTTTCTTGGCAAAGATCCTGGAATGGTTTGCCATTTCCTTTTCTAGCTCATTTTATAGATGAGGAAACTGAGGCAAACATCATTCAGTGACTTGTCCAGGGCCACACAGCTAGTGTCTGAGGTCAGATTTGAACCTAAACCTTTCCAACTTCAAACCTAGAACTCTATCCATTGCACCACTTAACTGGCCTCAAAAGCAGTGGCACATAGTCGGTTCTTAATAGATGCTTTTTTCTTCCTTCTTAATATAGCATTTTTTCTACCTCACCACAACTGGGAGAGATCAGTGGATTCTGAAGGGTCTAAGTCCAATTCCCGGACCTAGTTCCCCTCCTCAACCCCTTCCCTCCTTTGCCCCATGGGACTAGCTCACTCATACCCAGTCAATATGACCTCTTCGATAGGAACACCAGCATCCTGGGCTGGTGATGTCAGGGAAAGTATTTTGCTCAAGGAAGTAATTACATATTAAGTGAAAAAGTCAATTTAAGTGCTCAATAATTTACTTAAGTGGCTTCCTTGACTGATATGTTGCCGTGACCCAGTGGGGCCAAGCAGCAGACACTCGGTGATGGCACAATTCCAACAAAAACAGACGTCGTCAAGACGTCCGCCATAAATCATCAGCCACTGTCGCATTCCAGGTGTATGGAGGGGCTGAGAGAAGGAGGTGATAAAATTTATGTTGGTAAACATAACTCTGTCAGAACTAATCCTGCCGCTGGCAGATGAAGATGTTATCCACCTCACTCTGGGTAAGTGGATACCCATATTTTCAGGAAATAATGCCCTGGCTACAGTGTATAATTAGCTCTAAATGACAAGCCCAGGGAGCCCATAGTGGGTTTGGAAATTGTTTTCATAAGTCTCCAGTTGTCAATCCTGGGCATTCCATCACTGTACTGGTATGGATTCTCTAAGCACCATAACAATGTGTACTGAAAGGCAGTTGGCCTCTGGAAAAGATCTGGGTTCAAATCCTACCCCTGAAGCTTATTGTTTGGGCAAGGACAAGTTACCTAACATCCCTGAGCCTCAATTTTCTCATCTGTAAAATAGAGATAATAGTACCATTAATATCTCTCTCAAAGAGATGCTGGAAAGCTCAAATGACATAAGGTAGAGTATTTTTGTGAACTTTAAAGTACTATAAAAATGGCAGCTATTATTATTACTATCAGCAGGAGCAGGACCATTCATGGAAAAGTGAGAACCCCAAATGGAAAAACAGTCATTCCAAACTTCAAGGATCACACTTCCTCTCTCCTTCCACCTTCAGTGATGAAAGAAGTCTATCAGTTAACAAACATTTACTAAGTACCTACTATGTACCAGGCATTATACTAAACACAGGAGATAGGAAGGAAGTCCCTGCCCTTGAGGAGTTTACAATCAAACAGTCTTCCATTGTAGCAATCCTTCTACTAATCACCTCTCCAAATGTAGCTACTTTGAGAATCAGATAACAGAGTTTTTGTCAGACCTATTCTAGAAATCCCCCCCCCCCCCCCAGCCAAGTTGGACTTGCTACCCTGGTGCTCTACTTACATCCCTCTTAAAAATTCAGTCAGCATGGTAGAGTAGAGACAGTAATCTATTTGATATTAGAAGATGTCAAGGACCTCCAAATGAGGGAAGGTAGCCTACTTTCTCTCAAAGTGGCTCAATAGAATAATGGTGGGAAAGAACTTCTAAATTTCATCTAGTCCAATTCCTTTATTATAGATGGGAAAACCAAGACCACAAAAGGGGGACTGATTTGCCCATGTTTTCACAGGGATTTGTCTGTCAATAAACACTTTTTAAGTCCCTACTATGTGCCAGACACTATGCTAAGCTCTAGAGAGAGAAAGAAAGAAAGAAAGAAAGAAAGAAAGAAAGAAAGAAAGAGCAGTCCTGTCCTCAAGAAACTCAAAATGTAATAGGGGAACCAAGAAGCAAACAAATATGTACAAGCATGCTTCATATAGAAAAATAGGAAATAATTAACAGAGGGAAGACCCAATACTGAAGAGGGATTGACAAAGGCTTTCGGTAAAAGATGGGCTATTAGTATAGCTAGAATGAGTTTCTCTGACTCCAAATCTAACATTCTTTCCACTGTACCACACAGACTCACTAATATGGAAGACATATCCTGGAAATATTGAATAAAAAGAAAAAGTTCCAAATTACTTAGCTTGCTAAATTAGAAATATATATATATATATATATATGTACATATACTTTAATAAAATAATAACTATACCAATTTTCTCTATGCCCCCTTTTTCATCTCTTTTCTGACTGGGATCATCTGGGCTAAAGTGGAAATCTGAGCCAACTAGGCTATGCTCCTGAACTCCTGGTTTGCAGGACAGGCCTAACTCTAGACTAGTTAAGGGTTGCCTTAGGAATGGCCACAACTGTAAAGACCTCTTAGTGAGAATTGGTATTGACATATTTTTCTTTGCTTCTATGAATATTATTAGTAAAGTAATCTCCACAGTTCAACACTACTAAAGACAGCACAAAGAAGACAGGGCAGAGTTGTCCAAATGATGGGGACTGAGCCAAAGGAATAATTGGATGAATCCAAACAAATCACACTTCTACACTAAGTAGGCAAGTAGTTCCAATCACAAAAGGTACAGACAAGGAATAGAGGCAGTCAGCTCTCTGAGAGTTAAGAAGAATTTGACTTTTCCCTTAATTGTACTCTGATGACCAGTGGAATAATTAAAACTGCCAAGTTGTTAGTCTTTATTGTTGAACATGACAGCAAGTGGCCAGTGGTACCATCTGGTGCTTAAATCTACACAATGAGAATAACAGTTCTTGTATTACCTATTCCACAGCATTATTGTGAAGAAAGTGCTTTGCAAAGCACTATAGATATATGAACTATGAAAGTTGAAGGCAAAATGAGACTGACCAAGAATGGGAGATGAGGCTTCTGAATGGGCACATCCAGGATTAAACCAGACCAGAGTGGGATGAAAAAAGGTAGAAGTGGGAAGGATTCTTCTTGGGATAAGGAGCAGCAATCAGAGCTTCAAATGCCCAACCTGAGAGCCCCTGTTCCACTTTGCTGAGAGCAGAGCATAGTATGAAATTCATTGGTCCTCAAGCAGGAAATGCTACAATTGAAAAAAGATCTTTGAGCAAAGAGGCAAGAGAGTGAGTCTTGGTTCTCTTAATGACTCCCAGAGCTACTTATTTGATGAAACATTGGAATCAATGTAACTTTGACATAAGAAGTGAGCAGATGGCACTTCATCACCTGGGTGGTGGAATGTGGAATGAAGAGGTAACTCTACATACTCCCTGGGTATTCATACCTCAGGATAGCAAGTCATTGTACTCCTATGGCATTGCATCTCATGCCCCAGATAATGATAGTGATAAATGGAAGGGGAAAAAACTCTTCAAGGATCAGTCATTTCATCAGTGGGGACAGATACAAATCTTAGTAAATGGTCTCTGAAAGTTATTGTGACCAGACTTCATTTTCCTATTGTCAACCAAGCAGTGAGCTCTTCTGAGCTTTGCTAGGCTGGTTCTCTGACAATAGTTACACCATTTATCACTAGGACCATATTTTAAAAATCTTTCCAACTTGACAATAACAACTGGCACAAAAGTACTTAAAACTCTGTTAAGAGTTTTTACATTTATTTGCTTAGAGACTCACAACAACCTGTGTGGTAAGTATTGTTGTCCCCATTTTTCATATGAGGAAACTGAGGCACAAATAGGTTGAAGTGAGTGGTCCAGAGTTGCTCATCTAGTAAATATCAAAGGTGGAACTTAAACACAGGTCTACTTGATACCACCTCCAGTATTCTCTCACCCATCTCATACTGACTCTTTCTTGTAGTGTCTTCCTGGGCCCTCCCTCTCTCTTTGAAAGGTTCAAATATATATCAGAATCAGAAGAAAAATTTAATATGGAAGAATAACAATACAGAGATCTCTACTGTTTTCAAAGTACTTCCCTCACAACCTTGTGAAGTCAGTGGAACTGATTCTACTATTTTCATTTTACAAATGGAGACACTGTAGCCTGGGAAAAGGAATAGCTTGCCATCATACTATACCAAGGCATCCATTTCCTCTGTCCCTTAGGTTGTAGGACCAGTATGTAAGGCTTAGTATCCCAAGGGCCCTCACTCCCTCTGGCTCCATGTATCAGGTCTCCATGTTGTTCCCTTTCCAAGTCACTATGCAATGGCCCTGTGTCCTATGATGGGGATACCTATGAGACAAACAGATTAATGTTTACTCAAGCACAACTAATCAACAAGTATTTATTAAGCATCTACTATATTACAGGCACAATGCTAGGCATTAGGGTTACTAAGGCAAAAATGAAAGTCAGTGTCTTCAAGGTTCTTGTATTCAATGTGGAGGAGACAGACAGACAGACAGACAGACAGACAGACAGACAGACAGACAGATAGATAGATAGATAGATAGATAGATAGATAGATAGATAGATGGATAGATAGATAGATATAGATATAGATAGATAGATAGACACAAAGATAGAGACAGACAGAGACTTGAGACAGAGGCAGAATGAGACAAGAGAGTCAGAGGTTTGGTCTACACATATACATATTTACACACATCTATATGAATATCCATGGTAGACATATAGATATTTATATATGACTACATCTAGTGAGTATATATATATATATATATACCCCAAACTGGGTATATATGATGATAGTGGATAGAGATGATAGTGGAAACTTCCAGGCCCCTTGTGCCAAGTTTCAGGAGGCCCAGGATCTATGATTCAAAGGAATCCATGACTCAAGGCTTAGAGGACTCTCAAAGAATTAGACCTAGAGCTAGAACAAGACTTTGTTGTTGTTCGTTTTTCATAATATTTGACTCTTCATGACCCTGTTTGGGGTTTGTGAGTATATATATATATATATATATATATATATATATATATATATATATACATACATATATGCATATATAGTGGGTAAAACATTGGACTCAGCGTAAAGAAGACTTGGCCTAAGATCCTGCCTTAAGTAATTTCAAACCATGAAGGGGTTGGATCCAATGACCTCTAAGATCCCTTTCAGCTCAAATCAATGATATATAGAAAACAAACGCCAGGTAATTAGGGCAGAGGAGGCATCGGTGACTGCGATGTTCATGAAAGGCTGCCTCCTTTGGAGAAGGCCCTGGGTGGGGTGGGGGTGGGGGTCTCCCTTAGGTCTGAAGGAGGCCTCCCTACCCCCATGCCCAATCCTATTTTCCATATGTGTTTCAATCATTATGGGTCCAGGCAGTTCCCAATTTATCAACACCTGTGACATAAGAACAACCACATACCAGCCCCACCCGCTTCCTGCCCCTCTCCTCCCCTTTGCTCCCTTCCCTTCCTCTCCCCTTCCCACTGCAGGAGCTGCTACTCAGCCCCCCACTACACCTGCAGAGATGATAGTGGAAACTTCCAGGCCCCTTGTGCCAAGTTTCAGGAGGCCCAGGATCTATGATTCAAAGGAATCCATGACTCAAGGCTTAGAGGACTCTCAAAGAATTAGACCTAGAGCTAGAACAAGACTTTGTTGTTGTTCGTTTTTCATAATATTTGACTCTTCATGACCCTGTTTGGGGTTTTCTTGGCAAAGATATTGTGGTAGTTTGCCATTTCCTTCTTCAAATCTTCTCACAGATAAAGAAACTGAGGCAAACAGAGTTAAATGGTTTGCCCAAGGTCAAATAGCTAGGAAGTGTCTGAGGCCAAATTTGAACTCTGGTCTTCTGAGCTTTTGTATTCACAGACAGACCAAAGATTCACCATCTAGGAATCCCTAGGCGTCACAGAGGAGAGAGCACCAGGAATCAGAAAGGATCTAAACCCAGACCCTCTGATTTTCAATTTCAATGCTCTCTCCACTATGGTAGGCTGACTTCATGGCTCTGGACTTGGGATTTTGAGAGGCGAAGAAGTAAGAATCCTCCCTTGGATTCAGAGGATTCTTGGATTCAGGGGCTCAGTCAGGTACATGATGGGTTAAATGAACCCTTGTGGGATGGCCTTGAAATCTGAACATCACTCCTAAGACTATTGTGATGAGAAAACAGTCTGTGAGCTCCACAGTTCTGACTTACCAATGAGCTTGTAGCAGTCAGATCCACGTGTTTCCATGGGGATGCCAAGATGTGTTGGGTAGGTGAGTGAGTGTACCTGCATGTGCATACAATTACATGTGACTATACATGTATGTGGACATGTAGGTGTGCATGTGTGAAGATATTGGCATGGCTGCTAGGATGTGTTTCTAGGATCATGTGAGTCTTGTGCTTGCTCATATGTCGGCTTTCATGTATACAGGCTTCTCTGGTGAATCCAGTGGTTTAGTGAAACAGGACACTAAACCAACTGAGTGAAGAGACTTCGGTTTTTGTTCAACTATGTGAGTTAATACCTTGAGCAAGTGATCTCTTTCATCTCTGTGATACTCAGTTTCTTCATCTTTAAAATGGGGACAGTACTTCTACTCACTCTCTATTTGGTCACTGTGGTGAATTTTAAAATGCTACAAAGATAGAACTGTGTTGGGGGAGCAGGTAGAAGAAAAGGAGAGGAGTCAGTGACAGAGTCAGAAATAAAAAGTATTCATTGGACTTTTGGTCAGGAAGATTCAAATTAATCTTGCCCTAGAGTCTTGTAGACTTTCTAACCTAGGCATGTCATTTAAACCTTCCTCATTTGCGAAATGGGAAAAGTGATAATAGTATCTCACTTTCTGGGCTGTATGGGTAGCTAGGTGACACAGTGAATAGAGCACTGGGCTTGGAATCAGAAAGACTCCTCTTCCTGAGTTCAAATCTGGGAGACCTTGGGCAAGTCACTCAACCTTGATTACCTCAGTTTCCTCATCTATAAAATGAGCTAGAAGAGAAAATGGTAAATCACTCCAGTATCTTTGCCAAGAAAACCCCAAATGGAGTCATAAAGCATCAAACACAACTGAAAGAACTAACCAACTGACGTTGGGGTAAGAATAAAATGGTTTTTTGGTTAGTTTGTACTTCTAATATAGTCTCCTTATCTTACCCAGGCAGGAAGTCCAACAGCCCACCTTCACTGCTGATTATGAAAGCTTTGGGAATCGCACATCCTCAGGCAGCCCAGAGGTCCACCATATTGGTGCCAGACGGAGTCAACACCTAATGGGTTTAACCCTACTATAACTCAGAACTCTCAACTCAAGCAAATCCACCAGCTTCAGCCTCCTCAGGGCAGGGGCTAGAGACATGCACCATCGTGCCTGGCAAGATAATTCATGTAAAGTGCTTTGGGAATCTAAAGTGATATATGAAGGTTAAATATTATACATACACACGTGTGTGTGTGTATAAAGCTTTGTTATCATTTAGCTGTTTTTTTCAGCCATGTTTGACTCTTTGTGATCCCATCTGTATGTGTGTGTATATAAATACATATGTGTATATATACATATATGCATTATATATAAAATGGTGTATATGCCCATATCACATTTATATATGTATGCAGAAACACACAGAGATGAGAGAGAGGCAGTGTTAGCATAGTAGTCTGAGTATGGAGTTAGGAAGACCTGGGTTTTAGTCCTGCCTCTGACAAGTTATTGTCATTTCCTTCTGTAACTTATTTTATAGATGAGGAAACTGAAATAATCAAGATTGAGTGACTTGCCCAAGGTCTCCAGTCTGAGACCAGATCTGAACTCAGGAAGAGGAGATGTTTTTTGTTGGTGGTGGTAGATTTTAAGATTCAATGTTGAAAAGTTTTCATGAAAACCCAGTGGGATTTCTCATTGGCTATAGGAGGTGGAGGGAAAGAATATGAATCATATAATCATGGGGAAATATTCTTAATTAATTAATTAAATAAAATTTTTTATTCAAAAAAAAGTTTTAGTGAAACAAATGAAAAAATCCACATTAAAAGAGGGCAGTTTTCTCCATGAACTGATGCAGAGTGAAATGAGCAGAACCAAGAGAACACTGTACAAAGAGACTGAAACACTGTGGGATAATCCAATGTGATGGACTTTGCTACTAGTAGCAATGCAATAATCCAGGACAATCCTGAGGGATTTGTGAGAAAGTGCTATCCTTATCAAGAGAAATAACTATGGGAGCAGAAATACAGAAGAAAAACATATGACATCACTTGTTTATATAGGTATGGGATTTGGGGTTTTGGTTTTAAAAGATTGCTCTATTGCAAAAATGAATAATATGGAAATAGGTATAAGTGATAACATTTGTATAGCCCAGTGGAATTGCTTGTTGGTTCTGGGAGGGGGGAGGGAAGAGGGGAGGAAAAGAAAATGAACCCTATAAACATGGGAAATATTTTTAAAAAACAATTTTTAAATGGAAAAATTAAAAAGGAAATGAAGGGGGGGGGGGAGAGGGCAGCTCTTCACCAGAAGTTGCCCCATTCTTTGAAATCTTAGCTCTGTTCCTTATAGATGTGAAGGGCAGTAGAGTTCAATGGCTAAAGGCTTCAGAGTCAGAGGACAAATGTGCCTCTGACATTTACTAGCCAGGTAACAACCATGGGTAGTTCACTTAACTATGCCCCAAACCACTCTCTAAGCCTGAAAGGCAAAGGCAAGCTGCCAATCAGGGACAGAAGAGAGTTTCTTCACAAGGAGGTAGTGCCCTAGGCAAATGAAATCAGAGATCCAGACCAAAACATTTTCCATATATGCATGATATCTGTTAATGTGGTACACTGGTGGATTTGAATCCATAGAGATGTGGGTTCTAATTCTACCTCCCACACTAAACTATATGAGCTTCCCTTCACTCTGTTATAAATAAGTTGTCATCTGGAATGGTGGGGAGAGCTTCCCTCCCCACAAATTCACAGGCTCTGATGAGTTGGCACAAAACAAGAAAGAGTGTGGGTACATGTGTGGGGAGGCAGATTGCTCTGTGCCCATGTGTGCACGGTTGATGATTTCCCTGACGATGGTGTGCATGTCTAGCTCTCTGCCAGCTCAGTAAGGGGATGCCCCATTTCTCCCCTCCTTCTGAGACCCTTGCCCAACCTTCCTAGGCTGGAGTTCTTGGGCTACGTTCCACCAAGAACCTGTAGCCTGACTGTGAATTCTTCAGCCTTACTAAACACTGTTACATTTCTCTTGTTCACAGATTCTTATATTCCAGCCAAACTGGTTTACTAGCAACCCCCTGAACTTGACATTCCATTTCTGTCCTCCATTCATTCACACGAACTATCCTCCATGACTGAAACGCAATATGTCTGCCTATCAAAATCTTTCTGGCTTTCAAAACACAACTCAAATGTCACCTCCTCTGGGAAGTCTTCCCTGACATTCTCCTCAATTATTCCTCTCTCTCTCCTCAAATTACCTTGTTTTTATTTACCTGTCCTGGACCCTGGTTTTCCCCCAGTGGAATACAAGCACTTTGAGGTCAGGAACTACTTAATTTTTCTCTTTATACCAATAAATACACAATCACTTATTAAAGTGCTACAGACCCTGAATATCCCAAAGTTCAGCCTGGTACCTAGCATGTATGAGATGCTTAATAAATATTTGTTGACACTTCCCAGCTGTGTGACCCTGGGCAAGTCACTTGACCCCCATTGCCTAGCCCTTACCACTCTTCTGCCTTGGAGCCAATACACAGTAATGACTCCAAAACGGAAGGTAAGGGTTTAAAAAAAAAATAAATGAATGAATATTTGTTGAATTGGAAATCAGTGGTGGTAGTGGTGATGCTGATGCTGTTGATTCAATTGAACAGACTTTTTATCAAGCGTTTACTTCCATTGGGCAAAGCGCTAGGATAAAAAAGTTGGAAAGATGGCATGGTTCTCGACCTGAAGGAACTAATAGTCTCAAGCTGGAAGTGGTAGGAGGCTGGGGGAAGGAAGGGTGTGTGGCGGGTATGTAAACATTGGATGATGCAAAGTTGACAATGCCAATGGTGTAGTAGAAAGACTGCCGGACTCTGCCAGAGTCCGAAGACCCTTGGATTCAAATCCTAGGCTCTTACCACCTAGCTGTGTGACCCTGGGTGATGGTGCTAAAGGAGAAAGACCCAGAGTACTCTAAGAAATACGGGGAGGGAGGAACTGCTCTCAATGATGCAATGGACAATCCCTAAGATTCCTCCCAGCGCCAACATTCCATGAATGGAGGCTGGGACAGGGACAGGAGGATGGGTTCTCTATTGGCATTTTCACTGGGGTCTCTGAATGGGAATCCTTTTTAGCATTTTCCCCTGAATTCCTCATTTGTATGTGTGTGTGTGTGTGTATGTGTGTGTGTGTGCACACGCACTCCTTGCATGAACAGCAGAAACAAAACCAAGCCCTGTTGGGTTTCGTGACGATTTTGCTAAGGGAGGAGGAGGGTTCTCTGAGCAGCTTGACAGCATTCTCTATGGGCTGTTGGCGTTGTCCTAGCAACTGTAGTTGCTGTGTCAATGGAAGAGATGCCATTGTGGCTGGAGAAAAGGAGAACAATGGACCAGGCCCAGTCTCTGCAAGGCAGCATCCTTCACAGATTGGGGGGCTGGGTCCCCACCAGTGCTAGTGGAACCCCTGCTCTCTGTCAGCAACCAGAGACCCAAGGGGATCCCTGAAAAGGCCTTCTGTCTGCACTGGAATGAAGTGGGTTCCAACCCCTGCCTCCTATAGGCCAGAATTCTGCTTTTCCAATTTCCAGTGTGCATTCACAGCACTGCTTACTGGCTGGGGTTTTAGCTCTCATGGACACACATCTGAATTCAGCCCATTCAGCAGGTTAGAAAAGGGCAAGTATTGTATAGTGTAACAGAAAGGCTCTTGGGTTCAAATCTGAGCTCTGACATTTGCAAACTGTGTGACCTATGGGTAAATCACTAAACTTTATTAGGGTTCAATTTCCTCATCTGTAAAGTGGAGCTGGGTTCAATTTTGCCCCTGATACACACAAGCTGTGTGTTCCTGAGAAAATCTCTTCACCTCTCAAAGCTCTTGGGTAACTGCAGAAAAGATACAGATCTGCTTTGGGAGGAGTATCTCAATAGGGATGCTACATGCCAATGACATCACAGATCTATTAGTATCAGTATTATGTAAATGTGGGTTTTAGCAGGATTGCAATTTGGAGAAAACTGTTCAAATTTTAGCTAGCTCCGTGGATCTTGGGCAATTCATGACATTCCTTAGAACTTCACTTTTCTCTTCCATAAATTGGGGATAACAACACTTATACAGTGCTATTGTGAGGAAGGTGTTTCATCTGCCTAAAAATCTTACCCAAATGAGAATTTTACTGTTATTGAGATCTTCAAAGGGGCCCCAAGCAGGAAACAGCCAGGGTGTGTGAATAAGTGGTAGGGTTCTGTAATTGTATTGTCATCCAACTCCATCGCTCTTTCTGGAGTACAAATTATCTACTCTGATCATTAGGAGGAAGGAAGGAAGGAAGGAAGGAAGGAAGGAAGGAAGGAAGGAAGGAAGGAAGGAAGGAAGGAAGGAAGGAAGGAAGGAAGGAAGGAAGGAAGGAAGGAAGGAAGGAGGGAGAGAGGGAGAGAGAGGGAGAGGGAGAGAGGGAAAGAGAGAGGGGGAGAGAGAGAGAGAGAGAGAGAGAGAGAGAGAGAGAGAGAGAGAGAGAGAGAGAGAGAGAGAGAGAGAGAGAGAGAGGGAGAGAGGGAGAGAGAGAGAGAGAGAGAGAGAGAGAGAGAGAGAGAGAGAGAGAGAGAGAGAGAGAGAGAGAGGAAGGAAGGAAGGAAGGAAGGAAGGAAGGAAGGAAGGAACGAAGGAAGGAAGGAAGGAAGGAAGGAAGGAAGGAACGAAGGAAGGAAGGAAGGAAGGAACGAAGGAAGGAAGGAAGGAACGAAGGAAGGAACGAAGGAAGGACTTATTAATCATTTATTCTGAGCCAGGCACCATACTAAGCATTTTATAAATATGTAGCTAGGGTGCCCAGTGGATAGTGATGGCCTTAGAGTCAGGAAGGCCTGCTTTCAAATATAGCATCAGACACTTGGCTATCTGACCCTGGGCATATCAGAGCTTTTGAGACAATCAAATGAGATGATACATGTAAAGCACTTTGTAAATCTTAAAGCACTATGTAAATGCTATTATTATTAGTAGTAGTATTATTCCATACCACCAGCATCTGAGAACCCTAAAACTGATGTCACCCTGCTGGGTCTCAGTTTCCTCATTTACAATATGAATGGTATAGGAAAGGTCATCATGGAATTTAAAGCTGGTAAGGGTCCTTAAAGATTATCTCAGTTGACCAAAAAGGCTGGCTTGTCTAGGATCATCCAGATGCTGAGTAACTGAGTCAAAATTGAATCCCAAAGGTCTAATCATAGATTCCGGGTCAGAATGGGCCATCTGGTCCAACCCCCTCATTTTTGCAGATGAGGGAACTCAGGCCAAGGGACTTGTCCAAAGTCACCTAGTAAATATCAGAGGTAGGATTTAAATCGAGGTCCTCCAACTCCAGAGCATTCCTCTTTCCATTGTTTCATGCATCTTCTAGGCTGTCTGCTTCCTGGATCCAATGATTCCTCTGGGTCTGAGGAATGTCTAAAGGGTGATATGAATCATTTCTTTAACAGAAATTTCATAAGATGCTAGAAAATAACACTTGGTCCAACCTCTTCATTTTTAAAGAAGAGAGGCCCACAGATGGGAATTATCCAAAGTGGCATAGCAAGAAAGGGGCAAACTGAGCCTAGAACACAGATCTTTGGATTCTCGTACTTCCCAACACACCATCTCCTTATAGAGGTCCTTTCTCAGAACCACTTTCAAGTATTGACTGATGCCTTCAGTTTTCATTTTTTGTTTTATATTGTTGTTGTTTTTAATTACCTTAATTTCCTCTTCATTGGAGGTGAGGTCACCCTCTTCATCTTTGATACTGTTAACTTGGTTTTCTTCTTTCCTTTTTTAATTTTATTTGTTTTTCCAAAGTACCAGCTCCTAGTCTTATTTATTAATTCAATAGTTCTTTTACTCCCAGTTTTGTTCATTTCTTCTTTAATTTTTAGGATTTTCAATTTATTGTTGTTGTTTTTAGTGAGGACAGAGGGGGAGGGAAGGAAGCCATTTCAGCAGGAACCAGAAGGAAAAAGAAAACTCTCAACATACAGAGATCCAAATGTTTATTACTGTGAGTAAAAGTGTTTGAAGAAGGGTGTTTTGAAGGAGCTTATAATAATACTTAGAACTCATCATCACTTTGCAGCTTAAAAGTGCCATAGAAACATTAATGAAGGGACCCTCACAACATCCCTGTGAGGTAGGTAACTATTATTATTCCCATTTTACAGATGGGGAAACTGAAGCCCCAGGCACAAACAAACACCAGGATTCCGGGTGATAGAGCCACTAGCTGTGCATCTATCTCCCTATTCCTAACTCCAAAGGAGGATGAGATGGGAGAGACCGTATGCATGTGGGAGGGAGGGAGGGTGGAGGGATGTGTTAAGAGAAAGGGTGGAGGGGTGTGTTGGAGGCTTAGCTCAGGACGCTGCTCCCAGGAGACATCCTCAGTGTTTGGGTACACAGATTAAGCAGGCCTTGCCCTTGACGGACTATAGCCTCCGAGGGGGCAGTGTCTGCCATTGTGTCTCCAACACCAAAGCCAAAGCAAGAGCTGCCTGTGATGTTTTTGCAGGAAAATAACCAAGCTGACAAGATAACAACTTTCCTATTACCAAAAATACTTTCATTCTTTTAATTACACGCTCGGCTGGGGCCCTCGCTCCCCACTGTGAAAGTAAATGACAATTTGATAGGGGTCACCTGGGGCTGAATGGTGGGGAAACAAGCCTACTAGGTGGGTGGAGGTGGCAGGTGTGCAGAAGAACGCCAGGTTTGGAGGTTAATTACACTCTGTAGGAAGCAAAGAATCTGTTTTCCAAGAAAAGCTTTATCCAGACACCCCACCTAATCAGATGACCAAACCCGGAAAGGTGTGTGGTTTGGGGACCCCCATGCTTCCTTCCACAATGGTCCTTCCCAGTACCATGATCATAGGGCTATTTTTGTGGATCAACCAGTAGCCCCAGGGAGTGAGTTCCAGAGCTACCAGCTCCCCCAGGCACACAATCACTCCACTAGGGTCTTGTCTTCAAAAAGGCCATTCCTTCCCCAGCAGGAGCTGGAAAGAGTTCCCAAATCCCAGGAGGAAAAGTGGGGTGTGTGAAAAGAGAAGGACGCCAATGGACTCCATTGACTGCAGAAAAAATTAGGAAGTGACAAATACAGAGAAACACATGGGACTCATAGATAAAAGACACAGAAAAAAAACAAAGGAAAAGGAAAATGCAGATGTGGAGATATGTGGCCAAATAAACACGTATGGGGTGGGAGAAGGAGCACTGGATCTGGGAGTCAACAGACGTGAATTCAAATCCTCCACGATCCTGGGCAAATCACTTCTCTCTGGTCTTCTACTTGTCATCTATAAAATGGGGGTTGGATTAGACCAGCAGGGTCAAATTCAGACATAAAGGGGGACCACTAAACTACATAAGGATCCTCATAGGAGTATAATGACTTAGAAAAGCACATAATAACATCATCTATGTTCTACTGTATTTTTATTTATTTTGTTCAATATTTCCCAATTACATTTGAATCTGGTTCAGCCCAACTCCAGGCTATGAGTTTGATATTTCTGGACTACATGATCTCTGAAGTCCCCGTCAGCTCAAAACCTCTGCTCCTATGCATGAGCAAATACCCAGAGCCCTGTATGGAAGCACTTCTACCTACAGAGACACGTGAACTACTTGGTGCCCAATCCTCTTGGAATCACAGTATTTAAGGCTAGAAGGGAAAAAGAGATCACCTCATCCAGGGGTTCTTCACCTGGGGGTCTGTGAACTTGCATTTTCAAATAAAGCTTGTATACTTTTTCAATATAGTTTTTATTCTTGGTAATCTTATGCATTGTATTATACTCATTAAAAGCTTTATTCTCAAAAGGGGGTCCATAGTTTTTACCAAATCACCCAAGGGAGCCGCCATGACACAAAAGATGCAGATGCAGATCCAGAAACTGAGGACTACATAAGTTAAGGGACTGGTTCAAGAAAGGTGACTTACATGGGAATTAAGCAGCAGAGCCAGGATTCCAATCCAGGTCTCCAAATTCAAGGTTCTTTTCATTGCATCATGTCTACACTCTCCCAAATGAGACCTTCTTCAAATGAGAGCTTGGGAAGCAATGAATGTGAGAGGCTGGAGAGCCAGGCTAGATTGGAGAGAGAAGAGCTTCCATGATGTAGACACTTGCCCTTTCTAACTCCTGAGTGCCTCTCCCAGAGAAGAAAAGGCAAAAGGAGGACAGGAGAAGATGGGAGAAGAGAGAGCCGACTTTCTCAATGTGCCCCGGATGGTTTGCACTTTGTCTTGGACAGGGCACTCTCCAAGCCAACCACGTTGGGGCTGCAGCTGCCTGGAAAGAGGCTGAGGAACCTCAACGTGGATTGGTTGAACGTCCTATGTTTCAAAGGGATATTTTAGTGTCTTATGAAAAAGTCCTCTAAGGAAATATTGGTAGAAAGTCGGGACTCAAAGGCATGTCTGCAAACCCATTTCATCATTAAAATGGGGTTCTAGGGTAATCGCTGTCTATGGGAGGCAGTTTTGTGTGTGTGTGTTAGTCTGGTCGGCAACGTCCAAGCCTGCTGATCTGGGCTGATCCGATCCATTGTGACAGTCCCACAATGTGGGGATTTCAGGGCCAGTACACCCACTGCCTTTGCTAATCACAGGGCCACAGTTGACTGACCCAGGCCACAAGGGGGGGGAACTTAAATTTGTTGGGGTTGGCTTTTTTTTTCTTCCTCCAAATGGGCTCAGAGAGTATCCTGTTAATACCAATCACGCCTTTGAACCATGTGACCAAAGGATCTTTTGCACGCTTGGCAAATTGGATCCCAAGAGGGGGTTTGTGTGATAGGAGGGGAAGAGAGCCATTTGGGCTCTGAGCTCCATCCTCCTCCATCCCAAGGCCTTAGCAGCCTTCCTCTGATAAACAGGATGAGATGGCTGCCTGGTTTGAGTAGTAGAACAGGTTATAGCATGATACAGGCAAACATAGTATAAATAAAATATTCATATAAAAATAGTCTCTTACAAAATATACTCTCTTATCCTATGGGTCATTTTCCAAAAGACGGAAATTGTCTGGAGTTAATTTCTGTTTCTCTGTATAGGCATCTCAAACTGGATTTTCAGGATGGCGAGTCTTACCTGGCAGGGGGTAGGGGGGAAAGATCTCAAGATTAATGCCAACTTGAGGTTCCAGACAACTAGCAGCAAACAGCAAAAAATATATATATGTAAAAAGATGCCTGCTTTTATACTTAAACATCTAGGATTGCAAGAAACAACTTGCAAAATCAACTAGTAGAAATAATCTGCATAAAGAATAACTATGTACATTTCCAATTGTTCCTTGCCCAGATGACAAAATTATTCCACAAAGAAAGCAAGGAGCGTACTTTGATTGCAGAATTTTTTCCAAGCGGTGGTAGAGTCCTTTTAATTAAATAAATTAATATTATTTTTTATCTGAATAAATTGTTAAATATTGCTATTAGTAAGCCCAGGCGCCTAACGTCCCTGCTTTAAAAAAAAAAATGGCAGCTCAAAGGAAGGCCATGTTGTTTCTAGCCAAAGTACACCAGCAGGAGCAAAGCCGTGTTTGCTGAAGTGACTTGAATGAGATGAAAACCAGCCCAGAGGTTCCGAGGCTGCACTGTGCCTGGTGGGCAGCCCTCTGCAGGAATTATTCACACTGGGGTACTGATGACCCGTGCAAAGATTTTCTCATCGTTCCAGTGCTTCTTGCCACATTCGATTCCTGGTGAACAAACAGTCACTGTGCAGATGGAGCCATTTGTTCCCAGGGGGAGGCTGACCCCTTGAGCCGGGGGGCTGGGCCTGGCCCAACCTGGTGGTCTGCCTAAAGCCGCCTGGGCCCACAGTGACTCCAGTGTCTTAGTGGCCGAATATACTCGTGGAGGGAGTTGGCCGCTCTCTGTTCTTCTCTTGGGTCTGACAGGGAATGTCCCAGCTTCCCTGGGAGAAGTCAGAAAAAAAATCTCCGCCCAAAGCTGGTCTTTTGGAAGAGGCCAGGTGGATGGTGAGGGCAGGCCAGATCATGTGCAACCGTCTTCCTCGGTTTTCCCCATCTTTTTCATTTCTCTGTGGGTCGTGGGATGGCGAGGGGGAGAATGGAAGGGTGGCCAGGCAGTGGCTGTCCCCTGCCCCTTTCTGTCCACGTCCCCCTCACCCACCCAGTTGCCCAGTATCTCCCCAACCCTCCCAGCTCACTTACAGGTGTACACTTCTGTCCGTTCACTGCACGTGTTACACTTCACATAACAACACCAGTGGAATTTGCAATTACATTGCCACACGCGTGCGTACTGGTGGGTGTTGTAGCCACGGCCACAGCACATGAGGTCACAGCCACTGGCCTGCGGGGCGGTCTTGTTGCACATGCGGCCCTGGGTCCCCACACTGCCTGTGGCAGGGTCTTCCTCGCAGTAGTTGGGCGACTTCTCGATGTATACCAGATCCGTGTCCATGGGCTTGCGGTAAGATAAGGGTTTCTTGATCTTGAGGAAGGTGGGTCGCTTGTTGCGGCTGGCTCGAACAGGCTCTACGTGCACCGCCTCGTTGTACTTGTCCTTCAGGATGTAGCCCAGCTCACGGAACTTGGGCAGCGTTGTCCAGCATGTTTTAGTGGTGCACGAACCTGACACCCCATGGCATTTACACTCCAGCTTCATATTCTCTTCTAGAATCTGCAGAAAGAGAAAGGAGAGGCCAAGAGAAATAGAAAGAGAAAGAGAGAGAGTGGGGGAGAGGGAAGAGGAGAAAGGTAGATGGAGATAGAGGGGGAGAGGAAGGGGGAGAGAGAAGAGAGAGAGAGAGAGAGAGAGAGAGAGAGAGAGAGAGAGAAGAGAAGGGAAGGGAAGGGAAGGGAAGGGAAGGGAAGGAAAGGAAAGGAAAGGAGGAGAGAAGGAGGGAGAGAAAAAGACAGAAAAGAGAGGGATTGAGAGAGAGAAGGAGAGAGGGAGGGAAGGAAGGGGAAAGAGAGAAAGAGAGAAAGAGAGAGAGAGAGAGAGAGAGAGAGAGAGAGAGAGAGAGAGAGAGAGAGAGAGAGAGAGAGACATAACAATCATTTAATTGGAGCCAGAAGACTAGACCTTCCTTGCACACCTACAATCATTCCCTGTTCTCCCATATTTGTAGAGACTTTTCTCCATCTTTTAATTCTGAATTTATCCTAGGAACACTGATGAAAAGTATGAGTGCTCAGAGGAATATAGAATGTTAAATCTTGAAACAGAGAATATCAGGGCAGCAGTGAACCCAAGAACATGGAATGTTCCAGCTAGAAAAGGTCCTGAGGGAGGTGAGGGGTCAATTACTTAGTCCAATTGTTTTAAGTACTTACTTTCCATCTTAGAATTGATAGTAAGTATTGGTTCCAAGGCAGAAGGGCTAGGCAATGGGGTTCAGTGACTTGCCCAGGGTCGCATAGGTAGTAAATGTCTGAGGCTAGATTTGAACCAAGATCTCCTATCTCTAGACCCTGAGCCACCTAGCTGCCCCCAATCCACTTGTTTTATAGACAGGCAAAATGAGACACAGAGATATTTAAAGGGCTGTGTGCCACAGCTAGTTGGTAACAAGATTGGGTAGGTTGGCTCCTAGGACAGATTCAGTAGAGCTACATTCTGCTTTTAGATATTGCAGAGAAGTCTTTGTCTAGAAATGACCTGCATGTGTCAATTAATCCTTTATTCTTCCCTTTGACAGAAATGAATGAAACCTTCCCAGATACCTTTTTTAGATATTTTCTGTGAAACTTTCAAAAGTGTGGAAAAATCTAAATTTGAACAGGATCATAGTCAGTCAGTCAATAAATATTTAAGTGCCTACCATGTTCCCAAGCACTGTGCTAAGTACTGCGAATACATAAAGAGGCAAAAGACAGTCTCTCCTCTCAAGGAGATGATAGCATTCAAGAATCCTAGATTATAAACTAGAAGATGCCTTTTACATCATCTAGTCCAGGGTTCTTAACTTGGTTGAGATCCCATCTTAAACTTATTGTTTTTTAAAAATATGCTGATGACTATATTTCAATAGAACTGGTTTCCTTTGTAAACTTGGACATTTTGCTTTATGCATTGAAAATATTATTCTGCTAAAGGCTCCATAGACTTCCCTAGACTGCCAAAGGAATTTATGGTCCAACTCTTTCATTTTACAAATGAGGAGAATGAGGCCTGGAGGAGTGAAGATATTTGACCAAGTTCACACATGTAATAAGTGGCAGATCCAACCCAATTTCAAAGGGCCAAATCGAGAGCTCTTTGCACTAGACCACCTGGTCTCATGTCATAGTCATTTTTTTCCCATCCCCAATGCCCAACCAATCATAGAAAACTTTCCGCTAAATGGAAAGTCCAGGGCTCTGGTTAATTTAATATCCTGGTTAACTTGGGGACAATTGGGGAACCCTTTTAAAACTCAACATTTGTTGAAAATTCTTGTAAAAATGTCTTCAGTCCAATGTTCCTACTTTCATCAACAAAGTTTGGCTGTATGTAACTTTGTTAACTAACTAAAGATAGTGTAAGCCCTTAGGGCTATCAGTTTGAAGATGAGTGATACAGAATAACAGAATGTCAAAGGTAGAAGGGACCTCAACCTCCATCAAATGCAATGTGTACACAAAAAAGAATTCCCCCTACAAGATACCTGACAAGTGATCATTCAGCCTTTACTCCCCAATTTCTAAACCTGGGAACCTCTTTCTCCTCCTCCCCCTCCCTTCCCCTCTCCAAAGTGGAGGGCCATTCCATTTTGGGACAGCTTGAATTATTAGGAAGTTTTACATTTGCCTCTGCCTCTAAATTTTCATCCAGTGTCTTTACTTCTGTTTTCTAGAAAGCCAATCTAGGACATCCTATGGGTGATGTCAAGTCGATGCAAGTCAACAAACATTTATTAAGGACTTATTATGTCAGGCACCCTGCTAACATACATGTTAGTGCTATCAGTTTCTTTTCCTAGGATTTGCCCTTTCTCCTAACTGCAGAGCAGGGGGAGAATCCACCTAATTAAAGACTGTTAAGTTTGTTGCTGATTGGTTTCATGATCCACTCTTTGTAACTCCATCCATTTAGGGTTTTCTTGGCAAAGATATAGAACTAGTGTGCCATTTCCCTCTCCAGATCATTTTACAGAGAAGGAAACTGAGGCAAACAGGTTTAAGTGAGTTGCCCAGGTTCACACAGCTAGGAAGTGTCTGCGATCAGATTAAAACCCCAAAAGATGAGTCTTCCTGACTGCAGGTTAAGCACTCTATCCAGTAGCCCCTTTCAGTAAGTTAGGTTCTGGTTCATTGGAGTCAGTTAGTACAACATAATGGAGAATCTGGCTTTTAGGATGGTCTTTTCTCAGTTCTAATCCTTCTCCATCTATTTGCTGCCTTTGACCCTGTTGACCACTCTCTCTCCTCCTGGATACTGTCTCCTTTCAAGTATTCTGAAACACTCCTCTCTCCTGCTTTCATTCCTATTTATTAGGCTGATTATTATTAGATTATTATCAATCTTCTTCATTGTTCATCATCTATTTCACCTGCCATATTTATCTATGGATATTCCCTAAGTTTATGTTCTAGGCCAGCATTGGCAAACCTTTTAGAGATCACATGCCAAACACGCCACCTTCAAGTTGCCTGTGAGCTCCCCAACATTACCCCAGATAGCAGAGGAAGGAAGTGACTGCTGTCTGATGGAGGGGCACCACCCCTGCACCAGCATGGTCTTCTCTTCTCTTTATTTCTTGGGAACCTCATAATCTCCCATGGGATGATTCCAACATTTCTACATCTAGCCCCAGACTCTACCCTCAGCTTCAGTCCAACATCACTAATTAAGTACCTACTGGAAACTTCAAGCTGGATATCCATCTTAAACTCCCATCTTTTCCTCCAATCCCTCTTACCTTCCAAACATACCCTTCCTTCCAATCTCCCAGGTTCACAATCTAGGCATAGTCCTGTCCTCCTAACTCCCCCCTCACCCCATATAGCCCATCAGTTGCCAAATCTTGCCATTTCTCTCTTTACCACATCTCACATTTAACTGAGTCTATCCATTCACACAGCTACCACCTTAGTTCAAGTCTTTTCACCTAGATGATTACAACATCCTTCTAACTGGTCACTCTGCCTCAAATTTCTTCCCACTCCACTTCAGTCTACGCAATGCTATGAAAATAATTTTCCATAAGTGTGGATGTGACCATGTAATTCCCCTACTCAATCAGATCAACTCTCAGGGCTTCCTATTGCCTCTACAATCAAATATAAAATGCTTTGTTTAGCTTTAATATCCTACCCAATCTAGCCCCAATCTACCTTTCTAGACTCATTGGACTCGCTGCCCTCTGTGAAGCAAGCAAATTGACTCACTGGCCTTTTCTCTGCTCCTCGTACTTGACACTCAACCTCTCCTCTCCACACCTTTGCACTTTCCATCCCAAATGCCTGGGATGTACCTCCTCCTTCCCTCTGCCTCATATAGTCCTTCTCTTCCTCTAAGATGAACATCAAAGAAACATCATCCTTGGCATGAAACCCTTCCTGATCCCCTAATTGTTAATGCCCTTCCTCCCAAACTACCTTGCATTTAACTACTTTGTATATATTCATATTTGTTAACTTTATATTAGTGCTTTACATACATGCATACATCTGCACTCAAATACCCAGACACAAATGTGTAGGCATGTATAAACACATGTGTGCACATGCATGCACAAATATATACATGTGGGCACCGGTAAATATATACACATACATACACACATAAATATATCAGTATATACACATGTATATGCACAGATATACGTGTGTATATATATATATACAAATCTATATGCATGGATATATATGTGTATATATACATACCTTTGTGAACATATATAATACACACATATATAGTATGTGCACACACATATAAATCCACACTATATAGATACATTACATGTGTATTTGTTACCTCTCTAATTACGACACTATGAGTTGTTTCATTTTTTAAGTTGCATCCTCAGAACCTAGCATAGTAGATTCTTATGATTACCTACTGATGGACGGATTGCAATACTTGAGGGGAAAAAAATCTGTAATTTCATCAGAATGGCCATTCGCTCCACTGATGCAGATCACAACCTTCTCTCTCCACCACCCCCATGCCCCCCAGATACTCTTTGTGAGTTACTATGGCTAACATATACTCATTCATTCCTTGGTGACTACCTTTTTTCTGATGATAATCATAGTATTTAGAGCTGTAGGGGTCCTTCTTGTTGTTGTTCAGTCGTGTCCAACACTTCATGACCCCATTTGGGGTTTCCTTGGCAAAGATACTACAGTGGTATGCCATTTCCTTCTCTGGCTCATTTGACAGATGAGGAAACTAAGGCAAACAAGGTTAAATGACATGCCCAGGGTCACACAGCTAGCAAGTGCATGCCTGAGGGCAGATTTGAACTTGGGAAGATGAGTCTTCCTAACTCCAAGTCTGGTACTCTATCCACTGTACCACCTAGCTCCCTGGAGCAATCCTTAGAGGTCATCAAGTTCAATCAACTCATTTTGTAGATGCAAAAGCTATGGCCCAGAGAGGTAATGATTTGCCCATAGACATACAAGGAGTAAATAATGAAGTCATCATTCCAACCAAGGTCTTCCAAGTCTGCTTCTTTCTGCTTTTCCCACTCTCTAATGCTACTTAGACTAAGAGAGGCTTGATCATGGGTCATAAATCACAAGCCAGAGGAGACCACAGAGGGCATTCAGTCCATCTTTTTACAGATGAGCAAAGTTAGAGTCAAGGATGCTGAGCAGCTGACCCAGGATCATGCAGGCCAGAAGCAATCGAGGCAGGAGAGCCTAGATCCTCAGACTCTTAAGGCAGTGCTCTTTCCCCACTGACATACTTCTTGCTCTAACATATGGAGTCTGTCACTGGGTCCATCATGGTCAAATGCTCTACTTTGATAGACTTGAGTATGCAACCTCCCAGATCCCAGGATCACCTCCATATGGAATGGGACTAGATTGGAGGTGTCAGATAAAATAATGTTAGCACTGCCTGCTTCATGGCACTGTTGGATCCAATTCCACAATGGTTATTAATTATGTAGTGTGTGCACAGCATTGCACTAGGTGCTAGGGATGCAGAAACAGACAAAAAAGAAAAGTCCAATCCTTGCCCTCAAGGGGCTTCCATTCTATTATTCTGGGAATCAAGGAAGGAAATGTTCCAAAAGTACTGAAAAGGGGGTAACCGGGTGGCTCCAGTGGATTAAGAGCCAGGTCTAGAGAAGGGGAAGTCCTGGATTCCAGTCTGACCTGAGACACTTCCTAGCTATGTGATTCTGGGTAAGTTATTTAACCCCCTTTGCCTAGCTCTCACCACTCTTCTGCCTTGAAACCAATACAAAGTATTGATCCTAATATGGAAGGTAAGGGTTTAAAAAAACTGTGAAAATGTGCTGTTGTTTTTACTGAATTAGGGGCTTCAACAGGCAGGCTTAGATGATATTTTCATCTCACTGGGGCCTATCTTTATCTTTTGTAATATAACTTTCTTAAGAGTATTATCTGTGGCAATGTCTTCCCTATTTTTAGGGCAGTTAGGTGGCTCAGAGGACAGAGCACCAGTCCTGGAGTTAAGAAGACTCATCTTCCTGAGATCTGGCATCAGACACTTATGTGACCCTGGCTAAGTCACTTAATTCTGTTTGCCTCAGTTTCCTCATCTGTAAAATGAGCTAGAGGAGGAAATATTAACCACTTCTGTATCTTTGCCAAGAAACTCTCCCCCAAAATGGGGTCATGAAGAGTCTGACACAGCTGAAAAATGACTAAACGACAACAAAAGGACCTCACACATTATACTCATAGTAAATATCTGTCCAATTAAATTGTGTATGTTGCTGACAGAGATGGGGAATGGACCTGCTATTCCATTGGACCCAGCAAACTCCTAGGAGAAGAAACTCCCTCCAACAAGGGACTACCGACTCCTTCCTTACTTTCTCTGCAACTTATAGTATAAGAGAGTTGCCTCAAGTGCCAAAAGGAGAAGTTAGTTCCCCAGCATTTTCTAGTATATTTCAGAGGTGAGATTTGAATCCTGCTCCTTCTGGCTTCCAGGGCATCTCTCTGTCTGCTGTGCCAGACTGACTCTCAAACATCATTCTGGGTAAGCAACAAAGATCTAGGATTTTAATAATATTTGCAAAAAAGTAGATTTGCCTATGCTGGTTCTGAACTGCTAAAACTTGGGTCCTATCAGCTACAAGGCTGTTTTTAACATCACTCCACACACGATTTGGAATTCCTATACTTTATCTCCAACATGAAGTGACCTAATCCTTCTCCGGAGGTCTTTGTCTGGTGTCCTAGGAGGTTTGGAGCTGCTGTTGGACTTGGGTGGTGAGCTCCATCCAGCCCCTCTGCCCACCCCCACTCCAATGAGGCAGCCTCCTCCCTTTGTCACCGTGATCAGCATGCAGCAGGCATTTCAGAGAAAACAGAGCGATGGGCACTATAATCAGATTAGCCTCACTGGCCCTAATCCTGCAAACTATGCTTTGGGGAAGCCTCAGTGGTCTCCTTTGGTTAACATTAAACTGTATGTAATCAAGGCCAGGCCCTGGTCACTCAGCAGGCTCCTCTCCAGGGCCTCCTTTGGATCAAAGGAGCAGTGGAGGCAGGTGGTCCCAAAAATCTCCTGCTAAGCCATATTCCATCTTTGGGATCCCCCCAGAAACACAGACCTTGAAGAGGCTCAAAAATGTAAGGGTTTCCTCCATCTGGGAAGTTTCTGGGACTCCTCTGCTCCTTCTACTTACTGTCTACTCTACCCAAGCAGACAAGAGGCAAAAAATTGTCATCAAAAGCTGGTTCCACTGCCATTTACTAGCAAGAAAGCATGACTTTGGCTAAGTCCCCTCTGTCTGAGCCTCCTTTGCTCATCTGAAAAACAGAGACAATAATCCCTGCACTTCCTACTTCCGTGGCTGACCGTAGTTAAGTGAAAGAGTGCACAAGAAAGTCCTTAGTGATTCTAAAGCAATCTCTAAAGACAAGCTAGTATTATTATTATGATTCTCCTGCTTATCTTTCCTCCCGAGACCCAGGTCAGCTACAAGGGCAGTAACTTCCTCCAAAAAAGTCTACCACAGTCATAAATAATTTAAAGGGAGTTGCCTGAGGGATAAAGAGGGGAAATGATTTGCTCAATGTCACCCAGAAATAAATCTGCCTTTCTATTAGCTCTTAGCAAGGCAGGCACCTGGCACTCAGTTGGACTTGTCCATGGTATCAGGGGCAAAATTGGACCAAGGCTGTGCCCACTACACGATGCTGCCTCTTGCCTTTGCAGAGAATGGCCAAGTTTCTTGGGTTCAGACAAAGGGTTGGCACAGTCTCAAATTATTTCTGTTCTTACTATTGTTAATCTAGCCCACACCTGTTGTTGGTGTGGTTGGCTTCGGTCCCTGACTTCTTCCAACACTGGCTATGATGGAAAGAGTAATGGGTTTGGAGTTTAAAACTCTGGGTCAAGTTCTATCTCCAATGTTTACTATTTGTATGGCTTTGGTTAATAATATAAATAATAAATAATTAGTTTAAGATTTGCAAAGTACTTGTATATGTGTTAATTCATTTGATCCTCACAACAACCCTGAGAGGTAAGAGCCATTATGATCTGTCTATAGATAAGGGAACCGAGGCACACAGAGATTAAGTAATTTTCCCACAGACATATAGCTGCTAATGTAAAGTCACAACTTCTCTGAGCCTCAGTTTCTTCCTCTGTAAAATGAAGAGATTGAAATAAATTACCTCCCTTCCGGCTTTCTTATTCAAATCTTTGCCCTTCCTTGTAATATCTGTGTGACCTTAGGTAAGTCACTTCT
This sequence comes from Monodelphis domestica, assembly GCF_027887165.1. NCBI lineage: Eukaryota > Metazoa > Chordata > Mammalia > Didelphimorphia > Didelphidae > Monodelphis > Monodelphis domestica. Next base: position 66,084,573 of record NC_077233.1, read on the forward strand.
CTTGGCTGGACCTCTCATGACTTCCCTGTAAAATGGGCCAATGATCCTTACCTTGGTACCTGTTCTTCAACTGTTTTCCTCCCTGCTTGGCCTCAGGACATAACACCACATTCTGATCTTGAATAATAGTATGAACCATCCCAGATCACTTGTTTCCAGGTCTAGCCCCATGACTGGCCCTCTTTGGCTCAGGTTCTTGCTCCAAATCTAAGTGTCACCTACTCCCTGAGTTCAACCCAGCTCTTTATCTCCTCACCTACTCTGAGAGCTGTCTCTCTCTCACACACACACTCACACTCACACACACACACACACACACACACACACACACACACACACACACATAGAAAAAGTTGGGGGCTTGGGAGCCATAAGGTCAAGATTCTGGGACCTTGGGCAACCCCTTCTAGCCTCAATTTTACTATCTGTAAAATGACAGAGTCAGATGAGATACTCAAGGTCCCATCCAGTTCTGAAAAATTCCATGACTCCATACACTTAATGGTATCCCTGAACTCAGCTCTTCACCTCTCTGTCCACTTCTGCCCAGTACCAGGAACAGAGGAAGTGGAAGGAGGGAGTTTTTACACCCTTGAAAGGAAGGAGGAAACTGTTCTCCCCTTGACATTTCACCTAGGGAATACCAACAATGTACTGGAGTGAGCCCCAGGCATCCTCTACTCTGAGAGCTGAGAGGGGCCTTGAGAAACACTTGGCTGCAAGATGACTTCCTGGCTCATCCCCAGAATAGATGCTATCATGCTTGAGTTGGTTTGCTCCTTTTTCTCAACAGCTGATCTTTCAGAGTCTAACCACTGGTTTGGAGGTCCCAAACTAGAGAAATAGAAGTGGTCCTGAACTGGAAGGGTTGGAGTGGAAGAAAGGGTGGGGAGATGACTCTATCTATCCTCCTCACTTTCCACAGCAGCCACAGATCTATCAATTTCTGGGGAAATCAGGTTCATGTCAATTACATGCTGCCTTATTGTGGCTGCGCATTTTCATTTCAGATTCTGTAACTAGGCTAGTTCTGAAATGAGCAGACACTTGAGCTTCCAAATTGTCTTTGCTGCTCATCCCATGCTTAGCCCTTGCACCCAGCCTCTTTGTCAAAGGGTCAGTTAACAAGCATTTATTAATAGACCTCCATGTGCCAGGTTTCACACTAGGCTATGGGGATTCAAAGAAATATTTAATTTTTAAAAGACACCCCCTCTCTGAAGGAACTCACAGGCTTAATCGGGGAGACAACTTGCAAACAACTCAGCACAAATAAAATATGGACAGGATAAACTGGGAGCAGTGTCAGAGGTGTGGCACAAAGCTTAAAAAGGACTAGGAGAGGCTTCTTGCCAAAAAACAAAATAACAAGGATTGATACATTTTCTGAGAACTTTAAGATTTAAATTTAAGATTCATAAAGTGCCTTTTTCTCTCAATAGTATGAGTATTCTTAGCATTGTACTTTGCATTTAGCAAAAGAGGAAACTGAGACTCACAGTCATCCAACAACTTGTCCACACTCTAATTCTAATATTAGAGCTAAAATTAGAGACATGATTTGAACCCAAGTCTTCTAAAGTCAAGTCCAGTATGCATTCTACTCTATACCAATCCTGTTCTTCAAATATTCTCCACAGCAACATCTTAATTCTAATGCTTCACCTCTCTTATTTCCCATTGATCCTGGATATAGCTTGCTTTGTATATATTTATTGCCATGTTACCTCCCCCATTAGATTGTAAGCTCCTAGAAGGCAGGGACTGTGTTTTGCCTCTTTTTGTATTCCCAGTGATTAGCAAAGTACCTGGAACACAGTAGATATTTAAATATTTACTGAATTAAACAGAACTAAATACTTATTTATTTTATTTATTCATAAATTATTTATTTATTATATTTTTATATTATGTTATTATTTGTTTATAAGATCTTTATTTAAAAAGAATTTGCAGAGAAAGCAATGCAACGATGATGCTGGTGATGGAGAGTGTTTGGAAGATGAACTACTATACTTTTTCTCCTAACTAGTCTCACAAGTCCTAAGAAACAAATGGGAATCATTGCCTCCTATGTAGTTTATACTTGGATCCCTCAGAACAAAGTGAGATTAATTGGCCTTCACTCTGTTCTCTTTATTCCAAGTCTAATGCACATTTAAAATGGATGGTGTAATAGCAGAGGGAGTCTATCTACTATCTACTATCTACTATCACTACCAGATCAGATTGGTTGTTAGGGGGCTGATGGTAGGACAAATAATAAATAGAAAAGAGGTTGAGGAAAAGGAAGTGAGGAGGGAAGTAGGCTAAGGACCACTGGATGATTAGTTTGGATGTAGCTTTGAGTGAATTAACTGGGGCCAGACTTGGCTCTATCAGAAATAATCATAGGATCACAGGATTCAGAGATGATCCAATCTAAACTTTTCATCTCACAGAAAAGGGAAAAAGTGATCATTCAAGAAGGAGACAAATGATTCTTTCACCCCATTACAGGTAGCAGAGCCAGAATTCAGACATGAATCCCCTCATTCATTCCATTATACAACTAAACTGGAAAGAGAAGAGAACAGAGACCAGTTGTGCCATGGTGATTAATTATTCAAACTATGCTAGAACGGTGATCTCATTGATTTGGGAGTTGCCCCAAACCAATGTTTTGAGTGTTGCAGATCACTGTCCATCCTGACCTTCCCGATCTATGAGGTCCTTTCCTATCCATGTCCTTCCAATAGTTGGCCATAGGAAGTCTATCCAACATGTTAGAGGCCTTTCTTGAAGATTCCAGAATTCTCTGGATGCCCATTTGTCACTCCTTCATCTTTTCCCATTTACAATCCCTTGATGATATCCTGTTCAACTTTAGAGTTACTTATTGGTCATATGCCACAGCCTGCCCATACCTACCATGCCCCTCTCCCTTGTCTTTTGTATAATGCACACTTTTAGTTCTTTGGAAGCAGTGGTGCTCTAGCAAAATGGGTAAAATGTTAGTATTGAAAGGATGGACCTTCGCTTCATGAGAATGTTGGGGACCATAAAAGAACTTTGTACTTTTACCAGGAAGATGAAAAAACCAATGGAAAGGTTATAGGTGGCAAGGCTGGACTGGAAGGATTTAGAGGCCTGAAATAATTTATGCTTGGAGTCAAAGATGCTATGGGGGCTCAAGGCAAATCAAGAAGGAACTCAAGGAACCACTCAGGCTGCAGTGATTTAGGGGCCCTTGGGAAGACCCTGATGTCCAAACAACTTCATTACCTAGAGCTTTGAACAGTGAGCTCTATGAAACTCTAGCTGGATCAGGGGATCTCAGCATCTGGAGCTAGAAGGGACCTTAGAGATTATCTAGTGTCCAACCTCTTCCTTTTTCAGATATGAAAACCAAAGGGCCAACCCAGGAAACAGGAGCAGCTAGGTGGTGAGATGGACAGAGTTCAAGATCTGGAGTCAGAAAGACTCGTCTTCCTGAGTACAAATCCAGCCACACTTAATAGCTGTGTGACCCTAGGCAAGTTACATAACCTTATTGGCCTCAGTTTTCTCATCTATAAAATGAGCTGGAGAATGAAATGGCAAACCTCTCCAGGATCTTTGCCAGAAAAACCTCAAACTGGGTCATGAAGAGTCAGACACAACTGAAAAGACTAAATGACAACAAAACACAGGAAATGGCTTGCCCAAAGGCACACACTGGATCACAGATTTTAATTTGGGAGGAACTTTAATAATTATCTAGTCCAACTCTTTCATTTTACCACTGAGAAAACTAAACCCCAGAGGTGAGAATATCCTTGCTCCAGAGCAACTGGTAGAAACAGAGCTAAGACCTTGGGGGGGGGGGGGGGAGGGGCGGGGTTGTCTTCTGGCCCAGCACAATTTTTTCTGCCTTTATCTGCCACTAACTGGGTAGCAGCCCCTGTGGCTGCAGTCCCTGAGGCCACAGCCCACGGAAAAGACCTTTCTAAAGTCACTGGACTGCCCCAACATGCTTTTTGAGGCTTGAAACAGTTTGGAGTAGTGAAAAAAATCCCTGGAGTCAGAAGATCTCAATTGAAGACCCAGTCTCACCTCCTCAGACCTCAGTCTTCCTGGCACTCCCCACTCCACAGGACCAGTGAGAAGAAATAATTCCCAAAGTCTGGAAAATGCTGCAGAAATGGGACCTGCTCTAACCATTCTCCTTCCTGTCCCAGAGCCTCCCTATACATGGTATTGTTCCCTCCCCACAGAAGCTGCAGCTCATTCAGCTGCAGGTGTGTTCCTTCTGGACCCTTCAGATGAAAGAGAGAGGGGAAAATTCTTCAGTGAATAGTTCAAGTTTTTCTTTGTGGCCACATTCTTCCAGTCATCTTGTACTTCGTGGCTTCGGCTAAATATTCCTGTTTGACTGCACTGGGAACAGTAACCATCCCCAAACATGGTGGTTGGAATGTAAGAGAAATTGCCCGGAGTCACACAGCTTTGCTTCAGGTCTGTCTGTCCGGCGTCTGCAGGGAGAACGATGACTCGGTTTCAACACCAACTGGAGAGTGATGGATACCTCGTGGCCCAAATCTGTCTTTTTCGGATGTTCAAGCTTCATCATGTTAGTTGCCCGATGGAAAACATTCACTGACTCTTCCCCCTACTCTCCCTCACCCCCAACCTATAGAGGATCCAATCCTAACCAGTCTGGCATTCAAAGCCCTCTCCACAGCCTTACCCCATCCAAATATAGCTCCCCCAACTCCCCAGGGTGTATGTGCACCCCAGACATCTCATCTTCTAGCCCCACCTTTGTGCACACATCTCTGCTCCCCCTCTTTCCCCAGGGGGTGCTCTTCCTATCCAAATTCCAGCCACCTGCTTCAGCAAAGCTTCCTCCTCTGTTCTTTCTCTCCATCTCCAGGTTCCTTGAGGGCTTATATTCTGCGCCATGTCCATAAACAATAACAATAACGCTGCTTGATGCTGAAATAGAGCTTACTGTGTGTGTGTGAGGCACATTGTGCTAAGCATTTTACAATTACTATCTCACTTCATCCTCGCAACAACCCTGGAAGGTAGATCCTATTATTCCCCACCATTTTACAGATGAGGAAACTGAGACAAGCCAATTTATGTGACTTGCCCAGGGTAATACAGCTAGTGTCTGAGGCTAGATCTGAATTCAGGTCTTCCTGACTCTCTATACGCTGTACCATCTCCCTGCCCGTATCATACATATATCGCATTTCTTATAGGATCCTGGCTTCAAAAGTAGAAAGAGTCTTCGATAAAGCCTGGGCTCACCATGTCATTCTACAAATGAGAAAACACCGACTCTCTAGGAAGGAATTACTCGTTCTTCTCTTGATGGTTATTTAAGCGTTTCACATCCATAGAGCTTCACTCCTCGGTGAGATTTTAAACTCCTTCAGGTCAGAGCACTCATCTTCTAAGTGTTTGAATTGATCCCTCACACAGCCTGGCATTGGGCTGAGAATTTAGTTGCTGCTCAGCAAAAACTTAGTGAAAGGAAGTGAATTGAATCCAATTTAAGGGCAGTCTTTCAGGGAGCACAGCAGTCCTAGTTGTTGCGGTAGGGAAGCCAGGAAGCTGTGAGGCTTTTGGTACAGCTTCTCCTTGCCCTAGAGGACTTACAGAATCCCAGACCAGGTCTCTTCTGGCACCAAAGGCCTGGCATATCTCCTAGGAGGTACCTCAGAAAATCCTTCAAAGAAAAGTGCCATCCACAGTTGAAGAACTGAGCCATTCTCTTCTGACTCAATCAGTGCAGGTGGCCAGACTGGATCCTTTAGACCAGAGGAATTTTCTGGCCTTTGTCTCAGTGGCTGGGGATTCCCACCCATCCCCCATCCCTCACCCCACTTTTGTCCCATTGACTCAGGTCCTCTCTTTCTCTCTCTGCAGTCTCTTTTCCAGGGAGCTACAAACAGCCTTGACTCCAGTAGAGATCATAGGCTGCCATTTTCATAACTGATTTCTGCACCTGAATACTTGACCCATTTCAGTCATGGGTGCCAAATGTCATGTCCTGATCCATCTCCTATCCCAGCCAGTCACTGATTCTGAGAGGTTCAAAGGGAAATGGTTCAAGAAACATTTCTTTCTCCTTAGCCAGAATTGAATCCTGTGGCCCCCTCAGCACCTAACTCAAGGTTTTACATACCAAAGGCACTCAATTACAATTTGTTGAATAAATGAATGAATGAGTGCATGGAGGCATCAGTGGTGCTGGCCAGTTGTAAGAGGGGAGTTTTTAATCCTCCCAGTCCTGACCCCTCATTTCTTTTCCCCCACAAAGGCCAAATGGCTCCCAAATAAGAATTCAGCCCCTCCCTCCTTCCCAAAGGATCCAAATCCTCTTTTCTATTACATATCTGGAGAAAAGAAGCTGGTATCCCAGTGACCAGTTTAGCCATCCTGGGAGCTGGGGAGGATCAGCTTCCCTCCTGTTCCCCCCACCCCCGGCCCATGGGAGGCAGGCTCCCAGAGCCCAGTTTCCTAATATCATCTTTCCTGTTTCTGGTGGAGTATGTCTTCACTTTCCAGTCCAGCTTTAGGAACCACCCTGGGTTATCTATCTCCCTCCTTCCTCCTCATTTCCAGCTAAGAGTTGGGTGGGGAACCTTGATGAACCATTTCCACTCCACCCTGACGCAATGGTGGCCAAGAGGGGTCCTGCTCAGTAGCCACCCCTCACCCTTTTGGCTAGAGAGGCTTCATTCCAAGAAGAGGCTGGAGGCTCTTGGGTCCCACTCCTTCAGGGGACTAAAAGGGATTGAGTAATGGGGGAGTTTCCATTCAGATTTGACTTTGTTTTAGCTGGCTACCATGGGAAGATCTGAATGCAGAGCAAATGAGCCCAGGTTTCTAAACCCAAAGAGAATTATCCCTCATGGAAGAAGTTGGACTAAACAGCCTAAAAGGCCTTCCTTGATCAACTATAAAATCAGTATTAGGGCAACAAGGGATGGGATTGTGGGAAAAGAACACTGGCAAATAATAATTGCAAATAACTCACACAAAAAAATCTTGCAAATAAAGCAACTGTGAGGAGAGGATGGCACCTTCTCCCAACAAAGGAGTAACCAGCTAATATAATAGAGCAAGTGAGTGCCTCTGGAGTCGGGGGACCCACCTCTGTGACCCTGAGCAAATACCTCCATCTTCTTGAGTCTCAGTTTCCTTATCTAGAAGAGGAGAGAATTGGACTGAACTGATCTCTAAGGTTCATTCTAGAACATACAGTCATCTGAAGTAGTTTTTTAACTTTCCAGAGTTTTTCTTAACAATCGAAAGCTCTCATCCAAAAAATCTGCTTTAAGAACTATCCATTCTAAAAACCCTAAAAAACACCTCTTTTCCTTTGACTCTAAAGAGTTGGCCACTGTGTTTTCAATGGCACCAAATATAGAAATGAGCACAGGAGTAAATCACTCACAGGTGCCAAGTTTTAGCTCAGGGCACATTTTTACGGTTGAGTTGTAAACCATTGAAAGGAGGGAGCTGTAATTAAAATGCTGACAGACTCACAACTGTGAAAAGGCAGAAAGAGCACGGCTAGAATCCCCAACAGAGGAGCCCAGGAAGAAAGGCACGACCCCCACTCTCTGTCCTCCTGCCCCAGCCCACCCCCTCCTCCAACCCCAGCAAAGTTAGCCCAGACTAACTGGGAGACCCTGGCAAGGGTCCAGGGGCTAAGGTCAGCCAGCCTGCAGTTGGAGCATAGATCTGTTGGCTGGTCTGGGACACGAGGGATCATCTGGTACATTTTACAGGTGAAGAAACTGAGGACGAGAGAGAGGGAGTGACTTATCAAGGGTCACAAAGGCTGTTAATGAGCCACAAAGCCTAGAGTAGAATGTGACTATCCTGCATTGAATTGTAGAAATCCAAACTGGAAAGACTACATGTAGGGACACTGCCTGGGTGTGTGTCTACCATCGAAGTACAAATAGCTCAGCTGAGATACACCTGCAACCCCCTACACCCCATACACATACACTCCACCAAGAAATTGCCCTCCTGTCATGAAGGTAACCAGTGACCATACATCATGGGGTCCTTGATGTCTCAGACCAGTTGACCAGTCAGTTTTTGCCCCTAACTAGCATCATGTTAAAATGAATAGAGATACCACTTATTAAATCAAGTCCAAGCTTCTGAGTCTGGCATTCAAGGTCCTCTATCATTTGGCCCCATCTTTCCTCTCCAATCTTAGCTCCCCAGTGTTAATCATTAACTCTAAGAAGACCTCAGCCTCTACCACTTCCATCCATCTTCGTACCTCTATTCAGTCCTCTCCAACCAGGACTACTCTCAAGATCTCCTTTCACATGGACAAGTTCAATACCTTCCGAAGCCCCAGAGAGAATCCCTCCTCTTCTGGAGGCACAACAGATAGATAGAAAACTGAGCTGGAGTCAGGAAGACCCGAGTTCAACTCTGACCTTGGCCACTTATTAGCTGGGTGATCCTGGCCAAGTTACTTCACTACTGCCTGCCTCCATTCCCCAACTATAAAATGGGGATAATAATGGCACTTACCTCCCACCATTGTCATGAGATAGCATTTGTAAAGCCCCAGCATAGTGCCTGGCATTTAATAAATACTGGTATCTTTCCCTTTCCCCTCTTCCATGAGGCTGCTGACTATTCTAGTCCATCTAGTTCTTTCCTTCCTCCAAACTCCTAATGAACCTTGATTCAGCACCATTCTTTTTAATTCTTGATTATACATTATGAATTATTCTATAATCATGATGTAACAAAAAGAGTAAGGGACTTCTGAGTGAGAAAGTCCTGAGTTTGAATCCTTCCTCAACCATGTACTAGTCATGTGGCTCAGTGTAAGTTATTTAACTGCTGCCTGCCTTAGTTTCCCCAACTGTAAAATGGGAATAATAATAGCACCTACCTCATAGGGTGTGGGGAGGACAAAGTGAGATGCTGTGTGTAAAGGAAGCCCTTCAAACCTTAAAGCACAATGCAATGGTCAGCTATTGTCTTTTCATCCATATTTGTCTTATCTTTCATAATAAATTGAATCCCCAGTGGGGGCACATGACATCCAGAGCCTTTCCCTCTCTCAACAGCTATCATAAGAGGCAGTGTAATACCCTGGGTGGAGCCTGGATTTTAAATCCTGCCTCTGATACTAGCTATATGTGTTCATGAGCATAAGGTCCTCTGAGCCTCAGTCTCTTCTTCTATAAAATGGAGATAAAATGGAGGGTTGCTATAACTTTTGTGTAAAGCAAAGTTCACTTCTAACTTCTCTGGAGTAGGAGATTCCCCGAATAAATGAAATAGATGAATAAAAACTTGTTCATTAGAAATTATCTATGTATATATGATTTACAAACTTTAAAACACTATTTTAAAAAGTCAGCTATTGCTATTACCCCAAGTCTAGGCACATGTGTGGGGCATCTAGGTGGTACAGTGGAAGGAGAGTTGGCCTTAATATTTATTAGCTCTGTGATCCTGGGCAAACCATTTAACCTTGCTGGCCTCAGTTTGCTCATCTGAAAAATAAACTGGAGAAAAAATGGCAAATTACTCCAATAAGTTTGCCAAGAAAATGCTGAATGGCATTATGAAGAGTTGAACATGACTGGACCAAATGAACAACAAAAAGGCACATGTCCCTAGAAAGACTTCTGAGTGAGTGATTGAGTTAGAGGGAAACTGCAAGGAAGGTCTAGTCATTCTAGGAGAGGAACTTTTCTGAAAAGTGCCCCAGCTTTAACTTGAGTTTGAGAACCAGCTCTTTTATTTCCTATTTTATGACCTCAGACATGCCATCTCTGAGGGTCTCAGTTTCCTTTTCTGAAAATTGGGGATAACATGCTTGAAACTGTCAGACACTAAGGAAATGAGTTGTTATTATTATTACTATATATGAGGATAATGTTTATTATTCCCATGAGCCAAGCATCCTGAGGCCAAAGGACTGTCCCAGTGTGATCACTTGAAATAATACTCTTGACTTGCTATGGACTCCATGCATTTTGGAAAGACTGCACTTAAGAGGTGGCTCTCTCTTATATTCAAGCAAAGGGGATAAACAGCAGCTTCCCTGCAGACAATTCTTTCTGCCTCTTCTATACCAATACTTTTTAACAAGAGCCAAAAAGATCCATTCCCATTGTTCCTCCTTTGCCTTTTTCTGGAAGGTTTTGCCCATGAGCAGTAAAATGGCCCAAAGAAAGATAAAGATAACAGAGAAAAGCCAGAATTTACATCAAAAATAATTTCCCTTTGGACAGAGAAAAGACTGCCCCAAACTACCTGCCAGGGACAAGGAAAATAGAGAACATGTCTTGTGCCCTTTCTTTTTCATTCATTCTATCATTCCAGAAATATTCACTGAGCATTCACTCTATATAGGCTTAGTGTAAAGAATTGTGGGTAGCCCAGCAATGAAGGAGAAGACATGGTCTTTCCCCTCATCATCATACTTGCCATAGAGTAAGTGCTAAATAAATGTTATTTTCATTCATTCATTTCGTTTATTCGGGGAATCTCATACTCCAAAAATGTTATATTTTCCCTAAATGTTGTGTCAATGAATGAAATGCCTCTTGTATAGAATGTGCCATATAGTAGAATATCCACTCTATTGAATTAGTCCATCAGTATCTAGGAGAGGTAATCAAGATGAATGAAATGTGGATATCAGAGTTGACTAAGAGGAAGAAAGCCAACTAGATATTTTTGGATGTATATATCCTCTCTTGATCTCTGCTCTGCAACATACCAAAAAACCCTTAAAAATAAAAGATCATTGGGTGAAGCTAGGTGGCTCAGTGAATAGGGGGCCAGGTGTGGGGGTGGCAGATCTGAGTTCAAATCTAGCCTCAAACACTTCTTAGCTGTGTGACCCTGAGCAAGTTACTTAACTCTCATTGCCTAGCCCTAACCACTCTTTTGCCTTAGATCCAATACATATAGTTTTGATTCTAAGATGGAAGGTAACAGTTAATGTTTTTATGAATAAAAGATCATTAATGTATCCCTTTCACTTCTGTTAAAAGTTTTGGTAGGGAAAAGATAGAAAGTATGGTCTGCAGAGAGGTTTATCCCCATTGCTTTGAGCAAGTTGAATTTTTGTAAATCAAATTCCATTTAAAATATATTGGGAGAAGTGTCCAGCTATTGTTGTAGATTATCACATAATTCCTCAATGACTATAAGTCACTTATTCCATACAGATCATTATTAGAAATACTTCCCCTTGGTCCACCTACAACTTTGAGTCTTTGGAGACTATGGTGCTTCAAAATTCATAACTTTACCAAAGAATAGTGATCTTTTATTTTATTATTTAAAGGTTTTTTTGATGTGTTGGAGAGCAGCTGGAATCAAAAGAGCATTCCTACTTTCCAAAATACAACCTAGATGTCTTTCTTCTACCTAGTCAACTCATTGTTCATCTTAGTACCTGTCCAAGATACTCATGGGCTAACTCAATGGAGTGAACATCCATTCCATGCAAGCGACATTTTTTATCCAAGCTTTCCTATGAGAATTCTTTGATTATTTGGATGGTTATTTGTCAAAAATGAGAGATAATATATGGAAACAGTCTTGAGTTCTGTACTAGTCCTAATAATGCTTCAATAAGATCAAGAGAAAGGTCTTCGGCATCTTGGATAGCCTTTTGGTAGAGAATCTACAGGAAAACCTTGGACAATAATAACACAGGAGTAGAAAGTTTTAATCAAGGGTTAACATTTTTCTTAATATATTTTTGTATATATTCACTATATTTCCATGTAATTGGTTTTCTTTTTAACTCTACATATTTGATTTTAAGCATTTAAAGCCATGATTATGAAGAGTCCAAAGGTCTAAACATTGCCCAAGGGGCTCATGAGATACACAAAAAGTTCAAGAAACCCTGATTTCAATATATACCAATAGAGAAAATACCTATATTGAAGAAATTGCATACACACTAAAGTTTTTTGCCTCTAAGTTTTGGGTTTTCTTTTTCCTCTTGGACCCATAGTGAACTCATGGCTTGGAAGTGCCATCTATCAATGTAGATTGGCAACTGGGGCTTAACATTGCAGTCTTAGCAAGTTGATCAAGGAGAGACTTTTTCAGAGCCACACAGCTAGTGTGTGTTGGGGACAGAATAAGACCCCAGGACGTCCAGATTCTGTGACCATCCCTCTCTTTAACATGCCATGAGGTCTCTATAAAATACTGTTAATTATATTATTACATTAATAATAATAATAATAATAATATTTGCTCAACACCACAGTTTTCAGTAATTTCACATAACCGCCTTATTTGGTTGTCTCATTAACTACAAGAAAATGGAATCCCAGAATGGTAAATGGATTTGCCCTGGGTTAAAGAGATGGTAAGTACCAGGTTTGTGTACTCTTAACCAGATCTTCTGACTCTCGAGATCAAAGTTCTTTCCACTTATTTAAGGATGCCCTGTGAAGAATCTTTTTCTCAACTGAATTATAAGCCCCTAACATTGGTTGGAATGTCAGATATTGGGTTTGCTTAAAACAAGAGGCAGAGCTATCCATGTCAGTTATTCCTACTCCAATTCCCTGTGTGCCCACCCCTTTTGGAAACCATTTCTGTGTCTTTACCTCTCTGCCTCCTCCTCACCCCCACTCATTGCCCCCTTCAGATTTGATAACACACAGAGCATTGTGGGTCCCCAGCAACTGGAGGGCTCCACCCCTAGGGAACAAAGACCTGATTGTCACTAGTGAGCGGCGTTTGACTCAGGGCTCACTGAAATGTAAACTGAGACCCAAAAGTTCATCTCACTTAAGACCGGACCCCTGAAACTAATGACTCTAGTCCCTCCAGGGTGGGCTGGATTTCAAACATATTCCTGAGCTGAATGGCCATCAGCTAAACTTTCCATATCCTAGATGAAATTGAGTGGACAATGTTTGAGGCCCCAAGAGGAAAGGTTTCGCAACTGGACACCTGAGCCTTTTGCCAGGATGGAGTCTGATGTCCCCTGCAGCCAAGGGTCTGTCCCCCAGTCCCTTAAGGAAATCAACTCCTAGAGGGACTGCAAACTGCTACACCCAACAATGTAGCCTATAGGGACAGAAACCTCTGATTTGCCTGCTGAGACAAAGGGTAAGTTTTTTCTTTTAGGTTGTGTCCAAAATCTTATTGCCATGGGTCCAACCCTAAATTTAGGTGGCAGTCTCTTGGAAGCAGGAATTCTTGTAGGTTTAGAGAAGAACAGTGTAAGCAATTAGACCAGAGCCAAGATATAAGAATTTTAGAGAGGGGAGAGACCAATGAATATTGAATGTCTGAGCTGTAAAGAACCATAGAGTAGTGAAATAAAACTCAAATAGAGATGTGGGCCATTAGTCTATACATAAAGATCCATTGGGGGCAGTTGGGTAGCTCAGTGGATGGAAAGTCGGGCCTGAAATTGAGAGTTTCTGGGTTCAAATCTGGCCTTAGACACTTCCTAGCTTTGTGACCCTGGGCAAGTCTCTTCACCCTGTTTGCCTAAGCATTAGTGCTCATCTGCCTTGGAACCAAAATATAGTATTGATTCTAAGGCAGAAGGAAAGGGTTTTAAAAAATCTATGAGGGGTATATATTGATATTTTTAAATGTAATGTCATTTATGTTTTATTACATTTTTGTTTATTTTGTTAAATATATCCCAACCACATTTTAATCTGGCTCAGATTGACAGGAGGGTTGTGGGCCACATGTTTGACACCTCAGCTTTAAAACATAAAATGTCAGAGCTAGGTCCCAAAAGGGACCTTGGAATAGAATTTCAGAACACAGAATGTCAGACCTAGAAGAGACCTTAGAACATTGAATTTTAGAACATAAAATCTCAGAGCTGGAAGGGACTATAGGACACAGAATATTAGAACATTGAAGGCTGGCTGCAAAGGACCTTAGTAAATGAAATTTTAGAATATACATCGTTAGAGCTGGAGATGGGGGATAGAGAACTTTAAGAACAAAAAAATCAAAACTGGTAGAGAATTTTGAGATCAATCCATCCAGTCCCTAAATATTTCTTTCCAGGGGTTGGAAAGTTTTGTTTAGGAATATACCTGAGATTTATAATAAAAATAAGAAATGGAAAAGTCCTTATTCAGTTAATTTTCCAAAAGGAAACTGACTAAACAGCAAAATATGATGGGCTAAAAGGAAAGGAAAGGGAACATTTTCCTCTATAGCACATCTATGGTAGCCTCCTCCACTCCCACAGCCAATGATCACCACCATCATCAACCTACATCGATTTCCACCATCATACTCATCCCCATTAACATCAGACTCAGAGCCAAAAAAAATAGAAGTCTGGTGTTCAGGAAGCTAGAGTACAATACTACAAAATAGTGTGTGATTAAGTGTGAAATTGTGTGGTTCGGATGCTAGTTAGAAAATAAAGGGAGAAATAAGAGACAGAAGAGGTAATCCAGGAAGGCTTGTTGGAGGCAACAGGACCTGAGCTAAGCCTTGATGAATTCTAAAGATTTGGATAGACAAAGAACCGAGAGAAAGGCATTTTTAGTAAGTGACAGGATGAATGAATGAATAAAAGAAAAAGTGTATGGTAAATACATCATCTAGGACCAGAGCAATAGTCTCCTTGATTATGAGGGTTATAAAACTCTGGAGGCGGAGGCTGCTGTTATTTTCATTTCTCTGTGGGAAATGGAAGCCTGAGGTTCTCCCTGGAGGCTCCTTCCCTCCCAGCCCCTCTTATCTCAGCCCCACCCTTCCTGACCACCATGGTGCCCATGCTCTCAAGGTCCCCATCACAAGTTCCTTAGACCTTGGCAATGTCTTCTTGCTGTGTCATCTCAGGAAACTGGAAAACCCCATTCTTCAGCTGGTGCCCATCTCCACTGTTCCAGCTGTCCCCCACACAGTCACCGTGTTGGCTCTTCACCAGTTTCCGTTCCCAGGCACATGGGTCCTGGGGTGTGACCAGTTTTGTGGAATTGGGCCCAGCCTCTTTCTTTGGACCTGCTTCACCCACCCCTATGCTTCCATTATTCAACGGACGGACGGTCCTTCCTCCCTACTCATCCCTTCTCCTAACAGCCCCTATGAGCTATTTTGTGCAGAAAGGCATCCTCTGGCTCATTCCTGGGAGAACTTAGCTGCCTCTAGTCCATAGTCCAGCCATTCTGGCCACCTCAGCCCAGAAGTGAAGAAAAAATAGCCTCTGCTGAAGGAAGGGCTAACTGAGCAGAGGAGACAAGAGCTTGGAGCTAAGAGGTCCACTGGGGTGACTCCCTTCCCCAGGTCCCACCCCAGACATACCTGGGTCTGGCCCAGGTCTGCAGACTCACCCCCAGCCCTGGGGGAGGAGTTGGAGACTGCCTCACCCTCCTAGACTTGAGGAAACTTGGAGCTAACTCATGTCTCTGAGAAGGGAAATGCAGAAAGTTTCCCAGTGGGGTGCTGGCTGGCTCCCAGGCTGAGCCCCTGCTGTCGGTGGGAGGAGAGCCTAAAACCTCAGTCAGTCTTGCTGGGCTCTTGTCATGCTTCCTGGCCCTTCAGAGGGGGCAAATATGTAAGTGGCCCTTGTGGCTGAAAGGGCCACATTGTGGGGAGATCTTTATCTCCAGCCACTCCCCTGCCTTGCTCTGTCCTGGTAGTCATGGAGATGGGTCCTTGGAAGACCTCCTGGGTTCCTGACTCACCATAAAGTGAACCAGGGGTGGGAATTCACCTCTCAATGATGCCATGAGCACCCGGACAGGGGCAGGAAACTACACGACCAAAATCCCTCCGCCAAGGGCCTGGTGGGGTGACTCCCTCACTCCCTTGCTAGGGTGAAATTCCATCCCCCTGAGCTCACCTCCCTGGAGCTGCACATTCCAATCAGGCTGAGCCCCAGCCCCAGCCCCAGCCTCCCCTGCCCCTCCTGTCCCCCACACTGCGGGGTGCAGGGAGTGGGAAGCAAAATGGAGCCAGGCTTGGTCCAGCCCTTATCCACCTGGTCTAACCTTAGTCTGCGGTCTGGAGCAGCACCTTGGGCATCTCTGTTTTCTCACTGTCCACAGATGGCACTAAATGGAAGGGATTAGCCCAGAGAGTTGGTCCTGCCTGAGAGTTTTGTTTGGGGGTTGGCTTCTTTCTTTTCAAGGGGGAAGAGAATCCTAGCAAGGGGAGCAAACAGAGTTTGACCCTGCAGAAAAGTTACTAGTCCAGGGGCTGACCCAACTGGCTCCCTTTGGTTTCTCCACATGTTCTCCACACATCCCATGAGGTCCCATTGAGTTAGATTTGAAGAGACAAATTTGTATTGACCCCCTAAAAGCTCCATAACCGGTAACATTTCACCCTGAAGAGAAGGCACTGATTCAGAGTAGAAACACTGGCCCAATCAGCTGAGAGAATTCCTAGAGCTCCGAAAGTCAGGTTGAGAGTTAGATTCAACACCTGAAATTTCTTGGTACTAAACTGTTTCTCCCCCTCACATGCTATGAATTGACCAGCTGTTCCCCAGAACTAAAACAGTGCTGCCTGAGTTTCCCTACAACACCTAAGGATGATATTACTTAGAATGGAGGAGCCCCTGACGATCTTATAGACCTATCTTCCCATTTTACAGGAGAAACTTTAGGCTCTAGGGAAAAGACTTGGCCAAGGTGAAATAGAGCCTAGTTTCAAGCCCTGGTTGTTCTCCTTTGGTCCATTGATGCCTTGGGTCAGAATGTGGGCCAATACTGGCATTCCCTAGGAGCAATGTGAGAACCCAGCCACAAGCACGTGATGAAGGGGAGACAACCAAACCTCAATACTTATCCATGCTCTCATGTGGCAGGATGGCTCCTCTCACCACCCCCACATCTACATTGGGTGTGGGCACGACTCACACTGGGCTCCCAGGCTTCAAGCCACTAAGGCAGACTGCAGGTGAGCAAGCAAATTCATCATCCCTTAATCTTCAGGATGAATCAGGAAGCCTCTCCTCCACCCCCGGAGATGGAGCAGCCAGCTGGGAGTCAAGGTCCCGGAGGCAGAAAGGTCAGAATCTTACATTGGCTGAGCCTGAACCAACAGTAGGAAGAGAGCTCCTCCTCACCCATTTTGACTCCTGTGTAGCCTGATGCCATCTCGTAATTTAGAACGACATTAATATCCTCTTTATCTCTCACTCTTGCTGCTGACAAGACACAGAGCCCGTCTGTCAGGTCGAGTCTTGCCCAAGGACGACTATCTCAGAGCCAGGAGTGCAAGAACGAGTGATAAAAATACATCTTGGATTCTTCCAAATATCATCCAATCCAAGGGTAGTGAGACAGCCAGACCCCAGGCACATTTTTCTTTTCCTGCACCCTGTAGACTCTGCCCAGAAGATACCCATGTGATAGGACTGGAGGGCCAGTCTGGGCAAGAGTTGGGTATGTGCTCAGGGAGCTAAAGGGGGGTGCCAAAGCAAGTCACCATGTTCTTGGAGGAGCAGACAAGGAGTCAGTACCATGATGGGTTAGAGAGACTCCACTCAACCCTGCTGGGCCAACCTCAACCATTATTCAGGGGATCATCCCTCTGGAAATCTACAGGGTCCTAAGAGATCACCTAGCCCCAAATTGCATCTTGTTTTAAAGCTAAAGTGCCTGGGGTCAAGAGAAGGCAACTTAGAATCACAGGCTTAGAGCTAGAAAGGACCTGAGAGACCATGAGCTGCAAGCCTCTCATTTTAGAGAAGAGGAAATGAAGCCTAGCAAAAAGAAACAAATTATAAAAGCCCAGGATTTGAACTCAGACCTTGTGATTGCCAAATCCATTTTTTTCCACTAATAAATTAGCATTGACTCTGGCTTCTGGGCTCCAATCACGGTTGCTCAATCATTTTTCAGTTGTGTCCAACTCTCCATAACCCTATTTGGGGTTTTCTTGGCAAAGATAATGGAGTGGTTTTCCATTTCCTATGCCAGCTCAGTTTACAGATGAGGAAACTGAGGCAGAGTTAAGTGACTTGCCCAGAGTTACACAGCTAGTAAGAGCCTAAGGCCAGATTTGAATTCAGGAAGATGAATCTTCCTGACTGCAGACTTGGTGCTCTATCCACTGTGCCTTCTAGATGTCCTCTAATCACTATACCACAGTGCTAATCTCAAGTCAGCAAACCTAGTTCACTGCCATTGGAGCAGTGAAGGCTGAAAGAAGAGGAAAAAATAGCAAAGAGCAAAAGAAAGCAATCAAGAAGATGCAGGTTCAACCCTATCTCTGATGCTTTTGAACTTAGGAGGCATATTAACCATAAAGTCATTTAATTTCCTCAAACCTCAGTTTTATCATCTGTAAAAAAAAAAAAATCTTGTAGTATACGGCTCACCAGGGAGTGATGTTTCAAGGACCAAATGAGGTAATGATGCTTTGCAAACAGGGGAAAACAATAAATAATAATAAGAAGGGCTCATTTTAACAAAGAGCTTTAAGGTCTGCAAAATGCTTTGCATGTCATCTCCCTTAATATCCACAGCAAGCTTGTGGGTTAGAATTATGGAGAGGAGGAGGGCTGGGCAGAGGCATTTGGCTCTACCAAGACTGGACTAAAGTTGACCTTTTATCTGGAAGAATTAAGAGTCCAGAGTGAAGAGTGAAGTCAGGAATCTCCATTCCTCAGTCCCTACTGCCAAGTTCCTGTTGCCCATCTAGACAAGGCAGACAGACCCCCATTAGATCATCTTTTCTCAGGCTCTGACCTTGATGAGCTGCTTAGCAAAACATTCAAACTCCCCCGATAATGGGAATGGACTAGGTGAGGAAGGAGTCCTGCCTGCCCTGCCCTAGAGGAAGGGATCCTCTGTTGGCTACCCCCAACTACTATCCTGGCCAGAAGGCCCTTTTGTCTCTATTGCCTCCACCTGAATTAGGTCTGGGTACAACCCACCATCTTTTTCTACCAGTTGGCCTAAGGATCTTTCCCAAAAACGAGCCATCCCCTAAAAAGAGGGGATTACCCTGAGGCCATAATTGCCCTCAAGTCAGTGGCACCCTGAGACAGACCATTCCCCAACAACATTTTTTAAAAATCAGTTTCATTTATAGTGACTTGAGAGCTTTAGATGAGGATTGAAGAGGTATGAAGGAAAGAATGCTGGGTTTGGGGTCAAGAGGCCTGAGTCCTGGTGGCCTTTGCCATTCATTAGCTAGATTGACTATGGACAAGTCATTGGATATATTTGATACTCAGTTTCCTCAAGCTAAAAGGTGAAAGAGCTGGAACAGATAATTTTTTTAAACTGAAATCCTTGACCTTAGGATCTCATTCAATCTTCCCAGTAGATCTATGGGTATAAATATTATTATTCCCATTTTGTTAGTGAGAAGACTAATACTGGAGAGGTGTACTCACTGGAAATAAACTCAAAACTCAAGATGCATAACCCCAGATTTAGGGATTATTTTCCCTACTACATCACACTGGATTCCTAAGAATAGAGCTTCAGAAGGTGAAAGGCATCCAAGGCAAAGAAAAGCATCAAAGAAATTTGGGGGGTAATTGGAACTTGGGGAACAACTCTGATTTTAAGAGGAAACCCCTCAGCTTGAATACAACACTCTGACCCTTGTCCTTCATTTAGTCTGTTAAGAGACCCCCTGAGGGACTACAAGGGAGAGACACAATCCCTCTGGTTGAAGAGGGGTTTTTTTTTGTTGTTGTTTTCTTTTCTCTCAGCTAACCCAGATTATGGCCTTCTCCTCCAGCCAGGAGAGCTCAGTTTCTCTAGGAGAAGCCCAGTTCAGGCCAGCTCAGCTTGGGCCAAGGGCATCGAATAAGGATGGGTCTAGATTAGACTTCCTCCTGTGCTCCCTTCCCAAACCAGGATCCCCCTAATGTCCCTCAGGGATAGGTTTCACCCCTCCCTGGCCCTGCTCCCTTCCTTCCTTCTTCCTTCCTCCTTCTCTGTCCACCCCCACCTTTCTTTATGAGTATCCAGTGCTATTTTCCAAGGAAATTCTCCACCCTTCCAACCCTACTCCCATTACTCTGAGAGTCATCCTTTCTGTAATCATAGCCATCTCTCCTCTAATTATATAAAGAAGGAGAGTGAATGGGGCAGCTAGGTGGGTCACTGGATTAAGAGCCAGGCCTGGGTTCAAGTGTGGTCTCAGACACTTCTTAGCTGTGTGACCTTGGGCAAGTCAAATAACACCCCCCATCTCCTAGCCATTACTGCTCTTCTGCCTTGAAACCAATACACATGACAGCCATACCCTAAAAAGAGGGGATTGCCCTGAGACCATAATTGTTCTAAAGTCAGGGGCCAACATGCCAAGTACTGACTCTAAAATGGAAGGTAAGGGTTGAAAAAAAGAGAGAATTTCCTCTTCTAAAGAAAGAATGATTCATGATCTTTGTGGGGGTATAGCTGGTGGACTGTTATCATATAAAATAATAAATTGTATCTGTGATTATGCTTTAAGTAAAAGAGGAGACTAGTCATCACCTGAGAATGTGTATATGGGCAGAATGCCAAAGGTCTAACCAGGTGATGCTGGCCATTTATGACTGGCTGAGGGCAAGATGTGGAGATTTTAAATAGAGCAACAGACGGACCTTCCAGTAAGGTCCTACTCTGATTCGTGCTCTGAAAATAACCTTTGGTTCTCAAAGGAAATGGAAGGAGAATTCAAGGCCAACCAAGCTGGAAAAGCTTTCAGTAGGGGCCCTCTCATGGACTGTATAGCTTTAATTTAAGGAGGAGGTTAACTAAGCCTGGAAAAATTCACCACAAGGTTATGGACTTTCTCCCCTCTAAAGAAGGTCCTATGGCTCTTTGAATACGGGTCTGAGTTCTTTGCTCGATTCAACATTTGCAGGACTTTTTAAATGAAAGGATTAGAGATAGTAGAATCCTAGCATCTGGGTTTTCAGCCAGTTCAGCATTTATTCCTCCAAGGAGCAAGGAGTAACAGTGTGTTAGGCATGGGCTCATCCAATAGTGGTGCTGCTTTTGGATATTGATTTGATGGAATCAATGCTAGGTAGCAACTGAGCTAACTTTAAACTCATTTTTCCCAGAGATCGAGTTGGAAAGAGGGAGAACATACCTTTGAGGTATTGAGGGACAATGTTTGTATTTTCTTTATTGCCATGTCTTTGACAGAAATATCCCTTTGAAAAATTAATTGAAGTTTAGCAATTAAAGGGAAGTATCTATAGACCCCTTGTCACTGGTCTTAACAGTGGGAGGAACACTGTTGATGGGGGCTCGAGCTGATGGCATTAGAAAAAATACATTTCCATCTCTCAGGGTATACCCTAGAATGGTAAGGAGCAGATGTAGCCTTCTTCTCTCTGGGATAGTGAACCAGAGAGTACTTATGACCTTCCTCTTCTCTCCCAATTCCCTCCTCTCTTCTCTCTCTCTCTCTCTGTACATACATGTACACATGTATGTTTATATATAGGTAATATGGGAGAAACATGTAAATTATGAGATCCATAAAAATTCTAACTCTATGTATATATAAATGCATGAATACAGCTTATATTTTAATGTTTCATCACAGATTATATACATATTTGTATATAATATAAACATATAATATATACAATATATACATATAATCTATATTATATATAATATAATAAAATACATATAATATATACATATACGTATGTATATAATAACATATTTGTGTGTTATGCCTATGTTAAATTCTACTCAAACATGTAAATTAATTTATACATGTAAATATAAATTATTTGTTCAACCTATGCATGTATTATATGTATCACATCATGTAACACATATATATTTTGTGAGTTAAAAAATATCTCATTTACATGTTTCTCTCATTAGAATGTAAGCTCCTTGAAGGGAAAGATCTTTTTTTTCCTTTGTATCCCCAGCACATAGCACAGTGCCTGGTACATGGCAAGTACTTTTAATAAATGCTTGTTGACTGAGTGGTAGATTAGCCACAGGCAATACATTTTTTGGCTGCTGCATCTCTTGAAGACCACCTATTATATCATAAAGAGATGTCCATCTGCATATTTAAAGGGAGTACCTATGCCAAATTCATGAATACATGAAGCATGGAGAAACAGGACATGGGCAGGGTCAAACAAATTAAGACAGAGATGTCAGCAGGAACAATATTAATAGGGAAGGAGTTCAAAGCTCTAGGCTCCTGGTTTAGAGTTAAGGATGGACCCAACATGCCAAATTTGCTGAGAGAGCCTGAGTCATTTACATTTGCCAGCCAGTCACATATAGCACATTCTTATGGATCAATCAAGCACCAAGAGACCTGAGTTTGAATCCAGCTGCATGCTGTTGGGCTAGTTATTCTCCTCTTTGAGTTTCCTTGCCAGCAAAATGAGGGAACTGGACTAAATGATTTTAAAGGGCCCTCCCCACTCTAAAATCCTATGATCTTTGCATTCTGTTCATTATCTGTGAATTTATCCTTTCCTTCTAAATTCTGTAAAGTCTTAAAAACAGATACAAGTACAAGAGGTAAATGCAAAAACAAAACAAAACAAAAAACAAGAATGAATGGGTATTGAGTAAGAAGCCGGAAAAGCTGGTACCAACTTACTTTTCTAGCATTACTTTCTATTGAGCTCCTAAAGTAGGAAAATTGTTCTCTCTCTCCCTCCCTCTCTTTTTCATTCTGTCTGTTAGTCTGTTATTCTGTCTGTCTGTCTGTCTGTTAGTCTGTTATTGTGTCTGTCTGTCTGTCTGTCTGTCTGTCTCTCTCTCTCTCTCACACACACACACACACACACACACACACATCAGAGTCTGCCCAGGTCAAGCTTAACTACAATCCCTGGTCAGACTAGCCTCTGCACAGCTACAGCTCCCCAGCCTCCCCCAACTTTTTTGCCCCAGGTGAAAATATTCCTGGTTATAGTTCTGATCACTCCTAGGATTTGTTCATGCTTTTCTCTATCTGAAATAGCTTCCTCTACTCAACCTGCCTGCATTCATCCTTCAAGGGCCAGCTTCAACTCTTCCTCTTCCTTGAAGTCTTCCCTAAGCCCAGCTGCTCTTCTCAGAGCCCCTAGAGCATGCACTGTCTGTTCTATCCCTTGGACACATATGACAATCTGCCTTCTATTGTGGGAAGCTTTTTGTGGTTGTAAGTTCTCAATATAATATAATCTAATAAACATTTCTTAAATGCCTGCTGTGCTAGGCTCTGTGCCAGACACTGAGTATCCAATGACAAAACCAAAAATGGGCCCTGCCCTCAAGTAGGTTTCATTTTACTGGAAGGAAAAATCAAGTAATCCAAGAAGTATACCTAAGAGTGTGTGTGTGTGTGTGTGGAGAGAGAGAGATAGAGACAGACAGACAGAGACAGGGAAAGAAGAAGAAGAAGAAGAAAGAAGAAAGAAGAAAGAAGAAGAAGAAGAAGAAGAAGAAGAAGAAGAAGAAGAAGAAGAAGAAGAAGAAGAAGAAGAAGAAGAAGAAGAAGAAGGAGAAGGAGAAGGAGAAGGAGAAGGAGAAGGAGAAGGAGAAGGAGAAGGAGAAGGAGAAGGAGAAGGAGAAGGAGAAGGAGAAGGAGAAGGAGAAGGAGAAGGAGAAGGAGAAGGAGAAGGAGAAGGAGAAGGAGAAGGAGAAGAAGAAGAAGAAGAAGAAGAAGAAGAAGAAGAAGAAGAAGAAGAAGAAGAAGAAGAAGAAGAAGAAGAAGAAGAAGAAGAAGAAGAAGAAGACGACGACGACGACGACGACGACGACATATACAGGCACTACTCCTTATATAGTATATAGGGGAAAGAAAACATATGTGTTTGTATATTTGTACACACAAATATTCTATATTACATAGTCTATATAGCAGGGGCTAGGGAAAAGAGAGAGTGTATATATACACACTTCTCTTTATATTATACAGTATATGGGGGAGAGAGTGCATGTGTGTATGTACAGATGCATACTCTTTATATTACATAGTGTATATATAGGGGAAGAGGTAAAGAAAAGAGAGAGCATATATACATATATCCAAATACTTTCTATATTATATAGTATATTAGGGAGACAGACAGATAGACAGACAGACAGACAGACAGACAGTCACTTGAGGTGGGAGAAAACACTGAAACTAGTCTTATCTTCCCAGCTTGGCTTTAGGCTCCTTCTGGGCAGAACTTGAGTTTTATCCTTCTCCAGTACACCCTAGAACCCTAGTCAGTGTTTTGTTCATAGTCAAGGCACAATACCTATTGAACAATTGGTTGATATTCCAAAAGTATCTTAGATTTAGATCTGGAAGGCATTTAGTCCCAAACTCTCATTTTGCAGATGAGGAAACTCAAGGCCAGAGAGTGACTTGCCCAAGATCACACAGGTAGTCAGGATCAGAGTGGGATCTGAACTTAGATCTTCCTGACTCCAAGTCTAGCATTCATCTATCATATCACATAGCTTTGTAGAAGTGGGACAGTGTTATGTCTGTAAAGTGATTCCTTTTCTCAGCAGAGACTGTTTCCTGGATTGTTTTCCTACTGTTGAACCACCTTTGTATACTTGGTAAAAATCTCACTTGGTCACAGTGATTAATATGGTGCTAAAGTCTTTGCTAGTATAACAGGACTTTGATTGAGGCTGTGTACTAGAAATCACTTCCTAACCTGGCCTCAGGGTAATTCTCAACCCCATACAGGAGATTCCTGGGAGGGAAAGCATGTCTCATCCTTGTACTTCCCCAGACAGCCCCAGACAAGACCCCATAGCTTAAGAGGATATCACCAAAGTGTTCTTGTTCTCTCTCTCTCTCTCTCTTTCTCTCTCTCTCTCTCTCTCTCTCTCTCTCTCTCTCTCTCTCTCTCTCTCTCTCTCTCTCTCTCTCTCTCTCTTTCACACACACACACACACACACACACACACACACACACACACACACACAAATGACTGGAGCTGCTTCGTCTCTCATCTAGGGACAATCCAATCAGAAGACACCTTGAGGTGCCCTTGCTCTCCAGTCACAGCCATCCAGGTAATGATGGATCATGGTGACTCAGGAGATGACATGAGGTAACCCTAACACATAGGTTTGCTGTTCAAGGAAGTGGGGAGAGAAGGAATGGGGAGAGAAGGGCAGCCAGAAGGAAAAAAGCAATTAGATCTTGTCCTCATCACCCACACAAAGCAAGCAAGTGACACAGGATGACAGAAACTAAGAACAATAAGAGGATCTCACGCTCCTTTCCCCTTCATCTCAATCCTTGACAGGCGCTGATAGAGACAGTCCTCTGGAGTGGCTCTCTTCCTCCCCTTTGAAGACCTGAAGGATGCATGCAGACACTCTCACTTCTCAAACACACCTACCCCCTCCTCGCTCCAGCACTCCAATTTCCCAGGGAGCAAAAGGGGATGAGAGCAGCCACAGGCTGCTCACAGCAACCCCGCGAGACTTGGGTCAGTCCAAAAGGGTCCATCCTGCAGCCTCACTCTAACCCAAGAGCTGCTCCAGCCTGGACCAACACTGTCTTGAAGCCCAAAGGTCTGGGTAGCTCAGTCCTATTCCAAGAGCTGTTGTAGAAACTTATTCTGGCCCCACAACTGGGATATCCATAGAAAAGAGAATATGAGTTGGCTCCCTCTCTCATACATTCACACACACATACCCTCATAATTATATTCAGCCTAACACAACTGTTCAAACTGAAGGAAGAGAGTCCAAGAGCAATTCACATCTAGAATGGTACAGTTAAGAGACAAACGAATATAGAGCTAGATTTAGAGTCAAGATGATCTGTGTTCAAATCATGCCTCTGGCCCTAACTAGATAGCTCAAGGACCTTAATCTCTTTGAGCCTCAACTTCCTTATTTGTAAAATGGGGGCAAAATATCTGTAGTGTGTATATGTAGTATAATGACATGTATAGTACCTATAAAAATAATATCAATTATGATATTAACATTTGTTTTATCTCTATTCCATAGAACAATATTAGAACACAGAACTCTCTTCTAAAGAGTTATTGACACTCAAGAAAATCCTGTAAAACTATATATATTATATATATATATATATATATATATACACATATAAATGTGTACACAGGTGCCCATACATTTACACTATATAAACACCATACAAATATCAGGTAGTAGTAGTAGTAATAGTAATAGAAAGATCTTGAATTTAGAGCACCTGAATTCTAATCTCTGCCTATTTTTTAAACCCATACTTTCTGTCTTAGTATCAGTTCTAAGACAGAAGAGGGGCAAGGGCTAGGCAATTGGAGTTAAGTGACTTGTCCTAGACCACATAGTTAGGAAGTATATGAGGTCACATTTGAACCCTGGTCCTCCCAACTTTGGGCCTGGCACTCTATCCACTGTGCCATCTAGCTGACCCTCCTAATTTGTTTTTTTTAATATCTGTATGACTTCAGGCAATTCTTCTGTTAAGTGACCTCTTGAGCCTTAATTTCCTCACTCATAAACTGAGAGGACTGGCCTAGATGGCCTCGAAGGTACCTTCCAAGAATATGATGACACAAGCTCAGAGAAAGGAGCTAGAGAAGCAGTAGTCAACTGGGACTAGATCTTAAAACAGAGATTTAAATCTGGTGGGGTCCTCAAAGGTTACTGAGTCCAGATGGCACCAATAGGCAAGGACCCAAAAGAAAAAGAAAAAGAATGCACAACTGTCCTGTTGGCATGTAGATAAGCTATGAAGAGAGCCTAGAGGGAGAGCTGGGAAAGGATGAATTAGGACTTGCCTTCTCACAGCTGCCCAGTCATCCCAGCAGATGGTGACATTTAGACCGCTAGCATGAGCTCCCTTCCAGTTGGGTTCCAGGGCAGACAAGACCTGGGCAGGATGAGTCCTTGCCATATAGTGTGAGAGTTAGAGCCAATGGGAAGGTCTTCTCCATACCAGTTCTAAAATATCTCCCTCACTGACCTCTCTACTAAGTGAACTATGATATTATTTCCTTCAGAATGCCACCATTAAATGAAAATATCCCTTCAATAGAGCAACACATTGGCTTACCATCAAATATTTATTCCCTGGTCTAACTAGGCTTATCAGATGAATAGGAAGGGAAGAAGAAATGAGAGGGCATAGGACTGGTCAGTTTCTAGAGTAGAAAGAGGAAAGTAAAGCCCTACACTTGGGATACCATTGAGAAAAGAAAGCTTAAAAGTCGGGGATCTCAGGACAGTCTGGAAGAGAGACAAGGGGGCATAAGAAAGGAAGAGAGTAAGCCACAGAAGAGAGCCTGCTCAGGCTTCACCATTTGACCAAATCTTACCCCTTCCTATGCCCTTCCATGTGTATACCTGAAAAGTGTATGTTGCCCTAACACATACATGACCTACCTGATACTGTACTCTACCATGCCTATGTCTAGAGACAGCGAGGTATCATAGTGGATCAAGCATTGGATCTGGAGTCAAAAAAGACCCAAGTTCACACTAATTATGTGACATTGGCCATGTTCCCTAAAGCTTCCTTCTAACTCTAAGTCAAGGATCGCCTAATGGTAGTGATTTGGGGGTAGAAGTCAAGACACCTGGGTTCTGGAGCTTAAAGTTCTTAAGCCTCAATTTCCTCTGCTGTAAAATTACCTGAAAGATTCCTTCCAGAAATGGCATTTTGTGATGGTATTCAATAAATATTATTGAATATCTATTATAACTAATGCTCTGTACTGGTCATCAAGGAGGATATGAAGATGAACAGGACCCAGTACCTACTCTGAAGGAACTTACATCCTTGTAGGGCAGATAAAACATACACAAATATATGGGAGGCAGTACCACAAACGAGATACCAACAAAGTGCTTTGAGGATGTTTAATGGAAGGAACAGTATTTGAGAAGAACCTAGAAGGACAGGTAAACCTTAAACAGAACTGGAGGGGAAAGGGCATTCCAGATCAGAGGGGATAGCATGGGCAAGAGAATGGATGAGAGAACATGTATACCATGATCACAGGGTAAAGAAAAGAGTCACACACATGGGTGACAACACAATTTCATGAAAGGAAATAATGGCAGGCAAATCTGGAAAGATAAATTGGGGCTTTGATAAGTTGAGGTAAGAAAGTTTGGACTTCATTTAATAGGTAAAGGGGAGCCATTGAAGATTTTTGAGTTAGGAAGGTAACATGATCACAGCCAATCTTTCAGAAAAATTCTGTAATTCTGAAACGTGTCCTGACCCCCACTATGGCTAAACCCCTCTATTCTCACATGCTTTCAGCTTTTTTTCACATCAGATAACCTTTGTCAGTGTGTTTTCCATTCTATCAGGAGAGAGAGAGAGAGAGAGAGAGAGAGAGAGAGAGAGAGAGAGAGAGAGAGAGAGAAATGGAGAGAGAGAGAGAGAGAGAGAGAGAAATGGAGAGAGAGAGAGAGAGAGAGAGAGAGAGAGAGAGAGAAATGGAGAGAGAGAGAGAGAGAGAGAGAGAGAGAGAGAGAGAGAGAGAGAGAGAGAAATGGGGAGAGAGAGAGAGAGAGAGAGAGAGAGAGAGAGAGAAATGGGGAGAGAGAGAGAGAGAGAGAGAGAGAGAGAGAGAGAGAGAGAGAGAGAGAGAGAGAGAGAGAGAGAGAGAGAGACACTCTGAGATCTCCTGCCAACCCACTTCATGAAGTGTCAGGGGAGCCAGCCAGCCGGGTGGAAAGTGATCCCTATAGCAATTACTGTGCTGATGGGGAGGCATGTTGGAGCCTGAAGGGAATCTAATTCAGCTGCACAGTAGCTGAGGCTGCTATCACAAGCTCCCAATACCTCAGACATAGGGGCCTCGTAGTCTCTTTTCTTGAAACTGCACAGTCTTTTTTTTATTAGGTTCCCCCCACTTTTTAAAGCACTTTCACATACATCTAAACATTGAATCTAGGCAACCATCTGCTTAAGGGAGGCAATGCAGGGATGTCCATTCCCATTTGGTGAACAAGGAAACTGATGTACAGGGAGCTCAGCTCCTTCCCCAAGGTTGCCCACTTTGTGAATGGTCCCAGGTTTCCAGACTCATTCTATCAGCTCTTGCTTCCTTTCTTTGGGAAAAGAATATTCTAGTCTAAAGGTTATGCTGTGCCCATTTTGATCCTATAGATTACTAGACTGATATGTTTTTGAAGAGGAAAGAGAATTTAGATTATCTAATCCAGGGGTTCTTCATCTTTTTTTGTGTCATGGATCTTTCGGGCAGTCTGGGGAAGCTTAGGGACCCCTCCAAAGAATCATGTTTTTAAATGCATAAAATAAAAGGCATAGGATTAGACTATAAGGGAAACTAATTATACTGAAATAGTTATTAAAATATCTTAAAAATCAAATTCACGGGCCCCAGATGAAGCACCCCTGATTTTCATTTTGTTTTTTTATATGTATCCCTTTTACTTAGCACAGTGCCTGGAGTAGAATAGGCACTCTGTGCCTGTTGGATTGAACTGAATCTTCCAAATGAGGAAACTGAGGCTTTGAGAGGTTAAATGCCTTCCAGGACTAGATTCCCAAGTCTTTTAACTCTTTCTGCACTACTGGCATCAAACTCCAATAGAAACACATCTCTGCTGACCTCATTGACTTAGGAAACTACAAATTGACATTATTTATGCTATAGTATATTTTTATTTATTTTGTAAAACATTTCCAAATTGCATTTTAATCTGGTTCAGGTATTCCTTGGGAGTGTTATGGGTTGCTTATTTTGATACCACAACCGCCCCACTCCCAAAACCCCAGAATCTCACAGATAGCAGTTAAAAGAGACCTAACCACCACCCACTGTAATCTGTCTGAATAAGAGTCTACCCTATAATATATCAATCAATAAACATTTAATTAAGCCTCTACTATATGCCAGGCACTGTGGTAAATTCAACAAGTGCTCACCCCATCTTTGCTGGAAAATTTTAGGGGGAGAAAGAGGAGGAGGTGACCCACTACTCCCTCAAGGCAACCCATTCCACTTTTGGACGGTTCTAATTATGCATTAAGAAGGTTTCTCTTTACATCAAACCTAAATTTGCCTCTTTGCAATCCATCGTTCCTAGTTCTCCCCTCTGGGCCCATGAAAAACAAATCTAATCCCTCTTCCATGTGACAGCCGTTCAAATACCTGAAAATAGCTATCATGCCCCACCCTTGGACCCGAGTCTTCTTTTCTCCAGGCTAAACATTCCCCCGCTCCCTCAGTCAACCATGTGGTATGATCTCTAAGCCCTTCCTCATCCCAGTCACCTTCTTCTGGGTGATCTTTAGCCTATCAATGCCCTTTTCTTATAATATGACACTAGCCACCATACACAATAATCCAGATGTGATCTGAGGAGGCAGCAGAAGAGTTATCAACACCCCTAGTCCTAGATGCCTAATGCAGACTAAGATCAGTTTAGCTGTCTTGGCTACCATATCATGCTGTTCACTCATATTATTAAGCTTCCAACTCATTAAACACCTGAGCTTTTTATCAAACTGCTGTCTGGCCACATCTTGTACCTGTGAAGTGGATTTTTTGACTACTTCTATCCCTATTAAATTTTATCTTCTCAGATTCACTCAAACATCCCATGTCTCATGATCTTTACAGACTCGCTGTACATTATTACCCCTTAGACACTGAGATCCAGCCCAGACTGCCATTTTCTTTGTTTCTTACAACTGATACTCCAGTTTTAGAGTCATAGATCAGTTAAATAGATTAAGTACACAATACACACTAGTAAATGACCATTGTAATCTAGTATTTGATAAACCTAAAGATCCAAGTATTGGGGGGGGAAAGCTCACCATGTGATCAAAATTGCTGGGGAAACTGGAAAGCAGTCTGGCAGAAACTAGGCATAGACCAACATCTGACACTAGACCAAAATAAGGTCAAAGTAGATAAATGATTTAGACATAAAGGGTGATATAAGTAAACTAGGAGTGCATGGAAAGTTACTTGACAGATTTATGGATGAGGGAAAAGTTTATAAACAAAAGAGAGAAAGAGAGACAGAGAGGATCACAGAGAATAAAATGAGCAATTTTAATTATATGAAATTAAAAAGATTTTGCACAAATAAAAACCAATGCAGCCAAAATCAGAAGGAAAGTAGGAAACAGGTGAAAAAAGATTACAGTAGGTTTCTCTGATAAAGGCCTCACTCCTCAAATATATAAGGAACTGAGCCAAATTTATAAAAAATAGTCATTCCTCAGTTGATAAATGCTCAAAAAGGATAGGAACAGGCAGTTTTCAGAAAAACAATTCATAACTATCAATAGTCACCTGAAAAATACTCTAAATCACTATTGATTAGGGAAATGCAAATTAAAACAACTCTGAAATACCACCTCACACCTATCAGATTGGCTAACATGACGAAAAGGAAAATGATAAATGGTGGAGGAGATGTGGAAAAACAGATACATTAATGAACTGCTGATGGAGTTGAAAACTGATCCAACCATTCTAGAGAACAAGTTGGAACTATGCCCAAAGGGCCATAAAACTGTGCATTCTCTTTGAACCAGCACTACCAGTACTAGGTCTATATCCCAAAGAGATCAAAGAAAATGGAAAAAGACCCACATGTACAAAAATATTTATAACAGCTCTTTTTGTTGCGGCAAAGAATTGGAAATTGAGGAATTGTCCATCAATTGGGAAATGACTGAACAAGCTGTGGTATATGATCATGATGGAATACTATTGTGATACAAAAAAAAAAGACAAAAGGGATGATTTCAGAAAAAACTGGATAAATTTATATGAACTGATGTGAAGTGAAGTCAGCAGTATCAGAACATTGTACATAGCAAAAGCAATATTGTTAGGATAGATCAACTGTGAAGGACTTGGCTACTCTGACCAATACAGTGATCCAAAACAATTCTAAAGGACCCATAATGAAAACTGTTATCTACTTCCAGAGAAATAACTGATAGCATCTGAATGCAAAGTGAAGCATACTTTTTTTTTTTACTTTATGTTTTTGCTTTTTCTTTTTGGCAACATGGCTAACATAGAAACATGTTTTACATGACTCTGCATGTATAACTGATATATCATGGTAGGTAAGGAGGGAGGGAGAAAATTTGGAACTCAAAATTATTTTAAAATTAATGTTAAATGAATGAAAAAAATTATTAAATGATACTCCATTTTCCATTCCTGTGCCTTTGCACTGACAATGGCTGGAATGTACATTCTCCTCCTTATATTCACACCTCATAAAATTCTCTTCTTTTATGACATAGCTCAGTCATCATCTTATATATGAATCCTTTCCACATCCTAATTGCTAATATCCTCCCTTCCTAACTACTTTCCATTTAACTACTTCGTATTTAAATTTATTTGTTTTCTCTCCTATAAGAACGTAAGCTCCTTGAGAACATATTGTTTCATTTCTTGTATTTATATCCCCAGTGCCTAGCACCACACAAAATCCTTTATAAATGCTTGTCAGCCTTAGATTCTATTTCTGCTATCCAATGTATTAGCTATCTGTCCTAGTATTGTTGCACTGGCAAATCTGATAAGCATGCCATTGATGCCTTTACCCAAATAATAGATTGATAAAAAAAAAAAAATTAAGCAGCATAGGGTCATTCAGAGATCCTTGGAATACTCTAGCAGAGACTTTCTTCTACACTTTCATTCTTTGGGTCTGGCCAATCAACCAGTTTTGATTCTACATAATTCTACATCTCTCACCTGGTCTGCAAGTGTAATGTGGAAGGTTCTGTGTCAAGCATTTTTTTTTCTCTTAGTAAATTACACCAACAGCATTTCTCTTACCTATCAGTGTAGTAATCCTATCAAAAATAAGGTTAGGTTGGCATGACTTGCTCTTGATTTAGCCTTGATAACTCCCTGGGAGCACAGCTTCCTTTTCCAAATATTCATTAACTTTCTCTTTACTAATGTGTTATAGATTTTCTTCAGAAATTAAAAATCAAGCTCATTGTCCAAAATTGGCAAATTTTTTTCTCTTCTCTTAAAAATGGGGTGCCATTTTGCACTACTTTAGTCTTTTTTTGGCACTTCTGTTCCCCAGGGTCTTTTAAAGGTCACTGACAGTGGTTCAGCAACTACATCAGATCTTCATCTTATAATGACAACTACAAAAAGGGGGTGAGACAGAACATCATGGCTTAGAATCACAAAATCCTAGAATTGCAAGAGACCTTATTGAATATCCAGTCTAATCTCAACTCTTGGTATGAATTCCCTTTACAACATTCTGACACATGTTTTCATCTAGCCTCTGTTTGGGCACTTTCACTGATGGGGAATTCATGGAACAGCCCACTCCCTTCCAGGAATGGGCTTTCATTGGTCATTTATTCATCTCTCCAGCCAAAATCTGTTTCCCTGCATCTTTCACTACTTCATCCTACTTGTCCCCTCTGGGATCCAAGCAGAAGCTTATTCCCTCTTTCAGGAGAAAGTAAAGGCAGCAGTAAATGAGTGTTCCCAACTCCTCAAAGTTCTCTCAGTTCCTTAAATTATTTTTATTTGACATAGTTTCCAGATTTCTTACCTCCCTGGACACTCTCCACTGGATACACTTCTATTTGTCAAAGTCATTCTTGAGATGTAGTTCCCAAAACTTAACACTGTCTTTCAGACATAGTCTGATCAGGGCAATTCCCAGTCAGATAATCACTTGCTCTGTTCCGATCACCAGGATTCCATTAGTACTTCTTAAATTCATGTGAGCCTTTCTGGTAGCCTCTATCATGCCACTGACTCATGTTGAAGACAACTGAAATACTTCAGGAGCTAATGAAGGTCCTAAGCTGTTCTAGGGTTCAAGGAAACATACTGAGCTCTCTTTTGTTCTTGTTTCATTAATGAGGGGGAGACAAGAGGTAACAGCGGGATACACCTTAAATCATTGTATATGGGTATATATATATATATATATATATATATATATATAACCCTGAGAGTCAGCATAAAGAAGAAGAAAACATCAGGGCCATCAAGGTTCAAGAACTATGTGACCAAGAACAGGTCACTTAACCCCTCTCTCAGTGCCTTCCGGAAACTAAGACCAGAAATTAGAGATAAATAACATATCTGTATCAGGGAGGAATTTTCCACATCAGGGAGTTCCCTGACACTGATGAAATCAGAGGTTCAGACAATACTCTCTCTCTAATGAACTCCCTCTCATAACTATATTCTTTGCAGTTTTTTAAAATGAGGTACATTTAAGCACAAATATAAACATAATATAAACACATATATGAAACCCTATAAATGTCTTCTTCACATATTTTTTCAGTGTCTAATTGATATCTGATGCCTCTCCTTCCCCAACCCATCTCACCTGGCTTCTAGACCCCACAGCCTGCCTACCTTGCGTCCAGCCTCATTGTTGTGTAAGTTCATAAGGGTCCTAGCATTCTGTTTTATCTCTCTTGCATCCACGAAGACTTTGGCAAAGCCGATGCCATAGCGGATGTCAGCTGAGCAGCCCCCCCACTTCCAGCCTTCGTCTCGGTGATATTGGCCCTGCTTCTCCTTGTCACAGCCACAGTCACTCAGGTTACCCTGCGTACAAGCAGCTGTAATGGCATGGGCCACACCTGCAGCAATGACGGCATAGGTGAATGCAGCTTCTCGGCTCCCTGATTAAAAAAGAGAAAGAGAGAAAGAGAGAGAGAGAGACAGGCATCAAGTTGTGGCAGGAACCAGGATTCTGAAGAAAAGGGAACTGAAAACGCAGACTACAGGCTCCATGATGGTAGGCACTGTGCCCTTTGTGTCTTCTTGTGACCCAGCATAGTCCTCTGTATGTGGCAGTGGGGGCTAAGGGGCATGCAACAAATCAGGACTTGATTTATTGTTAGTAAGTTTTCTAAACTTATGAAAGTGATGGAGGAAATGTTAGCAAGTGTTAATAATATAATTAAACCCAAAAGTATGTCAGGCTTACATTTTCGAGAGCCTATTGTTAAATATTTATTGGCACACTCCTATAAAGGTCTAACATGCAGATAACAACCTATGATTTCATTAGTGACGGGAACTCCTGGTGAGGGAATTCCCTTCCCAGTAGTTAATCACAAGTTGTCTACAATGTAGTAGATAAGTCTTAAGAGCTGACAGAGACACATGAACCATTGGTGACTTGCTCAAGGCCACAGTACTAATAAATATCAGAGTTACAATTTGAACCTAAATCTTCCTGACACCATAGTACCTCTAAAGTCTTTAATAAGAATCCTTTTTCCAACTGAATTAAATTGAGACTAAAGGAAAGATGATCAATTTTACCTAGCAAAGAGAAGGCCTACGACTCTCCTTTCCATATGTTTTTCTTCTAAGACATACTTGTGAACTTCTGCCATGATGTAAGAAAGAAGACACAATTGTGTCTCTCATCCAGCCATCTGTCATCTATGATCTTTTAGTCAATCAATCAATCCACCCAGTCACCCATCCATATACTCACACATAAACATGCTTCCTCCACTTATTAACTATAACACAGATTATGCCCTATATAAATGGAGCTAATAGCCACATTGATAATAGCTAATTGATCTCCAAGATCAATTACAGTGTTTTGACTAATAATGGGCAGATCATTCAATCTTTCTGGGTCTCAGTTTCCCTGTCATAGGGGTTAATAATTCTTACACTGCTTACCTCAAAAGATTATGGTAGGAAAAGGGTTTTATAAACTTTAAACCAACTGCAATCATGGCCCCACTCTGCCTAGAATAGTACCATTAGACTAGATATCCCCAAACCATGCTCTCAGTCACTGGGAGAATTAGTCCCCTCATCTTTGGTACTTCTGCCCAGGAGCTTAGCCATGTTGCTCGGTGAGGGATCAATGAGAGAACACGAAGTTGCTTAGCCCCAGTGATTGTAGCCGTGTTCTGCCAGCCTTCCTTCCTTCTACACTTCTCCCTTTTTGTTGAGGGCACCAGCATTCTCCTGTTTTCTAAAGGCTCATAATCCTAATGTCACCCATCAACTCCTCCCTCTGATTCACCCCACATATTGAAAACACTGCCAAATCTTGTCATTTCTAGTTTCCCAGCATCTCCCTAAACACAGCTCCCTTCTCTCTACTCTTCCAACCACCAAGTTCAAACCCTCATTGCCTTCTCTCCTACACTTATCTAACAGTCTTTTTTTTTTAATCCTCAGTTTCTGTCTCAGTAACAACTCCAAGACAGAAGGGCACTCTATCCACTGAGCCACATAGCTGCCCCTATCTCTAACAGCCTTTTTTTTAAACTCTTACCTTCTGTCTTAGAATTTGCATGTTGGTTTAAAGGCAGAAGAATGGTAAGGGCTCAGCAATAGGGATTAAGTGACTTGCCCAGGGTCACACAGCTAGGAAGTGTCTGAGGCCAGATTTGAATTTAGAAAGTTTTCCTGACTCTGGGCCTGATACTCTATCCACTGCACTCCCCAGCTGCCCCCAAACTGTTTCAGATTACCTTGTATCTCTCTAGTTATTTACAGATTATCTCTTGTAAGCTCTCTATTTTTTGCCCCCCCCCTTCTCTCTCTCTCTCTCTCTCTCTCTCTCTCTCTCTCTCTCTCTCTCTCTCTCTCTCTCTCTCTCTCTCTCTCTCTCTCTCTCTCTCTCTCTCTCTCTCTGTGTGTGTCTCTGTCTCTCTCTGTCTCTGTCTCTGTCTTTCTCTCTCTGTCTCTCTCCACACACACACACACACACACACACACACACACACACACACACACATATATTCAGTGATTAACACAGTGTCTAGTACATCCCAATTAATAAATGCTTATTGGATGACTCCGTCAGTCAAGCACTTATGATGTGCCAGGCACTGGCCTGAGCCCTGGAGGCACAAAAAGAGGTACACAATAGTCTCTGCCCAGAAGGAGCTTACAGTCTAATTAGGGAAACAATAACAAAAAAGTATACACAGCACAAATAGGAATAAGTCACCAGAATTAAGAGGGGCTGGGGAAAGGCTACCTATAGAAAAGGGAAATTTTGTTAGGAATTAAAGGAAGCCAATGAAGTCAATAGGAAGAGATGTTCTAGCATGGGAAACAGAGAAATGCCCGAGCTGAGAGATGGGATGTCTTGTTCATGGAACAGCCAAGAAGCTAGTGTCACTGGATTGAAGGGTACATAGAATCTGGCCTCAAATACTTCCTAGCTGTATGACCCTGGGGAAGTCACTTAACCCCCATTGTGAAGCTCTTACCGCTCTTCTGCCTTAGTATTGATTCTAAGACAGAAGGTAAGGGTTTAAAAAAAAAATAAAAGATTAGAGAGGAGAAAAGTGTATATAAGAAACCTGGAAACATAGGAGGGGGCTAGGTTATAAAGGGCTTTGAATTCCAAACAGAGCATTTTGGAGGCAAAAGGGAGCCACTGGAATAAGAGGATGGAAGGGAGTGTCCTGGTCCAATCTGAAATGGAGCGGCTAAATGGAGGATGGACTGGATGGGGATAGACTGGAGTCAGGCAGACCCAGGAGAAGGCTATTGGGATAATCCAGATAGGAGGTGACAGTGACAGAGGAGAGAAGAGGGGAGATACAAGAGATGCTGCAAAGGGGAGATCAGCAACTCTTGGCACAGCTTGGCTATGGGCAGTGAGGTATAATGAGGAATCCAGTTGAGGCTCCCAGGCTGTGAGCCTGAGGGACTGGGAGGATGATGTTCCTCTGGAGTGTAATAGGGAAAGTAGGGGACAGGGGAGGAGGGGTTTAGGGGACTCTAGCCAGGCCTAAACCATGCTTCATATCTCTACACCCCAATCATCTTACCATCTGTCTTTCCACCAACAACCCATCCCATCCCTCCTTCTGTCAGTTTTCTGCCTTTTGCTGTAGGAACAGTGAGTAAATTGATTCTCTCAGTGTTTCTTGAAAGGATGTGTCCTGTGTGTGAATTAACTCATCATCCTAACCCCCTGGATTAAAACCCTTTTCCTGGCCAGTATTCCCCCTATTGGAATGTCAGTTTAGTGTATTTCCTCTCTTTCTATTAGAATGTGACTTCCATGGGGGTGGCTAGGTAGCTCAGTGGCTAGAGAGCTAAGCTTAGGGGCAGGAGGTCCTGGATTCAAATTTGGTCTCAGACCTGAGTTGTGTGACCCCCATTGCCTAGCCTTTACCACTTTCCTGCCTTAGAATCAATATTAGGTAACAGTTTAAAAAAGAACAGAAAACAATGTAACCTCCAAGAAGACGGGACTTTCCTATTTGTATCCCTGCTTGGCACATGCTAAGAATTTAATGAATATTTTTTCACTCATTCATTAAAATGCGATTTTAACACAAGACACTTACCATGTACTCATACTCAGCCACAAACATATGGCCATACAGACTCGCCTACTTTGCTGACATAAACAATCTTATACATATATGCATTTTTAAGATAGATGGGTAGAGATGGATAATAACAATATCAGCAATTACATAGCACCTACTATGTGCAAGGCACCATGCTAAGCACTTTATAAACATTACCTTGTCTGATCCTCACAACACCCTGGGAGCTGGTGATCCTCATTTTACACCTTAAGAAAGTGAGGTAAACAGAGGTGATATGATTTGCTCAGGGTCATGCAAATAGTAAGTATCTAAAGTCATATTTGAATTCAGGTCGTCTTTTTTTTTTAACCCTTAACTTTTGTCTTAAAATTAATACTGTGTGTTGGTTCTAAGACAGAGGAGCAGTAAGGGCTAGGAAATGGGGGTTCAGGTGACTTTCCCAGGGTCACACTGCCGGGAGGTGACTGAGGTCACATTTGAACCCACAACCTCCCATCTCTTGGCCTGATTCTCAATCCACTGCGCCATCTCACTGCCTCCTGAATTTGGGTCTTCTTGACTCCAAGCCTAGCACTCTGTCCACTATACCACCTAGCAGAAACTGAGTGACTGTAATGGAAAAGGAGCCAGCCACCCTCACCAACTGCCACCAGCCACCATGCGCAGAGCAGGCAGGCCAACCTATGTGAGGCAGTGGGGCGCTGTGAGGGAGAGACCAGAGGCACCATCGGCCAAGTGAATCAAACCACCCTTGATCACAATCTCCCCTCCGATCTTGATAGAAACAGCCCAAGACCCTGAACCTATGAACCTTTGGAAATGCTTCCAGACCAGCCCCTTTGGCCATCATTCCCGGAAACAACCCCTGGGCAGATGCAGCCTGGCGATTAAGTGCTCCTGCAGGTGCTGCGGCCACATCTATTGTAGACCTAGAAAAGAAAGTTCTGGTGGCCAGGCCCTGGCACTGTTAACTTGTTCAGCATGATTTTATCAGTGGAAATGACATTAAAGAAGACACTGTCATCCATTTTGGTGCTGCGTCCCCCTAAAGCGCAGGGACCCTCCCATCTGACTTACAGCTAAAGCCTTCCATGCATGTCTCTCCCAGTAGAATGAGAGCACCTTAAGAGCAGGGACTATCTTGTTTTCTGTTCACATCCATGGCACTTTGCACACAGTAAGGTAAGCACATAATAAGTTCTCTATTCATCCATCCATCCATCCATCCATCCATCCATCCATCCATTCATTCATTCATAAGCATATCAGAGGATTTGGAAAGAAAAGGTCATAACAACCTGATGGTTAGGTGAGGTTTCTTTAAGGCAGCATTATGGGAAATGGGCTTTAAGATGAGTCTAACAGGCACAGAGATGGAGGATATGCCAGGTCTAGGAACAACCAGAGTGGGGGAATGTTGAGCTTAGTTTGCCTTTAGGAGGTTCAGTTTGACAAAAACATTAAATAGGTGGTGCTGAATAATGGGGGGGGGGAAGCTGGAACAATAAGGTGGCAATAGATTGACCTTGAATGTCAAACAAAAAATTCTGAGCTTTATTTGGGTCAATAAGAACCACTAGAGATTAAAAAAACAAACAAAAAACCCTTACTTCTTCCTTAGAATCAATACTAAGTATCCATTCCAAAGCAGAAGAGTGGTAAGGGCTAGTCAATTGGGGTTAGGTGACTTGCCCAGGGTCACACAGCTAGGAAGTGTCTGAGACCAGATTTGAACCCAGTTCCTCCCAACTCCAGGTCTGGGACTCTATCTACTGAGCTAGTTAGCTAACTGCCCCATGAGTGTGATCTGACTGGAATTATGGAATTATGGATAAGAAAGATTATTCTGGCAATAGTGTATACTAGAGGGTGAGCCCAAAGGGAAAGAGCCTGTTGCAATAGTACTCATGGGTGGTAAAGAGGGCATGCACTAGGCTGCTGGCAATGGAAATCATTTACCCATATGGCTATTTGTATTCATGCATAGAGACAAAGAAAGACAACATGGGCCAATAGCTCCACCACTAATTATGAATCAGTTCCCTATGTTGGTCTCAGTTTCCAAATCAATGAGTTTTCTATAGAAATATGTATATGTTGATATCACGTGTATAACCTGTATCAAATTGCTTGCCACCTTGGGGAGAGAGGAGGGAGGGAGAGGATTTGGAACTCAAAATTTTAGAAAACTAATGTAAAAAATTATCTTCACAAGTAATTGGGAAGAGATAAAATACTGAACACTTAAAAAAATAAACAAACAAAAATATGCCCGTGTCCATCAACTATGCTCTCCTTCCCCTTTTCAGCAATGATCCCACCTTCTTCCTTCATGCCGCTGGTCAAGAATCAGCAAAGAAGAATGAAAAAACCCCAGAACAAAAGCATACTAAATACAACTTTTAGATGTATGAAGGCATCTTAGGGCACTGATTCAGAGATTGTAACCTAGGGAATAGCAATTAGCATTCATGGCCATTACAAAACAGATAATAATCAGTTATTCTCCTTCTCCATGAGGACTGGCCAAAGAAAATAGCTATAATTACTTCCTGCATCAGGAGGGCTTCAAGTTAGACTTCAGGAAGAATTTTTTGACAGTGAGCAATGTCATATGGGGTGGCAGATGGGGTGAGGGGCAGGGAGGCAGGATGTATGAGATGACCAAGACATGGGAGGCTGAGAAATCAACTCTCCAGAAGATCTTTAGAAACAAGGTTAATTCTCATCTATATACTATGATTTACAAACGGTCCCACCTGGAGGAAGGGGGTACACCAGCTGACCTCTTTGATATGTCCTAGCCCTAGGAGTCTAATGATAAGGCCAAGCACCCCCAAGGGAGGCACTCAGCATTCCAAAAGGCTCTTGGCAAATGCTACTGTCAGCCTCCTGGAGACACACCTTGTGGCCATTGGTGGGTCTGAGCACAAGGCTTACAAAATTCTTTGAGGCAGAGCCAAAAGCTGCCATAGCTTAGAAGAAATTTCTAGAATATGGAGGGTGATACTTCAATTCTGAAAGGCACATGACCCCAAATCCTTCCCTGAGTCACTATTTCTAACTTGGGGGGTCAGCTCTAATTACACACCAAACTGGGCAAGTATTGCCTTTATCACCACCAACGAAGAAGCTGATCTCAGATATCTCTGATCTTCAACAGGTTCTGGGTCATTATTATCAACCTCTGATCTCAAAGGATTTTCTGTGTCTGAGTAGAGCTTAACTTGGTTTCCATTTTCTATAAAGTGAGCATTTAGAGGTACTCACTACTTCGGAGAATTTACAAGCAAAGTGACTCACAAGCTTCAAAGCACTAGAATTGTGAAGCATTTTCATTATTGGATTCTTAACTGCATTATCATTATCTGTGTACATAGAAAAATAAAGGAGTGTTGGCTCAAGGGCCATCAGCAATAACTGAAGGACTGAAAACTAAGGATCTCCTTTGGAACAAACAGAGAGAGGATGGAAACATTTTGCAGTGATTTCGGCTCAGCATGTTTCACGTTGATTCTGAATAAGGCACACAAAAAAAGATCAAACTGTCTCTACCCTCAAGAAGTTTACAGTTTACTGGTGGTAGGGATAGTGGTAGAAAATGACAGCAGTAAGCATTCTCCAAGGTAATGTGAAGATGGAGTAAGCATTAACAACTGCATGAGGGAAGGTTTCCTAAAGGATTTGAGTTGAAGACTGAGAGCAAATGAGGAAGTAGTCCATTCCAGAGATGAAGGGCAACCTGTGTAAATGTCCAGATGAAGTGCCAAGTGTGGTATGTTTTAGGCTATTTTGATTAAGATACAGAATAAAGGGGCAGCTAGGTAGCACAGTGGATAGAGAGCCAGGACTGGAGTTGGGAGGAACTGGGTTCAAATCTGGCCTCAGACATTTTCTAGCTGTGTGCCCCTGGATAAGTCATTTAACCCCAATTGCCTAGCCCTTACCACTCTTCTGCCTTGGAATTGATACTAAGACAGAAGGTAAGGGTTAAAAAAAAATACATAGAATGAAGTTGTAATAGCATGATAAAGTTAGAAAGGCAGACTAGAACCAAATTTTGTAGAGCCCTGGACATTTAGAGGGGCCATCTCTAAGGCCCCTCCCAACTCAAAATCAAAGATCCTAAATTCCAAGCTAAGCACTTTCCATTTTATTCTAGAAACAAGAAGGAAAAACTGAAGATTGTTTTGAGCAGAGAAACGTTATGGTCAGATCTGTTCCTTAGGGAAATGATTTTGGCAACTCTTTGGAAGCTGAACCGGAATAGGGAGAGAATTAAAGCAGAGAAGTAAATTAGGTTATTACCATAGTCCAACTGAGAGGTGAGAAGGTCCTGAAATAGAATACCATTAGTGGGAATACAAAAAAGAGGACAGAGAGGCACATGATCAAAAACTCAAACAAAATTTGTTGTTTTGCTTTTCCATCATGTCCAACTATTCATGACCCCGTTTGGGGTTTTCTTAGAAAAGATATTGGAGTAGTTGGCCATTTCCTTCTCCAGCCCATTTTACGATGAGGAAATTGAGGCAAATAGGGGGTTAAGTGATTTTCCTGGGATCACACGGTGTCTAAGGCCAGATTAGAATTCACAAAGATGAGTCTCCCTGACTCCAGGCCTGGGACCCCTATCCACTGGGCAAGCAATTGCCTTCAACAAGATTTTACAACCACTTTGAAGGTAGTTCATCATTAAGAATGTGTTGCAGTCTATTTTTACCCATTATATATTTTTCTATTGCCTTTGAGCCACTCATAACTTTGGTTCTTTCAAGATGGTAGCATACCAAGCCTTGCAACCATATACCATTTCTAAGAGAACATTAGTATTAAAAAAAAAAAATGGAGTTTTGTGCCGGGAGCAGATGGAGACTGTTGAAAGGAACCACTTTACTAAATATCTCACTTGATTTTGTAACTTGTGAACAAGGCTAATATAGATCAATGAACTGATTTATTTAGAAAATTAAAAATTGAATTTGGAAAAAAAAACAAAATTTGACAACTCATTTTTGTTATTTTGAAGGAGGAGAGGAAAGGAAGAGCTAAGCCTGACTTATGTTGTGA
The DNA here is from genome assembly GCF_027887165.1 of Monodelphis domestica. Taxonomy (NCBI): domain Eukaryota; kingdom Metazoa; phylum Chordata; class Mammalia; order Didelphimorphia; family Didelphidae; genus Monodelphis; species Monodelphis domestica. The sequence continues at coordinate 66,127,861 of NC_077233.1, forward strand.
ACCTGGGTCAGTAGGAGGACTGGGGTGCCTTCAAGAGAAATAAGGAATTTGGAGAAGAGGTGAATTGAAAGAAAGGGGGGGCATGAAAATCCAATGTTAGACATGCTGAGTTTGAATTGCCTGCTGAACATCCAGATACATAGCAAATAGTTGGTATTGGCGATCTATAATTTAAAAATGATATCAAAGGCTACATAGATAGATCTTGGAGTTAGCTACCTAGAAATTATAACTGCACAAAATAAGAGCAAATATGGTACTGTGCGAAGAGTACTGGGTTTAAATTAGAGAACCTGAATTCAAAATCTGCCTGTTCCACTTACTATCTGCATGGCCTTGGGCAATTCATTTGACCTCTCTAGGCCTCAGTTTCCTCATCAGTAAAAAAAAATAATTGACCATTTTGCCAGGTAGTCTCTAAAGTTCTTTCCCTATCTAATCCATGAGCCCAGGGAAAAAGCTAAGATCAGCAGGAGAGAGAGACAAAAGAAGCCAAGGTGGAACCCTGAGGAATATTCACTCATGAGAGTGGGAATAGTGTCGAGCCAATATAGTGGGGATGGTCAGACACATCAGAGGAGAGTAAGTAGACAACAATATTTACAAAAGTCAAGAGAGGAAAGAGTATGCAAGAGGTGGAAATGGTAGACAGTGTCAAAAACTGCAGAAGTTTAAAAAAGGGGATGGGGTGGGAATGAGGATTATATACAACGTACAAGGTTTGTCTTTCTACCATTGACCAAATAATTGTTATCTTCGTCCAGGTTGGTCTACCTCCCAGAAAGGAAGAGAAAGGTGGGAAAAGATTGTCTTTTCACTTTTGAGGTTATCTGGGATAATTAAATATTTCAAACAGATCTTTACAGGCTAGAACATTGAGCCAAATCCATGAAGAAGAAATATTAAAGGGATACATGGAAAGTCTTGAGTTTTAAAAATCAATATCACAAGTAAAAAAGAGAGAAGTCAAGGCTACCAACAAATTTATCTGAAAGAGACCTGAGGGGTTTTGTGGGGTGCCAACTAAATGACTCAATAGTGTAAAATGACAGCCAAAAAAATGGATGAGCTCTTAAGCTTCCTTAAGAGGGGATTAATGATCAGAACACAGGAGGTGACAATCCAAGTTATACTTTTTCCTGCTCAGACTACATTTGGAATATTGTCTTCAGTTGAATTGTGATTATTATCATCATGAACAGTAATAGTTCCATTAATATTCTATATATCCTGCACCACATTCTGGGAAGGAAATTGATAAAGTGGAAATCATCCAGAGTAGGGCAAAGAAGTGTATTTAGTTCCCTGAGATAATGCCCAAGGAGGACTGGTTCAAGAACCTATGGATGTTTAGCCTTGAGAAGATATGGGTTTGGAGGAACATGAAAAATGTCTTCAGATGGAATAAGAATTTCACTTCTACTTCTTAGCCCTATAAAGCAGAATTTGACTCAATGGATTTAGGCTCAATTTAAATAAAAACTTCCTAAGGACTAGAAAGATCTCCTAAAGTGAAATGGACTGCTTTAGGAGATGGTGGGTTTCCCCTTCATTAGGGGTCTTCAATGAAGGATGAGTAAAGGTTTGTGGGGGATTCTGTTGAGGAGATTCTCAGGCAGGTACAGGCTAGATTGGGCAGCCACAAGGTTCCTTCTCACTCTGATTCTTTGATCCTAGTCTATAAGCTCCCTGAGGACAGGACTTGGGTATTATTCTATTTTTTCTATAGCACAGAATCTTACATAAAATGGGTATCCTACAAATATTCGCTGAATCACTATAGTAAGAATAATTTTAATTATTGTTAATTAAAACAACAGTCCCAATTCTGTTCCCATTGTTAAAACAAGTACAGGGCCCATGTAAATTCCAGGCACGAAGTGATTAATGAGTGGGTAGACTCTTTGGGGAGAAAAAGTTGCCCTCTTAGTCTAGGAGATGCCACCTCTGGACAGCTAAGTCCCAGTCATCTCTTCAAGTACTGGTCAATAACCTTCCCTGATTTCTCCTATCAAAAGAAAAATATATTAGGTCTTTAGAGGTGGCCATTATAAAAAGGAGGTACCAGAGGACTGTAGGATAAGGAAAGCTGGTTTCTCAGATTGTCTTTAAAAAGTATTCTTTGGGGGAAGCTAGGTGGCTCAGAGGATGGAGAATCAGGTTCTGAGACAGGAGGTCCTGGGTTCAAATCTGACCTCAGACACTTCCTAGCTGTGTGACCCTGGGCAAGTCACTTAACCCCCATTGCCTAGCCCTTACCATTCTTCTTCCTTGGAACCAATACGTACTAGTGATTCTAAGATGGAAGGTAAGGTTTTTTTTTAATGAAAAAACAAATAAATAATTATTCTTGTAGAATGTTTTGCAAATAATGTTCAATAAGTATTTGTTGGAGTGTCTCTGACTGTTTGAGTGAGGAGCCAGAGGAAGACTGAGGTTTACAGTTAGATGTAGGGAACCTTCCTGGGCCTCAGAGAGTCTCTTCCCAGGTACCATATTGCTTGCTGCTGACTGGGCCCAAGAGGGACAAAATGGTGTACCAGTAAGAATATTGGTCTGGAAATTGGACATTTTAGACTTTCGTCCTAGTTTTTCCTAATGTTAGCTGTGTGCCTTTGGGCAAATCACCTAACCCAATTTGTCTAGACAATTTCTGTTCTTTCTACTTCTAAAATTCTATAGGTTGTGCTAGACCTAGGAGAGAATGGAAAGCAGAAAACATCAGGCAGCCAGTGACTACCCTCAAGCCACTGTTGAACTCTGGGGGATGGTGAGATGTTGATAAACAGGGCCCATTGACATTATCGGAACACAATTAATGTCATTTTTTTTAGTTTCCTTATCAGGAAAATTGAGAATTTAATAAGCATAGTGCCAACCTGGAAGGGTTTGAGAGGATCAAAATAACAAATATAAAACACTCTATAAATTCAAGATATTCCATTTATAAGTACATATGTAATTACAGGGTATGTCATGAGTGATAATGGAATTATCCCTTAAAACACTAGCCAAGTTATTTTAAATCTGACATATTTTCAAGGAAATAGAAATAGTAAAAATATTTACCCCTAACTTCCGATACAAAGTACTACATCCTTTGTAACATTAGGTGCAGTCGTATCAGATCTCTGTTAGTTAAAAGGAAAAAATAGTTAAGGGATGTCTTGGGGAATTTCCTGGAAGCACTGAGAGCTAAGGGAGTTGCCCAGAGGCAGACAGTCAATATATGCCACAGGTAGGACCTAAATCCAGGGCTCTGGGAAACTGTTTCTCCTTCTGGGATGCTAGGTGATCTCCCTAAAGCTTTAAGTTATGCAGATGGCACCCACCTGGCAAAGGCAGTCTCTCATCAGGGGTTCTCTAACCCAACAAAATCAAACACAAATCCTTTGACTCCAAATGAGCCTATGATCAGGGTAGGTAATGGCTCTGATCTGTGTCCCATAGGGTATTGATAGGACAGTGGTTCTCAGTGTGGTCCCTAAAAGACTGCCAAGACCACTTGGGAGCATCTGTAAGATCAAGATTGTTCATGAGAATACCAAGGCATTTTAATTTCCAAGATAGTAAATATCAATAGCTACAGCTGACAGAAATGAAGTTCTTTAGGGGTCTTCAATAATTTTTAGGAGAATAAAGAGATCTTAAGCCAAAAAGTTTGAGGAGTTTTGTGGGCCCAGAATTCTCATTCCTGTTCTCTCAATCCTCCAGCTAGGGAAGCCCCTTTTATCCCATGCATTTTAGGGCTGGTTCTCAGGAAAGGGCAACATGTTCTGCGTTGTTTCCACCATGATGGGCTTATTTTCTGAAGATCTGTTTGAACAATGTTTAAATTTCATCTTATTTCTCCCCCAAGCTTCTATATAAGAAGCAAAAATATTGGAGACTTACTAAAATTTAGACACTGGCGGCCATGGAGGATCATAAGTGGAGAGATGGAAGAGACTTTAGAAGCCATTTAGCTCAATACTTGCATTTGACAATAAGGAAACTGGCCCAGAAAGGTGAAGGAATTATTTGCCCAGTATCAGAAGGGTAGTATATGGCAGAGATAAGCGTCAAACTCTGGTACTATGACCCAGAATTAAATGTTCTTTGTATTGCACTGCATTGCTTTCTTGTAACCCGAATCCCAGCATCTTCACTTGGAGATCATTTCCACTTTATCTGGTATACATCTTTTTTCTAAAAAATCACTTCCACAAAAAATTTTCTACAAAACTGTCTACTAGACTGATGATCTTCTTGAGAGCAAAGACAGCTTTTGCCTTTTTTTCTCATCCCTAGCACTTAGCACAGTACCTGGCACAATAAATGCTTGTTGACTTAGTTTGACTAGCAAAGTCCTTCTTGTACTTCCAAGAACATTTAGGATGGGGTCCCCAAACTCCAAATTCTGTGGAATAGTGGGTCCAATTAAAAGCAAGAGTTCTTAACCTTTATTTTCAATCTGCAAATATTTTCAACTTATTTTTTTTCAATGATTCACCTTTAATCCTTCCCATCTCCCCTCCCTCAAACTCTCTGAGAAAATAAGAAAAACAAAATCCCTATTACAAATGTGTATAACCAAGAAAACAATCTATCACACTGAACATTACCCCCCTCCCAAAAATGTTTCTCAGATCATCTCTCTGAGTCCTTCACCCCTCTACCAGAAGGTGGGTAGCATTGTCATAATTAGTCCTCTAGAATTAGGTGGTGAGTTACAAGACTGATCAGTGTTCCTAAATCTTTCAAAATTGCTTAGGATTTTTTGTGTATCAAGCATCCTCCTCTGGCAGTCAGGCATCCCCCCACCCCCCATGGACCCTGTTTCAGAATAAGATTTTTAAATTAACAAAATAAAATACATAGAATAATAAAGGAGACCAGTTATATTAAAACACAGTTACCAAAATATTTTTAATAAATTAAGAAAACCACAAATTCATACTCCAGGTTAACTTTATATTAGAACAATGTTCCAAGGACCTATTGTCGCTCCTAGGGCAGGGAACATCAATTTAGTTAAAGTCAGGCCAAATAGTCTTTTTTCAGTCTCTATATTCCTTTGTCCCCAGGCTCATGCTAAGCACTGTGGGAGACACAAGAGAAAAGGAACATGATTCTTGCTCTGATGGATTTTATTGCTTATCAATTTGAAGCTAAGATTAACTGGTATGAATTAAGAATTTTAAGAATATCCAGTTGGCAATCAATGCCCTTTCTCTGCCCTAGTTGCTAACATCTACCCAATATCCAAATGCCACGTCTCTATCAACCAATCAACAGTATTTATTAAGCAATTACTATGTGCAAGGCATTCTGGTACTTCAACAAGCATGGCAAATGAAAAGGTAGACTGACTTTTGTGAAAAGGTACAGGACCTGGGTTCAAATTCCATCTCTGCTATATGCTAGTTGAGTGATCTTGGGTAAATCACTTAACATGTTTCCACATCTGCAAAATGAGTAATGATGATATTTATATAACATTTTTAAGGTCTATAATGTGCTTTTAATGTGTCACCTCATTTGGGTCTCACAACCCTGTGCTAAGTCATTTTTCAATCATATCCAACTCTTCATGACCTCATTTGGAGTTGTCTTAGCAAAGATACTGGAATGGTTTGCCATTTCTTTCTCCAGATGAGGAAACTGAGGCAAGCAGCATTAAGTGACTTACCCAGGTTCATACAACTAGTAAGTGTCTGAGTTCAAATCTGAATTCAGGAAGATGAGTCTTCCTGGCTCCAATCCCCACACTAGACATTGATCTACTTAGATGCCCCTCATAACCCTGTGAGGAAATGCTATTATTTTGCTTCAGTTTACAGATGAGGAAACTGAGGCTCAATGAAACCTGCCTATGGTCACACTGCAAGAAGGTATTCGGAGTGAAAGTCAAAGTTGGTCTTTTCCCCCAACATTCATTCCCCTACTTCTCACCATATCATACTACCCATCTCACAAGCCAGCTGTAAGGAAACTGCTTTCTAAACCTTAGAAGGCTGAAGAGATGTGGGTTATTATCCTTATCCAAGGAGGTGCCCTTTGCAAAGCACTTGGCAAACCCTAAAGCTATTTAAGTGCGAGCTGTTGTTATTATTATTAACAATTATCATCCTTTTCTCTCCCCCCACCCCACCCCAAACTGGCATCCTTCTCCCTTGGCCCATCTCCCGGTACTGGTAGGTGCTTGTATCGCTTCGTCTTCTCTTACTGTCACTGGTCGGAGTTGGCTTGGGATTCAGAAGACCTGGATTCAAGCTTGCCTCGAATACCTGCAGGCTTCGTGACACAGGGCGAGTTGTTTAGCCTCCCTCTGGGTCCCCTAAACAACTTTCTTCAGGCTGGGAATTGTGGGGGGGGGGGCACTGGCACTGGGAGAGGGAGTTCCCTTGACCAGCCAAGCAGAAGGTCTGGTCCAAAAGGGAAAAAAAGGCATTTCTGTAGATAGACGTGACCTCCTCTTCCTCCTCCTTTTAGACAGGAGAGTCTCCCCCTTTTTGTTAGACCCCTTTAGCAGTCTGGTGAACCCCAATACCCATGTGGTTTGTTGCCTACTTTCCTAATTGAAGAAAATGTTCAATTGCAGCTAAAGATGAGTGAAAATAAAGGTGTAATTTTCCTCATCTACCTTCACGCCCCCCTGAAACCCATGGACGTCACCCCAAACCCTAACTCCCAGTCCAAGACTATAAGCTCCTTGAGGATGGGGGCTGCATCTCATTTAATCTCACTCAGAACGTGCCTGAGGTATGTCCCAGAGCACTCACTGAACATAAAAAGGGCTAACTCAGCTTTCATTGGATTGAAATGAATATGTGGCACAAATAAATAGTAAATCCTGGAGGGCAGGGGGGTGGAGGGGAGAGAAGAGAAAAATGAAATTTCAGAGCAGACCAGAGTTGTTTGTCTGGGGCATAAGGAAATCAGTTTCCAAAGCATCAATACAGTGCCCTCCACATAGTAGGCCCTCCATAAATATTTGCTAACTGATGTTCCCAAGTGGCAACTGATAAGAAAATCCAGACACTCTCTGAGTCATTTGTTGACATTCCTACCAAGGTGTGGAGTGCTATTATAAAATATGGTATGGGGCTGGCCCCTGCAAACCTTATTTCAGCAGGAAGGAGGAGGAATCTGAAAAATAAATGGTGAAGGAAAGAGCTGCACTTCCAAAGGAATGAAGAAAAACATCTTTTCCCAACCAAGGGTTAGATACTTGAACAATAAAGGGTATGGAGGGGGTGGGAGCATTAAAAAAGAGGAGAGGCTGGCCTGGCCCAGGGGGTTGGGGGACAAAAGTTTTACAGTATCTCTATGTTTGGGGCAATGGAGGATTTGAGAAGGGGAAGAAAAGTGCTTGGTACATATGTGTTGGTGAATCAATTAACATTTGACTGCACATAAATTGATCAGGTGGGAAAGGAAGAAGGATTTCTGCCAGGGTGTGGCTAGAAATGAAAAAGCAGTTACTTTCTCAAAACAAAACTGGGTTTCCTGAAGAAACAAGGTAGAATGGGACAAGCACTGAATTGTGACTGAACCTAGAGACCCAGATTCAAATCCTGGTTCCATCACAAACTGGTGGTAATCTTGGACAAATTATTTAACCTCTACCAAGTTTCAACTTCCTCATCTGGAAGAGAAAGGGAAGGGGGAGGGAGGAAGGAATGGAATAAATGTTTATAAAGCCTCTTCTAAGTGCTAGGCACTGCCTTAAGCTCTTTACAAATATCATTCCATTAGATCCTTAAAACAACCTCATGAGGTATTATTATCCTCGTTTTATAGGGGAGGAAACTGAGGTAAAGAGAGGTTAAGTGACTTGCCCAGGAACATGAAGCTAGTAAGTATCTGAATTCGGATTTGAACACAGGATTTCCTGATTCCAAGTCCAGTGGTCTATTCACTGGACCCCCTAGTTCACAGAATCATAGCCCCGAGACTTGGAAGAGACCTTAGATGTCATAGGACCCTAGAACTTAAATCTAGAAGCGACCATACATGCTATCTTCTGTTTTTAATGAAAGCTAGAAGATCACTATTGGGAATGTTGTAGATGAGATAGGTTTGACTACCTGGCTTCTCAACTCCAATTTTGAAATTCAGTGACAGAGAATAAATACCTAGCCCAACGGACTCTCTTTACAAATTAGGGAACTGAAGCCCATTCAACATCCCATTCTCCCCAAGATATTTTCTTTAAGTCATCTTTCACAGGCGTTTCTGCTTGAACTCTACTAACAAGAGAGAGTTCATTGCCTTCCAAGGCAATGGCAAAAAATCCCATTGTTGGACCGTTTTTATTGGCAGGAAGATATTCTGTGTAACTTTTGCCCATAAGTCCTAGGTCTACCTCCTGGAATCAATCACCCAATCTGAGTCTCCATCACTGACTTTTGGAGATTCCAAGGTGGCCATTATGACTGCTAAACTTTCTCTCCTATAGGTTAAACAGTTTATTGACCTTTTCTTTGTTTTTCCAGAGCCTTTACCATAATGATCACCTATCTCTGGACACATTTCATTTGGTTAATGGGTTTCCTCACATGTAGAACCAGGACAAACAGTGAGACCATTTATTACCTCCTCTTTTCTGGACAGTTTCATGGGGGGGGGGGATGGGAAGGATAAGGGAGGAAAATGGGAGAAAGCTTAGCGATCTCTCCTGGTGATGTCATTGAGGTGAGGAATTTCCCTCTACCAATGCAAGTCTGCATCACTTAACATGGCTTAACCATCTTAACAAGTTATCTACGGACATTAAAAGATTAAATACCTTGCCAGGGTCACAAAGCCATTATATGTCAAAGGTAGGACTTTATCCAGACCTTAAATAAAGTCTAAACTTGATCTGATCTTTTTTTGCATCCCAACGGCAGTGTTGAGCTGGAAGTCAACTTAGACCCCCTTTGAAAGTTCCCAACCTCTCCTTAATAAAACCTAATGTCAAACTACACCTCCCCAATTCAGTATCTATTTAGTTGATGTTCTGAGCTCAAAGATTAAGACTTTACATTGATTCCTCTTGATTTCAGTCTATCATTTCAATTTGTTAAAATTATTCTTAATCATTGTGTCATACAGCATATTAACTATCCCTCCCTCCCAGTTTTGTAACCTGCAAATGGGACATAAATGATAACTAGAGGAGCAGCTTGGTAGCACAATGGATAGGGTGCCAAGCCTGGAGTTGGGAGGTCCTGGGTTCAAATGTGGCCTCAGATTCTTCCTAACTATGTGACTCTAGGTAAGTCACTTAACCCCATTTGCCTAGCCGTTACCTCTCTTCTGCCTTAGAATCAAGTACTGATCCTAAAACAAAAGATAAGGGTTTATTTTTTAAAATGATAGCTAGACTTTCATCTAATGCAGTGATAAAAATATGAAACAAGCAAGCCTATGTACAGAGCTCTAAAGCCACCATAAGGGACTAGCCTACCCCCACCATCATCCAATTGTAGATTTAAAGCTGTAAGGGACCTCAGCAGTCAACTGCCTTATTTTACAAATGAGGAAATTCAGGCTTAGACATGAAGTGACCTGCTCCAAGGGCACATAGAGGAAGGAACTTGGAAAGCTGAGAGCCAAATCTTTGTTCGCTGAGTCCACATTCAGTATCCACTGCACCATACTACCCACAAACCAATTTTCTTGGAGCATGGATCTTCAATTTGCTTCCCATCCACCTAACTGCTATAATTCAGCCCGCATTCCTATGTCTTTCACAAGGATATCATAAGCACATTGTTCAATGCTTTACCAAGTCAAACTACATTAAGTCTAGAGGATTCTATCAATCTTTTAAGTCTATCAAAAAAATGGAAATTATTTTAATGTGGCATGACTTGTTCTTAGTAAACACATAAGTATTCTAGGAATCACTCATTTCCTTTCCTTATCCACATCATGGGGGCATTATGAAGAACAAATGAAATAACAATAGTATTTATAGTGCCTACTATGAGCCAGGAACTATGCTGAGCACTTTGTAAATGTTATCTCATTTAATCCTCACAACCCTGGAAGGGAGGTGTTATTATTATTATTTCCATATTACAGCTGAAGGAAACTGAGGCAAACATCACACTGCTAGAAAGTGTCTTAGGCAAGACTTGAACTCGGGTCTTCGTAACTCCAGACCCAGTGCTGTATCCACTGAGTCACCTACCTACCTAAATACTGTGTTGGAAAGCTCTTTTTAAAATATAAAGCATTACACACATTAAAACATTCTTTTTTAAAAGCCCAAAGTTAACCCTTTTCACATTAGGACTCACACTTACCTTCTATCTTCCAATCCATACAAAGTATCAGTTCCAAAGCAGAAGAGCAATAAGAGTTAGGCAACTGGGATTAAGTGACTTGCCTAGGGTCACACAGCTAGGAAGTGTCTGAAACCAGATTTGAACCCAGGACATCTTATCTCCAGATCTGGCTCTATCCACTGAGCAAGCTGTTCTGGGACTCAGTTTTCACTGGCATAAACTATGTGCACTCTCTGCCAGCCTCACTTCTTTGACTTTGGATAACGTATGCTTAGGATGGGACCTAGTGAAAGAAGGGCTAAGCTCAAAAAGACCTCAGTATTATTCTTGGATTCAAAAAGACCTCAGGTACTTACTAGCTATGAGAGCTTGGGCAACCTAACTCCCCTGTGCCTCAGTTTCCTCCTCTATAAAAAGAAAGTGCTACTATCACTTACCTCACAGGACTATTGGAAAGATCAATGAGTTTGTGTGTAAAAGGCCATGAAAACCTTAAGTGCACTATAATTATGGGTTGCCATTTTTATAGTGTGGTACAATTATTTCCAACAGCAATGGGGAGATGGGGAGTGGGAACATGTTATGAGCTAGTTGAGAATTCTCTAGATGCTCTCCAAAAAGTGTCTAGAATTCACAGCAAGAAAGGCATCATTCTAGCTATGAGATCTTCAATGCACTTGCTAACTGTCGCTGCTATTAGCAGGGATGAAGGCACAAGAAGTGCAGGAGAGAGGAGTGAAGACTATCAAGCCAAAAGGCCAGGGTCAGTCACAGTTGGCTGGGTTTTACCCTACTCTAGAGCTCTGACTTCAGAAACATCTGCTCTGGACCAGGGGGCAGGAAATTGTCCTAAGTTCACCTCTAGCACAGTAGATTTTATTTGATGTTCAATGCCATTAACTACTAATTATTTGAGATTCAATGTCATTCACTATTAATTAAGCATTAATGAATGCTTGTTGACTGACTGACTGACAATTGCTGTAAGCCCTGAGGTGAAGACTATAGGGAGAGATTTAAATGATGGATACGACAGGGAAGAGGCTTCGGGAATAAACCTGTGATTTCATCAGTTTCGGTTAGGGGTTCTCAAACTCCTTACAAAGATTCTCCCCCAAGAGCCTTTGTTTGTGTGACTTATATCTACTGATATTCAGTGTGTTGGAAATTAAAACATCTTAGGGTTGTTATGAAAGTTGTTCTGACCTCATGATAAGGCATCCTTTTATAGGGGACCCATGAGGTCAAAAGAATTTTGAGAACCACTGATCTAAGGAACTTCTGGGTGACAACCCTCTTTTGACCAGTACAGGCTGGTGCCTTCTCTGTAACATCCTATCTTATAAAGTTGCCTAAAGCACTCCACGGTTCAGAGACTTTCTCAGGGTCATGCAGTCAGTATGTGTCAGAGACAGGGCTTGAAATTAGGTCTTCCTATCTTCTGTCCTATGCCTCTTCTTTTTTTTAAACCTTTACCTTCCATCTTTAGAATCAATATTTGTTTCAAAGCAGAAGAGCGGTAAGAGCTCTTGGACAATTGGAGTTAAGTGACTTGCTCAGGGTCACACAGTTAGGAAGTATCTTTGGCCAAATTTGAGCCCAGGACTTCTCTTCTTCAGACCTGGCTCTCTATCCACTGAGCCACTTACCTGCCCTGGATTTCATAATCTTTAAGGCTATTTTTAACTCTGACACTATATCCTAACAGTCCATGTTTAAGATGAATTGACTTACTTTTAAACCCCAGAAGAGCAGTAAGGGCTAAGCAATGGGGGTTAAGTGACTTGCCCAGGTGGGAAGTATCTGCGGCCAGATTGAAACCTAGGACCTCCCATCTGCAGTCCTGGCTCTCTACCCACTAAGCCACCTAATTGCCCCTGTCCTATGCTTCCTTAAATCTCCAAGTTGGAAATGAAGACCAGAAGCTCAGCAATCATTTGGAAAGGGAGACAGGAAGGCAGTTTCAGCTACAGCGTGTGGTCCATCCACCAAAAAAGCATATGAGAGGGCAATTCCACAGCCAAGAACCAAGGTCTCGCTGACCTTGGCAACAACATAGCAGCTAGCCCAGGCAGAAAAAGAATTCTTCTTGGACAGTTCCTTCTGCCCTTTCAGACCTCACTTGCTGGTCTTCTGCACTAGGCAGAAGAAGAGATAAAGTCTTTTCTTCCCTTCACCTCCACTTTAGTTTTATTCAAATCACTGAAATCTCTCCCTTAGAAAAGGACCTCATAATATGTTCTCAGATGTGAGAGGAAAGAACACAGTGCAGGTGGAGGAAGAAGATGACACGGGGGAAAACTCTGGGTATGATATTAGGAGACCTAGGTTCAAATCCCATCTCTAACACTAACTGTGTGACCTTGGCAAAGTCATTCTACTTGCAAAGTCTTAGTTCTCTCTTCTCTTAAATGAGAAAAATGATCCTTCTACTACTAACCCAACAGAGTGGTTGCAAAAAAAAAGGCATTTCAATTCCTAAAGTGTCAAATAAAGGAATCGGGTAAGTATCTGCCTACTGGGGGAGTGTTAGGATTGCCAAAAAAGTTTCCTTCCTCTCAAACTTTCCCTAAAAAAAAAAGGAAAGAAAAGAAAAACGCCGCCTACTTGAAAGCCCCCTTTAAAGTATAAGTCATTACACACATTAAAGCATTCTTCTTTTTTAAATGTCCAAGGATATCCTTTCCTATGTGTCTGGACATGAGAGAACCGTTTTTTGACTAAAGTCATTGGACTTTGTGAAAATGCAAAAGCCCTCAGCAAAAGATCCATTTAGCCATTAAAAACTTTAGGTGGGGTCACCCATTAGATCCTATCCGATGTTGTAGCTCCTGGAACGTGATTTCCTGAGACTGAGAATGGGGAAAGTCTAGAGTTTGGGCCTATGTATAACTCAGGGGGGCAACCTCAGGCAGCCAGGGATCAGCCTGAGGGACCCATGGCACCCACAACTGGAGCTGGGGCTCTTCATCTTGTATTTAGATAGATAGATGGGTGGATGGATATGCAGAGAGACAGAGAGGGAGAGACAGACAGATAGACAGACAGACAGACATTTCAATATAATTGTTTTCTTCCATAATCCTATGTATTTTATTTTATGCATGTAAAAGCATTGTTCTGAGGAGTCTGTGGTTTCCTCAAATTGTCCAAAGGGGCCGCAACACACAAAATAGTCCTTGCATTAGAGCATCCTGAAATGGGAGTGTAAAGGCAAGTCTCTTAAATGCATCATTTGCCTGGGGCCAATCTGCCCAATTTGGAAAGATCTCAGTGACCAGACAAGCTGCTTAGGATCACCGATTAGAGCTAGAGGAGACCTCGGAAGCCAGCTAGACAGACTATTATAGATCTGTAACTAGAGGGGTCCTCAGAGGCCATCAAGTCTGGCCTCTCTTTTTTACAAACGAGGAAACTAAGGTCCATGGAGGATGAGACTTGGCCCTAGGTTATACAACTGCTAAGTGTCAAAAAGCAAAATTTGAACATAACTATTCTTTCTTTCAAAGAGTCAGTGATCTTTCCACTATCACACTATTTCCTTAGGTTTAAGAGGAGAGGAATTAGAAGTCGCAGAATTAATATTTGAGCAGAAGTCCTCTGATTCCAAATATAGGATGCTTTCTACCCTATCAGTTGCCTCCAGGCCTCATATTTCTGAGGGTGATGGCAAAGCAAGGGGTTTAAGTCCTAAAGCAAAAGATGTCCAAAAAAATCCCCTTGCTCTCTGCCATATGAGGGCTCAAAGTTTCAGTGGTTTTCATGCCCACTGAAAGACTATCTTTATTGGTGCACCACAAGTCTCTTTATTAGTCTTGTTCTATTCAGTGAATAAAGAGTGCTTGTCTAAAGCCATAGAGTACTTTATTTTTTTTTAAACCATTACCAATACACAATACTGTGTATTGGCTCCAAGGCAGAAGAGTGGTAAGGGCTAGGCAATGGGGGTCAAGTGACTTGCCCAGGGTCACACAGCTGGGAAGTGTCGGAGGCCAGATTTGAACCTAGGACCTCCGGACTCTAGGTCTGGCTCTCAATCCACTGAGCTACCCAGCTGCCCCACCCCATAGAGTACTTTAAAAATCATACATGATACAGTAACAGCAATGAGCATCTGTGATAGACTTGGCTACTCTCAGCAACAGAATGATCCAGGACAAGCTGAGGGACTTAGGACAAAGAATGCTATCCACCTCCAGAGAATGAATTGGTGGAGTCAGAATGCTGATCAAAGCATGACTTTTCACTTGTTTATTTAAATTTTTGTTTGGGGGGGGGGGTTGGGTTTTATATGATTATTCACATAAACAACATGGAAATATATTTTATAGGATAATAATGTATAAATAAATAATAATTTTTTTTAATTTTATAGTATTTTATTTGATCATTTCCATGCATTATTCATTAAAGACAAAGATCATTTCCTTTTCCTCCCTCCCACCCCCCCGTAGCCAACGCGTGATTCCACTGGGTATCACATGTGTTCCTGATTCGAACCCATTGCCATGTTGTTAATATTTGCATTAGAGTGTTCCTTTAGAGTCTCTCCTCTGTCATGTCCCCTCAGCCACTATAGTCATAATTTTATATATAAATATATATTTAAAGAAAAAATAATAATTTATAAATAATCCTAATAAAAATAGGATTTTATAGAATAATAAAAAAAGAAATAAAACATAAAAAAGAAATTCAAATGTGAAAAACTGCACCTGACACCAATCGAGGAGGAAGGCACGCTAACATGTGGTCCTGGGAATGGTCTTTGAATTGGGATACAAAGAAGAACTCAAATTCAAAGGATGAGCACCAAACCGAGGCTCTCATCACTGGGCTTCAGAGCTAGAAGAAACCTTAGAAAGCCGGATTCCAGAACTGGAAGAGACCTTAGAGATTATCCTAGTCCAACTGCCTTCTTTTATGGATGACAAGAATGTCATGTCAAGAATCGTGCCCAAGCCTGCCCAGCAGATTTGAGTCTAGGATCCAGGGCTGCCGGTCTGAGCTCTTCGCTGAGGACAATGGCGGCACCTTTTTGGTTACGGTCTTCTCCTAGGAACTGCTGCACACAGGTAGGGAGCCCTTCCCTTCACTAACACTAACCCTCTCTCTAGCCAAAGGGAGAGCTGGCCAGGACCACCTGAGAGGCACTCAGGAGAGCAGAAGCTTCTCGCTCGGACCCTGGGTCTCCCTGACCAGCTCCTCCACACCCCAGAGGCTGAAGGAGCAGCCAAGCCCACAGAGCAAGCCCCAGGGTAAACAGGAAGGTTCCTATCTCTAGAGCCCCAGGATGCTGACAGGCCCAGTCATCATCCAGAATTAAAACACCAGCTTGAAGACGAGGTCTTGCCATAGGGGAAAAGACAGCTTGACTTCAAAGCCATTTTGTTGTAAAACTGACTCTGAATATTGAACACCTGTGTTGACAACTTGTGACTTCTCAAAACAGGCTTTTCTCCCCATTAGTGGAGGCCAAAGCCTGTCCCTTCTAGTTCATTTAAATGAAAACAGGGAGTATGGTTCAACTCCCACTTTGCAGTTCAGCAAGATAATAATCCAGGACAGCTTGCTGTGACAGAGGAAATAAAGTTGTATCCAAACCTGCCTAATAGATTCCATTCCACCACCCTGTAGGCTTGCTATAAATGGTCTGCACCGGAATATTATCAGGGTGTATTTACAGTATCTTACTGGAAACCACAAAGTGCATTGTAGTTTTTTTTTTTTTTGCTATTTAAAGGCAATGGGTCAGAGAGGGAGTTATCTGCAGTGACATGAGCTGAAATATATGATGATTAGGAAAATATACAGATGAAAAACACAGTCCATCTTGCCAGTCCTGTGGGATGGTTCGCTTTCGTTCACAGCTCCTCTGAGCTCATGACTCCCACTGTAAATGGACCAATGAAGACAAACTAGTTCCTGGCCTACTTCCTGGGATCTGGCCTTTCCTGCCTCGGTATATGGTTATAAATCAAGCTGAAATGAAAAGCAGACCCTCAGGAAGGGCACCTGGCTATTGATGGCAGAGTACTGAGGTTTAGGGAGCCAATGTCTAAGCAGAACTGATTAAGCATTTATATGAACTCAGGAACTCTACGTAGGTGTTCACAAAATGGAAGGAGAGGCACATAACCAAGGACAAATGGAAAATTATTGTCCAAAGCTTTTGGTGGAGTGGAAAGTTTGCTGCCCTGCTCCTATCGCTTCCACCAAGTCTCTCTGGGACCTTGGACAGGTGGCGGCAATTTCTAGGTCTAAGTTTCATACTAGGAAGAATGAGAGGAAGGGCTTAGATGAGTTTTAGATTTCTTCCTACCTCTAAAGGGCAGGGATGGCAGACTTCACAGGTCAGAGATGCAAAATGTAGAAGGGAATGGTAGATGTCAATGAATCTAAGCCCTTCATTTGGCACACAGGACAACAGAAGTTAAGAGAGTTAATTGACCTGACTGTAGTTGAACCCGAGTCCTTGGGCTCCAACTATAGGGCTCTTTTTATCACACCATATTGCCTGGAATCCATTTATATCATCCAAGATTTACCATAGTAACCATAGTAGATATACCAGACAAGATTTACCATGAGAGGAAAAAGTCAGAATTGTAGAGGATGCCAGTTTCAATAGGAGTCCAAAGTGTGCTTCAGATGCAATGATAATAAATTTTTAAAAGCTAATCCATCAGTCCACGTTAATAAAAGTATGGCATCCATTTCAGAACATAAGAAGTAATAGTCTTTCTGTATGCTGTTTTAGTCAGAGTAATGCCTTCATTTGTGGCCCCTAGAACAAACTTGATGGCCCTGAGGGCAGGGTGGTCAAGATGGTGATGGGTCTGGAAACCATGGCATATGAGGAAAGGTTGAAAGAGCTAGGTATGTTTAATTTAAAGAAGAGAAGACTTACACAGAAGAGCAGTCTGTCTTCAAACATTCACAGAATCTGAGAGCTGAAAGGGATATTATTTGTCACCTTTTCCAAGCTCCTCTCTAATCCTAGCGTCGCCTTTATAGTATCTTTCACAGCCTCACTTTCAGTGATAGGGAACTCACTATCTCAAAAGGCAACCCATTAGACAGTTTTCATCACTAGAAAGTTGTAGAGTCAGTCTTCCTCCTTGTAATCTCTGCACATTAGAATTTGCTCTACCCGCTAGAGAAACAATCATCTTCTACACATCATTCTTAAATGTGTTTGAAAACGCAAAAACAAAAAGAACACTTCTCCCTAATTCGCTCTCACCACAAGGTTTCCCACCGTGTGTCCATGTAAACTTGGGGGAGAGTGGTCACAGGTTCGTTGATTTAAAATTGGAAGGAACCTTGGAGATCATTGAGTCCAACCAGCTCATTTGACAAGAAAAGAACTGAGCTCAGAGAGGCGAATGATTTGTCTAGGGTCAAAGCTAACAAGTGTCTGAGATAAGACTTGAATGTAGGCTTTCCTGACTCTAAATCCAAGAAATGGGCAGATGTCCCCAAGCCAGCTAGTCTTGGTGAGTGAACCTGCTCTGGGACAAGGCTGACCTCTATGGGAACATTGGATCTGTGTCATCACAGGATAACAGAAATAGAGTACCCAGGCAATTTATCCAGTTAAGTCAGACTCCGCAATTACTCTACAGAAAAAAAAAATTAATTTAAAGGGATCACATTGACTGAGTCAATTTTTCAATACAGTGCATGTTCATTGAAGAATTGTTCAATGTAGGGGAAGCTAGGTGGCTCAGTGGATAGAAAGCAAAGCCTGGAGATGGAAAGTTCTGGGTTCAAATTTGACCTCAGACACTTCCTAGCTGTGTGACTTTAGGCAAGTTACTTAACCCCAATTGCCTAGCCTTTTTCACTCTTCAATTCAAAGATGGAAGGTAAGGAATTAAAAGAGAGATTTGTTCAATGTTCCATTTTATTCTTCCTTTGTAGCTATAAAGCTTTAAAGTATTAACATCAGAGTCATGCTTAGAATCATAGATTCACAGAATGTTAGAGATGGAAGGTCGTTTGTTCCAACTTCCTCATCACCATTTTGAAGACTGGGAAACTTGTCTAAGACCTTTTAATAAATAGATAAGTCAGAGAGGTACCACCTATCACACAACCCCACAGACTCCCCAGAAAATCCTCCCAGTGCTCCCCTAAAAGTCACAACCTGTCAAGAAAAATTTCCTATAGAGTACCAAAAAATAATTCATAGACCCATGGCACCACAAAGAAAACCCCATAGAAGCAACACAAACACACCCATAATTCTCACCTACTCTCATCACCACTGACATCTCCATAGACACATATTCTCATAGACTGGTTATAATCACTTAGACACAATCCCTAGGCTATGCCTCCACATGCATCCCTATTTAACACACCCTCCACAGACAACTTCATAGATGCAGCTTCACAGAAACCCCCATAAACACACATTCCCAAAGATATACTCATGGGAAAATCCCTCCCATCTGCTTTCTCATATCTCCCCCAAGCATCCCCTTCAGAAGTACTCCAACAGAAATATGAACATATATACGATACCTCCATATTCACTCAATGTGAAGAAGCAATCACCCAGAATTTACTAAATGTCTAATATGTATTAAGCACTGAGGACATAAAGAGAAAAATTAAGTAATCCCTGCCTTCAAAAAGCTTGCATCCCAACTGCTTGATTACATGGGTGGAGGGGGATATGATTGGGGATGTAGACTCCAAATGATCACCCTGGTACAAACATCAAAAACATGGAAATAAGTTCTGATCAAGGACACATGTTAAACCCAGTGGAATTGCGCATTGGCTATGGGAAGGGTGGGGGGGAGGGGAGGGAAAGAATATGATTCTTGTAACCAAGAAATAATGTTCTAAATTGACTAATTAAATAAAATTTTCAAAAAAAAAAAAGAAGCTTGCATCATCCCTACAGACTCATCCCCATTGACACAACTCCATAGTTATCTTCATGGACACATTCTCACAGCTGATCCCATAAACACTCATTTCCCCAGACATACTCCACAGAAATATCCATCAGGTATCCCCCATGGATGTACCTTCCAATTTTCTTAACTTGGCTCCCTCCACACACTGTAATCCAGAACAATTAGCCAACTTGCAATTTCTAGATAAATTAGTCAACTTCCCCAAACACTACATTCAATCTCCTATTTCCATGCCTTTGCACTGGTTGTACCACCCCATCCCACAACACACACCTGGGATCTTCTGCCTTTCATCTCTGCCTCTCAGTTTCCCTAGCTTCTTTTATTATTCAGCTCCAATCCAACCTTCTATAGGAGACCTTTCCTGGTTCCCCCAGATACTAGGACCTTTCCCTCTGAGAATGCCTTCTACCTATTCGGTACCTCTCTTAATATGTGTCTAGTTATTTTCATGTTTGACACCCTAATTAGAATGTGAGTTCCTTTAGGGCAAGGACCATTTTTTTACCTTTCTTTGTATCCTCTGGGTTTGGCACAGTCCCTGACACATAGTAAGTATTTAACAAATGCTTGGTGACTGACTTCCTGACTAACCTCTAAATATCTCCTCACAGATAGTTCCTAGATAATCCCTAAGATACCTCCCCCAAAACCCCAACAGGCACACATCCACACAGAAATCTTCCTTTCCCAGGTCCAAGCTGTTATCCCTCTGATCTGTTTCATGAGAAAGGTATTTTATCTTTTTCCATTTTGAAATGCTTTAAATAGCTCAATGCATTTACTTTGAAAAAGTAAACCTGTAAGTCCTCCCAGCCTCTGTCACCTCTGCCCATTTCCCAACTCTATTTCTGTGAGTTTAATTTGATTTCATAAACCCATTGATTATTTAACATTCTAATCAAGCCCTGCCAAGGAGAGAAGAGATCCCAAAGGCAGAAAACAACTTTGCCAAGTCCCTCTAGGAATGTGTGACTCATCCTTATCACTTGTTATTGGTCACCCCCTTGACGTGATAGTCTATGACAAAGGTCCACTAACTTGGAAAGAAATCTATCTCTTGTGCCGGGTGGGGGACAATATATGCTGGAGCCAACCTGCTACCTTATCAAGTTAGTCAATCTTTTCATTTGGTTTCAACTATGTACCTGCAGAATATTATATCCTAAAGCTATCTTTAAAAGGGAGGTGAGGAGAAAATCTCATCCATGCAAAAATATTCATAACTGCCTTCTTTAGAATAGCCAAAAAAAAAAAACAGGAAATGACCCACAAGGGAATGTGGGAATGATATATTATAGTAGGAAGTAATGGTCCCACAGCCTATGAATATAGTGGAAATATCCCCAGAAAAATGACCAACATAAACAATACAAAGAGATAGGAAAAGATACATGCAAAGTGATACGTAGGGAGGTTAGCAGAATGAGCCAAAATCTGCATGGTTGACTATATCCTTATAAAAATAAAGTCTTCAAAGGCAATGGAACTTTATAGATGCACAGCAGGCTCAGAAGTGGGCACAGAGCAATAAGACTACTCATATATTGAAGATTGCTCAAAATTTTTGAAAGAGCAATTAGGTCATATATAAGAAGAGACCGAAAAATATTGAGTTCCTTTGACCCTATAGTCCCATTATTAGTTAAGTATTTGAAGACTCGTCATAACTAGAAGGGTGGAAAAAACTACAGCATATGTTCAAAAATAGTATTGTTCACAATTCCAAAGAAATGGAAAACTACCTGCATGTCCTACCATTGGTGGATGGATGAATAAATGATGGTCGATCAATCAGAGCAATGAGTTGGCTTTAGGTAGGATGATAAAAACATTATTCCATAGCAAGCCTTGAAGACTATCAGCCAACTCAAAGAAGGGTTATGTGTTCTGTGTCAGAGGACTGTGTTCCCACACCAACAAAGCCACACATCAACATTAGAGAATGCCAATAAAATGTTATTAACATTAAGTTTATAAAGGAATTTAGAAAGATCATAAAGGGAATTGGAGAAAGCAAAGTCAAAAATGTCAATTAATCTCTCTGGGCCTGTTTCTTTATCTGTAAAATGAGGGAGTTGGACACCCTGAAAGATATAGCTTGATCTTTCTTTCTCCTACATCTTCATTACAAGTATTCTCTCTGCATCAAATGTGGATTAGTAACAAAAGTAATTCACTCCTACAATGATTTTAGGTTTATAAAGTGCTTTCCTTACATACCTGTGATACTTCTATAAGTATTATTACCACCAAAGGGAAACTGAGGCTCAAAGATTAAGTGACTTGCACACAGCTAGTGAGTGCCAAAATTCAAATCAAGTCCTGTAGAAATATTTGCAAGGGTAGGATGGCATCATAGGAAAGAACGTTCAGTGCCAACGAACTGGCCCCTCCTCAGGTCTAGTGTATCCTATTCTTTCCCTATGAGTTTAAGAAGAAAATAGGCATTATGTCCTGTGCCATCCAATTGACATCATCCCATCCAGCATCTACCAGCAAATCAGGACCTGCTCTGGCATCTTGCCACTTGCCCTACTCACCACACACACACACACACACACACACACACACACACACAAACACACACACACACACATGCCCACCCTCCATACATGGATCTCCAGAGACTAATCCCCTGCCAAGAAGAGGGTAACCACTTTGATGTCAAGAGAGAAACCCTCTTTGATTTTTTTTTTTGCTCCACAACATTCTCTTCTATAGGTGCACCAGGAAACTCTTACCACATTGGTTTAGGCTCTTATCAGCTCAAATGTGGACAATCACAATGCCCTCTCTCCCCAGCCCTGTCCCCTTATCTCCAGTTTCTCTGGCCTTTAAGCCTTGCTTTCCCTTGTTGCCAGACAACATTCTTCCTGAAATGCCACTATCGCTTAAATCATTCCCTTGCTTCAGAGCTTACAGGGACGTCACACAAGGTTCACACACTCCAAGGTAAAGTTCTAGATCCTTAGGGTAGCATTCAAGGATCTCCAAAGTCTGGCCCAACTCTACCATTTCTGGTCACTTCTCTCTAAGAAGCTGCCCCTCCAAGCAAACTGATCTTACTGAGACCTGAGCATGCCTGGTGTTTCCCCACCTCCTTCTGATCAAAAAAAAAAATATATATATATATATAAAGCACCTACTGCACTGAGCTAAGAACTGGGGAAATCACAGTCTTTATCTCCTGTCCTCCAGGAACTTAAAATCTAGGAGAGAGTTAAGGCACAAACATAGATACATAATACAAGCCAAGTACATTAAGGGGTTGCAAAACAAAATGCTCTAGGGTCAGAAGGGGTCTCATCTACCAGTGAGATCACTTCCAAGCATCCTTTAAAGCCTTCTAGGACCCTCATTGGACTTACTATCTACCCATCTATTGTGTCTCCCTAGTTGCAGATAAGCTCTCTATGGTAGGACCTTGTCTCATCATTTTTCGGATCCTAGGAGGTCTAGACCATAAGAAATGCTTACTAAATATCTGCTGATTGCCTGCTTGAGTCCATATTTTTCCCAAGTCCTGGTCTTCGATCTTAGAAGAAGCTCCGAGTTCAAGGTCGAGTCAATTTGACGGTTTTCCTTTTAAGTTGGTGGGTATACTAGGAGGATTACTTAGGCAAATTTATTTTTAATTTACAGTAAACAATGAGTTTGAAGATCATAGAACTGGGGAAAACAGCCGCTTAACCACATCTTGGGAGGGATTCCACTGCTTTTGCTCCCAGTTCCAAGCCTTAGGGGAGTTTGAATGAGAGAGAAAACACAACCTGGCCAGGCTAACAGAGAGCAAAGGCTTGGTTTTCTGGTACTAGAGGAGATCTCAAAAAGCCAATATCCTGTCTAAGAGGTCCTGAATTTACAGTGCCTGCTCATTGCCACCCAGCCTTTCCCCCGTCATCTCACCTCCCCTGGGACTTTGTTTTCTTGAATGGACCCTATAGGTGACAGTTTGGGAGGAGGGACCACAAGCCCAAAATGCAAAACACTGGCAAGAAACAAACACCTTCAAGCCCTGGACTGACCTACCTTCTAAGACTCCTAAGCCTTCCTCTTACCTGGCCCTGCCTCCTGCCTCCTAGGGTGGCATTCTCATGAATAAAAGCACGTACATCCCATAAACATGATCCTTTCCAGCAACTGCTCTCCATTTAGCTCTGGTTCAGAGCCTTCTGCCACCTCTACATTTCATTGGCAGCTATGTGGCACAGTAGATAGAGTATTGGAAGCCAGGAAGAACTGGATTCAAATCCTGATTTTGGCAATTAGCAATGTGACTTTGGGCAAATCACTTAATGTCTCTCAGTCTCAGTTTTCTCATCTGTCAAATGGGGATTAAGTCTCACAGAATCAAGAATTATGAGACAGAATATGTAAAGTGCTTTGCAAACCTTAAAGCACTATCTCTGGCCCTCTGAATCCTCTTTACCTAAAGTTTGCTATGAAATCATGGAACACAGAATCAGAATGGATCTCAAAGGTAATAAATAAAAGATAAGAAATTTAGAGCATCAAGGGACCATCAGGCACAACTCCCTCATTTTACCAATAAAGAAACCAAGGCAAACGGGGATTAAATGACTTTCTCAGGGTCATACGGTGTCTGAGGTTGGATACAAAATCTATCTATCCAGTTGTCTAGGTGCTTCCCAGTCCTCTAAACAGCTTAGGAATCTTCTAATTATCCCTGACAAGGTGGTCACTGCTTCTGCCTTAATTGCTCAAGCAAACTCCTCCTGGCTTCCTCCCAAAGCAGCCCATTACATTATTGGAACGCTCCCTGTGATCACAGGATTATAGATTTAGAGTTGAACAGACATTCAAGGCCATCTAGTCCAAGTGCCTCATTTTGCATAAGAAGACACTGAACCTCAGAGAAGTTAATAAACTTGTCCAAAGTCACAGAGGTGGTAAACATGAAAGCTCTGACTCCAAATAGTGGCAGAGTTGGGATACGAGTCTAGGTCTCCTGATTCCAATCCAGTCTCCTTCCAATGTGCCATGAATGCTTCTTTCCCCCCATTTTATTGGAAAATGAGCCAAAATTTGTCTCCCTCTAACTTCCCTCCATTGCTATTTGGTGTGCCCTCTGAAGCCGCACAAAAGAAATTTTAACCCTCTTCCACAAGGCCCTACAGATGTCCAAGGACTCGATCCTAATTCTGCCATGCTCCTGGCTCCACTTAAGTCTTCACTTTGCCAGGTTAACTAAATCTCCATTCCAAGCTCCACCTTTTCCTCAACTGGGTTGCTCTCTTGACCCTTCACCAACCTGCTTTACCTCCTCTGGAAATTCTCCAGCTTATAAATATTCCTCTTAAAGTGGGAAATCCAAAATACTCCAGATGTGGTCTGACCTTGTTCTGGACACCACCACACACTTCTCTCAGGATGACCTCAGATTGCATTAGTTGTGTTGGCAGCCACATCACACTATTGACTCATATCGAGCTTTCAGGCAATTAAAACCTTTGTCTTTTTTGTCTTTTTTTTTTCATCTGAAGTGCTGCTAACCCAAGGCTTCTGCATCCTCTACTTTTGTGGGTGATTTGTTTAAATAATATGCAGGTATTTATAGTTGTCCTAATTTGATTTCAACTCATTGGTGAAAAACAATGAGGTGTAGTAGACCAGACTTTGAGTCAGAAAGATGTGGGTTCCAGTTCTGCCTTAGGACTAGGGTTCCAATCTGAATCACAATCTGTATGACTACAGACAAAACTCTTAGGGCTCCAGGCTTCTCTGGAGACCATCAGTAACAAACTAGCATCAGTGAAGGAATCTTCCCTACTGGAAGTTACCCATACTCCCTGCTATGTCTGTATCCCAAAGAGATTAAAAAAAACAAAAGTAAAAGAACTTATATGTACAAATATATTTATAGTAGCTCTTTTTGTGGTAGCAAAGAATTAGGGATTGAAAGGATGCTCATTAACTGAGGAATGACTGAACAAGTTGTGGCATATGAGTGGGAAGGAGTACAATTGTACTATAAGAAATGATGAAGAGAGTGGTTTCAGGAAAAAAAAAACATGACAAGATCTATATGAACTGATGCAAAGTTAAGTGAGAAGAAGCAGGAGATCATTGTGCACAGTAACAGCAATGTTGTAATGATGATCAACTGAGGAAGATTTTGGCTACTCTAATCAAGACAAAGGCTTACACAGTTCCAAGGTTCTCATGAGGGAAAAGTGCTATTCACCTCCAGGGAGAGAAATGATGGGCCTTGTGTACAAACTGAAGTCCAAGTTTCTCAATTTTTGCTTGCTTTTTTTGGTAATATAGCTAAAAAAGAAATGTGTTTTGCATAAATTCACATGTCTACCTGATATCCTATTGCTTGCCTTCTGAATGGGTGGGGGAGGGAGAGGGGAAGAGAATTCAGAACTCAAAATGTAAAAAGAAAAGAACACTAAAATGAATAATAATTTTAAGACTACAGACATTTATAAGACTCAACATGAAAAAGAAAAAGCAAAAGCATAGGCTCTAGAATCAGAGAACCTAGGACCATGGTGGTGAACTTATGGCATGTGGGCCAAAATGGGCACTTAGAGCCCTCTCTGTGGGCATGCAAGCACTGTTGTCCCAACACAGAGATCTCTGGTCCTACATCTTCACCTAAGTCACTGCTAAAAAAAATGTAGAATAGTACAGTGCCAAGGGCAGAACCCTGTGGCATACCTCTAGAGACTTGGTTCTAGGTTGACAATCAATCAACACTCTTTTGAGACAGTTGTCCAAACAGTTCTGAATCTACATAACTGTACTGCCACTAATAATAATCAGTTAATATTTACATAAAGCTTTAATATTTGAAAAGTACTTTATCTTTATTATACTATCTATCCTCACTGTAACCCTATAAAGTAAGTGTTATATCTTCCTTTTTCATATAAGAAAACTAAGGCTGAAAGAGGTTAAGTGGCTTCCGGCAGAATTAAAACTCAAGGCTCCCTAAAACCAATTCACTATTCTACCTCATCGCTTACCATCAGTCAGTCAACATCTTTCCTTCTGGTCCATGAGAATATCCTGAGAGATTCTGCCAAATGCTTTGCTGGAAGCCCAGGATAACTACATCTACAGAACTGCCCTGATCTAATAGTCTAATAAACCTATCAAGAAAGTCAATTCAAGGGGCACCTGGGTGGCTCAGTGGATTGAGAGTCAGACCTAGAGACGGGAGGTCCTAGATTTACATCTGGCCTCAGACACTTCCCAGCTGTGTGACCCTAGGCAAGTCACTTAACCCCCATTGCCTAGCCCTTACCACTCTTCTGCCTTGAAGCCAATACACAGTATTGACTCCAAGATGGAAGATAAGGGTTTAAAAAAAAAAGAAAGAAAGTCAATTCAATCAAATGGGTATTTGTTAAAATATATACTAATTGCAAGGTACTCTCCTAGATGCTGAGGGTTCAAAAACAGTCTTTTCTCTCACGGAGCTTACAGTCCTCTGGGGGAATGAGACTTTTAAATCAATAAATACTAACCTCTTAAGAAGGGGCAAATATTAACAACTAGGAGAATTTTAAAAAGGCATCTTGGAGTGGAAGATATCTAAATTGAACCTTACATGAGCTCAGAACAGAATCCTGGGCACAGCTTTGACTGGGGAGCAGGACATACATGATGATCTAACGAAGTTGGCCAAGTAGGCAGACAGGTAGAAGAAAAGAGAACAGTGTCAAAAGAAAGGTCAGCTAGGTGACTCAGTGGATGGAAAACTAGACCTGGAGATAGGAGGTCCTCACTTCAAATCCAATCTCAGATACTTGCCAGCTATGTGACCCTGGGCAAGTCACAAAATCCTGTTTGCCTCAGTTTCCTCAGTCTATAAAATAAGTTGGAGAAGGAAACCGCTCCAGTCTCTTTGCCAAGAAAACCCCAAATGGGGTCATTAAAGGGGTTGGACCTCACTAAACAACAACAATTTTTATGTATTACTTTGAGGTTTCAAAAGAGTTTTGCCTGTGTGATTTGATCTGCACCACAATCCTAATAGGAAAGTGTTATTATTATCCCCATTTTAAAGATAAAGGAACTGAAACAGATTAGTTAAGGAACTTTGACAAAATTTCATAGCTAGAGAGTAGCATGAAGAGAACTGTTTTAAACAAGTGGCTTTAGGATTATAGAATCGTAGATTTAGAGCTAAATGGGATCGCAGAAGCCAACTGATCTACTCCCCTCATTTTTTTACAGATGAAGGAACTGAAGCTCAGAAAGGTCAAGATGACCCAGTTGTAAAGTATTAAACTAGGATTTGAACCCAGATCTCTTCTAGCAGCGCTCTTTCCACTGTACCATGCTATCTCTGCATGGAAAGGGCTAGGATCCAGGTGATAAGAAAAGAAGTGAATTCATCCTGGCATGGCTTCTTTTAGTGAAACCAGGCTGGCTCCTAATACTACCATCTGCATAGCTAGTGTTAGCTTTTCATATGATATATTGACTTATTTTCTCCAAGAATCCTTCTAAGCCTCCTTGAAGGCTTCTTTAGCATCTTTCTTTCCTTTAAAAAAAAAAAACAGACCCTTAACTTCTGTCTTTGAATTGATACTGAGTATTGGTTCCAAAGCAGATGAGTCACAAGAGCTAGGCAATTGAGATTAAGTGACTTGCCCAGGGTCACACAGCTAGGCTCTCTCATTGTCAGGCCTGGCCCTCTTTTCACTGAGACATCTAGCTGTCTCCTTAGCATTTCTCTCAAAGGCTCCTTCACCCTTAGTATCGGTTCCCTAGCCAATAATTGCTTCCCCCCACATAGCTCTAACATAGACCACTCATTGGCCTTTTCCCTCTCTGTGGAGAGCTCCCTGGGCTGACTACCTGTATTCATTTCTAACTTTCAGACTGCTCTCTTTACCCAGCCCAGCCTTCATCACTCACTAGAATACCTCCTCGTGGGATTCTCTGTTTCTCCTTCAGTTTATAGGCTATATGGCAGACAGAGAGCAGCTCTTTTCCCCCCTCTCTTCTTGTTCTACAGCTCATTCCTGACTACCTTGGAGGCCTTAAATTCTGCCTCAGTACTTCATTTACTGCTAATAACTGCTAAATTCTTAGACCTGGGAGGGCTCAATTTCCTTGTCCCTTCCAGCTCGAAAATTGATGGATGCTGCGATCCAATTTCCAAAATTCAGTCCTTTTTTCATTCTCTCTTTTCCCATCAAGGCTAATTCTCTCATAGACTCTTTACTGTAAGAGATTCCAGGATAACATATCATAGCCTTTAGGGCTAGATAGAAATTTAAACAGTGGATCAACAGTCATTTATTAAGTGCCTTCTATGTGCCAGGCAGAGTAGGTGAGGTACCTAGGATACAAAGACTAAAACAATAAAACAGTCCCTGCCCTCAAAGAGCTTTACATTGTATCAGGAATCACATACTCATAGGATCTGGGATTTAGAGTTGGAAGTGGCTTTGTGGAACATCTGGTCCAAAATTCTCATTTCACAGAAGTGGAAATGGAGACTCTGAGAAAGGCAGTGACTTGCCCAGGGTCATCCAGCAAAGTGCTCCTGGGGGCTTCCAGGATGGAAGCTATGCCCAATAAAGGAGGTTGACATTATATAATCATAGATTTAGAACTCAGTTTATAAACAGGCCATCTAATCCAGAAAGGTTAAGTGACTTGCTGAGTATTATAAAACTAATATGTAAAAGAAGTAGAATTTGAACCCAAATCTTCCTGAGTCCAGGTCCAGCACTCTATCCACTATATGACACTGTCTTCCTAAGGTATAGATAGGGCAGGATCAAGAAAGAAGGTAAAGAGTAGGAGGGGAATTAAGAGAGGAAGTAGAGAAAAAGAAGGGCATAGTTTAAGAGAAGTTCTTATTTCTGAGGGAATACCAGTAACAATGGCTTCAAGGACCCTGAAGAGCTACAGATTACCTATTTTCAGGTAATTGAGGGCAAATGAGAACCTAAAATCATGTCACATACAACTGAACAAACCTGGGGATTTTAACCTAGAAAAGTCCTATGGAAACATATTTGAAATCCATCTGCTCTGTGGAAGAGAAATTAGACCAAATCTGTGTAGGCTCAGAGGGCAAAACTACACCAGTGTATATGATTTCCAGTATGATAAGTCTGGGCTAAATACAAGGAAGAACTTTCTAACAACTAGCTCTGGCCAATCAATAATGGATTGCCCTACTTCTGGAGGCATCGAGCTCTCTGTCACTTACAGTGTTCAAGAAAGTGATTAGATTACTTTGGGAATGTCAAAAAATAAGGATTTACATTTCAGGTACTGCCTGATCTGCCTGATCCCCGAGGTTCCTTCCAGAGATCCTCTGATTCAAAATCTGTTCTGCATGGAATTAGTTTCTAAATGGAAACAAAAGGAAATGGCTAAACTGTCTTTCACCACCTATTAGATCCATGTGAGAATAGCTAGGTGGCTCAGTGGATAGAGTGCCAGGCCTGGAGTTAGGAAGATTCACCTTCTTGTAGCTCAAATCTGGCCTCAGACACTAGCTGTGTGATCCTAGGAAAATTACTTAACCTTCTTTGCCTCAGTTTCCTCATCTATAAAAAGAACTGGGGAAGGAAATGGCAGACCAGTCCAGGATCTTTGCTAGGAAAATCCCAGGTCATGAAGAGTAGGAAATTACTGGACCACAACAGGAGCAGTCTCTTGGCTCTCTACATCTGCTTCTTAACACATTTTTTGCTGTTTCCTTTCACCTATCTCTGTATGACTGTCTACTGAGTGACTCTACCTCCAATAGGTATCTATTTCACGATGATCACACCCTCTGCTTCTTACCTCTTGATCTTACTCCTTATCCAAGAAGGTCTCCCTGATGAGACAAGAACTACTCCTCTTTTTCCTCCTCTAAACACCAAGGGGTCAGAAGCAGGCACCTGAGGCAATCTGACCCCACCAAAGAAGGCAAGGACAGATTCCAAGTAATGGAACCTAGCATGCCATCTTAAGCCAGGGAAGTGATAAACTGCCAGATAATTTTTTAAAAGATGTGGCAGAAGACCACTAGCAAAATGCAGTTTGCCAGCATCAGTCTAGCAGTAAAGGTGAGACACATTGCGATATCACTGCTACTAAGAGTCAGGAATTTTCTAGCATTAAAAGACAATGTGATCTGATCGCAAGTGGTCTTAGAGAGACCTTTCTTTGTGTGTAAACTATTCATGACTTTCTAAGGGGGCTTTGATTAGAAACCTAAGGGATGTGTGTCTTATGTTTGTATTCCCTCTAGAAAGTGGCTTTAAGGAAAGTTCTCTCTGGAGCCATTGAGACAAGAAGCTTACAATAGTCACCAAGGTGAATTGACTATTGAAGATAATCCCTTGGATGCCATCTCTCTCTCTCTCTCTCTCTCTCTCTCTCTCTCTCTCTCTCTCTCTCTCTCTCTCTCTCTCTCTCTTTGTCTCTGTCTCTCTGTCTGTCTCTGTCTGTGTCTCTCTTTTCTCTCTATCTCTATCTCTGTCTCTGTCTCTGTCTCTGTCTCTCTCTGTCTCTCTCTCTCATCCTTACCTTCCATCTTAGAATCAATACTGTGTATTGGTTCCAAGGAAGAAGAGTGGTATAGGCTAGGCAATGGAAGTTAAGTGACTTGTCCAGGGTCATACAACTAGGAAGTGTCTAAGGCCAAATTTGAACCCAGGACCTCCTGGCTCTCAATCCACTGAGCCATTTCACTTCCCCCTGACATATTTCTAATATCATTCTTAACTCTGATGATTTTCCCTTTTTCTTGAGAGTATTTCTGCCCCACAAATCTTGACCTGTGACACAAAAACAAAAGGCAACCCCTCCAAGCAGTCCATTTACTTCCATAAGAAAGATAGAAATAGAAAAAATGCAATAAAATAAAAGAAGACCTAGTTCTAGTCCCAACTTTGCTACTGTATGACTTTGGCTTGGCCACAGGTCTGTTTACTTCTCAGAACTTCCCTTTCCCTATTTGTAAAATGAATATTAATCCCTGCCCTGTTGATCTTACCACAAGAAGTTTGTGAGGATTCAACAAGAACAAAAGAGTGAAATAAATCTTGAAAGTATTAGGTAATATCCCAAGTAAAGCACTGCTACCAATGGTTAGCTGGGGAAGTGTGATCCATGACTGTCATAAACAGCCCATCTGAATAGCAAGGCCCAAAAGAGAAATGACTGCTTCCTTATTGACAAGGAGTCAGGATCAAAATCATACACAGAATAGTACACCTTTTTCTGCCTCCCTTGACTCAGGTGCTTCCAAGTCAAAAAGAAGCCACCACATTAAATCCACATGGACTCGTTACTTCTCTGGGTCTGCTATTTGGACAAATATTAGCATCAACTGTATATTTCTTTACCACTGACCCCCACATTTTTTCATTGATTGTTCTAGAAACAAAATATCTAAACAAGGGGAAAGGAGGAGAGGGAGAGAGAGAGAGAGAGAGAGAGAGAGAGAGAGAGAGAGAGAGAGAGAGAGAGAGAGAGAGAGAGAGAGTTTTCATCTCAATTAAAAATATTTGAAGCTCGGACTTTTTAAAGAAAAATATTTTCAAAACTGAATTTCCAGAGGCATCCAGGTGACTCAGTGGATGGAGAACCAGGTGAGGATTCAAATGCTTCCTAGTTGTGTGACCCTGGGCAAGTCACTTAACCCCAGTTGCCTACATCTTATCACTCTTCTGCTTTGGAGATGATAAAATCCATTCTAAAACAGAAGGTATGGGTTAAAAATGTTTTTGAATTTGCACAGGGGAAGGAAGGGCATGAAGTAATAATCAAGAAGGATGGAGACAATAGTTTCCTCATGAAGAAAGCTCAAAGTCTTGCCTGCCACTCTGGTGGCCCTGAGATTCTTTCGAGCTCTGTAGTAAACAAGGAAGAGGTAACATACCCACTTTCAGCTCTTTCCCAAAGACCGTCCTCTCTCCCAGGGCTGAGCAGTTC
The DNA here is from genome assembly GCF_027887165.1 of Monodelphis domestica. Lineage (NCBI taxonomy): Eukaryota > Metazoa > Chordata > Mammalia > Didelphimorphia > Didelphidae > Monodelphis > Monodelphis domestica. The sequence goes on from NC_077233.1 coordinate 66,159,992, forward strand.
CAACGACCATTTCGGAACTGAAATTGACACTCGTTGATTCCCATTTGAGACCCTTCTCCGATCACGATGATAGCGTCAGGTCGGCTCTGACAGATTGCCCTCTGTCTGGGAGCTAGCCCTGGGATCTTGTTACAGATGATGCTGGCCCCAAGAGCCACCACAGAGGAGAAGCCCCTGCAAAGGAAGAAAGAAACAGACTGGCCATCAAGGCAAGGAGCAGTTTGTGGGGTCAGGGTCAGATCAGGCCCACCCTCTAGGGCAAACACTGACTCCAAGCTTTGTTTTTTAACAACGGAGGCTACAACTTTATCTCAGCCAAATATCTTCCTCACTCATTTCAAGTGCATAGTTCAAGAGGATAACAATTCAAAATAATCTATTTGAACCCAAAGCTTAAAGAAGGATTCTAGAACAGTTGTAAAACTGATAATGACAATATGCCCAATAACAATAAAACAATTATGCATTAGTTATAAACAGATGGCAATACAGGTAAACCTTGCTTTGTACAATAAAAGGTTTTCTACAAATTCACGAAAGTTACTTTTTTCTAAATGGAATTGTTTTTTAATTTAAGGCTATTGCTTATGATTTAAAAAATCACTTCCCTCAGTTATAATGTGTAAATTTGAATTTGTATATGAGTTTTCTTAAAATTGAATATACCAGTAATAATAACCTATGGAATGGGTTCATTATTTAAAGCAATTAGCCAATAAGCCCATAACTATGGTTAGTATGAACTAAAGAAAATGATGGTAGAGACAGCATGAATTGGAAATCAGAAGACATTAGGACACTTAATAGACATGACTTTGTTCAAGGCATTCAACCTCTCTGGGATCAGTTTCTCATCTGGAGGAAGAAAAGTTTGGTCTAAATCATATTTAATTTCCTTTAAAGCTCTAGATTACATGCCATAACTCTATGATGGCATTCGGACCATAATTCAGAAGGGAATATTTAGACATCAACTGCATTAATGGGAGATTTCCATATTGATAATATAGTATAGTAACTGCTCAAAAGGTTAGGACTCCTATAATGAGTTAACATATGGCTTAGGTGAGTCATAAAAGTAAGAGTAATGATAATTTAAAAGAAATCCACACATTTCCAAAAAGAACTTAACACCTTATAATTGTAACAGTAACTTAGACCAATCCCTTCATCTTTTTTCATGAAGTAGAAAGAGCATTGATTGGGGGGACTTGGATTCAAAGTTGATCTCTGGTCCTTACTGCTGCCCCAGCTAACTTTGGGCAAATCATGGAACCTCCCTCAGTGATTTGTCCTGGGTCAAAAAGCTAGGAAGCATCAGAGACACCATTAGAGCACTTTTAAGTCTCCTGATTTTCATTTGATCCAGTGCCCTTTCCACAGTGGCACCAATGAGTGGGGCTATGGTTGAAAGCCTCCTGCACATTATAGAGCAGATTGAAGCAGTTCCCCACGCCAAGGGGTACATAGACTCCAGGAAAACTGAAAGTGCTCCTCCCCCATCCCCCCCCTCCTTTTCTCAATGAACCCACCCCATTGCCAATCCTCTGTCCCTTAGTCAGGCACAACCTGAGACTCCAGGAGGTTTGGGTCAGACTCTAATCCTGATCACAGAAGGAAAGCACTGGGGTCAACCTGGACAGAGTGGGAGATTCTTTCCTTTCCTTTTTTTTTTTGGCCCCCATTTCAAATGAAAAGGAAGATAAAGAGCAAATGGTCCATTCCTCAAAGTGCCCCTGCTTCCTGATTGCTAAATGAGGGTGATAGGCCGGCATGTGTGAAGGAGAAAATGGAAATGGGGGGGAGGGGGGAGCGGGAAAAGAAATCAATACGGTTATTTTTTTTTTTAAGAATCGGAAAAACAAACGGCAGCGGCCTAGGCTGCCTGCCCCTGCCCCCACCCCAGCTGTACTGCGCCGCCCTGCCCCGGGTCTGTGCTGGGGAGGGGGGTGGGGCGGAGAACAGAAGGGGGAATGTGTTCGATTCGTACCCAGTGAGCCCAGGGCAGCACCTGCACAGGGACCTGGGGTCCTGCAGGGACTGAGAGGTTAGTTTGGAAGGTCGCTGGTGGTGGACACTGGGAGGGGGGTAATGGGAGTCCGGGGAATGGAGAAGGCTTCTTCTACTGGGCAATAAAGGAGGTGCCTCGAATGGAGAGAAGGTAGAGGACTTGTGGGACCTTTCTCCCACTCCCCAGGTCCATCCGACTTGCCCTCGACCTATGCCCCGCCCCCCCCCAACCCAGAACCCGGAATCTGCTCCCAAAGGCATAGAGAAAATTGGGCTGCCTAGGAATGGGGATAGCTAGCTAGACTATGAAGGCGGATCGGGCTGAGGCTGCAAGAAGGCGCCAGATTCCAAACTGTGTAGGATTGGGGTGGTCATCTGTCTGATAAGAGTGTGTGATGTATGCGTGACTACCTGTGTGGGTGAACTTGTACCGGGTGTATCTATCTAATGGGTGGCTGGCTGGCTGACTAGAGTGCTAGCGTACTCTGGGGTACTCTGTGTGACTGAGTCAATACCTCTGGATGTCTGTGTCTCTGAGTGTCCGAGGACTGGATCTCGCTTTGTGTCTGAGTGTCTCCCTCCGTGTCTGTGTGTGTCTGTGTCTCTGTATCTGGGGGTCTAGGTGGATCTGGTGACGTGAGCGCGCTCTGATCTCCATCCCTACGCCTCTCCTGTCTGGCTCGCCGCTGCTTCTCGCCACCGCTCCAGGCTCCAGTGCCCAGAGTCCAGGACAGGGAAGTTTGCCGCCCCCAGGTCTACCTAGCGCAACCTCTCTCTCCCTGTCTGCACCGCAAACTTTCCGAGAGAGGCAGGAGCTGGCGCGGGCTGGAGAAGGGACAAAGAGCTCCAGAGAGAGCCTAAGGGCTGGGATCCCCATGCTCGCGGGTCCCAGTCCTGGACTGTGCACCCCAGCCCAGACCAACCCTGCCCAGCCCTCCAAAGCGTCTTACCCAATTTTGATGTAGACGATGCCCAGGCTCAGGAAGATGGGGCAAATCCAGCGCCTTGCTTTCCGGTTCATATTCCCCGCTGGCCGGCAGCGCTCAGCTCCACATGCACTAGATGGGGAGGGGGCTGGAGTTTGGGGCTCAGTCTCGGGCCAGGGTGGCCCCCCACGGGGCTGAGCCCCCCCTGGTGACGCGGGGGACTGGGCCCCGGGGGCTAGGGGCAGGAGCTGGAGCAGGAGCCCAGAGCAGGCGGAGCTGTCTTTGTAAATCCCGAGAGGCAGTGGAGACAATCACCATATCCCGCCCTGGGGTCTCCGGGGTGCAGTGGGGGGTGGGGTCAGGGGGTCGTCTCGGGGCGTCGGTCCGTCTGGCTCTAGACTGGCCTTCTCTCCCGCGCTCGCTGGCTAAGGGTCCGTATCGGTGTGTGTGAGAAAGAGAGTGTGTGTGTGCGTGTGCGTCTGTCTGATCTCCCGGGTTCTCGATGTCTGTCTCCCTGGCTCCCTCCTTCTCCCAGCCTCGCCGTCGCTCCCCCCTCGCTCTCTTTTTCTTTTATTCCGGCTTTCTCGCCTCGTCTGTCGTCTGTCGCCCGTCGCTCCTCGAGCGGCAGGTTTGCGCACAGCCAGAGCCCCTCAGGTTCAATGCTACTGCTACTATCTGCCTCTTCTCTTCCAAATACTCGGGGCGTGTTCTCCGGGAAGGTGGGGGTGGGGTGGGGGTAGGGTGCTGCTTAAAAAAAAAAAAAAGAAGAAGGGGGCGGGAGTGGGGGAGAGACGGTGGGGGCCGGGAGAGGAGGAGGGCTGTATGTGTGCGTGTGTGTGTGTGTGCGCGCGTGTGTGTCTGAGGGGGCGGGGAGGAGGGGGCGTGAGAACTCGCTCTCTATCACCTGCCGGGGCCGCACGATCCGCCTCCCGATCCCCAACCCTCCTAGGCTCCCCTCCTCAGTATAGGATAACCTACGGGTCCTGGCCTCTCGAGGGGGAGGGAAGAGGGAAAGCTTTTGGGGGGGGGGGTACAGAGGGGAGAGGGAATTCAGCCTTCCCGCGCGCGCGCGCAAGCTCGCGCACTCCCCTTGCTTGCTGCGCAATCCGACCGCCCGGGCTCAATACGCGCTGCGCCCGGGCGCTACCTTTCCACTAGGAACTGCCGCACCTCCGGCGGCGCTCTCCAGCCGTCTACACCTTCTTTTGATCCGGAGCCCTCCAGGGTCCAGAAGACTCTCGGAGGCCAGAGGTTTCTCCCCTAACCTCAAGCTACCCCTGCACCGGGCTCCCTGCGATAAAGCCCCTAAGTCCGCCGAAGTGCCTGCCGGCCCCCGCTGTCAGTGCGGGGCTGGAGGGGGGCTCACCTGGCAGAGGGGGCCGGGCTTTGAATGCTGTGCTGGGGTCTGGAACCCAGATAGCCACGCAGACGCACCCAGGCTGCTCCCCAAGACTTACTGGCTCGCTATCTCCCCTGTTGTCCCTCCTCCCTCCAAGCTGGGAAGCCCTGCGGCCCCAGACAAGGTGTGTAGAGCGCGCCAGCCCAGCAGCTATCCCGAACCAGGAGGCGTCAGCAACAACTCTGGCCTCGGCCGGCCCCCTCTCCGGCCGTCGGGCCAAAGCCGTGGTCTTTGGCACGGAGAGCCCTACACGGATCTGGCATTCGTTCCTGGGGGACGGTGCCCAGCATCCCGGCCGCACCCGGCCTTTTATCCGCCCCCGCCCAGAGGCTCGTGGCCTCACTGGGGGCCGGGGAGGGAACTGCCGTGATAACGGGGGTGGGGCCCGGAATCAGGACTCTGCTCCTGGTGTTATTCCTAAAAAAGGAAATAATATATTTTTTAAAAGCTAAAAAATAAATCAGTAGCCATACTCCTCCCCCCACCTCTCGCCTGCGCACACACATACACACACACACTCAAACATCAGCTTGGCATTCTCGCTGGGCTTCAGGACTAGCCCGTAGCCATGGGTGGGGGGGACCCTGGCTCCACACATTGTCCAGGGTAGAGAGGCAACGCTCTGTAAAGAATGAGTGGAATCTTTCCCATTCGCTTGCGAAGGATTCTCTGCTGAGAAGAATGGCATGGCTAGTCCTGCCTCGATCACTCTTACAGCCAACCTGGCCTCGGTTCCCTGAACAGCTGGAGAGGGAGCAGGCTGCAAGGCCGGGTTTGGGACTAGGCAGACTGGGCCAGGACTGTCAATCCACCTGGATGGAGCCCCTTGGGAGCAGAACCAGCTAGCATTCGCTGCGCCACCTGGCGGCAATGAAGAAGTGGTGCTCTGTGTTTGTCGTAAAAAGTTCCTGCTGTTGAGAGGACAGACAGGTGGAGGAGGCCAAATCTGGTCCAAGCCCTTCTAGTGTGGCAGGTGCAGAGAGACAGCCCCGCCAGAGGCATAAGGAGGACAGGAGAAATCCATCCCTTCAGACAGAAGTTTGTAAATAGGAGGGAAACTGGGACTAGTAATCAAAACATCTCCATTTTAATCCTGGCTCTGACTTGAACTAGGCTTTTTTACATGTTACTCAACTGAATCCTCAGTTTCTTCATCTGTAAATTGGGAATACCACTGACATGTTAACCATACCAGACCACTTGGAGGGGAAATTTTGTAAAACTTAAGCCATAAAAAAATATGATAGTGATCCCTGGCATGGTACAATGGAAATAGGCTAGAAATAGGACCCAGAGATTTGGGTTCTGATTCTGCCTCTTCCACTTACTGCCTCTAAAATTACACCAGAAAGTTCATTTGACTCTATGAGCTTGGAGATCATTTATTCTAACCCTTTCATTTTACAAATAAAGAAAGCAAGGCTTAAAAAAATAAAAATTATTTGCCCAAAATTACACAGATATTTAATGGTAGATGGTGGATTAAAACCTGCATCTTTCCTAAAACCCCAAGCTGCTGGAGTCTTAACTCCTCCCCTCCCCCCCAAAAAAAGTTGTGGGTGTGTACCAGGAAATGTATTTATCTTCTTGGATAGATTGAAAGCTTCCTGAAAATGACTTTCATTTTGGCATTGTATCTTCAGTGCCTAGTGTTGTGCCTGATACAAGGCTAAATGAATTCTTATTGATTGATTACCACATAGGAAAATATGAGGAAAGGGAAATAAAAGTCTAGCTTCCCACAAGTTCTGTTTAAGGGCCCTTTATCTGAGGAGTAGTTAAAAATCTGTAAGTGATCCCTATGCAAAATCTGTCACTTCTTAGGCATGTTACTATGTTTATCAGCTGTTCCCCCCCCCCCAAAGTCCTAGTTTATAGCTGTGTTTGGGGAGATGATCTAGGTAAAATAATTAAATTTAGCAGTTACATTTTGTATTAAAGTCTTCCTGACAATTTTAAAAAAAAAGATCTAGACAAGTTTTTGAAGGATTCCATTCCCAAAGATGAAGATCTGTAACCTTTCCTGGACAAATTTTATCCTAGAAACAATAGAGAAAACTAAAGATTTTCAAACTTGGAAGTAACATTGTCAAGAGTTAGACTTCAGAAAGATTCAGAAGGCCTGTAGTAAATGGAGTCAGAGGAACCAGTTAGAAGGTTTTTTGACTAAACAGGTGATGTGAGTCTGAGAGTGGTGACAGTGAAAGGAAGGAAAGGACTGGATGTGGAAGATGTGAAGATAAACAGCATTTGATGAAGATGTGGAAGGTAAGTGAGAAAGATGAGTGAGAGATAAGGAGAAATTAAAGATATCTGAAAATTGGAGCCTGGAGAATAATGCAATCTTCCAACAAAAATCCAACAAATATTCACTAAGGACTTCAGTGGTTCAAGGTACTTTACTAGATGCTAGATTTATAAAGACAAAAAAAAAATTCTGATTTCAAGAAGCATACAATCTACTGAAGGATATGAAACATGGAAAACGATAGACAATTCCTGATTATTTGAGAAAGGAAAGCAATACCAAAGAGAGGGACAGTGTCAGAAAAGGCTTTCTATAGGAGATAGCATGATAGATGAAACTTCAAGGAGACCAGGGAAAAAGAATCAACTTTATCAGGTAGAGGACTAGCCTTAAAATCAGGTAGACCTGAGTTCAAGTCTTGCCTCTGACACATACTAGTTGTCTGATCATAAGCAAGTCTCTATAAAAAATGAGTATAGATTAATTGCCTCTGAATTCCTGGTGATCCTTGCCCTAAAGAAATCAAAGGTCTTGTTAAAAGTCAGAAGGAAATTTTCTATTCAGAAATACAGAGGATGCAAAGATCAGAATGAGGTGCATTCTGGGCTTATATAGGTTAAAAGGGAGAGTAGGGATAGAATACTAAATCAGAACAGTGAACCCACCAGTTTTGATGGAATGTCAAGTGTAGAAAGGAAAGTACTATGGAAGAAGACTGGAAAGGTAGGTAAGAATCAAAATGTAGAACACTTGAATGCCAAGTTGAGAATTTTGTCCTAGAGGGAATAGGGAACTGAGGAAACTTTCTGAACAGGGGAGTGATCTGGTTAAATTTGTATTCTTTGTGGAATTTAATGTTATTGATCATCTCCTAAAGACTCTGCCCTCTAGGTATTTGTGACACTACTCTCTTGGGTCTTCTCCTGTCTGGCCAACCACTTATTCTGTCTCCTTAGCTGATTCTTTATCTATGCCACAAACGCCCACTGTAGGGATTCCCCCAGCTCTCTGTCTTCTTGTTCTCTATGCTCTACTTGGTGACCTCATCAGCTCCCATGAGTTCAATTATCATCTCACAGATGATCCCCAGATTTATATATCTAGCCCTAGCCTCTCTCCTGAGAGTTCTGCATCATTGATTGCCTTTTGGACATCCTCTAAGCATCTCACACTTAACAAATCTAAAACAAAACTCACTATCTTCCCCACAAAATCTTCCCTTCTTCCAAAACTCCCTTTTTCTATCAAGGGCACCAGCATCCTCCTAGTCACTCAATATTGTAGCTTTAGTATCCTCCTTGACTCTTCACTCTCATTTGCATCACATTTTCAATCCATTGCTAAATCTTGTCTTCCTACTCATCTCTCACCTAATAACATCTTAGTTATCTTATCACTCTCACCTGAATTATTGCAACATATATATGTGAATATATATATATGAAATATATATATATATATATATATATATATATATATATATATATATATACCTGCCTCACATTTCTTTCACCTCTAATTCAACCCACTCGGCAACCAAGATGATTTTCCTAAAGCATCAATTTGGCCATTCCACTCCCCTCCTCCACTTACTCCATTGAACTCCAGTAGGTCCTTTTTACCTGCAGAATCAAATCTGTTTGGCATTTAAAGGCCTTCATAACCTGGCCCCTTCCTGTCTTCCTTTCTTGTCTTCATATAATTCACTACCCTCCACCTACTCTGTGATCCAGCATTAATGGCCTCCTTGCAGGTCCTCAAATTCGACAGCCTATCTCATTTCCATACTTTGTACTGGTGGACCCTTTACCTAGAATGCTTTGCCCCCTCATCTCTGTATCTTAGTTTCCTGGCTTCCTTCAAGACAAATCAAATCTCAGCCTTCTGCAGGAGGCCTTTCCTGGTTCCCACCCTCAGCTGCTAATGCCTTCCCCTACTGCCTTTCAACCATTTTGTCTATATTTTTTGTGAGCCTACATATTTATATGTTGTCTCCCTCGTTAGAATGTGAATTCTTTGGCAGCATGGACTGTCTTCTACTTTTCCTTGTATCCCCAGGCCTTAAAATAGTGCCTGACATATGCTAAGCATTTAATTAATGATTATTGACTTTGTATGTGTAATGGGAAGAATGACCACTAAGGGCCCTGTCATTAGAACATGCTAGGATTTGCCATTTCTGGTGGGTTATAGAGAATATATGCAGATATTTCCCAGTCTGCTTCCAATCCAACTCAGGGGGTAACTAGGGGACTCAGTGGATAGAAAGCCATGCCTAGAGATGGGAGATCCTGGGTTCAAATCTACCCTCAGATACTTCCTAGCTGTGTGACCCTGGACAAGTCACTTAACCCCAATGTCTTAGCCCTTACCACTCTTCTGCCTTGGAACTAATACTTAGTATAGGCTCTGAGGCAGAAGGTAAGGGATGTGTTTTTTTTTTAATTGAAACTAAAGACTTGATGAATCTGGAGAGGAGAGTGGGAAGAATAAGGAAGATAATGCTATGTACTGGAGAATTTTCTGGTTGGCTATAGTTAATAATAACTTCAGTCATGTCTAACTCTTTGTGACTGACTGCGTTTGGAGATTTCTTAGCAAAAATACTGAGGTGGTTTGCCATTTCCTTTTCCAGCTCATTTTACAAATGAGGAAGCTGAAGCAAACAAAATTAAGTATTTTGCTCAGAGTTGCATAGCTAGTGTTTAGGACTGGATTTGAACTCAGGTCTTCCTGAATCCAGGTTCCTGATGAATCTTTCTTACTCCAGGTCAGGCACTCTAGCCACTGTATCACCTAGTAGCCCTAATGATAATAATAATAATAATAATAGCTAGCATTTTGTAGCACCTGCTATGTGGCAAACCCTATGCTAAGCACTTTACAAATGTCATATCATTTGGTCCTATTACTATCCCTATTTTACAAATAAAGAAACTGAGGCAAATGGAGGCTAAGTGATTTGCTGAGGGTCACACAGCTAGTGAATGTCTGAGACTGGATCTGAACTCAAATCTTGATCCCAGGTTCAGCACTGTATCCACTGTGCCCCTTACCTGCCAATAGAAGATCCATAGAAATTGATTAATCAGGAGGTACTGAGCCAGAACTCAATTTGCAGACAAATGGATAGGTAGGACCTCTTCTCCCAAAGCCCCTCCCATATATGTACTGTAAAGCAGAGGTTCTCAACCTGTGGGTCGTGACCCCAGCAGGGGGGTCAAATGACCAAAACACAGGGGTCGCCTAAAGCCATTGGAAAATACATATTTCCGATGGCTTTAGCTGCTGAGAAATTGCACTACTTTACAGCAAGATCTCAGAAAGAACAGGGACCCTGCTGCCAGCACATTGTACTAATATTAGTTACCTATCAGCAGTCCTTCCCCTATGAGGGGCGATGGATTTACCCTGTTGCCTGGAGACTGGACTCAAACAGAGACCCAGGGAGAGTACCAGGGCACTGGCTCCAGAGGGGTTAAGAACGAGTCCTGGAGTGGATAACTCCTGGAGAGGATAACAGAGCTGAGTAACCCCAGCAAAGTGAATCCTCAATTTGAGCTGGAGGGAGACAACAGGAAGAAGAAGGCAGCGTCTGCAGACCCCCTCCCCAGGCAGGACTTACCTCCCGCCCCAGCGCTCAGGCTGCCTCCTGCTGGATTAATATTTCTCAACAGATAATTAAATATTGTTTTTGTGATTAATCACTATGTTTAAATTATGTTTGATTTGTAGCAATGAGAATACATGATGCATATCAGGTATTTACATTCCGAATCATAACTGTAGCAAAATTACAGTTTTGAAGTAGCCACCAAAATAATTTTTTGGTTTGGGATCACCGCAGCATGAGGAACTGTATTGCAGGGTCACGGCATTAGAAAGGTTGAGAACCACTGCTGTAAAGTATAGATGGTAGCAAAGTCTATGGTAGCAATCAGTGGACAATGGCAGGAAAAGTACCTGCAAAGAGTTCACCTGAAGATGGCAGCAGCTTCAGAGACAAGACAGAGAAAAGTACCAGCTACAGCAATGATCCTTGAATCAAAAAGAGAAATCCACCCAAAGGGGGCTTCATAAGCACTACAAACAGGTAAAAATGGTCCGCCCAGGATACAAGAGGTATGTTCTTTAGCAGTGTACCTGGCTATATCTGTATCTTAAGTCTTGGTCACTATCCTCAGGGACTTTGTGTATGTTCAAAGGGATGATGTTTTTATATTACTGATCTTATTTATCCCTTTTTAATAAATATGCTCTTATAAAAGTTAAATAAAGTCAATTGAATGATTAATATTGTAGCTCAAGGGAAGTGATTAAGCTAGAAGCCAGAGTACAAGGTGCTGAAAAGTGATTAGGAGGGGAAACAGAGAGACTTTTGGGGAAAGCTTATGAAAAAAGCAGAATAATACAGAACAATAATTTGAATGGATGTTAAAGTCAAATCAGGGTATTTTTTTAACCCTTACTTTTTGCCTTTAGAATCCATATCAATTCTAAGGCAAAAGAGTGGTAAGGGCTAGGCAATTGAGGTTAAATGACTTGCCCAGGGTCACACAGCTAGGAGATATCTGAGACCAACAAATCAAGGGATTTTTTGAGAATAGTTAGTAGCTCAGGAAAGGATTCAGAAAAAGACTGAAGAATGGAAGAGGATAGCATATAGTTCTAAGAGACAAACTCTCAGAGGAAACAGGAAAGGATAGCATTGAGGAGACAAATAGAAGAGTTGGCTTTGTGAACAGAAGAGATTTTGTTGTTGAGGCTTTTCAGTTGTGTAGGATCTTTGTAATCTCATTTAAGGTTTTCTTGGCAAAGATACTCGAGTGGCTTGCAATCTCTTTCTCCAAAACAGAAGAGATAATTCTTTGCAGAGATTGGAGCAGAGGCATGGATTTTTAGATGATGTTGAGGGACTTTGGGGTATGGAAAGGGGGAGATTAGGAAGCCTATGATAGATGTCCTCTATTTTCTAATTAAATAAGAAGTAAGGTTCTCTGCTGAAAGACAGAGTGGTCATGTGGTTAGACCAAGTTGGAATAACTGTTTAAAATTAGATAAAGATGCAACTGTGGGAGAATAAAAAGCATTGCCATGCAGTTGTGAATGTTGAGTTAAGGTTAGATTGCATAAATTTGTGGTGGCATGGCTATGGGATTTCCTCCAGTCATTTAGCAGTAAGCATACAAGAGAACAAATGATGGATAATTGGAATAACCCAGGTCTGGGGTTTGTTAGGATATAAGAGGTGATAGAATGAGGTGCCAAGGACTGAAAAGTAGAGTACAGTGTACAGTTGGAAGTGATCAGTCTCAGAGTTGAGATTGGGAAGGATAGAAAGGAAGACCAGAGTAGGGGTGAAGGACTAGAAGATGTAATAGGGGTGAGAATCAAGGTGCAAATAAAGAATAAAGTCAGGAGGAGTAAAGCATAGAGATAAATGGAAGAGCATGATTTCATGGTAAGGAAAAACTTTATAATTCAGCATTCTGGAGGTATAACACTTATGGGTGATAGTAAAATATGTCATCCCTGAAGATGGCTGATGGTTATGGTGTAGATGACAGCTGAGAAACTCAAGATACTTGAGCTGGCATTAAAATGCATATTGAAATGCCCAAGGCAAAAGCAGAAAGGACTGACCTAAAGACTAGTACATAACTGCAAACAGGATCTAAGTAGAGTGATAAAGGCAAGTGGAATAAGTCTCAAAGGAAGAAGGGATTCTGAATGATATCAGCAAAGGAAGGGGATGGAAGTAGAAATGAGAGTCAAGGGATATACCTCCTCCTCCTCCTCCTTCTGGTCCTTTGGATCTAGAACAATGAGGAGTACCAAGTAATGGAGAAGGTACCCAGAGATACAATATCTTTTGGAGGAAAGTTTCTATAAGAAGATGTAAAGAATGTGGGATGAAGAGGTCTAAGATAACCAGAAGAATCTTATTTATTTATTGAACTTGCACCCTGGGGTTACTTGGGACAGTGTAAGTATTGCCTCGGAACTTACTACTGGGTTCTAATGCTTATTTATATAATCTTAGACACACTTATACCTATTTCCAAGATGTTGATGTTTGCGCTGGGATGTTCATTTTAGAGTCTACATCCCCAATCATATCCCCTCGACCCATGTATTCAAGCAGTTGTTTTTCTTCTGTGTTTCTACTCCCACAGTTTTTCCTTTGGATGTGGATAGTGTTCTTTCTCGTAGAACCCTCCAAGTTGTTCAGGATCACTGCTTTGCCACTAATGGAGAAGTTCATTACATTCGATTGTACCACAGTGTATCAGTCTCTGTGTACAATGTTTTCTTGGTTCTGCTCCTCTCACTCTGCATCACTTCCTGGAGGTTGTTCCAGTCCCCATGAAATTCTTCCACTTTATTATTCCTTTGAGCACAATAGTATTCCATCACCAACATATACCACAATTTGTTCAGCCATTCCCCAATTGATGGGCATCCCCTCGTTTTCCAGTTTTTTGCTACCACAAAGAGTGCAGCTATGAATATTCTTGTACATGTCTTTTTCTTTATTATCTCTTTGGGGTACAAACCCAGCAGTGCTATGACTGGATCAGAGGGCAGACAGTCTTTTAGCACCCTTTGGGCATAGTTCCAAATTGCCCTCCAGAATGGTTGGATCAATTCACAACTCCACCAGCAATGCATTAATGTCCCAACATTGCCATACCCCCTCCAGCATTCATTACTTTCCTTTGCTGTCATGTTAGACAATCTGCTAGGTATGAGGTGATACCTCAGAGTTGTTTTGATTTACATCTCTCTGATTATCAGAGATTTAGAGCACTTTTTCATGTGCTTATTAATAATTTTGATTTCTTTATCTGAAAATCATCTATTCATGTCCCTTGCCCATTTATCAATTGGAGAATGGCTTTATTTTTTGTGCAATTGGTTTAGCTTTTTATAAATTTGAGTAATTAACCTTCCTCCTCTTGACAAGCCCTGCCTCCATTAGAGTCCTGCCTCCATTACCACCTCTGCTCCCCAGGAATTGATACTGTTCTTCAGGTCATCCTACCATCTTTCAATTTGGATTCTTCCTGGAAGGAAAATGAACTTGGGTTGCTGGACAACAAATCCTAGAAATGAAAGGGAATTTCTTCAATTTCATAGAGATTAAAACATCTTCTAGCCTGTCAGTGAATAAACAGAAAGTAAGTAAAAAGAAAAAAAACCTAAGGGTTTAGGTTCCCCTAAAATGTATTTGGCACTTGGATTTGTTAAAATAGAAACTCTTTTCTCTATGAACTAGGGGGTTCAATGGATAAATTGTTTGATTTGGAAGACCTGAGTTCAACTCTTGCCTCAAACACTAACTTCATGACCCTGAATCTCTCTGACTCAGTTTTCTCATCTGCAAAATGAAAATAATAATAGTACCAATTTCTCAGGATCATTGTGAAGCTCAAATAAGATATGTAAACCTTAAATCATAATGTAAATAAATGCTAGCTATTTTTATTATTATTACACCTGCATAATAATTCATGGTGGGGTGGGGCAAATTTGTCTCCTGATATTATGGTTCTGTCCTTTATTGATCCTCTATCTCCTAGGAGGTAGGGAGTCCTAGCATCTCTTCTCCCCAAGATTCTGAGGCTATCTAGGATCTTTCTTTTCTCTCCAGGAGTCATTTACCCAAGCCCTGCTCACTTTTCTTTTTAGAATATTGGACTTTACCTCCTCCTCAACCTGAGTTTCCTTATTTCCTGAGGTTAGGTAGCAGCCAGGCCAAGAGCTTCTTCTTGGCTGTCATTCCTGTGACTGGCTGGAAGTGACTGATAGTGGGTAAAACATTTAGTAAGTGTTTATCCCTGTGTCCATGAGAGGGCTTTGTCAATTCATAGCTTTCACTCCCTGGGGATCAAATTCCACTCTGGTCTTTGATCTCACCCTTTTCTGGCTTTTTCCAACCTTCTGGCAGATATGTCAGCCTCTTCTTGTAGACTTCAGGTTACAACTTGGATCTAAAAGAGTCTGACCCAATTCAATCCTACCCAATTGGCTTATAAGACTCAATCAATCAATGTCTCCTATGGAGGAGACATAATCTACATCCCACAGGTTTCATCCTTTCATCTTTATGAATTGTCTAGGCTTATGCCTGTTCATGGGCAGTTAGATGGCACAGTAGATGGCACTCTATTCTGGAATCAAGAAGACTGATCTTCCTGAGTTCAAATCTGGTCTCTGACCCTGGGAAAGTCACTTAATTCTGTTAGCCTCAGTTTCCTCGTCTGTAGAATGAGTTGGAGAAGGAAATGGCAAACTGCTCCAAGATCTCTGCAAAGAAAATTCTAAATGTCAGACTCTCGAGAAATGACTAAACAACAGTGCCTGGTCATGTGCTCTACATTAACATTATATACTAAGTACTTCTAGTCTTATTATTTTCTTATTACTTCTAGCTATCATTCTCCTTCATTATTTCTGCTGTCCTGACAATCCATTCCTCACCAAGACCCTCTATTCACCCCTTCTACATCTTTGCACAGGCTGACCCTCTTGCCCAGAAGGCCCTGCACCACCCTGTCCTCCACCTTCCAGAATCCCTAGTTTCTTTTCAAATGAGGCCTGGCCTTGCCTGGTAACTCTTAGTATCCTTGTCTGCCCATCACTCTACATAACCTTCACATATGCCTATGCCATCCCTTGGACCAGGAGATATTCCTTTCCTATAAAAGTCTCAAGAAGACCCAGGTTCTGTCATGGAGGAGCCTAACCCCAAATACAGGGAATTCTTGATTCTTCCCAGACTATGGCTCATTGTGCTCTCAACTCAGAGTAGAACTGCAGGGGGAAATCCCTTAAATAAAGTTGAAGGATGGCTCATATCTAAGAACTCTCCAAAAGGCATCAGCGGGGACCCTTCTAGAAAGGTGTTCATCAGTCAAAACTGAGAAATAGGAGAACTATTTATTTCCTCTATTACAAAAGAAGTTCTAAAGTCACAAAATACTCATAAGTCTGCACAAATATTTAAAATACTAAACACTTCATGAGTCTGATGAGCAGGTGATCCACCCAGGCTCAGTGACTAACAAATCCTGATGTCTTTAAAGAGCCAGTGCATGGTTTTAGGCCTTTTGTTGCAGGTTACTCCTGGTGGTCTTATCTGGTTGCAGTTTAGCTTCTTTGAGAAGCCCTAGAGTTTCAAGAATAAGTTCCCACTGACCAGCCCATCAGTACCTAGGAATGTCTGACCAAGACTCACCAGCTTCCTCCTGGGCCTGTAAAGACACATCTCACCAAATTACTATTTGGTCACTTGTGATTAGGAAAAGAAACAGAAGGGGCAGTGTTGGATTTCAGGTCCTGATTCAAGCACACCTACACAATTCCTACCATTGATCTGAAACTTCCTTAACTCCTAGGATTGGGGGAGGAGAAAGAAATGCCTTCCTTTCCCCTACAGAAGTCTGAAAGAGTTGGCCTTGGCTGTGTTCAGAAGACGACACCACAAAAAGGGAAAGAATCTACCTCTCCTCACCCTTGAGGGGCCACAGAAAAGCTTTTAACAGTCTACTCATCTCTAATCTCATCTGGTGCTGTACCCAGAAGAGTTTCACAGGAACCAAGATACAAAGCTAAGAACCTGTGGTTATGCATGCCCTCTAGCAGGTGGGAGCCAAGGCACAAATGCCCAGCTCCATGGAAGTGCTTGGATCCAATTCTTCACCGCATTGATATATGCATATAACGTCTTTCCTGATGGAACATAAGCCTCTTGAGGGCAGGTACCATTTCACTTTACCTTCTATGTGCCAGGCACTAGACAAAGTGCTTTACAAATATTATCTCATTTTATCCTTACCACCACCCTGAGATAGGTGCAGTTATTATCACAATTTTACAAATGAGGCAACAGTGGCAAATAAAGGTCAAGAGACTTGCCCAGTGTCATACAACTAGTGTTCTACAGCAAATTCAATTCAAGGCTTCTTAACTCCAAGTCCAGAACTCTGTGCTAGTATACCCACTAACTATACTAGCTTGGAGTAGT
Organism: Monodelphis domestica; assembly: GCF_027887165.1. Taxonomy (NCBI): domain Eukaryota; kingdom Metazoa; phylum Chordata; class Mammalia; order Didelphimorphia; family Didelphidae; genus Monodelphis; species Monodelphis domestica. Next base: position 66,176,605 of record NC_077233.1, read on the forward strand.
GAATCTTAAAACTACTCAGACTGTACCTTAGAAGATTTGGTCTAGCTATTCCCCATTTTTAACAATGGAGGTACTTGGTCAGGAATGTATTGAGAACTCTAAAATTATTCCACCCTGCTTAGACAGTGCCTTAGGGGAAGATAAAGTTATAAACTCCTGATTGAACAATGAAAGTCCCCAACTCATACTTATAGTAAAGCTAGAACCTTAAGCCAGGTCAATTTTTAGATCTAATATAAAAAGGGTGCTGGGGGAGGTGGAGGGAGGGGGGGAGGGAAGAAAAGAAAATGATCTTTGTTTCCAATGAATAATGTTTGGAAATGACCAAATAAAAATTTTTTTAAAAAGGGTGCTAAGTACCTATAAAGGTTAAATTAATCACTAAAAGGTCAAGCAACTTACAAAAGGCAAGCTTAATAAAAAGAGGTGTGAAGTACTTAGTAGATTTAACCTAACCAGAGAAGGTGAGAACAAAAGAAGATGAGAACTAGGAATGGGCAGTCCTAGGAAAAAGTGTCTACTGTGATTGGTAGACGTGAAAATTTAGGGGAGGTGACACAAGAGGAAATTTCTTTAAAAGGAGTTGGAGTTTGGAGTAGTTGGAGTTTGGAGTTGAAGTGAGGACTGGAGCTTGCTTGGAGATGATCTTGTGGTGAGTGATAAAGACTGACTTGCTCTCCCGCCCTTTTCTACTACTTGGCTATTCTCTCTCTCTCTCTCTCTCTCTCTCTCTCTCTCTCTCTCTCTCTCTGTCTGTCTGTCTCTCTCTCTCTCTCTCTCTCTCTCTCTCTGTCTCTCTCTCTCTCTCTCTCTCTCTCTCTCTCTCTCTCTCTCTCTCTGTCTGTCTCTCTCTCTCTCTCTCTCTCTCTCTCTCTCTCTCTCTCTCTGTCTCTCTCTCTCTCTCTCTCTCTCTCTCTCTCTCTCTCTCTCTCTCTCTCTCTCTCCCCTTCCCTTAATTCCTTCATTTATATTAATTAAAATCTCCATAAATCCCAGCTCACTTGAGTATGTTCATATTTGGGAATTTCCCATGGAGACTACTTATTTTATATTTTAAGTCAAAACACTAAAATTATCTTTACAGTTTGGCCAAAACCTTTACAGTTTTGGCATTTACAGTTTTGGCAACTCACAGTCTTGGCAAAGCACATTTTCATGGTTACAGAGTCAAAGGACCTGATTTTATTTTACAACCAAATGAAACTTCCTCTCTCTGGATCTGTTTCCTTCTATGAAAAATGGTGGGGTTAGACTAGGTAGTTGTGGACCTTCGAGTTCTGAAATCTATGAAACTATAAAAAATTCCTGAAATACTACTTACTATATTCAATATTCAGAATAAGGTAGCCCTTACTCGGATCCTATTCAGAGGGTTAAGTTATTGAAATACCAACAAGATCTTATTATAGGGTAACATTATAAGATGAGTGTGTATGTGTGTGTGTGGGGGGGGGGGACAGACAGATAGACAGACAGAGAAACAGTCAGAGACAGAGATTTGGTCAGACTTCCTAAAGATAGTCCTGGCCTTTGTTGCTTTTGAGTCAAATTATTGTGCATGTCCAGGGCTTGGCCATGTGAGAGGAAAGGTGATATTTGGGGGGGAAAGGGGGAAAGTGAGAGAGAGACATTTCTATGCTCCACCCACACTGGCTCAACTCCTCACAGAAGCCAGCTGACAATTGGCTCTGTGGTCACCTCTAGAGGACAGTTATCGGGTTCTCCCACCCTTCAAGGTTTTTCCTCAGGATAATCAGGGCTATGGTGATTCATCTTGTGGACCCGGCCCTTCCTCTCTCGACTGAAATATCTCCCTCGATGCAAGGTCCCTGGGTCAGGCCTGTGCCACATGTGACTTCCTCCCCGGCACATGCCCAGGCAAGCCAAGCCCTTCCTCCCCCTCTGTCCCATTCCAGCTAGCCAGACACCCTTTTCCCTGAATATCCCCTCATTCTCAGAGGTTGTCTGCTAGGGTTTGGTCGATGTGAGGGATGGTTCTTGGGTCATGGAACTTTTCTTACCTTTAGCCCATAACACCACTCTTCCTGCCCACACTTTTATCAACAGCACAACCCCACCCCTTCACCCACTACCTCTCAGGCACCTTCAGCTTTCAGCAGGAGAAGTTCCCCCAGTTCATCCTGGCATAGTTGGACTCTGTTTATCATAGTGACCAACACCTAAGGTCACCACTTTCCAGATAAGCCCCTGGGACCTCATGGGACTTATTGAGGGCAGAGGCTCCATAGGAAACATACTTAATCCATGGAATGCTTCAGTGTTTGTGGGGAAAGGGAAAGAGCAGAAGTCCTGCCACTCCCAATATCTGCGGTGTACTTTTTTGCAGGCACTGTCTCAATTCAAATCAATCATTCGCAGCGAAATTCCAATTTATATTTATTTGATTTATCTGATTTATATGGTAGCATAGTGCAGTGTTGAAGTAAGAACTGGAAAAATATCAAGACAGGTTCAAGTCACACTTCTGATACTTATTAATGCTGTGGCTTTGAACAAATCTAATTATTTCATCTATCTGAACTTCACTTTCTTCACTGGCAAAGTGGGGATAATAATGTCGACATTGTCTTTCTCCATAGGGTTGTCGTGAGAATCAGAGGAAGTAATGTACAACAAAATATGGCTTATGTCTCTCTAAAGGTCCCCTATCTCCCAGGCATCAGGCAAAGGATAGACTATATACTTAAGAGGGGGGGGGGGGATCACATAGGGCAGGCTCTTAAAAGGAACACTTTTCTTCCCTTTCTGAATAGTGTAACGTTTAGAAAATTAGTTTTAAAGACTGAATATATCGATTTTAGGTCGCCAAGGATTTCACTTATGAAAATCCTAAATGAAACACTCAAGTCAGAATGGAGTTTTATGGTAATTTAATTACAACAGGAGTAAGAAAGAAGGAGAGGAAGAGAAGGAAAGAGGGAGAGAAGAGGTTAACTCAACCTTCTGGCTGAGCCAGAGGGAGTATAGGCCTTGGAGGGCCAAGGCAAGGAAGGGAGTCAGTCCTTTCACTCTCATGACAGATCTGAAGGAGAACTGTCTGCGGACCTCCTCCCAGCTCAAGCTCCAGGATTGAACTGGTGTCTAGCCCTGTTCACAGGAAGTGAGCGAACTCCAGAGGCTCTTCTCTACCTCACTTCCTGCGCCTCACACGCGCCAATGGTGGCTCAAGCTTGGCTTAGGACAGCCCAGGGGGGAAGTTAGTTGTTTCTGATTTGTCATTAGCTAGCACATGCCTGTGTAGTGTGGGTGTGCACATTCTTGGGTGCTAGACCAAGCAAGATGGAGGAAATTTAAAAATCACAATAGCATCCAAAAAAAATCATCGTATCTGTTGGATCCTAACTTCCCTTTGAATCTATACAGTCTCTATGGTATGAGGGAAGGGAGAAGTCTAAGTTGCTCCTCACTAAGTATGGCTCTTTGTAGTTTCAATCCTTCCCCTTTTGGTACTCTAGAGATACTGTGGTCTCTTTCCAGGTTAATATGAGACTGAATGTTTCAGTCTCTTCTCCTACTTTCTCCCAAAGAGACTAAATTCCTTTTCTCTCCTTTTTTGAGATTCTGTCACCAGACCTCCAAAGTCTCCAGGGAGTACACTTAGCTTCGAAAATTGGTCAGTGGAGCCATGCTATCCTGATTGGTGAAGGAGTACAAAGTCACATGACCTACATATCTAGTTGGCTCCAGATGCCAGACCATAGGACCCATCCAATCTAGTCATCTACTACCCTGGCCATGTTTTTGCCATCCTGCTGCTATATTCATATCGTCTCTCTGTTTCTTGCTCTTGTAAAGTGTGGGTTGCTCATGAAAGATGAATATATACCATGGAATGACTAAATATGCAGAAAGGTGGCTCAGGGTTGGCATGGATAGATATCTTTGGAATTTTACCTATTTCTAAGAGATATTTTTATTTTGGAGGGGATTAGGAACAGGAGCTATGAATCTGGCTACTCTATTCTCCTCTGAGAGGGGATACCACTGTAGAATTACAACCCTCTGTCCTTCCAAGTATTGCTGATTTAAGTGGACTATTTTTTAATTCAAAATCGACAAAGCTACTACCCTCTTGGTTATTTTCCTTAAAGGACAAAGGTATCCTAAGATTAGACTTGAAGACTTGACTCCTTCCCACCAAATGTTAGTTATACAAAGTGATGTCTGCCTCTTGAAGGCAAAGAATATATCACTTTTGTACTTATATTCCCAGGGTTTTGTTGTTGTCATGCACAGCTAGGTAGCACAGTGGATATAGAATCAAGAAGACCTGAGTTCAAATCGAGCCTCAGATATTTACTAGCTGTGTGACCCTGGGCAAGTCACTTAACCCTGCACCATTTGAACCCAGGCTTTCCTGACTCTAACTACTATACCATGCTGCCTCTCAGTATAGGAAAGATGGAATAATGTAATCATATGACAAAAAGAAATCATTCAATTTTCATTTTGATCATGTTACCTTTGACCCAGAACAAACACCACAAAGAAGGAATTGAGTCCCACAATAGATGAAGGATAATAATAGAGAATCTATATATGATTATATGTGAGTCCATAACTATAGATTCACATGAACTATATCCTAGAATTCATAGAGAATTTGAAAAGGTGAACTTTGAGGCATATCACCAATAATTTCTGAGAAACTACAAAGAGAAAGCAGAAGAAAAATGAAAAGAATCAAACAATGACTCATTTTTCAAATTGAAAAAAGATAGATTCCAGAAAATATGTATTTATGAATTTGACATCAAGCTCTAACAAAATTCCAGAATGAATAATTCTTAACTGTTTGTAAGAACTTAGAAGAGAATAGACTACTCTTGGTTCAGACCTTTTCTTTTGTCTTTGGGATATATCCAAGCTTTTCTTTCTTCTATAAAATTGTTGCACGATCTTGTATGACCCTGACTGTAGTATCTTGGTACTTGATTTCTTTTTTCTGACTATTTACATTATTTTTCCTCAATCTTGAACCTTAGATCTTAGCTATGCTATTACTACACAGAAGGGATTCTATCTGGAGAGTGAGTAGGGATTGGTATGTAAGTGGGCAAAGACAGATATACCCCCAAAAAATCATCAATAACACTTTTTTAATTTACAGAATGAAATAAAAACATATAGAATAGTCCACAGATAGACAAGTTTTATTAATACTTTGTTAAATTGTCTAATACCCCATATATATGAATATATATATGTATATATATATATATATATATATATTTCTTAACCAAAGTTCAAGGTTTCTTGTACAGGTCTCTTTCTTGTTCTTTTTATAAATTGAAATGTTTGTTGATGAATGTTAAGTTCACAATAAAAAGAGAAAAAATTTAAAGAATTTAGAAAAGAATGATGGGATAATTAGGAACCAGCATGAATTCATTAAGAACAAGTAATTTTGATCATTCTTATATACTTCAATGTATCCATGATCTTAATGAATTGGGTAATCCCTCCATCACATAGCACAACCTATTCATACCATCTCATCTGGGCAACCTCATTAGCATAGATTGTGGACTTCTATGGGAACTATTCAACAGACTGGCAGCATTCCCAGGCTTTTGAATTATAGTGTGACTTGTCTTACTATTGTATCCCTTGAATTGCTTATACATGAAGTCATAACAGTACCTTATTCCTTTGCTGCTATTAGTCAAGCATTGGTATTCCCCTATACTATCATACTCAATTTCTATTAGACCATCCTCTCATGCTATGACTGATAAAAGACATTCTTCCCCATGCATAGGGACATGGGTCCCAAGGGTTGCCTAGGTGATTTCCCAATTTGTGTAATTCTTGAAAAATCTTCAGGGAATGCTTGAATCCCTAGGTTGATTCTGTGGACAAGAAATGGCACATTTGTTCCTGTTCTTTGCCCAATAAACCAGACAGTTTGAGCCATTAGCAAGTGAGTGTTCCCAGCTGGCATATCCCTTGGCTCAGCTTCTAAAAACTATCAGCTCTGCTAATAAAGCTGATTCAGTCCACATACTGCTGAGGTAGTCAGACCACTATACCATGTTCTTTCATAAATCCTCTGTAGAAATTCCACTCAATACACTGGAGGATTCCCTCTTGGTCTTTTAATATTTTGAGAGTCCTAGCATAGGAACTATCTTCTCCTCTTACTACATGATTTTGTTCCATCTTTTTTTTGAGTACTTTATTTCCTGAATGAATGTTTGCTACTTTTTGTATACAAGGCATTAATGATAATATTGTATAAGCTACTAAAGTTTGTATGTAGCTTACCATTGCCTTTTGGACTTCCTGCAGGAAAGAAAACAATGGATGAAGAATGCTTATTGCTCAGATCATAACCCATAGTTGGATGGGCAATCTACTTGATTAGTTCTTTGGAGAGGTTGAATGGTTTGCCCACAATCACACAATTAGTGGGAGTTAGCTTTGGGACTTAAACCCAGTTGTCTCTTGAATCCAAATATTTACAGTACTCTTCCCACTATGCAACACTGCCTTTATTGCTCTTTCCCATGATCTCCAAAGAATTAAAATTATTCAAAAGAAATCACATTCATGTGTATTATCAGAAAGATAGTTTATGAGTTCTTAGAAAACAAAGAGGTAATCACTAGGAGAGGGCATGGATCCACTAAGAATAAATCAAACCAAATGATTCTCATTTCCAATCGTGATACAGTCACTAGAATATCAGTCAAGGCAATAATATAGACAAAGCATATCTGAACTTTAGCAATACAATCATATATTAAAGTGATTTGGAATCCACAAAGTATATATAAAATTACATTATTATTATTCTGGTTAATATGAGAGAAAAAAGGTACCCTTTGTGACAGAGGCTGGCACTAAATAAAAAGTGCCAGACTGAAGAGTGTGTGAAATTGATCACCTCGTCAGGTGAGGGGCCCCAAGAGATTGGAATCCTGAGGAGAAGACTCTGGCTGGTAGAGGAGTTGGTGGCTCTTAGTCTTGAGAAGCCAAAGAGAGTAGGTGGAAAAAGACTTTCTCCTGAGGGTTATCCACTTTTCCTGCTGGTGACTGGAAATCTTTCCCCCCAACACTTCTCAATTGAAGGGACTTTTCTTCAGAAAAGTCCCTTCAATTAAGAAGTGTTGGTAAAGCAGACTTTACCTCAGCTCCTGTTGCCCAGGGGTGAGTCAACCTCACTTTCTTTCAGGGGGCTCAGGCTGATCAAGGGGAGACCCTTTGGTCTCAAGTAGTGGAGGGGGAACAAGAGGGTCAAGAATGAATTGGGGAGAGCAGCTTTAGCTAAGGAGGGAAGGCAGAAGGGGGAAAATCTTCAAACCCCTTCTTCTCTCTCTGAGCCAAACTTAAACATCAATTGTCTCTACTGAACCCTGCTTTGAGAAGGGAGGGAGGTTCTCCTCTCTTTCTCCCTCTCCATACTGAAAGGCGTATCCCTCGGGGTACAAATTAACCTCCCATTATAATACACCTGAAATAGTAACTAAGTCACTAAGGTGAGAAAGCAGAAAACCAGAATTAGAATTTAGAGTAACCATTTAGAAATTATTCCTAAACTACTTTCTAGAGCACTACCTGTCAGAGGCAGATACATTTGGTAATAATAATAACAACTTTGGTAGTAATAATAATAATAACAATAGGTAACATAGAAGGTTATATCTAGTACTTTATGGTTATAAAGAGCTACACATATATTTTCTCAAAACCTCAAAATTAAACTTTGAAATTGGTTGGGCAGCCATATCATTATCTTACATATAAAAACATTAAGGTAATAGGATCATAGATTTAGAGTTTAAGGGAACTTTGAAGTCGCCTATTACAACTTCCTCATTAAATATATTATATATACATATATTTTTTTACTAATATAATTGTTTTTTATATCACCTAGATTTCTCTTGTATCCCTTGCTCTCTCCTTCCCAGAACTATCCCTTACAACAAAGTTTTTAAGAAAAAAGAAAGGAAAATTTTAGTGAAACTAATAAATACAATGAACAAATTTTACATGATATACAATGACCCATCTATGGGCCCTCTGCAAAGGAGTTGGGGAGGAGTAATTAGCAGGGAAAGGAAGGAGAGGAGGAAGGGAGAGAAGAGAGGAAGAGAGGGAAGAAGAGAGAGGTCCTCTTCTTTAGGGTCAAGCTTGTTCTTTGTAAATTCAAATTTTCATTTTTGATTGTTTTGTGACAAACCCCTTGTTTTAAAATTGAGGAATATGAGACCCAGAGACATTCAGTTCCTTGCCTATGATCACTCTGGTAAATAGCTGAGCTAGATTTGAACCTAGGTATCCTAACTCCAGAGTTCTTTCCAGTGCATCATCCTCAATAGTCCAAAATCCTGTGGCCAAGAAAATGTGAATATACAGTCTACTCCCCACAGCATTCCCCAGTAAGAGTAGAGAACTTACCCATGGTCATATAGATATTATGTGCCAAAGTGAAAACTCAAACACAGGTTTTGAAACCTCACACCCAATGTGTGACAACTTCAATGACAACACTGTATATGACTGTTGTGATACTCTGGGACCACAGAACATTATGTCAATAGAATGAGCAATACTGCACTGTAAGATAACATTTAACCATAATCAAATGAACTCTGTCATTCTCCTGGAAAGGGGGTGTGAATCAATTTCCTTGTGGCTTCACTCATCATCCCAGTAATTTTCCATACAAAAATAGCCTTCTCTGGATACTGTTCTCCTCTATGTGTTATCTTCTCCTATTGATATAAACTTGTTAAACTTATTGTCTTCACTTTTGTATTTAGATCCCCAGTAATTAGCACAGAGGTAGGCACATATTAACAGTTAACAAATGTTTTTTTCATTCTTTGATTCACTTCTTTTACCTTTGACTATTCAGAATTTGTAATAGTTTAGGTGTAAGAGAAAGTTACAAGTCCATTTAAAGAGTTTTCCAATGAACTTGAAGAGATTGCAAAGCATGAACCATTGTTTGGAGACAGCTGAGAACTACTTCCTCATGAAATGTGACCATGCCCCCTGGAGACATAACAATTAGATTTCAGAGACCAAGGATGCCTTCTGACCATTGTTAGAATCAGCTGCCCTAACAAATAGAACTACAGAGTCTCTCTAGGACTTCCACTTTTCTCTTTCTCTTTGTGCTTTCTTTTAAGTGTTGAGTGGTGGGGAGAGGATTTCTCCCTCCTCTCCCCTATTCTTAAAAGAGTTAATGAGGGTTTGTGGGAAAGTCACAAGGCAAGTAACATATTCACACATAGTCCAATGAATCCAAACCACCTGTTCCAAGAAGTAGAGAATGGGACTTAGGAACCAGTGGCAACAGCTTCCAGAGCTCTGAGTCACAGACAATAAGGGGATTAGACAACTGGTAGGAGGAGATTATAAGGATCTCTTTGCTGGCTTTGGGTGCAAGACTCTGTTGCATTACCCATAGATCCAGGTCAGAGTCCTGGGTTGGGCTGCATTCCTAGGATGAGGAGGAATACTAGCACACCAGCATTTGTGGCCACAGGAGAGAAGGAGACCCCCATCCAGCTGGGTGGGGGAAGAGGGCTTCTGGTTACTCACAGACCAGAGCACAGGCCAAGAGTATTAAACATACCTCTCCAAAGATCATACCACCTTGGAAGAGTGAAAGACTTACAGAATTCCAAAACTACCGCTGAAGGCAGTTACACAAAGAATGTAAAGCTTGGGACAGTACCCTTTTCACCACAGGAACAGAGCTCACTTGCAACAATTTTTTAAGTTAAAAGACAAGAAGGCTGGGGAATGAGCAAACAAACAAACAAAAAAAGCAACTCAAAATAGAAAGTTATTTCAGTGACAGGAAAAACCAAAACACAAACTCAGAAGAAAACAACAAGTCAATACTGCTGCCTCCAAGCCTCCATGAAAAATATTAATTGGATTCAAGCTGAAAAAGAATTACTGGAGAAGCTAAAAAAGGATTTTTTAAATCAAATAAAGGAAGTAGAAGAAGAATTGGGAAAAGAAATGAGAGTGATGCAGGAAGTCATGTAAAAAAGAGCCAACAGTAAAAGAAGGTAACAGAAGGTGTAGAAAAAATTAAAAAGGTACAGAAAAAAATACTTAAGAAAATAATATCTTTAAACACAGAACAGGTCAATTGGTAAAAGAGGCACAAAAATCCATTGAAGAGAACTCCTTTGAAAGCAGAATTGGCCAAATGGAAAAAGATATCCAAAAATTCACTGAAGAGAAGAACTTTTTAAAAGACAAAACTGGCCACATGGAAAAAGAGTTAAAAAAATTCACAGAGGAAAAGAATACCTAAAAAGTAGAATTGGGGGAAAATGGAAAGTAAAGTAAAAATTAATTTTGAAAAGGTTATTAATTTCTTGTTGAATAAGAGGTTTTGAAGAGAAGTAGGGCTAATAAAAATTATTTAAAAAGAGAGAAAAGAACATTAATTAATCATTTAAAAATAAAAATAATAGAGCTTTAAAAGAAAATACAGAATGGAACTAAGAACAAGTAAAGCAGTGTTGGAACTACACTGTCAAATTTGAAATATATATATTTCAAAAGCTGTCTATAATGGAAATTCACAACATCATGAGTGGTCTTCTTTCTTCTTTGAATGTGGAAATGTTTGTGTTTGTATCAAATACATAGCAATAAGAAAGAAAAGTTCAAAATAAAAAAGGAAATTGATTAAAAAGAGATACAAAAGTTCCCTGGAGAAAAAATTCCTTAAAAATTAGAATTGGGCAAATTCAAGCTAGACATCAAGAAACAATCAAAATTAAAAGAATGGAAAAAAAATAGAAGAAAACAACTGACCTAATCTAAGAATTATCAAACTCCCTGAAAGCCATGATCAAAGAAAGAGCTTGGACAGTATATTTCAAGAAATTATAAAGGAAAACTGCCTTGATATTCTAGAAACAGAGAGTAAAGTAGAAATTGAAAGAACCCACCAATCACCTCCTGAAAGAGATTACCAAATGCAAAGCTCCAAGCATATTATTGCTAAATTCCAGAATTCCCAGGCCAGAGAAAAGTATTGCAAGCAGCTAAAAAAAACAATTCAAATATCATGGAGTCCAAGCCATGGTAACATAAGATTTAGTAGCTTCTACATTAAAGGATTGGAGGACCTGAAATATGATATTCCAGAGGTCAAAGGAGCTAGGACTACCATCAAGAATCATCTATTCAGCAAAACTGATTTTAATTCTTCAGAAGAAAAAAAAAGAGCATTTAATGATATATAGGGCTTTCAAGTATTGATAATGAAAAGACCAAAGCTGAATAGAAAATTTGACTCTCAAATACATGACACAAGAAAAGCATAAAAAGGTAAACAGGAGAGAGAAATCATTAAAAAATCCAATAAAGTGAAACTGTTTACATCACTTCATAGGAAAATGATACTTGTAACTCCTAAGAAATTTTATCATCATTAGGGCAGATAGAAGGAATATACATAGACAGAGGGCAAGGGTATGAATTGTATATGATAGAATGATAACCAAAACAATAAAATTAAGGAGTGATAAAGAGGAACACATTGAGAGAAGAAGGAAAGGAGAGGTAAGATGGGGTAAATTATTTCACATGAAAGAGCTTTCACAATGGAGGGAGAGATTGAGGAGGGGAGAAATTGAACATTATTCTCATCAGAATTCGTTCAGGGGAAGAATACATTCAGTTGGGTAAGGAAATCTATCTTACCCCCACAGGAAAGTAAGAGGGGAAGGGGATGACAAAAAAGGAGAGGGCAAGTTGGGAGAGGCAGTGGTAAGAAGAAAAATATTTTTTAGGATGGGCAGGATGGACATTTCTCAGATACATAGAGAAATTGGTTAAATGTATAAGAATACAAGCCATCCTCCAATTGATAAATGGTCAAATGATATGAATAGGTAGTTCTGAGACAAAGTAATTAAAGCCATCTATAGTCATATGAAAAAATGTTCTAATCATTATTAATTAGAGAAGTGCAAAATAAAACAACTCTGAAGTACTACCTCATATCTATCAGATTGGTGATTATAATAGAAAAGGAGGAAAATTACAAAAGTTGAAGGTAACATGGGGAAATTGAGACATTAGTTCACTGTTGGAGGAGTTGTGAATTGATTCAACCATTCTGGAGAACAATTTGGATCTATACCTAAAACCTTTAAAACTGTACATACTGTTTGACTATAAATACCATTACTAGGTTTGTATTTCAAAGAGATTAAAAAAAAGCAAACAAAAAGGAAAAGATCAATATGTACAAAATTAATATTTATAGCAGCTTTTTTTGTGGTGACAATGAATTGGAAAGTGAGGAGATACCCACCAATTGGGGAATGACTGAGTAAGTTGTGGTATGTGATTATAATGAAATACCATTGTGCTATAAGAAATAACAAATAGAAGGATTTCAGAAAAGGGTAGACAGAATTTTATGAACTGATGCAGAGTTTAATAAACAGAACCAGGTGAACATTATACATAGTAACAGCAATACTATACGATGAACAACTGAGAACAACAGCTATTCTCAGCAATACAGTAACAAGACAATCCCAAAAGTCTCTCAAGGAAAATGTCTTCTGCTTCCAGACAAAGAGCTGATGAAGTCTGAATCCAGACAAAAGCATGCCATATTTCACTTTCTTCATTTTTCCTGTTTGAGTTTTATTCCATAAAAGGACTAGTATGGAAAAATGCTTTACATGACTACACATGTAAAATCTATATCAAATTGCTTAGTGTCTCAGCAAAGGGGGAGGAAATAGAGGAAAGCAAGAAGAAAATTCAGGATTCAGAATAAAAAAAATCCAAATGTTTTTACATGTAATTGATAAAAAATAAAATTTTATATTTTTTTAAAAAGACAGGTGTAGAAAATTTCAATTCCCTTAAAATTGGATTTAGACCTGGAAGCATCCTTAGACAATACTCTCAACTGCCTCTTTCTTTATATATCTCATCTCATAGGTAATGGAAACTTCAGCTCTGGATCACTCTTACTTAGAAATCTGTCTGTTCTTTCCTCTTAAGGAGACATTGGGAGAGATTAAGAAAATTCCTTTAACATATCCTCCTGAGATCCTTTGGGAGACCAGTCTCCCAAATGAATCTTTCAAACAAAGCTACTTTATACTCTATATTAGAAACAGGGAGAAGTAAAGAGAAAAAGAAAAAGAGCAAAACAAATCTTGCAACATACAAGTCTCAAATTATATACAATTACAAATACTTACTGTTACAGAATAACACAATCCCGAATATACTCTACAGAAATAAGAACTGAAAGATATTAATCCAAATTTACTTTACATTTACTATGTACAAAAAATATATACATGAATATTATATAAATATAATATCTCCCCTGAGGTGGGTGTTGACCAACACTTATAACACTTTGTAACACCTTATCACTTATGTATCATTCAGTTATTTTAACTTTTTATATAATCCCATAAAAGTATTTTAATACTTTTATAATATTATTGCATAAATTATATACTTACCTATTGTGTATTACTCATTATATTTCAAAATCAAACCTTTAAGTACAAGAAAATCAAACCTTTTATTGAAAAATAAAATAAAAGTTCAGGAGTCCAATGTCATTTAAAATAATGTCCAGTTGTCTCTGTAATCTTATCCTTGATGCATGCAGTCATTCTTTTTCTTAGATAATTGGAAGTTTTTATTTAATTAATTTAGAATATTTTCCTACGGTTACAAGATTCATATTCTTTTCCTCCTCTCTCCTCTCCCCACTCTAGTAGCTGATGTGCAATTCCACTGGGTTTTACATGTGTCATTGATCAAGACTTATTTCCATATTATTGATAATTGCACTAAGGTGATCATTTAGTCTATATCCCATATCATATCTCCATCAACCTTTGTGATCAAGCAGTTGTTTTTCTTCTGTGTTTTTATTTCCATAGTTCTTTCTCTGGATGTGGCTATCCACATCCTTCTTTCTCATAAGTCTCTTAGAATTGTCCTGGATCATTGCATTGCTGCTAGTAGAGAAGTTCATTACATTCAACTGTGCCACAGTTTATCAGTCTCTGTGTATAATGTTCTCTTGGTTCTGCTCCTTTCACTTTGCATCAATTCTTGGAGATCCTCCAGTTCATTATTCCTTTGAACAAAATAGCATTCCTTCACCACCAGATACAACAATTTGTTCAGTCATTCCCCAATCAAAGTGCATCCCCTCATTTTCCAATTTTTTTTTGCCATCACAAAGAGCACAACTATAAATATTCTTGTACAAATCTTTTCCCCTATTATCTCTTTGAGGTACAAACCCAGCAGGGGTATGGCTGGATCAAAGGGCAGGCAGTCTTTTATAGCCCTCCAAATTGCCATCCAGAATGGTTGGATCAATTCACAACTCCATCAGCAATTTATTAATGTCCAAATTTTGCCATACCCCCTCCAACATTTATTACTTTCCTTTGCTGTCATGTTAGCCAGACTACTAGGTGTGAGGTGGTACCTCAGAGTTGTTTTGATTTGCATTTCTCTTATTATAAGAGACTTATAACACTTTTTCATGTGCTTATTAATAGTTTTGATTTCTTTATCTAAAAATTGCCTATTCATGTCCTTTGCCCATTTATCAATTGGATAATGGCTTGATTTTTTGTACAGTTGATTTAGCTCCTTATAAATTTGAGTAATTAGACCTTTGTCTAAGATTTTTGTTATAAAGATTTTTTTCCTCATTTTGTTGCTTCCCTTATAATTTTGGTTGCATTGGTTTTGTTTGTACAAAAAGTTTTTAAATTAATGTAAACAAAATTATTTATTTTACATTTTGTAATTTTTTCTAACTCTTGCTTGGTCTTAAAATCTTTCCTTTCCCAAAGATCTGACAAGTATACTATTCTGTGTTAACCTGATTTACTTATAGTTTCCTTCTTCATATTCAAGTCATTCATCCATTCTGAGTTTATCTTGGTGTAGGGTATGAGATGTTGATCTCAACATAATCTCTCTCATAGTTTTTCAATTTTTCCAGCAGTTTTTGTCAAATAGTGAATTTTTGTCCCGAAAGATAGGATCTTTGGGTTTATCATAGACTGTCTTGCTGAGGTCACTTACCCCAAGTTGATTCCACTGATCCTCCCTTCTCTCTTTTAGCCAGTACCACATTGTTTTGATGACCACTGCTTTATAGTACAGTTTAAGATCTGGTGTAGTCAATCATTGTCAACAGAAGGTACTCTTTTCACATGAGAGCAATGAATCCACAATGTCTTTTCTCCTATTTTGATCGCTGTTGGGATGTTAAAAGTACTTGGAATGGACTTTCCTTGGCCAGCTGAGTTGCTCTAGTGCACTATAAGTTCTTTCTATAGACTTTATCTCCTGGATTTAAATCATGTAGAGAAAAGTCTATAGATCCAACTTGCACCACAACTCCTGCCTAAAGTTCTCTTATCTTGATTTGTAGATCTTATATATGTGTGTGTGTGTGTGTGTGTGTGTGTGTGTGTGTGTGTGTGTCAATAGTAGTATCTCCTCCCAGTAATGATATATATACAGAGTTAAAGAGTTTGGCATGAATTAGTGAATGATCAATCAGTATCTCAAATGGTGACATGTGTAGATCTCCCCTTGGCCTGCATCAAAGATAGAATAACACTAAAGGTAGTGTCAGGCCATTTCAAATGAGTCCCAGTGCATAGTTTTCCAATCATGGCCTCCAATTCTCTGTTCCTTCTTTTGATTTGCCCTGAGCTCTAGGGGTGGTATAGACATGACATTTTGGTATTATTCCTAAATATGAATATATTTGTGATAAAACAGAATCAGTAAAATGTGTTCCCCTGTCTGAATCAATCCTTGCCAGTAAACCAAAACAAGGTATGATTTCTTTTAGAAGTACTTTGGTAACAAATGCCATTGTAGCTCTACTTGTTGGGAATGTCTCCAGTCATCTGGTTAGCTGGTCTACTATTACTTAGCAATAGCTGTAATTTCTATCTTTTGGAATTGTTATGAAATCAATTTGGAGATGTTCAAAAGATGTATAGGCTTAAAAACATCCACAAAAAGCTTTTATGAGAAAGATATGCTGGTTATATGCTTGGCAGGTCTTACAGGCTGCACATACTTTAGAGGCGATGTTGGTTTTGCCAGGAGCTATCCAAACTTTCTTTACAAAATCTACATGCCTTGGGTTCCAAAATGACCATTTCTATGGATGGGTTGGCAGATTTGATGATAAGCCAATACAAAGGACTTGAACCTATTGTGAAAACTCAAGGTTGCAACTCTTAACATACCTTAAGATGTAGTCCTTCCTTGTATCCACACTATTTGTGAAAATACTTACAGACAAGTACCAAAATTTGGCTCCTACCTGGCTCCTATAATCTAGTCCCTTTTCTGTCTTTCATAGCGTGGTAACTTTCTGTAGTCCTGGCTACTGACTAGGTAAATGTGTCATTGCTTAGATCATTTTAATTGGTCCCTGATTCAAGGACCTGTTATAGATTTATTTTTCTTTACTTGGAATTTTTACACATAAGACTTTGATAGTCTATATTTCACCCAGAAATTATCTTTTTTATTTGAATTTTTTTGATGTTTTTTATTTCTCTTGCAAATTGATTCCTATACCTCATAACTCAGCCATGCATCCCTAAGTGATCCCTGTGTTTTTCAATCACCCTCTTCAGGGGGGTATGTAAAAATGTAAAAATGATTATTATTTTAAATTGCAAAGTTTAAATTCCTTTTGAGAGTAATTTAGGTTAAGAAGCATGCTACCTCTCTGAATCCAGAAACTGAACTGTTTGGAGAAGATACCATGAAGATACCTCCACAGACCACAAGCTGTGCACGAGAAGATCAAGAATGAACTTTGGGTTGATTGAACATTTACTTGTATGTATATTCTTATGCCAAAAGGGACTGCCCCCTACTGGCTTTTTGTCAGTGCACCTAGCAATCATTGGTTTTGTTCTCTTTTCCTTTTACTCACAAATTATTGCAATCTTTAAGTTGATTATGTTTCTATGATCCTTTTGGGGAAACTGGTTTCCCAATACGATCACAGGGGGGTATGTAAAAATGGAGATTTGAACCCCAGACTTCAATCCCCAGAAGTCCTTGGTGCTTCCCAGAATTCCCTATAATCTCACCTGAGTCTCCACCTGCGAAAGATCACAATTTAGTATTTAACCAGCTCTCTGCCTCACAAGAGCCTCTTCCTCTACTCGGACATTGCAACATGTAGTAAGTAGGCTGTGAATGGGATAATCAGCCCTAGGCACATGGTCCATTATTTTCTATCTTTGCTTTCTAATAATCTTTAATAAACCTCATAAAATATAATACTTTTATTACTAGAAACTAATTTAAATTTTACAGTTTTGGCAACCACTAGATTGGATGAGAACTTCTCAATTTTTTTTAATGAGATAGCCTAGATAATGTTTTTCTAAGCCACATTTTTCCAAGGCTTTTCAGCAAAGCCTCGTGATTCAGCTCACTCCTGTTGCCTACTTGCCTGCTTTCCTGCTATCCATTCCTGCCCGCTTTCATCCACTCCAGACCTGCTTGATCACTCTCCCCACCCCAGCTCCAGCCCTGGCCCCAGCAACTCTGGTCTCTGACCCAGATCGCTCATCACCCCAGCCCCAGCCCCAGGACCCAGGCTGCTGGTAGCTGCTGTGTTTTCAGGAATCACAAACACCAGCTGGTAAAAATGGGGGTGTTCTTCCTTAGGCTACAGGGACCACAGGGGGTGGGGAACAATGAGGAGAAGGAAGAGACTTTTCCAAACAGGAAGTTATAAGCATGGCTTATTTCAAAGGGTATCTTTTGAGTGAAATGATTCTGTTACTTATCTCAACTGAGATTCAGGGGAGAAATTCATCTCCCTGTAACTGTTTGGCCCAATTTGAGATTCCAAAACCCCACCTGCACTATGGGGAGGCAGCTCAGTGGCTCAGTGGATTGGGAGCCAGGCCTAGAGATGGGAGGTCCTGGGTTCAAATCTGGCCTCAGACACTTCCTGGCTGTGTGACCCTGGGCAAGTCACTTGAACCCCATTGCCTACCCCTTACCAATCTTCTGCCTTCTGATAATAGGTATCTAAATGGATAAAAACAAACAAACAAACAAAAAACCAATGAACGTTAAAGAGACTGGAGGATATATTTTTAAGGCATTTTAGACTCCAATTTTTTATAAAAATCTCTGTATTTTATTGCATTTTGCTGATTGATTTAAGATTTAATTTTGTGGTTTTAAGTTCATATAGTAATTCATTCAATACTATTCTGTTTGTAAACCTTAAAATTTCTTAGACTTATAAATTTTGGAAATTTCACCATTGGGAAATTTCATACTTGAAAAATTTCCTATTGAGAGTGGGAACTCTATTGGAATGTGAACCCCATTGGCATGGGAGGTTCCTCCTCCTCCCTTCTTAAGATTACTTTAGGACAGAAACCTTTTGCTGAACAATGGAAAGGGCTTTGACCTATGCTTAAGCATAGAACAGGAATTTCTTTGAGTGATGATTGATTTTAAAATTGATACAATGGAGATACTTGGAATGACAGAACCAGGTCTTGGAAATTGCAATCTCCACCCTACTCAGTCCTAACAGGATTTAGGAAGGGCTGCAGCATAGATCAAAATTTAATTATTCCAATCTCTACCCTACTCAGGGTAACAGGATTTAGGAAGGGCTGTAGCAAAAGATCAAGATTTAATTATTTGAGAATATGACCTTCAACAGACATGTGCAAAGCCACAGACCTCTGGGCAGTCCTGGGTTAAGCTAGAGCCACCATTGGCACAGGGAAAATGATGGACAGTGATTGGTAGATGTGAGAACTGAGGGGAGGGAACTTGGATGGTTTCCTTAAAGATAGAGGGGTCTGAGGACGGAGGGGGTTGGTTGGAGAGTTTTTTGGCTCTGAGAGGTTGTGATGCTCTGAAGGAAGCTGGAGGTGGAGGCCCCTGAGACTGTTTCTCCATTTTGGTCACCTGAGTAATAGGGACTGATCTCCTTTCTTTGCCTCAGCTATCTAAGGGCTTGGGCCTTTTGGCCCAGCCTAAACAGAAGGGGTATTTAAGCCCTATTCCCTTCTCTCCCCTTTCTCTCTCCCTCTCTCTCTATATCTCTAATTCCTTTCTTCCTCCTGTTTGTAATTAAACTCTATAAAAGGTTGACGGCTGACTTGAGTTTTCATTTAGGAATTACATAGCTGAATTCCTTGGCGACCTTAAATTAATATATATCAGTCTTTTAAAGTGATTTCCTTGTCACAGTTACACTGAATCATTTTAATGTACTGGGTTTTAACTACTGTTATATTCTGTTGCTTTTCCCCTATAATTACACCGAACAAATATTATTGAATAAACCCATATAAAAAGCAGTTTTTCTATTTTTGACTTTGTAAATCATCACATAGAGGATATATGGACTTCATCAGAACTAGTTCCAATTGTATAACAACCTTTGGACATTTTAATGAGCTAAATATCTCAAATTGATTTTAAGGGGTCTTTAGACATGATTTTTAGATTTTTTTCCAACAACTCTGATCATTTTGCCTGCCCCTAAAAGGAAGTAAGGTCCATTTTAGTAGCTGAAGTGAAATGTAATTATAACTCCCACCTCCCACATTTATAAAAAAATGTGAATGAATGGGACATCACAGTCTCATACCAAAGGAGCTGGTAAGTTGATCCCAGGGCATGGTACCCCTATCCCTGGATGACTCCCAAAAGAGGAGCATCTTCCATTTATGACTCTTCAGCTCATTTTACCCAACATCAACAGTACAGGGATTTGGGTTTTTCCTAGACTCCTCTGCCACATTTTTTGTAATAATATCTAGATTTCTTGATGATGTTCTAGACCCAAATAAGTTTTACATTGTTTAAAAATATGTTTGCCAAGATTGAAAGATTTGCTACATCTATAAAAATTGTGACAAATATCCATCAGTTCATAGGCTTTTAAAAATGCCATACACCATGACTCATGTAAAATGTGATAGTGGAGGGGCAGAGTCAAGATGGCAACTTAGAAGCAGCAGAAGTTCAGACCTCTGAAAACCCTTCCTTACTGATCACAAACTGACTGCTCCTGGGAGACTGAAAATCAAACCTAACTACAAGGCAGAGCCAGGGAACCCTCCTGCTGGACTCAATCCAAAAGGTATGCCCCCCCAAAAAAAATCCAGAATCTGAGAACACTCGGGTTTAAGGGGAAGGCAGAAGGAAGGTCCCAGGACCCCTTTCCCCCCAAACCAGAGCACTGAGTCCCCAGCAGCAGTAGGAACCTCTGGGCAGGCAAAGGTGCTGGTCTAGAGGGTGTACCTTGTGAGCAGGGCTGTGCCAGGCTCAGAGCATCCAAAACAGGGAAGCAGCCAGAGAGAGATCAAAGAGCTGGCAGCCTGGGCAGCTGGGTCCTTCCATTTGGCTCCAACCTAACTGGAGGTTTTTGCCTCAGGGCACATCTAGCCCAACCCAGCTGAACCTAATCCCATCAGGAGTCCTCAGAGCTCAGGGAGGCCAGGACCCCTCCCCCCACCCTCCAGAGTGCTGGGCCTCCAGCAAGGACAGGAACCTCTGAGTGGGCAAAGGCACTGGATGAGAGGGTGTACCATGTGGGCAGGGCTGTGCCAGGATCAGAGCGTCGAACACAGGTGGCGGGGAAGCAGCTTGAGAGAACTGGAGAGAGCCTGGGTGGCTGAGACCTTACATTTGGCTCCAGCCTTCTAGGAAGTTTGGAACTCAGAGCACATACAGTCCAAACCAGCTGAACTTAATCCAATCAAAAGCCACCAGAGGAGACTTCTGGGTAAGCAAGGTGGCAGATTAGATGCGGTTTACTTCCCCTCCTCAGACCCAGTGATACAAATGACCCCAAATGACCCCAAAAAAACCATCGTCATAAGAATGGAGGGACTCTACAGTAGGGCACAGTACTGAAGGTACATGGAATTCAGGCATTTCCACACTATAAGGGAACAAAAAAGCTCCCACCCAAACTTGAGCTGACTTACCCTCCCTCACCACACCTACAGAGCCACAGCATGTGCCAGAACCAACACGTGAGGGAGGGGCACACCGGCATTGAGCATTGGGCAGCCCCAGGTCTTGGAAGCTGACTATGACCACCAAGGACTTACCCCTTAGAGCAGTAATACCTGAAACCCCGGCAGGCGGACAAAGGGAGCTCAGAACTTGGGTGCTCAGAACCAGCAGACCATAAACAATGAGTGTGAGAAGGAAACCCCTGAAGTGAGCAAGGGGCACCTATAGGTCTTAGGAGTTAACTAAGATCACCAAGGACTTAGCCCTGAAAGCAGGAACACCTGAAATGCCGGCAGTCAGGGGAGGGCAGACCTCAGGCTCCCCCGGGAAGATAGCCCAGCTGTGGAGAATTGAGAGCTTGCCTGAGGTAAAAGGCCTTGATCATTAGATCCATACACAGAGAGTCAGCCCTCCTCACTCAGATTTCTGACTGAAAGGGGACGAAAAAACCATTGAGATGGCAAACAGTGCCCAGGAAGAACTTCCCAACACCAAGAAAAGCAAAAAGAAGGGGTTGACTTTGGATAGTTTTTACAGAGGAAAAATACAAACTACAAAGGAAATAGCAGAAAAGGAAACCCAAATAAATGTTCCAAAAACTTCCAAAAGAAATGGAAATTGTCCACAAGCTCTTGAAGAATTTAAATTGGAAGTTATCAAAAATATGGAGGCCTTCTGGCAGAAAAAAATGGGAAATAATGCAAAGAGAATAAAACAATCTGAGGGACAAGAACTCCCAACTGTAGAAATAGCCGGGAGCCTCAAAAAGCAGGATAGACCAAACTGAAAAGGAAAACCAGTCTTTAAAGACCAGAATTAGGCAACTGGAAGACAATGATCTTGCAAAACAGCAAGCATTAATAAATCAAAGTCAAAAGGCTAAGAAATTAGAAGAAAACATAAAATATCTCACTGACAAAGTGACAGATCAGGAAAACAGAGGAAGGAGAGACAATCTGAGAATTATTGGTCTACCTGAAAAGCCAGAAATAAATAGGAATCTTGTCATCATAATACAAGATATCCTCCAAGAAAACTGCCCTGAGGTTCTAGAACAAAGAGGCAAAATAGAAATTGAAAGGGTTCATAGAACACCCTCTATACTAAATCCCCAAAAGACAATTCCCAGGAATGTAATTGCCAAATTCAAGAGCTTCGAAGCTAAGGAGAAAATCCTACAAGAAACCAAAAAGAAACAATTCAGATACAAAGGAGCACCAATCAGGATCACACAAGACCTGGCAGCTTCCACACTGAATGACAGCAAGGCCTGAAAAACGATATTCAGAAAGGCAAGAGAACTGGGTCTTCAACCAAGAATCACCTATCCATCAAAACTGACTATATACTTCCAGGGGAAAGTATGGGCATTCAACAAAATAGAAGATTTCCAAGTATTTGTAAAGAAAAGACCAGAACTCAGTGGAAAAGTTTGATATCCAAACACAAAGAGCAAGAGAAACATGAAAAGGTAAATATGAAAGAAAGGGAAAAGGAGAAAAATGTTTTTTTCTTTTATTCAAACTCTCTTCTATAAGGACTACATTTAGATCAAATTATATATATTAATATGTTGGGGAAAGTCATGTGTAACTCTCAAAAATTGTATGCATTATTAGAGTAATTAGAAGAATCACTCATAGGGAAAGATTGGGACATTAAGATGATATGGAGAAAGGGAGGAGGAAGAAAGAAAAAGGGTGGGGGGAATCGATGATGGTACCAAGATATACTTGAAGAAATAGAAATAAATGAAATAACATAATCTTTGTCACACAAAGATACACGTGGGAAGGGGAGGGGAAGAATTCTCTTATAAGAAGGAGAGAAAAAGAGTGCTAATTGGTATTACTTAAACCTTACTCTCAATGATTAAGATCTCTCAGTGAAATCAATTCTGAGGGAAGAGCATCTAGATCCATTGGGGTCTTGAATTCTATCTTATCCTACAGGGTAAGAGAGAAGGGAAAACTAAGAGGGATGGAGGGATGGGAGGAGGGAGTACTAAAAGGGAGGGAAAGAGAGGGGGGAGGGAACTTAACAGACCCTAAAAAACCAAGAAGGGAACAAAAACGGAGGGGCCAGAAAGGGAAGCATATTTAGGGAGGGGATTAGGGGGATTGATTAAAAGTAAACCACTGATTTAAAAGGATATAGCAAAAGAAGAAAGGACTAAGAGAGGATATCAAAATGCTAGGGAATTCACAAGCGACACTCATAACTTTGAACGTGAATGGGATGAACTCACCCATAAAATGTAAACAAATAGGAGAATGGATTAGAATCCAAAATCCTACCATATGTTGTCTACAAGAAACACTCCTGAGGTAGGTAGATAGTCTCACATGGTTAGAATTAAAGGTTGTAGCAAGGCCTATTGGGCTTCAGCTGATAGAAAGAAGGCAGGAGTTGCAATCATGATATCTGACAAAGCCAAAGTAAAAATAGATCTCATTAAAAGGGATAGGGAAGGTAAATCCATCCTGATAAAAGGGAGTATAGACAATGAGGAAATATTAGTAATCAACATGTATGCACCAAATGGAATGGCACCCAAATTTCTAATGGAGAAACTAGGAGAATTGAAGGAGGAAATAGATAGTAAAACCATATTAGTGGGAGACCTGAACCAACCACTATCAAATTTAGATAAATCAAATCAAAAAATAAATAATAAAGAGGTAAAAGATGTGAATGAATTCTTAGAAAAATTAGAGTTAATAGATATATGGAGATAAATAAATAGGGACAAAAAGGAATACACCTTCTTTTCAGCAGCACATGGCACATTCACAAAGATTGACCATACACTAGGTCATAAAAACATAGCATACAAATGCAGAAAAGCAGAAATAATACATGCAACCTTTTCAGATCATAAGGCAATAAAAATAATGATCCAGTAAGGGTACATGGAGAGCCAAATTAAAAATCAATTGGAAATTAAATAATATGATACTCCAAAATAGAATAGTTAGAGAACAAATCATAGAAACAATTAATAATTTCATTGAAGAAAATGACAATGGTGAGAAATCCTTTCAAACCTTATGGGATGCAGCCAAAGCAGTGCTCAGAGGAAAATTCATATCCTTGAGTGCATATATTAAAAAATTAGGGAGGGCAGAGATCAATGAATTGGACATGCAAATCAAAAAACTTGAAAGCAAACAAATTAAAAACCCTCCAAAGAAAACCAAATTAGAGATCCTAAACATTAAGGGAGAAATTAATAAAATTGAAAGTCATAGAACTATTGAAATAATAAATAAGACTAAAAGTTGGTACTTTGAAAAAAACAAACAAAATAGACAAAGTACTGGTCAATCTAATTAAAAAAAGGAAAAAAGAAAAGCAAATTAACAATATCATAGATGAAAAGGGGGACCTTACTTCCAGTGAAGAGGAAATTAAGGCAATCATTAAAAATTACTTTGCCCAATTATATGGCAATAAATATGCCAATCTAGGTGATATGTATGAATATATACAAAAATACAAACTGCCTAGACTAACAGAAGAAGAAATAGAATTCTTAAATAATCCCATATCAGAAAAAGAAATCCAACAGGCCATCAAAGAACTCCCTAAGAAAAAATCCCCAGGGCCTGATGCATTCACAAGTGAATTATGTCAAACATTCAAAGAACAGCTAATTCCAATACTATACAAACTATTTGAGATAAACAAAGAGGGAGTTCTACCACATTCCTTTTATGACACAAATATGGTACTGATTCCAAAGCCAGGCAGGTAAAAAACGAAGAAAGAAAACTACAGGCCAATTTCCCTAATGAACATAGATGCAAAAATCTTAAACAAGATACTAGCAAAAAGACTCCAGCAAGTGATCAGGAGGGTCATTCGCTATGATCAAGTAGAATTTATACCAGGAATGCAAGGATGGTTCAATATTAGGAAAATCATCCACATCATTGACCATATCAAAGAGCAAACCAACAAAAATCACATGATTATCTCAATAGATGCAGAAAAAGCTTATGATACAACACCCATTCCTATTAAAAACACTAGAAAGCCTAAGAATAGATGGGTCTTTCCTAAAAATAATAAAGAGTATATATCTAAAACCACCAGCAAACATCATCTGCAATGGGAATAAACTAGATGCATTCCCAATAATATCAGGAGTGAAACAAGGATGCCCATTATCACCTCTATTATTTAACATTGTTAGAAACTAGAAACTAGAAACACTAGCAGTAGCAATTAGAGAAGAAAAAGAAATTGAAGGTATTAAAATTGGCAACGAGGAGACCAAGCTGTCACTCTTTGTGGATGATATGATGGTTTACTTAAAGAATCCTAGAGAATCAACAAAAAAGCTAGTGGAAATAATCGACAACTTTAGCAAAGTAGCAGGATACAAAATAAACCCACATAAGTCATCAGCATTTCTATATATCTCCAACACATCTCAGGAGCAAGAATTACAAAGAGAAATTCCATTTAAAATCACTCTAGACAATATAAAATACTTAGGAATCTATCTCCCAAGACAAACACACAAACTATATGGACATAACTACAAAGCACTCTCCACACAACTAAAACTGAACTTGAGCAATTGGAAAAACATTAACTGCTCATGGGTAGGATGAGCTAATATAATAAAAATGACCATCCTACCCAAACTTATCTATCTATTTAGTGCCATACCCATTGAGCTACCAAAAAACTTTTTTACTGAATTAGAAAAAAACAACAAAGTTCATTTGGAAGAACAAAGTATCAAGGATATCCAAGGAAATTATGGGGGAAAAATACAAAGGAAGGTGGCCTTGCAGTCCCTGATATCAAACTTTATTATAAAGCAGTGGTCATCAAAACAATTTTGTACTGACTAAGAGACAGAAAGGAGGATCAGTGGAATAGACTTGGGGTAAATGACCTCAGCAAGACAGTCTATGACAAACCCAATGACCCCAGCTTTGGGGACAAACATCCACTGTTTGATAAAAACTGCTGGGAAAATTGGAAGACAGATTAGGTTTGGATCAACACCTCACACCCTACACCAAGATAAACTCAGAATGGGTGAATGACTTGAACATAAAGAAGGAAACTATAAGTAAATTATGTGAACAAAGAATAGTATACATGTCAGACCTTTGGGAAGGGAAAGATTTTAAAACCAAGCAAGACTTAGAAAGAGTCACAAAATGTAAAATAAATAATTTTGACTACATCAAATTAAAAAGGTTTTGTACAAACAAAACCAATGTAACTAAAATCAGAAGGGAAGCAACAAATTGGGAAACAATCTTCATAACAAAACCTCTGATAAAGGTTTAATTACTCAATTTTACAAAGAGCTAAATCATTTGTACAAAAAAATCAAGCCATTCTCCAATTGAAAAATGGGCTAGGGACATGAATAGGCAGCTTACAGTTAAAGAAATCAAAACTATTAATAAACACATGAAAAAGTGTTCTAAATCTCTTATAATCAGAGAGATGCAAATCAAAACAACTCTGAGGTATCACCTCACACCTAGCAGATTGGCTAACATGACAGCAAAGGAAAGTAATGAATGCTGCAGGGGATGTGTCAAAGTCGGGACATTAATTCACTGCTGGTGGAGTGGTGAATTGATCCAACCATTCTGGAGGGCAATTTGGAACTATGGCCAAAGGGCAATAAAAGACTGTCTGCCCTTTGATGCAACCATAGCATTGCTGGGTTTATATCCCAAAGAGATCATAAGGAAAAAGACTTGTACAAGAATATTTATAGCTGCACTCTTTGTGGTGGCCAAAAATTGGAAAATGAGGGGCTGCCCTTCAATTGGGGAATGGCTGAACAAATTGTGGTATATGTTGGTGATGGAATACTATTGTGCTCAAAGCAATAATAAAGTGGAGGAATCCCATGGAGACTGGAAAAACCCCCAGGAAGTGATGCAGAGTGAGAGGAGCAGAACCAGGAGAACATTGTACACAGAGACAGATACACAGTGGTACAATAGTATGTAATGGACTTCTCCATTAGTGTCAATGCAATGTCCCTGAACAATCTGCAGGGATATAGGAGAAAAAAACACTATCCACAAACAGGACAAACTATGGGAGTAAAAACACCAAGGAAAAGCAACTGCTTAACTACAAGGGTTGAGGTTATATGATTGAAGAGAGACTCTAAAGGAACATCCTAAAGCAAAAACCAATAACATGGAAATGGGTTTGGATCAAGGACACATGTGATACCCAGTGGAATCATGCATTGGCTATGAGAGGGGTGATGGGAGGAGGGGAGGAAAAGAAAATGATCCTTTTTTTCCAATGAATAATGTTTGAAAATGACCAAATAAAATAATGTTTAAAAGGAAAAAATAAAAGAAAATAAAATTTGATAGTGGTTTTGTTTGCTATTGTCATTAATTGGGCTATTGAGAATTTGGGGGATATTGATACCTACATATGTGTACTACTGTTCTTTTTTAAAAAATGGTTACTTTGTGAAATTTATTTGCTTGTACTCACAGTGGATCATGGCCAGGTATGAAGAGGAAATGGATCTCATTTTTGGTGAGAAACCTTGTATTCTACATTTCCTTAGCTGACACTGTGTCAATGATTGTAACCTATATCTTTGAATTTTTTTAACTCTTTTATTATATTTTTTGCATGTGCAATATACTATTTCAGTTTTTTTATTTTTTCTCTCCTTTTTATGTTTGAAGCACATGTCACCAGTATTAAGATTTTCTTTAACTTTTTGATTTTGCAGTAATATAAGTTTAAAATATATTTGCTATAATGTCAATACATGCCCCAAAAGTTTGAGACTGTAAAAATGATGCCACTAATTGTTTAAAAAAATTATGAGACTTTGCTTAATGATTCTGTCTGATTCCAGGACAAGATATACAAAAGAACCATTGTACAGGGCCAAAGAAGCACAAAGCTAAACCTGAATTGTTCCAAAAGAGCACACAGGTCAAAAAAAGTTCTAGGAAATATGCATTTTCTTTAAGATGCTACCCATACACCATTATCCTGTTTAGCCTTAAAGTTTTGTTTCCATTTTTAATCTCTTTTTTATTATATGCAATCTGATTCATTGATAATTGCCAAATTTAAAATGGATTCAGGGCCTTTTATAGCAGCAAGTTTTGTAGCAGGATCTGCTCCATGATTTCCTCTCAAAACAGAGTCATTTCCACCTGTATGGGAAGAGCAATATGTGACAGCCATAATTTTAGGTAGTTGGAGATCTGAAAGAACCTCATTTATAATTTTAGCATTTGCAATAGTTTTGCCAGATTATGTTAAAAATCCCCTTTGAAGCCAAAGGGTACTAATTGCGCGACATATTCCAAAAGCATATTTCAAATCAGTCTATATTGTTGCTTTCTTGACTCTTGTGATTACACAGGCTTGTTTCAGTTGTGTACTTATATTTGATGATAGTGAAGCTGACCACAGAGTTGCAAATTCTGTGACTACAGCTGCTCCAGTGTAATGTATACAATTTCTCATAAAGAACCATCCATAAGCAAAACTAGATCTGCATTTTCTAAAGGAATATTCAGGAGAATTTCACAAGGTTTTTCTGCCATAGACACTATAGATGTGCAACTATGCAATGGCTTTCTGGTGATTGGTAAATCTGGAAGCAAGGTAGCAGGGTTGAGTGTTGTGTAGCATTTTAAAGTGATGTTTTTTTGGCTAATGAAGTTATGTCATATCTTGTAAGTCTTTGTTCATAGAATGCCTGTGTTCTATGTCTTAGTAGCAATGCTCCTACTTCATGAGGATATATTATTATTAGTGGGCATCCCAATACTAAATCCGTGGATTTTGTTACTAGCAAAGCTGTTGCAGCTATGCCTCTAAGACTGGTGGTGCTCCAGAAGCTATTGACTCTTGTTGAGCCAAATAATATATAATTGGATGTTGAATAGGTCCTAAAGCTTGTGTTAAAACACCTGAAGCTACTCCTCTTCATTCATGTACATGCAGAGTGATTTTTTTTTGTAATCTGGGCTTCCTAGAGCAGGGGCAGAAAGGATAGCCTGTCTTAATTTAGTAAGTTCTGCTAGGTGTTCTGCATCCCACTTCAGTGGTTCAGTTGACTGCATCTTTTATTAGTGCTAGAAGGGGTTTAGTGATTTACCCATAGCAAGGTATCCATTGCATGCAAAATCCTATTGTTCCAAATATTGCTCTGAATTGTCTTTTAGTGGATGGGGCACTCAATTTGTGAATATCTTCAATATGCTTAGGGAAAATGAAATGGGCAGCGTCAGCTAAAACAAATCCTAAATTCTCCACTTTGGGGAGATACCATTGAACCTTTGATTTTGATATCTTGTGTCCTCTTTATATAATTCCAACAGGAGATGTTTACTATCTTCTTGGCATACTGTGGCATTTGGTGAGGTCAAGAGCAAATCATCCACAAAATGTGTAAAGATAAACTTATAGTTGTGACTTAAAATCTAAATTAATTATTGGTCACCATGGGATATCCCAAAAAATAAAATAACCAAGTCAGCTGGAATTATGGTGAATTTAATGAATATAGAGAGAAGGAATTAAGGAGAAAAGAGAGAGAGAGAGAGAGAGAGAGAGAGAGAGAGAGAGAGAGAGAGAGAGAGAGAGAGAGAGAGGAAAGAGTTAATTTAAACTGCTCTGGCTCAGGCTGAGCCAGGCAGGAGTTAAAGGCCTTGGCCTTGGCCAAGGGGGCCTCCCTTGAGATCCAAGGGAAAGGGAAGTTAGTCTTATCATTCACCATTGACCATCTCAAGGAAGCTGTCTAAGGGAGCTCCTCTAGGTTCTAGTTCCAGGATCGAACTGGTGCCCAGCCTGCTCACAGGAAGTGATCAGCCAGAGCCACCTCTCTGGGGAAAGAGAGCAAGAAAGGAAGTGACACACCCTATATAGACAGTTTTATGTCACTTTCCTGCATCTTAGCTGTACCAGTGGTAGCTTAGCTTGACTTAGGACAGCCCAGGGCTCTGTCAGCTGTTTCTGCACATGTCCATCAAAGGCCATCCTCCTAGATACTTAATCCTTAAGTGTGGGTGCAGACATTCCTGACCTTGTTAGACTAAGTAGGGTGGAGCAATGTAAAGTTCCGAAGACATTCCTGATTCTGTTAGACCAAGTATCTTCATTGTTACAACCAGGAGGTAGCTAAATAAAATATTCACAAATGTATTAAATGGTTCTCCTTAAACTTGATATTTGCCAAATATTGTGTCAAAATTTGAGAAAATAAAGTTGGACATTCTACATAACCTTGAGGCAGAAGGTACCACAAAAATTGAGACTATTTGCAGATGAATGCAAATATGTTTCAGGAATATTCATGGATAGGTATTGAAAAAAGGCAGAACACAAATCTACTACTATGAAATATTTATCAGTACTAGGAAAAGAGGAAATAATAGTTGATGGACTTGGAACAACAGGGTGTCTTTTAATGACATGATTATTAATGGTCCTTTAATCTTGAACAAATTGATATACAGGTTTTCCATTTTCATCTAATTTGTAGTAGGAGAGGCAAGTTGGGTTAAGTGAGAGATAGTTTCATTCTGTCAAGAAATAGTTTTGGCCATTTGAGAGACATAATCTTCAAGGTATGCAACTCTAGTCACCATTAAGCTATCTTCCAGCTGTTTCCTTTTCTTAGAAAGAATTAGATCGAATATTTGTTAACATTGGTATCCTTTAAGTAATCCCGACAAAATGAAAACTCCCAGAAATGGTAATAACCAGAGATGATCTAAAATTGTGAGATATGACATCTCAGTAAATTTCCCCAATAGCGGGAGTTGTTTGAGATAGATTGGAACCTTCTCCTTCACTATATGTGCCATGATATCTAACACCATGGTTTCACTTCTACCTTTTTGTCTATCTTTTTTAAGTAGGGATAGTAAGAAGTGAGGAACAGAAGGTTAACAAATTAATCAAACTCCTACCTGGGGCTTTTTCCTCAATACCTGGAGAGATGAGATGGTTGATCTGGGTCTCTCTGTATCAACAGCCAATATACTCTCAATTTTCTCTTTATTTATATATCTCATCTCCTAGGTAATGGAATCTTCAGCTCTGACTCACTCTTACTTAGAAATCTATCTGTTCCTGCCTCTTAAAGAGACAGAAGGATAGATTAAGAAAATTGCCTTAACACTACTGAGGCTCTTCATTTTACAGATGAGGAAACTGAGGCACAGAGATGTTAAATGACATCCTAGAAAACAAATTTAGTAAGAGTCTGAAACAGGATTTTATCCTGATTTGACAGGTTGATCCTAAAATCCAACCTAGTAAGAGAAGGGAGATTTCCTAGGAAGCATCAGCTTTGGGATTTGTATCATGGGTAACCCTAAGTTCAAGAAAATTCCCAAATGTGAGCATATGGTATTGGTCCTTCTAGGGCTAGAGAAGGGAATTCTTTGAAGCACCTTACTACTGGGAGAAATTTCTTCATAGCATATTATTTGGAGAGTAGGGTCAATTGATTACTAGGATATCATAGGTCTGATGGGAAGAAGACTGCTTGTTTGATTGCCCCCAAGGTAAATTTACCTTTCTGAAGGAGTCTGAAACACAGGAGTGCCACTATGATCCTGGAAAGTACTATATATAAGACCTTGGAAGGGAAAGATTTCACCAAACTGTGAGTCATTGTCATCCACTCTTGTTAAACTCTATGATCCCATTTGAGATTTTCTTGGCAAAGATACCAGAATGGTTTGCCATTTTCCTTCTCCAACTCATTTTATATTGGAGTGGAATAGAGAATAAACTGGGGCAAGCAGGGTTACTTAACCAGAGTCACATAGCTAGTGTCTGAAGCTAGATTTAAACTCAGGAAGATGAGTCATCCTAATTCTATGCCCACTATTCTATCCACTGTGCTACCCAGCTGTCCATTTGTTTTGTCAATTAGTTGCATCCAACTCTTTGTGACCCCACTTGGAGTTTTCTTGGCAAAGATACTGGAATGGTTTGCCACTTCAACTCCAACTCATTTTATAAATGAAACTAAAGCAAGGAGGGTTAAGTGACTTGCCCAGGTAGATTGCTACACTAATAGCCCAGATGTGTGATACAGTAGAGAGAATGATAGCCTTGGAGTCAGGAAAACCCAAGTTCAAAGTGCCTCTGACACTTGGTAACTATGTGATCTTTGCACGTTACTTAACCTCTCTGTATACCTCAGTTTTCTCATCTCAAAAAGAGAGATAATAGCAAACATTTCATAGGCATGTTTTAAGAAGCAAAATTGCTATAATATATGTAACACATTTTACAAACTTTAAAGCACTATACAAATTCTAGCTATTATCATTTAAATCTTTATTATTATGCATTTTTATGATTAATAGCAACAAGTTTAATTCCATTCTATGGGGAGGAATTGGACTATTTAAGTGTTTCATGTGTTTCTATATTGTTCATGGGATCCTTTGGAACTTTCTTGGATTTTGCACTTCTGTGGGGGTGAAGTAAAATCTATCTTTTACCTAATGCCCATGTTCAACCTTCAGTGCAAATATTGTAGTGGTCTTTTTACCTACATTTGAAGAAACTTAGATGTAAGCTATACTGTGAGAGTAAAAAGATTTTCCAGGAACAGCTCTACATGAGGACAATGAGCCAAAGAGAGAAATAGATCATCCTGAGATCAGCCCCATGATTAAGACCAATCTATGTAAGTCTAGAGTAGGCTATAGCCTATTACCAATAATAACTTGTATCAGAGAGGAAACAGAAAAGATACATCCCAAGAGTGGTGGGTCTGGAAAAGGAAGTGTGAAAGAATTACTGATAGCAACGGGTAACAGATAGATAGACCTTGTCCTTGACCTAACTACCCTTATCTCATGTGAAGAGACTTAGACAAAGGCCCCAAACACTCTAAATAAACCCAGTCTGAAGGATTTTTTAATAATGATGAAAATCATAACAAATATAACAATAACTAGTGCTTTTATAATTGGAGATATTTTGCAAATGTCATCTTATTTGAGCTTCAAAACATGAGAAGGGGATGCTTCACTTCTTATCATCTTCATTTTAAACATTGAAGAAATTGAGACTCTGAGAGTTTTGAGTTTTGCCTCTGATTATGGCATAGATAGCAAGTGTCAGTAGTAGGATTTGAACTAATGTCTTTCTGACTCCATATCCAGCCCTAGATCCTGAATCCAACAGGATGAGAAGACTTAAATGAATCATGCTGGGAGCTAAGATGGCAGAGTAAAAGATGCTCCATTCCCCTGAATCCAAGAGAGAGACAGAGACAGAGACAGATAGACAAACAGAGATGTACAGAGAGAGAGAGAGACAGAGACAGGGAGAAAGAATAAATTGCTTCAAAAAAAAGGAAAGCAGGAGGAACACATCTCACCAGGATAAGAAGAGAGTAACCCAGGCACCACAGCATCTGTGGATACCAGCAGAACTCAGACCATTCTATCAAGCTGATACTCAACCAGAGACAATGAAGCTGCATAATTGGAATGAGCCCAGCCCAACCCATTTGACACAAGTATAGAAGGCATAGAGGACAGGGTAGGGGACTGCCCCTAAGCCCTAAGCCACTCCCTCAGCATGAGTAGCAAAAGCCGAGAGGGAAGGAACCTACACACTTTCATATGGCAGCAGAGCACCTGAGGCAGAAAAGCAAGAGATTAGGGGATGAGCCCAACATAAGCCACTGAGCATGGATAGCCAAGTCAGAGAGGGCAGGAAACCAATGCACTCCCATGTAGCCTGTAGCAATGAAGTAATAGAGTGCCTGAGGCAGCAGAACCCAGAACAAGGGACATGCCTAACCCAAGCCACTTAGCAGGAATGGGGAAGCAGCAGAATGGGGACCAGTCAAGCTCATGAAACAACAGTGAAACTGGTAATGTGGGGATCTGAATCTAGATAGACAAAAGAGCTGCAAATTCCCTCAGAGGAAGCCAGCAGGGCCACCTCCTCAACAGACACACCATGCCTACCGCAAGTACAAGAGAAGAGTACTCTGAAAGCTTGAAACAATGCTCCCTCTACCCCAAGAACAGAGAAGAACCTCAACAGATAAATAAGGTCACAAAAGGGGAAATAACTAGTAGAGCAAAAAACAAAGAAAAACCTAATTTTTAGAAAGTTACTTTAGTGGCAGGATAGATCAAAATATGAACTCAGAAAAGAACAATAATGCCAAAAATGAAACATGGGGAACCCTAAAGGAAAGTGTGAAAGGATGTCAGTACCCAAAATAACCCCTGGAAGAACTTGGAAAGATATTAACAAGTCAAATAATAAAAGAATTGATTCAACAAGTGGGGAGAAAATCAGTAAAGAAATCAACATCCTAAAAATTAGAATAGACTAAAAGGAAACAAGGGCACAAAATACATGGAAGAAAACAACTCCTTAAGGAATGGATCAAGTGGAAATAGTTTTTTTTAAAAAAACACTGAAGAAAGTAACTTTTTAAAGAGTAGGATTAGCCAAAGGGAAAAGGAAACACACAAAAAAAACTTTAAAAAAAGGGGAATAACTTTCTAAAAATTAGAATTGCACAAATAGAAGCTAATGAGTCCATAAAATATCAAGAAACAATTAAATAAAATTAAAAAAATAGAAGAAAATCTAAAAAAACCTCACTGGAAAAACAAATGACCCCAAAAATAGATCCAGATGAGATAATCCAATAATTATTGGAATACTAAAAGCCACTCTAAAAAAAAAAAGCCTGGACACTTTATTACAAGAAATCATCAGGGGAAACTATCCTGATATCCTCAAACAAAAGGAAAAAAATAGGAAAGGAAAGAATCCATCAATCAGCTCCTAAGAGAGACTCCAAAATAAAATACCCCAAAATAAAATACCCCAGGTCTAATATAGCCAAATTCCAGAAATCCCAGGTCAAGAAAAAAAATACTTTAAGCATTGCTGTGGGGAATTTTCACATAGATGAGGTCATAGATCCATTAAAATAGGAAAACATACAGAATTCCTACTTAAGAGATTTGTGTTTATTATGGATTTTTATCAATCAGCTTTCAGTTATGATATCTTTGTTGTTTACTCACTGAAGTCAAGGCCCAATGGGAATACAGTTGATATTTTAAAGACTTGTGAGTTCTGTCTTACTGTGCCTTCTCATTTGAAAGTCATATGAAGTAGAAAAAAAAATGAATGGACTGTCTTCCAGGGGAAAGTCTAGGGCATAAATTCCAATTTAATTACTCATTAGGGGTTTTTTTGGAGGTAGGGATTGAGTCATTTAACCTCTCTTAGTCTCATTATCTTTACTTATAAAGTAAGAAGAGTTAGAAGAGTTGAACTGGATTCAATTAAATTCATTCAAAAACATATTTAGAAAAAATCTACTAGATGCAGGGTACTGGGGATATTCAGACAAAAAAAAAAAAGTCCCTACCCTCAGAGAGTTTATATTCTACTGGGGGATACATCTGTATACTACATAAGTAGATAATAATAATAATACTACCAGAAGGGAGAAGGAATTAATGACTGGAAGGATGGGGAAAGGCAACTGTAGGAGGTGACACCAGAGTTAAGCTGAGAGATAAGCAAAGCATTCTAAGAGGTAGAGGTAGATTGGGAGGGCATTCCAAGCTTTGGGGAATTGTGGGGGGCAAATGCAGAACCAGGTTATGGAATCCTGATGAACCAGGTAGAAGTCTAATTTGGAATGAAGAGTAAAGCTAAGGACAAAGTGTCAAATAAAGCCAGGAGACAGGTGATGATGATGTCATACCTGCAGAGGTAAAGGATTATGTTTAAATTAGGTTTAGAGCCCAGTTTTTCTACATATTACCCAAATGACTTTGGATAAGTTTTTTGTTTTTCAGCTATTTCAGGTGTGTCTGACTTCATGAACTCATTTGGGATTTTCTTGACAAAAGATAATAGAGTGGTTTGTCATTTCTTTTTCCAGCTCATTTTATAGATAAAGGAAATGAGGCAAACAGGGTTAAGTGACTTGCTGAGGGGTCACAAACCTCATATGTGTCTGAAGTAGGGTTTGAATTCATGAAGATATCTTTCTGATTCTAAGGCCAGCAGTCTATCTATCCACTAGGGTGCCACTTAGTTGTTCTTACTGGGTAACGTTTCTCATCTCTAACGTCATTCGGTCAAAAAAATATTTATTAAATACTAAGTGCTTACTGTATGTCAGCCATTATGCTAAGCACTTAGGATATAAAGAAAGACAAAAGATAGTCCCTGTTCTCAAGCAGCTTCCAGTTTAATGGAAAAGACAACATGCAAATGTTAAAAGAAAATCTTTGTTTCAGTCTTGCCTTCAATAATGAAGCAAAACCAGGAAAGACCAATAAAAATGTGTTGTGGCACTCAAAGCAAAAGCACATTGTGTTAGGCTAATCTATAACTTCAAACTATCTGATCTTTTTTATAAACAACTTCCCTAACAAATACATGGCAATCCTGCTGGATACACTTTCTGAAAAGGGATGGACTAGTGCTAAGTCTCAGCCCCCAACTTTATCTGTGAGCTAACTGGCAAGTGCTCATAGGACAATCCCTTTGAGCTACCTGGCACATATAGAAAAGATGGGGATCAATGAGGTCAGTTGGACTGACATGGTAGTAGTGACTGATTCAACAAGGAACTATGTACAAACAAGCTACATGCAGGATGAATTAGAAATTCACAATAGATGGAAGACACTAATATCAAGAAGCCACAGGAAAGACTTCTCATAGAAGATGGGATTTTAGATGGAACTTGAAGGAAGACAGAGATGCCAGGAGGCAGAGGTTAAGAGACAGAGTCTAGGCATTGGGAACAGTCCACTGAAAATGCCTGGTGTCAGGAGATGAGGGGTCTTGTGAGAGGAATGGCAGGGAGGTCACAAAGAATAGGTGTGTGGGGATTAAGGTGTAAGAAACCTGGAAAATTGGGAGAGGGCAAGGTTGTGAAAAGGCTTGAATGCCAAAAAAAGCATTTTTTTTTCCTAGAGGGAGTGGGTAGCCACTAGAGTTAAGAGGTGTGATCTGGTCAGATTTGCTCTATAGGAGGATTATTTAACAGCTGAGTGAAAGATGAACTAGAATGGAGAGAGAGTAGGAACAGGGAGAATAATGATAGCAGGTAATAGTTTAGTTAATAGTCTATAAATGAGGAGATGAAGGCTTGCACAGGTTGTGTCACAGGAGAGGAGGCATATGTGAGAGATGTTAGGATAATAAAATTGACAGAACTTAGCAACAGATTAATTTGGGAGAGGTATAGCAGAACAGGGTGAAGAGTTGTTAACAGGAGTAATAAGCCCAGGATAGCACTCAGTTTGTGTGTCTGAGTGACTTGGAGGGCGATAATATATTCAAAAGTAATAGAAAAGTTCAGAAGGGAAGAGGATTTGGGGAGAAAGATCATGAGTTCAGTTTTGTACATATTGAGTTCAAGATGTCTGTGAGACCCTCACACCTATCACATTGGCTAATATGACATAAAGGGCTATGATAAATTTTGGAGGGGGTGGGAAAACTGGGATGTTAATCCATTGTTATTAGAGAATGGTAAACTGATGCAATTTGGCTTTTTAAAAATATTTATTTATTACCAATTACATGTTATAACAAATTTCCATTCAAGTTTTCCTAAGTTACATGATCAAACTTATCTCCCTCCCTCCCTTCCTTTCCCCCTCCCAGTGCTGGCAGGCGATTCTATCTGGGTTATACATGTATTGTCATGTAAAACATATTTCCATATTATTCATTTTTGTGAGTAATCTTATAAAACCCAAACCCCAAAACGTAATCCTAAATAAGCAATTGAAAAATCATATGTTTTTTACTCTGAGGTACCACCTCACACCTAGCAGATTAGCTATCATATCAGCAAGGGAAAGTAATAAATGTTGGCAGGGTTGTGGCAAAATTGGGACATTAATTCATTGCTGGTGGAGTTGTGAATTGATCCAACCATTCTGGATGGCAATTTGGGACGATGCCCAAAGGGCTATAAAAGAATGCCTACCCTTTGATCCATATCCCTTTGGTTATACCACACAGAGATCATAAGGAAAAAGACTTGAACAAAAAAAAATTTATATCCATGCTCTTTGTGGTGGTAAAAAATTGGAAAATGAGGGGATGCCCTTCAATTGGGAAATGGCTGAACAAACTGTGGTATCTGTTGGTGATGGAATACTATTGTGCTCAAAGGAATAATAAACTGGAAGAATTCCATGTGAACTGGAACAACCTCCAGGAAGTGATGCAGAGTGAAAGGAGCAAAACCAGGAAAACATTGTACACAGAGACTGATACACTGTGGTACAAGAGAATGTAATGGATTTCTCTACTAGCAGCAATGCAATAATCCAGGACAATTCTGAGGGGCTTATGAGAAAGTACACTATCCACATTCAGAGGAAGAACTGTGGGAGTAGAAACACAGAAGAAAAACAACTACTTGATCACATGGGTCAAGGGGGATATGATTGGGGATGAAGACTCTAACCGATCACCCTGGTGCAATTATCAATAATAGGGAAATAGGTCTTGGTCAATGATACATGTAAAATCCAGTGGAATTGCACATCAGCTATAGTGTGTGGGTGGGGAAGGAGGGGAGGGAAAGAGCATGAATCATGTAACCATGGAAAAATATTCTAATAAATAAATGCAAATAGAATAGCTGGTCAAACATAAAAAATATGTATGCTTTCATCAGTATTCTGAATCCAACAGTTCTTTCTCTGGAGGTGGATAGCATTATTTGTCCTAAGTCCCTCAGAATTATCCTTGATCATTGTATTGCCAATAATAGCTAAGTCTATCACAGCTGATTGTTCCACGGTGTTGCTCTTACTATGTACAGTGTTTTCCTGGTTCTGCTTATTTCACTCTGCATCAGTTCATGTAGATTTTTCCAGTTTTTTCTGAAATCATCCTGTTCATGATTCCTTATAGCACAATAGTTTTCCATCACCATCATATACCATAATTTTTTCAGCCATTCTCCAGTTGATGGACATCCCATTAATGTCCAATTCTTTGCCACCACAAAAAGAGAAGCTATAAGTATTTTTTGTACAAGTAGCTCCTTTCCTCCCTTTTTTATCTCTTAGAAATCAGAAGAACCATGTCCAAAGAGGCATAAAACTATGCATACCCTTTGACCCAGAAATACTATTACTACATCAGAAAGGACAAGACCTATTAGTATAAAAATGTTTCCAGCAGCTCTCTTTTTGGTGGTAAAGAACTGGAAACTGTGTAATTATAATTTGATCTCCAGGACTCTCTCTCCCAGTCCCATTTCCATATCTAAATTATGTAACTAACATAAAGAAGATATAAGTTTTGTGTAGTTCTGCCCTCACTCTCTGCTCCCAGGAACGTGGCTGTGGCAGGCAGGAGAAGTTTGCTCACGTCATACTTAAGTTTTGTATTTTGTCCTTTTATTTTTTCTACTCTAAATAATTATTAATAAATCTGATAAAATATAATATTTGGAGTTATTAGATATTCATTTAAATCTTACAAAACTGAAGGGATGTCCTTCAGTTGGGGAATGGCTGAATAAGTTGTGGTATATGACTGTAGTGGAATACTATTGTGCCATAAGAAATGATGAACAAGGTGATTTTACCTTGGAAAGATATATAGACTAATGCAAAGTGAAGTGAGTAGAACCAGAAGAACATTGTACATAGTAACAGGATTATATGATGACCAACTATGAATGATTTAACTCTTATTGGCAATACAAAGATCCAAGACAACTCTAATCGACCTATGCTGAAAAATGCTATCTACCATAGGACTACTATACCACTTTTCATTTATTTCCTTTACAAGTTTCTTCTTTTATGTGATACATCTTCTTTCACAACATGATATAGGGAAATATATAATATATATAAAATACATGATAGCATATGTATGACATATATAAGATTACTTGCCATCTTAAGGAAGTGGATGGGGAGGAAAAGGGAAAATTTGGATCACAAAATGTCAGAAAAACAAATGTAAAAAGAAGAACTTTCTATATGTAATTGGAACTAAAAAAATATTTTTCTAAAAAGATATCTGTGAGACATCCAGTTTGAAATGTCTAATAGGAAATTTTATTCTATAGAACAAGAGAGAGGTGAAAATTGGACCAGTGGATCTGAGAATCATCTGCATAGAGATGATTATTAAAATCACGAGTCCAAATAGTATAGAAAGAAAAGAGAAGAGGTCCCAGGACTGAGCCTTCTGAAACACTTGCCTTTTTCAGGCATGAACCGAACTAAGATCCAGTAAACTATCTTTTGAGTGTCTTAGAATTCTGGCATTCCATGGAAAGAATCTATTTACAATCCCACAAACACAATTTACTAATCCACTCCTTTGTTCATACCTGGGGAGGAATTTTCCTATCCTGACTCTTTCCCTTGTTTTTCTACAATTCTCTCCACACTAGGCAGGTAGGTGGCCTGGAGTCAGGAAGACGAGTTTAAATTTGGCCTCATACACTTGCTAGTTGTGTGACTGGACAAGTCACTGCACTCCCTCAGTTTCCTCATTTGTGTAATGATTTGAAGAAGGAAATGGCAAACCACCTCATTATCTTTGCCAAGAAAACCCCAAATGGGGTCACGAAGAATTGCACACAACTGAAATGACTGAACAGCAAGAAGAAACCTTGCCCTGCACTTAAAATGCCCTCTCCTTCTTCCCTACCTACTTGAATCCTACCTCTAGCCTTCAAGGATCAGCTAACAGCTCACTTCTTTGGAGAACATGTACTGAAATTCTGTTGATTCAGGAAAGGGAAATAGATTTCTTTTAATGAGTCATCAGTGAAAGTAACATCTTTATGAAAGTTCATGACTTTTGCAGCAACCAGTCATGAAAAATGTACATTCTTTGTTCAGGAAATAGTCAGCTCCCCTCCCCATCCCTCCTTGTATCTTGTCTCCTTTCCAGCACTGACCTTCCAGCCTGAATTGTTCCTCTTGCAAATGGTTTCCTGCTTCTGGCTTAAATTCTTGGCTTTCAGGAAGCTCTTGAAGAAACCTTAATCCTAGTTTGGCCTAGTCTTTCTGACTAATGCTTAGATTCTGATGAAGACCAGTGCTTCCCCCACCCAAGTATTGGTCTTCAGCACTTGAGTCCTTCCCTACTCTCTCTGTCTCTCTGTCTCTCTGTCTCTCCGTGTCTGTCTGTCTCCTGATTAGTCCTTATTTGTCTTAGCTCAGCATCGAACATCCAGTTCTTGAAAGTAATAGTCCTGCTTCTCTTCAAACAGCCTGTCATTTAGACTTCTCACTAATTTGCCCAGGTTGGTCCTACATTTCAAAAAAGAGCAATGACATCACAGGGTGGTATCTTAACTTGCTAGTGGGTTTAAGTGAGGCAGAGTTGCACAAAGCCATCAGCTTCCCTCTCTTCCAGAATCACTGAAGTCCAATGGCAAGGCAAAAGGCAGGATGACTGGAGATGGTCCCAGATGCAGTGGATGACCTTGGTTGCTTTGATGTCTGATCAAGCTCTAAGCACTTCACAATGCCTTCTTCAGCCACCTTTGGGGCTATTGGAACAAATTGTTCTCATCTGCTTATTCTACCAGGGGAAGTCTTCATCTGGTCTAGGCCATCTGCTAAGATAGTTTTACCAGAATGTGGTCATTGTGTATACGGCAACTTTTTGGAGCCACAAATGAGAGTTGGGTGAAAAGTGGACGCCAAAAGAGAATGAATAGCCCTGAAAGGGGCTCAGCAAGCCCTGACACTAGAGGAGCTAGTTCTTCCTGAACATCCCATATACTTCTGGACAGCTAAGTGG
The DNA here is from genome assembly GCF_027887165.1 of Monodelphis domestica. Taxonomy (NCBI): domain Eukaryota; kingdom Metazoa; phylum Chordata; class Mammalia; order Didelphimorphia; family Didelphidae; genus Monodelphis; species Monodelphis domestica. Next base: position 66,218,506 of record NC_077233.1, read on the forward strand.
CCCTGCAGAGTCAAGAAGACTTCTCTTCATGAGTTCAAATCTGGCCTGAGACACTTACTTGTTATGTGATCCTGGGCAAGTCATTCAACCCTGCTGACCTCAGTTTCCTCATATGTAAAAATGAACTGGAGAAGGAAATGACAAACCATTCCAGTATCTTTGCCAAGAAAACCTCAAATGGGGTCAAACTGAACAAGAACAAAGGCCACCTCTAATCAATACAATATATTGTGGGTTGGCATAAGAAGTTAAATAGGAATTTGGGGGAAGTTTCACAGAAGCTGCAGACAACACAGAAAAAGTTTAGAAACTCAGAAATGAATACTTAAACCAAAGTTTACAATAAGGTAGTGTAAACTTCTTATAAAAGAAAAAGAAAAAATCAGACTTCTCTTTTGGTACAAAGGGAGGACCTAAATTTTTTATGCAGAGTTTCCAGATCCCAGGTTGATGTAGAAGAAATAACTATATTTGAGAGTTGTCAAAAACCACCATCACACCCTCAGTACAAAGTATCTCCTTTTGAAAGCTTCTATGGATGCTATTGCCACCCCCAACTAGCTATTATTTCACAGTTCCAGCCTCCTTTGCAGCAAGTACCAGTTTAAAAATATTAGATTGATAGAAAAATAGAAGGGTCAGTAGAGGAAGAAAACTTTTCTCTCTATTTCTATCTCCCAAAAGTCATTATCACTGTCATGGGCAATCTCTATTACATTAAAAAAAAAAAAACTCCTCCATTTCCTCATTTGGGAAAATCTTCTATAATTGTAAGTTGGTTACAGGAACCTGATTGGCTGTATGGATCTGTTATGGGATTGATCCATTTCAGTTTATTAGAATTGAGATGCTCCTCATTCCACCTCACTTCAGTAAGGGTTGTTGTTAAAGGAATTACTACATCAAGTAGGAGTTATTATTGGATGACTGATAAGACTTTCTAATTTTAAGATCTCTCCTTTGTGCTCACTGGAAACTGCCCAAGCCCATAGCAACACATTCTTCCTTTATTGAGTACCTGTTTTGTATTGAGTACCCTACTTTTTCTATCACTCATCATATTTAGATATTTCAGATATTCTATAATGTTTATTTATTTAGATAAATGGTCACAAAATTCTTATACCCTTATATAAAATTCTACCTTTGGTACCTGGAACATGATGTGTTCAAATGCCAGCTCCACCAAGGAATTTCCCATGATCCTCTGGTATGGTAACAAGCATCTACTTTTCTATTTTTCAGGGCCTAGGCAGGACCTAAAATCCATCAGTGAGTTACATAGATGTCTACAATCAAGCATGTGAAAACTTCCCCTGGTAGAATGGACAGATGAGAACAATTTGTTATGATAGCCAGGAAGGTGGCTGAAGCAGACACTGTGTAGTACTTAGAGCTTAGTCAGAAATCAAAGAAGCCAAGTTCATCCATTACATCTGGGGCCATCTCCACATATCCTGAATTTGTCTTGCCATTGGACTTCAATGACTCTGGAAGAGAGAGTGAGAATGATAGAATGGCTTCTTTTTTTTTTTCAATCCCTGCCTTCTATCTTATTATCAGTTCTAAGATAAAGAAGCAACAATTGGGGTTAAGTGACTTGCCCAGGGTCACACAGCTGGGAAGTGTCTTTGGATCAGTTTAAACCCAGGTCCTTCCAACTCCAGGGTTGGCCTTCTATCCATTGTGCTACCTAGATACCCTGAGACTAATGACTTTGTGAAAACTGCTTCAATTAAATCCTATTTATACATAAGTCAAAAGACATCATTGGTGAAGTCATTTTAGTCCTCTTTTGAGTATGAAGGATTATAGTCCAACCAACCAACCAGTGCCTGTGGAAGGAAGGTTGAACTTCTTGTTAGGAGTCAGAGGTTCAAACTGTAGTTTTGACAATTAGTAATTTAACTATGAATAACTTACAACCTCTCTAAATGCTAATCTCTTCATCTATGAAATGGGAAGAATAATGGATTACCTGCCTCACAGAGCTACAAAATCACATTTTAGAGTCAACACATACCTGAACAAGAAGTTCTTCTATAAAATCCTTAAACATTTTGTCTAAAGGATTTCCAGGGATAGGGAACTCACTACTCCTGAAGGTGTCCTATTTCATTTATTAATCACTCTAATTAGGAGGAAGTTTTTCTTTGCAAGCCCACATCTACCTCTCTGCAAAGACAAATCTCTCTTCCATGATGGCAACCCTTGTCACATTTGAAGAGTTCTTAGATTCTCCCCTCCATGAGTTGGGAAGACCTGGTTTCAAATCAGATCTCAGACACTTCCTAGCTGTGTGACCCTGAGCAAATCACTTAACATGCCTGCTTTTGCCTAGCCTTTGTCCTGTCTTAGAGCTGTTACTAAGACCGAAGGGAAGGGTTAAAAAAAATTGATTAAGGGAAGTAAAGGTATCATAAAAAATTAGGACTCCTTGATTTTATTATAAGGCAAAATTAGAGACGTTTCAATATGATTGACTAAAGGACTGGGCTGATTACTGCCATGAATAGCCACCTCCTTGTACTTATTGGGATAACTACAACAAGCTTGTGTAGACACATTCGAAAGGTTTATGTATCTATATTAAATAATTTGAAGAGGCCTGTGATATCTCACACACACACACACACACACATACACACACACACCTCTCTCTCTCTCTCTCTCTCTCTCTCTCTCTCTCTCTCTCTCTCTCTCTCTTTCGTGCACGCACGCGCACGCACGCATGCGATAAAAATGATGAATTTAATGTGGAAAAAAACAGAAGCAGAAGGCGGAGGCCGCTGTGCCCCTGAGGTCCCGGGATCATTTGCCCAGTCAGCCCTGGCGCCCCGTTTCGAGCCTTATCTGCCCTGGTGCCTGCGGGGGTTAGGGTCGAGGGTGGGGGCTGGGAAGGGAGGAGGCCTGGTGGGCTGGCCCAGGAGCACGGGATTTCCGCCTAGGGCAAGGCCCCGAAACTGAGTCCTGTGGCGAAGGCCAGGTGGAGGCTCGGGACTGTGGCGATTGGATCCGAAGGCCCTGAGCGGGCTAAGCTGGAGCGGGTGGGGTGAAGCTAAGCCTCGAGTTCAGCTAGGGGTGGGGGCGGGGACAGGGCCGGGGCAGCGGAGACAGAAGCGGAGGGAGGGCGGGGCCGAGCGTAGCCACTGCTTGAGGAAGTCCGCTGGGCGGTCCGAAGAGGGCGGACAGGACTGGGCCGGCCCAGGATGGGGACCCAGGCTGTGCTGTCACTGGACGGGCTTCTGCATGTCTTCTCTTTCCTGGAAGCGCCGGACCTGCTCCGCGCGGCCCAGGTGGACAAGGTATGGGCCGACATCCCCTGTTCATTCGCCCGCGGTCCGAGACCCCGATGGATGCTCCACATCCTCTTGTCTGGTCTGGGCATCCCCAAGGCCCAGTGCGGATGGTACTGGAGTCCCCTCCCACTGCCATACCGACCTGAATGGGGGAGGGGGAAGGGCGGGACGGGTCCGGGAGGGGGCCGCTGTCCAGGGGCTAATGTGGGGCCATCAGGGTTTGGGCGGAAGCACAGGACCTGAATCCCTTGGGCGCTCCAGCGCCAGAGGAGAGACCCGGCCGAGCCCATCCATCCCGTCAGGCCTTCTGGCCCATGACAAGGCTATGGGTGTCCTGACCTCTCCGGGTTCCTCTGGGATCCTCCAATTTCTTTATAATGCAGAGCAAAACTAAAAAGGCTTCTCTTCCTGCTGTTTGGGGAGGCATTAAATTGGAAAGGCCACAGGGTCGTGATCCCGCCCCTCTCCTGCTCCCTTCCTTCCTCCAACCCTGACATGCATGCTTCCTGAATGTAAACTGAATGGAATAACCTTACATATAGGATCATAAGGTGGATTCAAAGAGAGATTCGCCAGGCCAGTTAGCGGCAGAGGTGGGGCAGAGCCCCTGGGTTTTTTTCATCATCTAGCCTAGAATTGTTTTGTTTGTTGGAGGGAGACTTTGAGGTCATGGATAACTCGAAAAATGTATTTGTTGAATAGATTTCTCCTCTAAAAGAAAGGATAAGGGAAATTCTCAGGGCTAGTTCTCTGGTTTGCTTTCTGTTTTGATTGGCATTTGTTGTGGGTAGACATGGGGCGTGATCTAGGAGTTCCAAATGATGCTTTTTTTTTTTTTACAGTCTTAGATACACTGAATAGTCCCTTTACTCCACCATCTTTAAAGACCAGGGGCATGTATTGGCAGGTAGCCTGGTCTAAGGGACTGGACAGAGGCATGTGACTTGGGGATTGTTGGGGAGGAGCGAATCAGGTCTGGATTAAAAAAAATAAAATAAATAAAAGTAACCTCAGTTGAGCCTCATAACAACCTTGTAATTAAGTTAAGGAAAGCCAGCTTTTAATTATCCTCATTTTAAAGTTGAGAAAACTTGAGGTTCAGAGAAGTTAAACGATTTGGCATGATTGTAGAGAAAAGATTTGAACTTAGATTCTGACTTCTAATTCTTTCCATAAAAAGCTGTTTCTTAATAATAGAATAATATAGACAACATGGGTCCAAGGTTTATTTAGTTTCAGAGAAAACCAACCTAAAATTTCAGAGGAACATTGGGAAGGCAGATGGTATACTGAGTTTGGATGCTGAGTTGCTAAATTCTAGCTTTCTCTCTTTTTCCTTTCCTTCAGGGCTACTCCCTGGGAGGACATATTCCAAATACATCAACAAGTCAGGAGACCAGAGTAACTGATATTTCCCCCAAAGTTTCTCTCTTTCTATCTCCCTTCTCCCTTTCCCTTTCCAGGTCTGGAATGAAGCTGCTGAGTCTGCCTTCCTGTGGAGGTGAGTGAATGAAGGAAGAATGAGGTTTGGAGGAAAGTGACCCCAGTTTCAGGAAAGGAAAACAATCCATCAGTCTTTTACTGAGTGCCTCCTTTCTGCTCAGCCCTGTTTCTTGATAGGGAGACAAAAAAATAGAAGAGAGTGATTGGGGAGATGGGAAATTTTTTTCTTATTCCTCAGGAATGGTTTGTCCAGGACTATACCCATCTATGGCTCCTTCAGTTTTCCTGCCTTTCCAGTCATTTTACATTCCTCTTCCTTTGCATTCAACCTTTCAGGCAAACTAGCTTACTGACCATACTTTGTCTAACAGGAATTTGGTCAATAAACGCTGTTTTCTTCATGGCAGGATTCTGTGATTGCTTCTAGCCTCTCCAGGCCCCTGTTACATTCAAATTCCACCTCTCATTTGTATGCCTTTGTTCAGGCTGGTTCCAAATACCTAGACTTCCTGGTGTTCTTTCACCACCCTTTCAGAAAGACAATTCCATACTGGGGCTTCAGTGTCAGAGGACCTGAAGTCAAATCCCACCTCTGCTGGTTATTTCTAGCATGACCTGGGAATAGTCACTTGACCCCCATTGGTCTCACTCTTCCTCATCTGTCGTACTAAATGTCATCTGAGGTTCCATCTCTATATTTATGATTGATTCTTTGATCTAAGAATCTTTAGCTTCCTTTAAGGTACAGGTTCACATAAACATGATGTTTATGTGAAAACTTTCTTGATTCCTTCCAGTTTTTAGTGTCTTTCCCCTCTTCATATTACCTTTGTACATATGTACCTTTGTATGGAGATACATATTACCTCCATATAGGAGTATTTGCCTTATGATTTATTATAAGGGATTTTGACTTTAATGTGCAATTGTAAAATATATCTATCAGTCACTATTTGGACCATTACAGACTAATCCCTCTGTATAGCAGACCCATTTCTTGAAAGAAGAGGCACTTTCTGAAGAGGAGCCATATTTCCTGCCCAAATTGACATTCCATTACCCCTGGAATTATATTACATGGCACCCTTCTCCCAGAACCCTCCTTCTTTCCAACTCCTCCCAGGGTACTAGTCAGACTAGATGAATAAGAATAATGATAACTAGCATTTATATGACATGTTGAGGTTTATAAAATGCTTTACAAACATCTAATTTTATCCTCAACAATTCTGGAAAATAGGTACAATTATTATCTGTTTTACAGATGAGGAAACAGAGGCAGACTGATTAAGTGACTTGCATAGGATCACACAGCTAGTCAGTGTCTAAGGTCAGATCTCAACCTTGATCTTCCTGATTCCAGATATAGGGCTGTCTACTTCTACCTCTAGTTACCTTCAAGGAGATTATAATTTAACTTGGAGGCAAGATGATATATATGTATATAGATACATACAAAATAGATACGAGATAATTTGGGAGGAAAGGCTCTAGGAGTTTAGAGGCATTAGAAAGGCCACATATAGAATGTAACATTTTAGCTAAACCTGAATGGAAACTAGGGATTCTAATGGATGGAATGGAAAATGGAATTCATTCCAAGTACAAATATGGAATGATGGAGTGCCATATATGAGGAATGGCAAAAAGGCCACTTTGGCTAGCCCATAATGTTCATAAAGGAGAGAAATAAAATGTAAAAATATAATAAAGCTGAAAATGTTATAGAGAGGCTTTAAATGCCAGAAGAGTTTATATTTAATCTTAGAGTTAGAAGTGAAAGGGAACCACCAGAGTTCTTTTGAGTAAGAGAATGATGTTTTCAGAAATGTGCCTTAGGAAAATATCTTCAACACTTCTTAACCTAAAGCAACCTAAATTAAACCTAAACCTTAATTTGCTCTAATTTTTTTTTTGCTGTAATTGAATTCTAAAATTATTTTATTTTCAAGGGTATTCACTGCTACCCTCTCAAATTCTGTTCTAAGCTTTTTATCTCTTAGTCTATTAAGATTGCAAACTACTCTTGGGGTTCTTGTGAACATTCCATTCTCTTTTCTGGGGTTCTAGTTCTAGCTATTAAGTACTTTCTTCTCTGTGATTGAATCCTAGGAATCTCTGATCTCAGTTTTCACTATTTTAAGGCATTTTCTGTTTAATCCCTTTATCAGTTTTTCTGATATATATATATATATATATATATATATATATATATATATATATATATATATATATATATATTTAGAACTATAGAAAGGCCCAATGCAGAAAAACCAATTAGGAAGCAGTTGTAATAGTACAGGGGAAAGGCAATATGTGCCTAAACTAGGGTGGTAGCCATGAGTAGAGAGAAGTGGTTAGAGCTGGATTTATAAATCTAAGACTGATCACCATTAAGATAATTAAATTAATTTGAGCTCATGAGATCACCAAGTGAGAAAGTATGGAAGGGAAGAGAAGGGAGTCCAAGAGAGGACTTTATCCATAATTAGGGAATATTCTGGAAATTATGGTCCAGCAGAGGAGTCTGAGAAGGAATGATAAATTAAGTAGAGAACTAAGAGAGTAGTTTCCTGAAAACCCAAAGAATAGAGTGAATTCAAGAGGGAAAGATATTGACATCATCTTTTTCAGAGAAGTAGAGAAGGATGAAGATAAAGAAGAGGCCATTCATTAAATTTGCCAAGTAAAAGGTCATTGGTGACTTTGGAGAGAGAAGGTTCAGCTGAGTAATCAGATTGGGAGCCAGAATACAGATGAGAAAAAATGAAGTAGATGAAGATTGTAATGAGTACAGGCAGCTTTTTGCAAGAGTTTGGTTGATAAAGGAAAAAGAAGTTGATAAAGGAAAAAGTAAAATCTGAAAATCATTTAGGGAGATGGTAGGGTCTAGTGAGAACTTTTTTTTTTTAACCCTTACCTTCCATCTTAGAATCAATACTGTGTGTTGGCTCCAAGGCAGAAGAGTGGTAAGGGCTAGGCAATGGGGGTCAAGTGACTTGCCCAGGGTCACACAGCTAAGAAGGGTCTGAGGCCAGATTTAAACCCAGGACCTCCTGTGTCTAGGCCTGGCTCTCAATCCACTGAGCTACCCAGCTGCCCCCCACTGAGGTCCTTTCTTGAACTGAATTGTCAAGCATTTAGACTCCATTGCAGGGAGCAAAACTGATGGATTGATCATGTTGTTCAAATGCTTTTCTTAAAAGATTATTTTATGGAGAACTCACACAAGGCAAGCACTCACACGGAGGTCAGAAGAAGTGATACAAGAACACTCTCCAGGTCTTTCCGAAGAATTTTAGTATTGATTGTGAAACATTGGAGGCACTGGCACAGGACCGTCCTTGTAATATGCCCCCAACAAAGAAGGCAAAGCAAAATTGTAGGTGCCCAAAAGAAATGTGAGCTACTCAAATTTAGAGACATTTCTACTCCAAATATTCATCCAGGTCTTTGGACCTGACCTGTGCTAGAACCTTCCAAGTTCATACTGATCTAATCAGCCAGTCAGGTGCATGGCAGGTAAATTGACCCCACCACAGGGATGTCATTTTGGTACTCTTCAAGTATGAAGGACAACAACCAACCATTTAGGGAGAGAGAAAAAATGAGAAAGAGCAGACCATGTGGTAGTGGAAGAAACATTGGCTTTGAAGCAGGAGGATTTGGTTTAAAATGTTTTCTCTGATACTTGCTTCCTATGTGAATGTGGCCTCAGTTTCCCTCCTTGTATAATGAAAGATTGGACTAGATGGCTTCTAAGACCTCTTCCAACTCCAGATCTATAATCCTCTGATCCTGTGATTGTAGGGGCAATCTGATAAAGAAGATTGGGCATAGAAAGTCTAGGGCATCTAAGCAGCATAGCAGATAGAGCTCTAGGCTGGAATCAGAAAGATCTGAGTTCACATTTAGCCTCAAGAATAGCTTTGTGATCCCAGGCAAGTCACTAATTTCTTCATCTGTAAAATGAACTGGAGAAGGAAATGGCAAACCACTTCAGCATCTTTAAAGGTCCAGAAAACCCCAGTAAAGGTCACTGTTATGAAGAGTCAGACAAGACTGAAAAATGATTGAACATCAGCGGCAAAGGTGCTTAATAAAAGTGTATTTGGAAAACAATGGAAGTATACAAGATCAGGTATAAGACTGATATTGCAAATACTTGTAGCCTTTCTACAAATGGTACAAAAGGCTGTGCCTTAAGCCTAAGAAAGTAAGAAGTATGAACAATTAAAAGACTAGAAAGAAAAAGAATTCTCCATCAAGGTAATTCAAGTAGAAACTTGAAAAATAGCAGAGCCAAGGGTAGGTAGGTGGCTTAGTGGATAGAGAATCAAACTTGAAGATGGGAAATCTTGGGTCATTTCCTATCTGTGTGACCCTGGGCAAGTCACTTAGCCCCAATTGCCTAGCCCTAACTCTTCAGCCTTGGAACTAATACTAAATTATAAATTAATAAATTTAATAAATTAATAAATAATATCCATTTTAAAACAGAAGGTAAAAGCTATTATTTTTTTCCTATATAGTAGACCCACACTATCACTTCCTAACTATCTGTTTTGCTTGACCCCTCAGCCCCTGCCCCCACCACACCATGCAGCTGTCTGGGGTTGGGCAAGTGAGCAGAGCCCAGGAGTCTGAGAGTAACAGCAGGTGGGCTAGTCAACTACCAAGAACCTTCAAACAGTTTGTCACTGCTCTTGGACTCCCACTCTTTTTGCACTGTGTTCATTCCCACCCACCCTTCTTTGAGGCTGACATTAAAGTTTCCATGTGGTAGCAGCTCCAAAGGCTGCAAAGCAGGAGAATTTTGGAGTGTATTTTCAGAAGAGGACTTTACTAGTCACTCCCCACCCTCACTGAAACTAGAAGAATCAGCAGATTCTGCTCCTAAGCAGGTTTGGGAGGAAAAGAAACTCATGCACATACTCTTTCTTCTCTAGAGTTGAATTCTGGGAATGAATATGTATGTGTATTTACATGTAGATAGATAGATAGATAGATAGATAGATAGATAGATAGATAGATAGATAGATCAGAAAAACTGATAAAGGATTAAACAGAAAATGCCTTAAAATAGTGAAAACTGAGATCAGAGATTTCCAATCACAGAGAAGAAAGTACTTAATAGCTAGAACTAGAACCCCAGAAAAGAAAATAGAATGCTCACAAGAACCTCAAGAGTAGTTTGCAATCTTAATAGACTAAGAGATAAAAAGCTTAGAACAGAATTTGAGAGGGTAGCAGTGAATACCCTTGAAAATAAAAGAATTTTAGAATTCAATTACAGCAAAAAAAAATTAAAGCAAATTAAGAGAGAAATTGAAGGAAGCGGAGAGGTATCTACTATCAAAAACAACAGACCTGGAAAATAAGGCAAGGTAATTAAAGCAATGGGCCTGAAGCCCAACTTAGTAAAGAGAGAGAGAATGGAAAGGAAAACTCTAGCTCAGTGTCACTAAGGGCTATGAAAATATCGATGCACAAATATTAAATAATATGTTTATAAAATCACTTCATTGATATGTCCATGGAATTAGTTATTATGGACATATTAAAGGAATTTAAGAATTGTTTTACAGTAGGAAAAATTTAAATGCAATTATATTAATAAAAAAGCAATAAAACACATGATTATAACAAAAGTCATGGAAAAAATCTTTGCAAAATACAGTAAACATTAATGTTCACATTGTTTTACATCTTATAATGTAGTTTTGGAGAATTTCATTTTCTCTTAAGTGGCTTTCTTTCACGAAAGTACAATATATTTACTACTTTTTATGCAATATAGCTCTCAGAGAATTTCACTTTTTCTAAAAAAAAAAAACATAAGCATAAGATCTTTCCTTTATGTGAACAATAGTACTTAAAATCAAGAGCAGGCATTATTTGTTGGAAGAAACATTCAAAGCTTTTCCAGCTGTTAGCACTAGTATGTAATTATAGTGCTAACTATAGCATTAAAATGAGAAAAAAAATAAAGGGAATGAGCATGAGCAAAGGAGACTCAACATCTGGCTTTGTACATGATTATAGGACTGTAGTCCTACAACTGGAAGGAACTCCCAGGGGGCCCCCAGACCACTTTAAGAGTACATGCTCTACATATCTTGCATTCATCCTCTTCTCTCCATTTATAGGTCCACCACTCTGGTTTAGACCTCTTGCCTGGACAGTTACAGTTGTCTCCTACTTGAGTTCCTTGCCTTCAGTGCCTCCCCACTTCAATCCATCTTCTATTCAACAGCCCCAGGTCTGACTGTATAACTCTCCTACTGAGGAAACTCCCCTGGCTCCTAGTTGCCCCTAGGAACAAATACAAACTGCTCTGTTTGGCATTTAAAGCTTTTCGCAATCTAGTCCCAGCCTCCTTTTTCAGAATTATTACTCACTGACATCTTCACCTACACTGTGGTCAAGGCAGCTGCCTTTTTGCTAATCTTTGACTTTCCAGCTGTTGTGCTTTTGCATTTGGGCTGGCTGTTCACCTTTTGTTCCTTATTCCTCCTCCCAATTTAGACATTACAAGGCCTTTCCTGTACCACCTTGCTGTTGGTACTTATCTCCCACCCTTTGAACTGGCTTCTCTGTGTACACACACACACACACACACACACACACACACACGTGTACATTTTGTCTCTCCTAATTAAACAGATCATACATGAGCTTGATGAAGGTATGGCTTGTTTTTCTTTTTTCTGTATTGCTGGCACCTCACACAATATTTGGCAAATAATAGGCACTATATAAATTGCTTATGGATTGATTGTCATAATAACTCCAAATGGAAACAGTTGTCCTAAATATAAAAATGGCATGTTGTGAAAAAAAAGAGAAAGAGAATGGAATGAGGTACCTGTCAGATCTATGATTAAGGGGGAGGTTAATAACTAGGGGCAGAGAAGATTCCACAAAAGAGACATTTTTGATAATTTTGGAAAGGGAGGTCCAAAGATGCTTTGAGGTGCAGCATTGCTGTAGACATGCATCTATGGCCTCCCTTATGATTACTTTGAAAGACAGTACTTTTGTTTGTAAACAAGTTCTGGCATGTGGGTTAAGTCAGCTGCATTATTTTATAGTCACACCTGGTAGATTTTAATTAACTTTGGCATTGCCTCCCAGGTATCTTTGGAGGAGTTACTCTTCTTTAGTGAATGGTTGGTGAGAAGTTGACTTTGTTCCTTATGGCCATGGCCCAAGCCCAAAATCTTCATCAATGCCTAATACAATGTTTTGACAACAAATTTTGCTCTCCTGTAGTGTTAAAATATGAAGATGATGACATGTAAGTAGAGAAGACAATTAAGCATCATTTTAAAATAATATGCAAATTTAAAAAATATATTGCAAGTAAGTAAGACTGTTGAAGAAATCTTGAGTTTTCCATTGAATATTATTAGAGGCATTTCCTAGTGAATGAAATGTTCTTCTGACCCTAACTCTGTACTTTCCTGGAAATAGGCTTTTGAGATAGGTAGTGAAAATATAATCCATATTTTATAGATAAAAAACTGAAGCTAGAGAATACACTCCAGTATGTCTTCTTTTTTTAACATTGAATTTAATGACTTCTAAGATACCTTCTAGATCTAAAGCTCTAAATCTCCTATGATATCCTGGGATTCCTGGGATTTAGGTCACCTCCTGATCCCTCCTGAAAGCCTTCATCACTTGGCTTCCTTTCTCCCCCAAATTACTTTGTGTCTATATTTGTGTGGTTTTTCTATTCCTTCTCCCCAATAGAATGTGAGTTCCTTTGAAGGTACTTTAGGGTTTGTTTTCTCTTGTTTTTGTTTCTATCCCTAGCACTTGGTACACAGTGTTTATATATACGGTGTTCAATTTAATAATGAATGGATTTTATCCTTCTTCCTCCAGTGCAGTTCAGCTAACCAAACCCCAAATTCTTCACTTGAACTTTATCTTTGTGGTAGTTTTCTTAATAATTAAAATGTTTTAGATGGTTTTAAGAAACCCTCATCTTCCATCTTAGAATCAATACTAAGTATTGGTTCCAAAGCAGAATAGTGGTAAGGGATAGGCAATGAGGGTTAAGTGACTTGCCTAGGGTCACACAGCTAGGAAGTGTCTGAGGCCAGATTTGAACCCATCTGTAAGCCTGGCTTTCAATCCACCAGGCCACCTAGCAGCCCCCTTCTAGATGTTTTAATGGAACCCATTCCAGCCTAACTGACAAATTAAACTTCCTCAAGGGAAGATCTGACTAGATCACCTCTACCCCCTACTCTATATCATTGACTCTCTATCCCTTAGAGAATCATATAAAAAAATCATCTGTTTGGCATTCAAATCACTCCCCCTCCTACCTTTCCAGTCATCTTACCTTCTCCTTCACCATGAACTCTGTGATCCAGGGACACTGGCCTCCTTGTCATTGCTTATACATTCCATCTCCAGGTTACAGTCGTTCCCTGGATCCCTGAGGAATGGTATTCTCACTCTTCATCTCTGCCTCCTGACCTCCTTGGCTTTCTTCCAGTCTCAGCTAAAAATATCATCTTCTGCAAGAAGTTTTTTTCCTGATGCCTTTTTATGAAGTTCTTTCTCTATGTTGATTATCTCCATTTTATCCTGTCTATAGCTTGCATATAGCATAGCTGTGGTGCTTCCCTTGTTCAACAGTGAGTTCCTAGAGGGCAAGGACGGTCCTTTGCTTGTCTTAGTATCCTCCATGCCAGGCACGTAGTAGGCACTTAAATGCTTATTGACTGACTGCCCTCCCTTACTTCTAAGAGGCAAGAGAAACCACTTGAGCCCCAAGTGACACTTTCTTTTAGGAGGCTAAGCCTGAGCCGATGGACTTTCTGCAACGTATCTCGAGTGAGTGAAGGAGTACAGACATGGAAGCAATATTACCTCCATCGTTCTCAACTGGAGCACCAGATGGCACGTGGACGAGCACAAGATTTTACTTGCAAAGCCATTTCAGGGCATGAAGGTAATAAATACTAAGAGTACCAGCAGCAACTGACACATACTTAGTTCTTGAAAGTCTGTAGAATGGCTTATAGAATGGCTTATTATTTAAGGCTCATAGCAGCCCTGTGAGGAAGGTGTGTATTGCTCCCATTTTTGCAGAAGAGAATACTAAGGTCAGCAAGGTGATGTGACTTGCACATACAGCACAGAAGTGTCAGAGGTAGGATTTGGACCCAAATCTTTCTGACTCACCAGCCCAAGACCCAGAGAAATATTCTGACTCCCACCTCTCCTTCCCATTCCTTTTATTATGGTGATTATGGGACTGTGAGTTAGAAGAAGGTCATGAGAGCGAAGGCTACAAGCAGAATCACATATATTCTGATATCAGGAGAGACTATGATATAGTAGATTCTGAACTCTTACCTCAAGGGAGGAATTCTTTCCATCTGGAATTCCCTCTTAAATGAATTCATTCAGAATCATAGAGTCAGGAACAAAAAAATTGTGTTTTCTGCCTCTAATAAGCTATGTGACCCTAACTGAGATATTTAATTTCCTGGGCCTTAGTTTCCTCATCTTTAGAAGAGAAGAAATGATTCAACCCTGCCTACCTCACAAAGCTGTTTTATAAGGAACAAATGAGTAATAAATATGAACACATTTTAAGAACATATCATGTCATACAATAAGTGTTTATAAACTGTAATGCCAGGGACAAAAGTGGGTAACATGGGAGAAATATGGTTGGGACTAATTTTGTGGCCTAGTGACTTGGGAAGTCATTTGCCCTAGTAATGCTTTCATTCAGATAATTTTTTTTTTAACTTAAATACATTTCCCTGAGCAGGTTTCCATGGATTCTTCCACTTGCCTAAATTCTCAGGGGAGAAATTCTGTCTGGAATTCTTCCTAAATGGTGTTTCATTTAGAATCATAGAATGTTAGAGCTAGAAGGGACCTTCAAAGATAAAATGTTAGAGACCTTGGAATAGAATGTTAGTGCTGGAGGGGACCTTCAACTATAGAATGTTCAGACATTATATATGACTCTAAGATCTCAAAGGGACTTAACAATATAGAATGATAGAACTAGAAGGGACTTTAGGTATTATCTAGTCCAACTTTACTTTGCAGATGAGGAAATTGAGGTCCAGGCATAGGAAAATGCTAGAATTCATCACATTTCCCTTAAGCAAGTCAAATCCATTTTTTCAACTGTTCTACAACCAATTTAATTTTTTTTAAAGAGGGGCAAAGAGTTTCTGAGCTTCCTTTTATCATAGTTATAAGAGAAACCCAAATATTTGCATCCTTTGGTCAAAGGGGATCTATTTGCTTTTCATTTCAGGAAGGATAAATGGAGTTGCTTACCTCTCAGCCAATGAACACACATTTGATGGACAGGAGAAGTCAGTGGTGTGTACTGTGTCAACTGACTGTACTCTTTGTGCCTGGAATGTACAAGAGGTGAGTCCAGCAACAGGGCTGGAGGTACAGTATTCCTCATTGTAGTCATTCGACATTTTTAGAAACAGCCCTACAAAGAAAAAGATCAGGGGTAATTCTCGGTGAAATTCTAATGCTTCCTCAGGGGAGATCTTCATGCAGCCCATTTTCAGTTCTTCTCTTCTTGTATTAATAAAAAATATACAAAAAATCTTTGATTTTTGTCAATGAGGAAGCACCTCATTTGGGAATTCCTCCCATTAACATGGATCAAAACCTCTCAGTGGCTTGCTTGGGATACCCAGATGATAAGTGACTTTCTCAGAGTCCGAGTTAGAAAATGCCATAGGCCAACATTTGAACTGTTTTTCTTGATTCCAGGATAAGCATTCTCTCCTTTGTGCAAAATTAGCTTTAATATTAATTAATAAGAATTACATTTACATGCATGACAAAGTGACATCTTGATATGCTCTCTAGGACTTAGTTTCCTTGTTTTTAAAGTGAGAGGAATGAATAAATAACCTCAAAGATCTCTTCTAGTTCTATTTTTATTATCCTATGATCCCTTCATAATAGCTTTTCTCCCCAAGGCAGAGGTACCTCACTTGGGTAAAATTGTTACTATGTGGTATGTTCTTTCTTTTTTTTTATTTGGAAAATTTTATTTAATTAATTTAGAATATTTTCCCATGATTACAAGATTCATGTTCTTTCCCTCCCCTCTCCCCATAGCCAATGAACAGTTACACTGGGTTTTACATATGTCATTGATCAAGACATTTCCATATTATTGATATTTGTACTAGGGTGATAGTTTAAGAGTCTATATGTTCAATCATATCCCCATCAACCCCTTTGATAAAGCAGTTGTTTTTCTTCTGTGTTTCTACTCACTATGTGGTATGTTCTTAATAGACCTCTAAGGTGTGTGTAAAATTGTTATTTTAATATCAACTTAAGTATGCTGGGGAGCCCAACTTTTTAATTGAATATTGTGGTGGCATGCATTGAAAACCAGATAATCCCTTGGTAATGAAAATAATGAGCCCTAGCATAGGTATAGATCTTTGCTCAAATAAGCATTCTTTCAGTGCTGACAGTGTGCCAGGCATCAGGCTAAGTACAGGAGATAAAAAGACCCAAATCAAATAATCCCTACCTTCGGGGTGCTGAGAGTCTATTGTGTAGAGGGAGAAGGGGACAAAAACTACATTGAAATAATTAAAAACACGCAAAATATGTACCAAATAATTTGAGGAAGAGCGAAGAATGGCACTGAGTTGGGGAGTGGATCAGAAGAGGCCTTGACACTTGAACTGTCTTGGAATAAACTAGGGGTTATAAGATATAGAAGTAAGGAGAGAGCATTCTAGGAAGGATGAAGTCTAGATGCAAAGAGGAGCAATTCAGTGTTGTATGGAAGTAGCTAAGTGGCACAGGGGAGAGAGCCCTAGCATCCACCTCCTTGCTCTATCAGGAATTGGAAAATGGTGGGGAGATTGAAGAAGGGAGAGGGAGGAGAAGGACCAAGGGTACCACTCACCATTTGCCATATCATCCCAAAACACCCACTGCTTTCAGCCCTTGGTCACATGACTTATTTAGAAGCTGCTAAGAAGTTTGTCATCTCTGATGCACCCAAATTTTGGATTGAGTTCAACATATATTCAGCCAGAATCTGAGAATATCTATGCAGCTCTGCATAACCTACATTACATGTAAAATTTGGAGATTCAACCAGATCCCTTCTAACCCTAAATCTATGACCTTATAAATTTCAGACAGACCAGAATTTAAGAATAATCTTGAAGGACCAAGCATCATCTAATGCTTCTGATCCTTCTTTTGTTAAACCTACTTGGCAAGTTCATGTTTTTAATGCAATCCTGTGGTGACATCTAGAGATAAAGCAAAGCCCTTTTATAATGTGAACCACAACCTTCTTCTCTTTACCCTCCTTCTAGCTGTTTTGTAAGTCTGGTTACTATTGATCTCACAGCTAGGGCAGATTATTACCCATCCCACTTAATTCATGAAATAGGCAAATCTGACTGACCTGAGAGGTGAAAACAGAAGCCCAAACTGACTTTAAAATGGGTCCATTTGTTTCTGGCCTGTATCAGGTGATACTGAGAAGGTCCATTAAGACCTAATGCAAACCATGTTAATTTCCACACTGTCCAAGCCACAGACCAATTTCCTTGTCTTAAAATTATAGAATCATAGAACAGCAAAGCTGAAAAGGACCACTTTTCACCAGGTCATCTTTTCACCAGATCATCTGGTCTGGTACTCATTTTACTGATGAAGGAATTAAGGTTTAGGAAGAACAAGGACTTGCCATGGTCATGCTCCCAGTTAAGAACCTGGCCTCAAACCAAGGTCTCAGGACCAGTGCCTTTTTTATTCCTTTCCTTACATCTTAGAATCAGTACTGTGTATTGGTTCCAAGGCAAAAGAGAGGTATAGGCCAGTAATTGGGGGTTAAATGACTTGCCCAGGGTCACATAGCTAGGAAATGTCAGAGGCCAAATTTGAACCCAAGACTTGTCTCTGGGCCTGGCTTTCAGTCTGACTGCCCCCTCTACTGCCTCTTAATTCTTAGGGTCAATAGGTATAGAAAAAAAGTGAAGGGCACTGAATTCAATTTGACCCTGAGAACACTTCTGCTGACTTTATTACATGACATAATCTCTGGAAAGGTTCATCGGGCTCCAGAAGTCAAGATTTCCAGCACACTCTGAGGTTGACTTAAGTCATCACAGTGATACAATTAAGGAGAAATTTAGGAAATAGTATCAACTTTGTTGCTAATTTTCTAGTAACCTTAGATAATTCCTTTTCCTCTTATGGTTGGGTCATCAGGACCTTTTGGGGGCCTCACATTTTTTTTTCCCCACCATAAAGCAGTGAGGTTACTCTCCATGGCTTTTAAGGTTTCTTCCAAGTGGTTCAAGAATTCAAAAATAAGTAGAGAAGTATTTGAAGGAAAGAGAATTTTTATTAAGCTAGGATCCTCAGAAGGCATTCTACCAGAACTCTTCAATTTGGTGAGCACTTATTAAGCACCAAGACATTGTCAAAATTTGACGACATTGTCAAAATTAAATCTGACATAGACTCTGATTTTAAAGAATCTACAAACTAATTGGGAAAGAAAAGTACACAGATAATTAGCTATCTCATCTCCTCCAACTGCTGAGCTTCCTGGCTTTAAGTCCCAACTAACATCCCCCCCTTTTTTTTTAACCCTTAACTTCCACTTTTTTTTTAATCCTTACCTTCCATCTTAGAATCAGTACTGTGTATTGGTTCCAAGGCAGAAGAGTGGTAAGGGCTAGGCAATGGGGGTCAAGTGACTTGCCCAGGGTCACACAGCTAGGAAGTATCTGAGACCAGATTTGAACCCAGGACCTCCCATCTCTGGGTGTGGCTCTCTATCCACTAAGCTTCTCAGCTGCCCCCTAACATCCCATTTTCTACAGGAAGCCTTCCTCAAACCCTCTTAATTTCAGCACTTCCTTCTATTAATTATTTCCTATTATGTTATGCATGCTAATATATATGTAACCCAGATTGAATTGCTTGTCAGTTCCTGGAGTGGGGACGAGAAGAAGGGAGGAAGACAACATAAATTATATAACTTCAGAAAATTTATGTGGAAATTTATTATTAAAATAAAATAAAGCTAAAACATGAATAAATTATTTCCTATTTATCCTGTGTATAGTTTGATATATATATATATATGTGTATACATACATATATATATATATTTGTTTTCATGTTGTTCCCCCCCCCCCCACTATTGTGAGCTCCTTGAGGGCAAGGACAGTTTTTTGCTTCTTTTTTGTAGTCCCAATGCTAACTGAATGACTAATATGAGGGCAAATGAGATAAGTCCAAGGGAGAGTAAAGGACTGTAACAAATTTGAGGAGAAAATCACTGATAATTTTGTGGAAGAGATAGCTTCTGCATTGGGCTCTAAAGGCATAGGTGGGAGGGGAATATTTCAGGAATGGGGGACTGCATAGGTAGGACTAGAAAGCAGGACAGATGGAAGACCACTTGGTTCTGGAGTCAGAGGATCTGGGATCCAAATCAGCCTCTTATATTTACTACCCACGTGCCTTTGAGTAAGTAACTTTTCCCTTCAGAGGCTTCAGTTTCCTTCTCTTTGGATTAGACAGCCTTGTAGATGCATTCCAACTGTAAATCTGATTCTATGATGGAGTAGATGGGAGTGGGAATAGAGTTTGTCTGGGACAGGAAGCACAAAGCAATGTAGGGCTGTTGGATGCAACATATGACTTCATGAGCTGATTCTGCCCTGCTCTCTGAGCCATGAATTGCCTGAGGGGGTTCAATCATATACTACTCCTCAGCTTCTAGCTGGTGCTGCTTCTCCCAGGCTATGGATTTCTGTTGTTAGGTGACATCTTCTCCAGGCTTTGTCTCCCACCTTCTGCCCCTTGTAGGTACCCCTGCGCCATGTTGCTACGTGGGTGACAGCAGACTGCAATCTCCTCACCTCAGATAAAGACCCTTTATTATTATTACTACTTCGGTAGTTCTCTTTAATTGAGGTTGACAGGCAAAGATAGAGAGGTGGGTTGGAATCAAAGCAAGGAGGGCTTTGAATGCTAGAATAAGAAGTTTATACCTTATTTAGTGGTCAGTGGAAAGCCCTAGAGGTTGTTAAAGTAGAGGAACAACATCAGTGTAACATGTCCCTAGGTATGCTATAACAGTTCTTGAAAATGATAAGCATTTACTTTCCCCAGGGCACTGAGATCTGGTCCAGCTCTCTCCAGCCAGCATCGCTGATGAACCTGTTGACTATACCTGAACATCAGCTGATCATCACCACGGATGAGCATGGGACTATCAAAGTGTGGGATGGACAGACTGGGAAGGAGCAGTTCACCTTCACTACAGCCTCTACCTGGTGTAATATGGTGATCTGTGGAACGCCGGATAAGCCCTTCTTGATAGTAAGTAGACTTGGGAGATACTTGACTTTGAACAAGTTATTTTCTCTGTATGTGCTTGCTTCCTTATCTATAAAATGATGAATTAACCAGCTTGTGGGTTCTTAGCCTTCTTTGTGTCCTGAACTGCACTGTGGGTAGTCTGGTGACTCCTATAGACCCCTTCTCAGAATAATGTTTTTAAATGCATAAAATAATATCCATAGAAATTGGATAAACAAAAATTGGAAAAACAAAAAAATCAAAGGCTAGGGGGAAAAAGATGTATTTTTTCCCATTTAAGTTCCCAGTGTACCCCCTCCACCTAGCTGTAACCACAGATTCTCTGGGGTTCTGAAGAACCCAGGTAAGAATCCTAGAATTAGAGCATCTTTAATATCCCTTTCAACTCCTACAATGTACTCTAAGGACATTTCAAACTCCAGAATTCTGTGCTCCAAGGTCACTCCTAGTTCTTGTGCCTTGTGTTGTGAGGCCCCTTCTAATTCTGTGCTCTAATACCCTTTTTAGTTTTGATGGTCTATATTCTGAAGCACGTTCTAGCATTAACATTCTACTTCTAAGGTCCTTTCTGGTTCTCATATTCTGTGTTATAAGACCTTTTCTAGTTCTAACATTCTATGTTCTAAGGTTCCTTCTGATGCTGGCATTGTATGTTCTATGACCCTTCCAGTTCTGATATTCAATTTTTGGTTTTAAAAGATTGCTCTGTTGCAAAAATGAACAATATGAAAATGGGCATCAAGTGATAACATTTGTATAACCCAGGGGAATTGTTTATAGGCTCTGGGAAGGGGGAGGGAGAGAAAATGAATTGTGTAAATATGGGAAAATATTAACTAAATTTTAAAAAATAAATAATAAACTAAAAAACTTAACATATCCTGATACACAAAGGCTTCCAAGCAAAAGTCGGTCATTATTAAGAAATGAGAGAGACCAAAGGTTTGTCAATTACTTGGAAGCCCCATATGTATGTATAAATATATTCATGTATACCATAGTTGTTCAGCCATTTCCCATCTAATGGACACTCACTTTTCCTCTCCTTTCTTTTATATGAAAAAATGTTGATTATTTGGGGCATATATGACACCTTTCTGCTTTTGAACTCCTTGGAGCAGATGACCAGCTATCAGATATTTGAATGAAAAAGTGAATATTTTAGACACCAGAATAGTTCTATGACAGTATATAAACATACACACAGTCTGTATCTTTCTATAGCCCTTCCAATGTTGAGTTTAGATCTTTTGTCATTTTTGTCAAATTGATGGGTGTGAAGTAAAGCCACAGAATTATTTTAGTTTGCATTTCTGTTATTACTTGTGATTTGTAGCAGTCTTTTATATGGTTGTATTTTTTAAATCTTACCTTCTATCTTAGAATACTAAGTATCAGTTCCAAGGCAGAAGAATTGTATGGGCTAGGCAATTGGAGTTAAATAACTTGCCCAAGGTCATACAAATAGGAGGTATCTTAGTGCAGATTTAAATCTGAGTCCTGCTGACTACAGGTCTGATGCTTTAGCTAATGTGTAACCTAGCTGCTCCTATGTGCTTATTACTAGTTTGCAATTCTTTGAATAACTTTCTTCAATTTTTTAAATTTTAATTTTCAGACATGTAAATTTCCTCTGAGAACTACTTTAACTTGCATAATATATGTTTTCAGTTTATAGCTTTCATAATGGGTGTTTTCTCCGTTATCATTAATATAATTATTGTTTCTATGACTCATAGGGACCCACTTATTACTTAGAATAGTATTTTTAAATCTCTACTTATATCTATATTTTGCTCATATTTTCTTTGTTCATTGCTATTGGTCAGGTTTGTATTTATTCATAATTCCTTAATAGCCCAGTACATGACCACTTTTTCAAATAAAAGTACCCAAGTTCCTCAAATAGATGTATTTTCTTTAATCCTATTCAGAAGTTGCCCTAGGTCAAACAAATCTTATTTTTCCAACAACCCTTACTGCTTTATATTGTCCCTCTTATTTTTTTTTCTGTTGGATTTATCCATTTGAGAGAGGAATGTGAGTTTCCTACTCATATTGCATTACTATTAATGTACTTCTATACTTCATCCAACCTTTCTTTTAAGTACATAGGCACAATGGCATTTGGTGCATTTGGATTTAACTATGACATTTTTCACTGCCTGGTATATTTAAGCATAATATTACTTCTGCATTTCTCTTGAGAGCACTCATTTTTGTTGCTGCCTTATCTGAAAACATGATTGCAACTGCTGAAATAGAATGGTCTGAAGAATAATATATTTTGTTGTATTCACTCATTTTCATCCTGTATGTTTTAAATGACTCTACTTAAGCATAGTTTCTCAGTATTATTCTACTACTACAAAATGCATTTGTTAATAAGGGACCATATTTTCTATGAAATGTTAATTTACTTCTTCCTCTATTCTTCTTATTTTTTTTGCTGTCTTTTGCTCTTTAGTATTTTTGTCTCATTGATGCTTTCTTTGCCTTCTCAACGTCTATTATAGAATGCCCGAGGTTTAAATGTTTTTTGGAGTTTCTGTAGTCTTTTTCCTACTTGTTATTTTTTAAAATACATTTTTATTGCTATATTTCATTTTTACATCATTTCTATGTCCTTTGTTTTTTGGTTCTGCTTATTTCACTTTTCATCAGTTAATCAGAAGCCTTTTCTTGCTTCTCAGTATTCAAAATATTCATTCTTTCTAATATTATGTGTTGTAAGGATATAGGATTATATAAGCTTAAATAAACTGTTGTTTGTTATAATTATAGGTTTTACCCATTATTTTAGTATAGTCATTTTCACACGTTAGTATTCTATTATGTTTAAATACTACAGTTTGTTTAGTCATTCCCAAACAAATGGATATCTATTTTGTTTCCAGTTCTTTGCTACTATGAAATATGCTATTAAAAATACTTTGTTATAAATAGGGTTTTTCTTTTTATCAGTTGTCTCTCTAGGGTACATGCCTAGCAGTGAGATCTCTGACCCAAAGGCTATAAATGTTATCATCACTTTCTTTACCTAGTTTCAAATCACTTCCAGGATAGTGGGACCAGTTCAGAGCTCCACTAACAATGTATTTGTGTGACAATCTGTTCACAGTACCTTTAAGATTTTATTATTTTTATCTTTTGTCATCTTTGCTTGTTTGGGCATGATGGGAAACATCAAAGGTGGCTCTGAATGCAGTAGCACTGAGTCTGGAGTCAGAAAGACGAGTTCAAATTTAGACTTAGACACTTACTAGATGTGTGACTACAGGCAAGTGAATTAATCCCGTTTGCTTTAATTTCTTCATCTGTAAAATAAGGATAATAATGCTAGTCAGCTCCCAGAATTTCTGTGAGGATCAAATGAGATAATAATTGTGAAGTGCTTAGCACAGTGCCTGGTACATAGTGCTATATAAATGTTAGTTAGCTGTTACCATTATTTTTCTTATTTATTATATAGTATTTTTCATATGGTTGTTAATAGTTTATTCCTCTTTTAAGAACTGTTTTTTATCTCTGACCATTTTTCTATTGGAAAATGACTTTTTTGTCTTAACATTTGTTTGTTATCTACATATCTTATCAGATTTTTATCAGAAATATCCATGACTATTTGATTTCTTATCCTGGTTGCATTAAGTTTATTCATCAAAATTTCATCTAACCAAAATGATCCCTTTATCTTTTGTAGTTGCCTCTATCCTTTGGTTAAGAATTAGCCATAGCTAGGGAAAGCATCTGATCTAATTCTCATCTAATTTTTTATAATGTGATCTTTAATATTTAAATTGCATATTCATTTTGTTTATTATGGTAGATGACATAAGATGTTGATCTAATCTAATTTTTATCAGTGTTTTTTCTAGTTTTCCTAGCAATTCTTGTTAAATACAAAGTTCTTCCCTAGTTATTGTATGTTGGGGATTTTTTACTCTGGATCATTAGATTCAATTGTTTCAGATTCTTCCTTATCTAACCTGTTCCATTGATCTATTTTTAACCAATATTTTTTATTTGAAATTTTTGATGATTATTTTTGAATATATTTTATCATTATAATATGATTTGAGGTCTCCAAATGCTATTATCTCTTCACTTCTGCTTTTTCTCATTATTTCCCTTGATATTCCTCATCTTTTATTATTATTTTGCCTAGCCCTGCAAAATATCCCTTTACTAGTTTGATAGATATATCATTGAAATCTGTATATTAATCTTGGTAATATTGTCATTTTTTTATATTGGCATAGCCTTGGCATTATCACTTAATATCCACTCGGTTATATGAGTCATTCTTTATTTCTTTAAGGAGCATTTGGCGATTGTAAGTACACAGGAACTGAGAGGACTTTTACAGATTCATGTCCTAATTTTTATGCTTTTTGTAATTACTGAAGATCAGTATTTCTGGATTTTGCTCATCTTTTCTTGTTGCTATATAGAAATGTTGTTGCTTTTGTGAGTTTATTTTGTAACCTGTTACTTTATTGAAGCTATTAAATAATATCAATTACTTTCATTACTGCCCCCCTAAGATTTTCTAAGTAATACATCATATATCACCAGTTTTTTCCTCTTCACCAATCTTTATGCCTTTAATTTCTTTCACTTGTTTTACTGCTATTGCTTGTATTTCTAGATGAGGCCAAATGTGTGGAGAAAGGGATTGCCCTTACTTTGTTTTAGAAAGCTTCCAATATTTCCCCCTTGCAAATTGTTAGTTGTTCTACATCCTTCTCTGGTAATCTGGCATCTCCATAAATCCAAATCCCATCCTCAGGAACCATTTTCTTAACTAGCTATTCATTAAGATTTTTGTTATTTTGTTTTGGTTTAGGACAAAGCTGACAGTAGCCAATAAGCATAAACTAAGAGGTTATGGTGTGTGATCTCAGATGCCATAAACATATTTCTACTGTAAGATTAGGCTCCTACTTAGCTGCTTTGTGAGTTCTGTTTATTCCCACCACATTATAGACATCTCTACTTTTTCCTCTTTTTAGGTAGCCCTTAAGGAAGGTGTGATTTTTACCTTAACAATTCCATGCTTGACAGAGGTGTCCCGAATTATTGCATTTCAAGATTGTAATATGGATTTGCTACGCCGCTCACCTGACAAGAACTGGATTTTAGTTGGCTCCCCGGAGACTCCAGATATTTCGGCAAAGGTAAAGCTTTCTCTGAGAAATGTCTCCCCTGGATTGTAGAGCCTAAAATACTGATGACATGCTAAGGGAATAGGGTCCAACCTTTGTTTCACTTCAATCCAGTACACTGTTATTAGTACCTACTTTGTCCGAGGCCCATTGTTTTATGATGGGAACCAGGAGCTTGAAGTACTCTAAAGAAAACAGAAGTACTTTACTTGTTAGAAAATAAGTGCAACAGAGAAGTCTGACAGAGGTACAGATCTGTTCTGGCCTAGAATTGTTCCTAAGGGTCTGCTAGCCTCCAAGCTGTCTTTTCCCAAGGGAAAATGAGTCCTTTATTGTGAGTTACTGGAGAGTTACTGAGAGGCAGTGTGAGGAGGAAATAAGCCTTCAACACTTGAAGATGTGGTTTCAAGTTCTGTCTCTGACAATTACTGGGCAGTGTGACTCGGGACATAATCCTTAACCTTTCAGTGTTTTAGGCATCTCTCTAAGTCTTTATTGGCAAGGGCTAGGCAATAGGAGTTAAGTGACTTGCCCAAGGTCTGAGGTCAATTTTGAACCCAAGTCTTCCTAACTCCAGTCCTGGCATTCTCTCCACTGTGCTACCTAGCTGCCCCTTTCTGTCTTTTTGAAATCATTTGTTTTCCTCATTTCTTATAGCACAATAATATTCCATCTCATTCACATTGTACAGCTTATTCAATAGTTCCTCAGGTATTGGCTCTTCTCTTAATTTCCAACTTTTTACTATCACAAAAAAGAGCTGCTGTAAACATTTTTGTATCTAGAAGATCTTTTCCTCTTTCTTTCCTCTCTTTTGAGTATAGATTGGCAATGATATAGCTGGGTCAAAGCCACTCTTTAGTAACTTTTTGTGTATAATTACAAATTGCTTTCCAGAATGGTTGTACCCATCACCCAAGTCCACCTACAGTACATCAGTGTGCCTGTTTTCACACAGCCTCTTCAGTATTTATTTTTCTTTTTTGTCATTGCTATTCTGATGGACATAATATGGAATCTCAAAATCGTTTTAGTTTGCAGTTCTCTAACTAGTGGTGTTTTGGAGCATGTTTTCCCCTGTGGCTATAAAAAGACAGGGTTTCATCCCTTGGGAATTGCTTGTTCATATCCTGAGACCATTTTATCAATTGGTAGAGTCTTTTTCATAGATTTAACACAATTTCTTCTATAACTTGGAAATGAGATCTTTTTTTCTGAGATATTTACTACATTGATATTATCTCAATTGTTTCCTTCGTTAGATTTGTTTTGAAAAAAAGTTTTTATGTAATCAAAATTATCTATTTTAATGTTCTCTGATTTTTTATTTCTTATTTGGGCATGAACTTTTCTCCTATACACATATCTGATAGGTAATTTTTTTCTATGCCTCTTGAATTTGTTTATGATGTGACTTTTTTATATTTAGATCCTCTATCTATTTGGACCTTCTTTTTGTATAAGATGTGAGATGTTGGTATAAATCTAATTTTTTTCCATATTGCTGTCCAGTTTTCATCAGATAAGTCAGTCTTTACCCCAGTGTTTATTTTAATACGAGGATATTAGATTCATTTATTTCTGTATGTTGTATACCTAATCTGATTCCTGAGGACTGATAATGACACAGGCTACCCATTACAAGGTGAAGAGGGATTTAGAGTGCAGAATGAGGCATAAGTGGCTCTATTTTTCAGAGAGAGAGAGAGATTAATGTATATTGGGAGAATTTGTTTTGCTTGACCATGCATATTTCTTTAGAAGAATTTCACTTTTTTCCCAGTGGGGTGAGGGATGGAAGGATGGATGGGAGAAAGAAAAAACAAATTTTTGTTAATCATTTTAAATTAGTGAGGTGTGGGGATTGAACTCCAGATGTAAAATGTTTTACTTTCAGGTGAGATCACTGTATTATTAATTTTAATTAATTGTTTTCCCTTGTTAAATGAAACTCCTTCTGAAGTAGAAGTGATTTGTAGATGCCACAGAAAAACAACACCCATCAATAAAACTAAAAGTATAAAAATGGGGGTGGGAAGCACTCCTATTTGGGGAAGATAGCACATACAGGGGGCTAGGAGGAGGCTGGCACATATGTGGCATGCTTTGGAAATGGCCAGGAAGTGATGAGGATGCCTCTTTCTGGGTAACATCAGTGAAAGGCTTTCCTAACAGAGCTCAGAGTCCCAAGAGCAGAGTATATGTTTCTGAGAGAGAGGAATGAAGAAAGTTAAAATATCTGATATGGTTTAGAAATATATCAACCAATAAACATTAATTAAGCTCCTACTATGTGCCAAGCACTGTGCTAAGCACTGGGAGTAGAAAAAGAGACAAATGATATTTCTTGCCCTCAAGGAGCTCACAAAACGGGAGATAAAAAAATTTGGACAGCCATTGTCGGTAGTATTATGGAGTCCATCAGGGAAAAGATGCTGGTCGTGAAGTGGTATGGGCCCAAGTCGAGAATAGAAAACATTAATTTGTAATGAATCCCGTCAGCCCAGATATATGCTTTTTTTTCCCCCCTAGTAGTGTTTCCAGCTCATGAGTAGGAATGGAGATCGTAAACGATAGGAGGAATCCAGAATCGGGGCCTGGAAAATGGAGTGGTAATAGGAAAACGAGACAAGGCATCGAAGGGTTGAGAGCAGTGTAAAGGGGAATTAGCTACAGAGTGGAGATTTTGATGGGATGAAAGTGAGACCAGTGGAAGGTGATGAAGAGGGGGGAACAGAGGGGTGGAATGACTAGAGCTTACTGTGAGGTTGAAGGCTGGGTTTAGAAGGGATGAGGTACAGGGTGAACTGGAAGGACAGGAAGTTATGGTCAGATACAGAAGTTCTGGATTGTAAAAGTGGAATGCTGTGGGTTATGATGGGAATCAGTGGTCTTATCTTCCCTGTGTGTGGCAGGGCAGATCATAGGAGCTATTAAGGAAATGGATAGTCTGCAAGGGGATTTGAGTGTACACCATCAAGAGTAAGGGCAAAGTTTGAAGTAGAAAAGAAGACTGTGAGGGAGGTAAACGAGAAAGGAGGCAGAATGACTTGGGGAGACAACAGTCCCCTGGATCGTTTGCACTCCTGTGGAGCGAACTTTAGAGGAGGAGAGGTTCCTGAGTGAAGGGGGTAGAGGGAAAGCGTGTTAGTGAGCAAAAAGAAACTTGCCTGAAAAGTGGGGAGTGGCGGTATTACCTCTAAGGTTCCCGACAACTCCTAAGTTCTGTGACTGTAATTTGACTTTTTTTCCCTGGACAAGACCAAGTCATTGCCATAACAGTAAAATCAGTCAATGCAACTCTTACTCTTGATCAGAACTTGCAATTTGGTGGTAGCACTGGTACAGGATGGTGTCCTATGGCCAGTGAAACAAAGATGGAACTAATTTTGGAAAAGTTACTGATTTCTCAGCAGTAAAACCATCCAATCCCATGTTTGTTCACCAGATGTGTCTATCAGACTCAGGGCTCTAACTAGCATGGAATATACGGGGCTTTGTCCCAGGCTACAGAAATCAAAGGTGGTCCACGCTACCAGGTAAATGTTGTTTTCTGGACCTGCTGTCTCCCTCAATGCTGTGTAGCAGCCAGTTGCACACCTGATTCGCTGCTACCATTAGGGTTCAAAGTTCTTCCTCTCCAACCCTTGTGGGAGAAAAGGCCAGCCAAAGCCTCCTTCAGATGAATTTGGCCCAGGCCCAGGTACACCAGGAATAGTTTCAGTTAAAACTTCAATGGTGTTTGTGATGTTTCTGCAGGTATTTCACATAGACTCCTTGACCAACTCATCTCAACATAAGCCTCTTTATATTTCCCTGCCTATTGGAGAATGTCAGGATGCCAGCTGGGCACCCAAAGAGGCAGCCAGGCTAATAGTGCTGCATGAAGATAGAAGAACCAGACATTTGTCTATTACCACTTTTGATTTATCATTGAAACCATGCAGGAATAAAGTGGAAATTCTGGGTAAGCCTCACCCTTTCCCCAAACTGTATGCTTTACTCCTGATAACAAGTAAAAGATTTATACTTATCTTTCACTAATGAAAAACTACATACTATGTAGTAGAGAGGAAAGAATTCCGCTTTAGGAAGCAGGGACTTGGATTCTAGTATGGAGTGAGCCAGGAATTAGCTGCCTAACTCTTGGCACATCACTATTTCTCTGAGCCTCAATTTCTCCTTGGGTAAAATTAAAAGTTTGAATTTAAATGATCTCACATCACTACTAGCGCTGATTCTGAGTTGATTTAATAAATTGCCTGAAAAAAAATGAGGCAGTTAGGTGGTTCAGTGGATAGAGAGCCAGGCCTGGAGATGGGAGGTCCTGGGTTCAGATTTGGTCTTAGACATTTCCTGAGAAATCCCACTGCCCAGCCCTTACCACTCTTCTGCCCTGAAACTGATATTTAGAATCAATTCTAAAGCAGAAAGTAAGGGTTTAAAAAAACGAAAATATTTTGTTGCCATTAGCCAAAATCTGCCTTCCCATCCTCCTACTGCAACCACACATGCTTAATTAAGAATCTCTCCAAACCAAAATCCATTACAAACATATATAGCAAATCAAA
This sequence comes from Monodelphis domestica, assembly GCF_027887165.1. Taxonomy (NCBI): domain Eukaryota; kingdom Metazoa; phylum Chordata; class Mammalia; order Didelphimorphia; family Didelphidae; genus Monodelphis; species Monodelphis domestica. The sequence goes on from NC_077233.1 coordinate 66,248,389, forward strand.
AGAAACGTCCACAATAGCCATGTTTATTAGTTGTTCTAGGACTGACAATTTTTAAATGCCCAAAGCTTTAGCTAACATAGTAAGATCTTTGTCATTTTTGTGTTTTGCTTTTGTTTTTGATGAGAAAAGCACAACAGGTTGCAAATTTCATAGTACCAGAGTTCAGTAGGAGGCCTCATATCCTGGAAAGCCATGGTGCCGACATCATTCTTCTAGGATGTGGTTCAGAGCTGATCATCTTTTCATTGACTGGCAGCCTGTTGGCATCCTTTCAAGACCATCACCAGTCAATCACATCTATATGGGTGGTATGATTATTCAGGTACTCAACCATCATTCTCCTTTTTCTTTTTTTTAATCTTGGGTTAAGTCACTCTTCCTCTCTTCTCATTTTAAGGACCGTTTCCGCGTTATCACCTCCTCCTGGGACATCTCTCTACGAGTATACACGTGGAAAAGGGAAAAGAACACCGTTGTTCTGAAGAGCTGCTATCACTTACTGGGGGGATCTCACATGTGGTCCTGGTAATTTCTCATTGTCTATTTCCCTATGTAGAAAATGGGTGTTAACTAAAAATAACTACCTATCAGAATTGATGTGAAGATAAGATGATAAGAAAGAGCTTTGAAAAATTTTAAATGTGGACACCTAGCTGGCTTAGTGGATTGAGAGCCAGACCTAGAGACAGGAGGTCCTGGGATCAAATCTGGCCTCAGATACTTCTTAGCTGGATGACCCTGGGCAAGTCACTTAGCCCTTACTGCTCTTATGCCTTGGAACCAATATGCTATATTGAATATAAGACAGAAGGCAAGAGTTAAAAAAAATTTAAATGTCCTAGAATTTATTACTAATAACCATTTCCAAAGCACTCTAGGGTTTCCTTGGTGTCTGTTCTTGTGGGGTCAGCCTGGATAGCAAGGTCGGTATTTGCAAAAAACAAAAAAAAAATGAGGGATTCAGTTATGCAAGGTGATGCAGACCTCCGGACAGACACCCTTGAAACATCAGCCAGACCTAATGGCTATGAAGCTGAATAAATCTGTTGAAAGTGGGAAGTCCTTTGGGATAATTAAAATCTACTGCTTCCTGCCTTTATTCCCACATTTATTGAGCTGTAACCTGGGGCACTTTTGTGTATGGTTCAGGTGCCCTTTACAGCAACTTCAAGGAACTGCCTTCAATTATTTGGAGGCTTTGGAATTTCATTGCATTGAATTTTGCTTAAAGCCAGGATCCCCTAGGAAAAGGAACAAGATCTTGTAAGAGTGTTTGGGATCACCTCATGGGTTTTTATATAAACCTTGAAATTTCAGTTCTTTGGAATATTCATTTTGATACTCTGAAGCACTGTGGAATGCTGTTTTTCATTTGAATGAATACCACCTTAGTTACTGAACCAGTGAACCTTATAAATTCAATAGAAAGCAGGCCTTTGTTTGGCAAAAATCCAGTGAGTGAGTGCTCCTTGGCATTTTAGTGCCTAAAATTGGATGTAGGAGTATAAAAGGTTTTGATTGCTACTTAGTCTGAAACATCCCAATAATGCTTCTTATTCCCCATAGCCACTTGGATTCTCAAAAATCTCACATTTAGTGACCCAGGTAGCTATCAAGGGCCAAGAACTCTTTGGAAAGATGAAATTGTCTTTAGAGACACAACTCACTCCAAAGGGTCACTGGTAACAAACAAGAGTTTACTCTTATTCCCTTATTTTCATTTACGAACATTTTCTCTTTTCTTTCTGTAGTGGACTCGGAGAAGTGGCATGTGACAACATAAGCATCGTGGCTGTGGAGTCCAAAAAAAATGGCAAAAGTCTTTTAAGGGCATATTCCTTTAATCTCTAACATATGTAAGAAGATAATGGTTATAAATAATTGTCTCTCCGTTCTGCCTTTAGAAAAGAACATTAAAAATTATAAAACGTTTGACCAATAATTGGAAGGCAAGTGTGATGACATTCACTTAACAAGTATTTGCTTTTGTAGTATAGCTAAGGCTCTGAAACTTTCTAATAGGGTATGTAAAGAATTACATAGTTATATCTCCATAGCTTGTGTAAACAAGAGTTACTTAAGCATGTACCTATGTGGTTGAATTCTTAGTCATTTTTTTCTTCATTTTAATCTGAATCTATACAAATTGGACATTTAAAAGTATGTAACATGATAAATGCCTTCTGTTTTAAGGGCTAGATCTAGTATTCATTGAGATCCGTATGCAAACTCAGCACTCCCTTCTTCAATAGGGCAATGGATATTTCAATTACTGGAGGTTCTTTTTGTTAAGGGAAAGAACAACTGGCCATTACCCACTTTAAAAGAGTTTACTAAGCATGCTAATGTGATGGTTCCAACTGCCTCACTCCAGTACATTTACCAAACACTTGACCCACAAAGTTGCCTAGGTATTGTAAGTGATGCATTTTTGCTGCCAAGTTCTCTTTAAAATGCCTGGGAAAGAAGCCTGTCTTCTGATTTCTCCTTGCAAGATTTTCCTAATCTCATTTAATATGAAAGCAGCCCAGGAATGGAAGAGTTTGAATGTGAGCTGCAATGATGTTTATATATAAAGGTAGGCTTTCTCTTGGCCAAGAAGAACCTGATGCTTTTTCTCTTCTTTAGGTTAAATTTAACTCCTGAAGCCGTCACTACATCCCCCCATCTCTCCCCCACCCCCCAAAACATTTCTTTAGCATATTGCATAAAACAGCATTATTCCACTCTCAGTAAGATACAGAGTGAGTAGCTTTTCTAGTCAGAGGGGCTGGTTTACATGTATATATTTACATAATTTTACACCATTCTTCTGTAGCAAGTTAAACTGTAAGGTTTACCATTGCTGGTTTTCAGTCCTGGAGTTAAGATGTTCATTTTGGTCGTCACACAGGTCTCCTTCAGCTGTCTTTATTTAATTGTTCTCATCTCCTATCTGTGGCTGTCCTGGCTCTTCTTTTCTTTCTGTCTTGCTTGGTGAGCTCATCAGTTCACATGGGTCCCACTGTCTCCATACAGATTATATACCCAGTCTTATTCAGACTTGTATATCTGGTCCTGAGTTACAGATCCAAATCATCAACTGCTTCTTAGACGGCCAAGTGAATTCCCCAAAGCAGCTCAAGCACTTACAAACTTTTTCTTTCCCTCTAAGACCTTCCTATCTCCCCTGCTTCCCTTTTTACCTACAAGAGCACCCCCATCTTCCTGTTCCCCAGGTTCAGAACCCCAGTCATCCTTGACTCATTTGCATTCATCCCACATATCAAATCTGTTCAGTTGTTTTTAACTTTCATTTCTCATCTCTCTTCCACTCATGCAACTACCACCCCTTGTAGAGACCTCTCATCTTTACTAAATTCAGGGGTTGGTAAACTTGCAACCTGCTTGGTCCTCTATCTGTTTTTGTAAGGTCTATGTGAAGTCAGAAAAGGTCTAACATTTTAAAATAAAGTTTTATTGCACTTAATAATGTAAAAACCCATTCTTAGTTTGCAGGCTATCCAAAAAAATGAACCATTGAGGGTAAGGGAGTTTGCCGATTCCCATAATTTGGTCTTCCTGCCTTGCTTCTCCCCATTCCAACCTGTCTTCCATACAAGTCATCATCCCCTCATTCACAAACTCCCGTGGTTCCCTATTGCTTTTCAGGATCAAATAGTAGAAACTTCTCTAGTCAGCATTTAAAGAGCTTAGCCCTTTTCTATATGCATAGGTCATCTTCTCAAATCTTAGACTCTTAGCTTCCCAGGATGCAAGAGACCTTATCCAGTTCTCCTAGCCCCCCATTTGCTTTTATCTAATTTTATCTAACATGTATATAGTTATGTCTCCATTAGAACTGAGCAGACTACTCTTGCCTCACTTTGTATCACCAGTGTTTAGTACTAGTACTGTCCCTAAAATGCAGTAAGCACTTACTAAATGACTGACATTTAGAAAATACTGGAGGGAGGGGCCATAACTAAAAAAAAAATCAATAAACCTTTAGCTCATGTGAGCGAGTGGGACCTTGAAAGCTTTTTGGTCCAAATAGTCAACATTAAAGACCTTACATCCATTAGTGACAATGGATTTATATACTGCTAGGACTGAGGTAGCCAACACAATGTTGGGCATCATCAAAAAAGGAAGCAGAAACTAAGAATCGTCCTGTTGTGTGAAATACTGCTCCTAACTTGAAAACTTTGAATGCTGGGAAAAGGCATGAACACTTCTTGAAAGACCTCAAAAGATAATTCTAGATTTAATAGGGGTAGAGTATATGAGAAGAGCAAAGTCATATTAAAAGAGAGCAAACCTGGACTTGTCAAACAATTCTAGTATGTTCAAAGAATAGGAATTCCTCAATATTTAAAGTAGGGCAGAGTGCTTTGGGGAAACAACTACCATTTCACTTTGTAGGTAAAGCACGTATTCATATGGTACTTACACAGAAATGAAAACAAATGCCTATGATGAAAACATTTAGCTGACATCAGGAATATTTACATAGGGTTCAACAGAAGAATCATTGGCTCACATTTTTCTTTTCCTTTTTAAGAAAGAGACATTGATTATGGTACTGCAGTACAGTGGGTGGAATATTATAATTGGGAGTTAGAAAGACCTGGGTTTAAATTCTAATGGTAGCTGAGACCATGAGCAAATCACAACCTAGCCAAACCCCACTTTCCTAAATTTTAAAATCCAGATTAATTTGTGGTTTCTAATTCAGGATTATGATAGGGCTTAAAAGAAAAAAAGTACTATGCCACTTGCTTTTCTCATTGTGCATTCCCAATTCATTGATCTGATCTATATTTTGATATAAGCTTTTAGATACAAATTTTCCTCTACCGTATCCTACAGGTTTTGGTATGTTGTCTCATCATTCTCCTGAATAAAATGATCCATTCTTTGTTAGTCTCCAATTAATTTTTACTATGCTTGTATGGTCCCTCGTTTTTATTGCATTGTGGTCTGAAAAGGGTACACTTAATATTTCTGCTTTTTTTGCATTGAAGTATAAGATTTTCAGGCCCTAATATGTGATCAATGTTTTAAAAAGACCCTTACCCTCTGTCTTACAATCAATACTAAGTATTGGTTCCAAGGCAGAACGTAAAGGCTAGACAATTGGTATTAAGTGCCCCCAAGTGCCTTGGCCCAGAGTCACACAACTAAGAAGTCTGTCACAGACTGGACTTGAACCCAGCAACTTTGATCTCTAGGCCTGGGTCTCTACCATCTGAACCCCCTAGCCACCCTCATGGTCAATTTTTGTAAAGTTTATCATGTACCACTGAGAAAAAGGTATATTCCTCTATTCCCATTCAGTTCTCTCTAGATAGCTATCAAATTTAGTTTATCTAAGATTCTGTTTATCTCTTCCATTTTTTGGTTAGTTTTATGTAATTCTGAGGGATAGGTTGAAGTTCTCTATTACCAGTCTTGCTGCATAAACCTGTAATTCATTTAGCTTTTCCTTTAAAATATGGATGCTATTAACACTTAGTGCATATATAGTATTGATGTTTCACTATCTGTGGTACCTTCTTTACGTTTCCCCGTTAATGAAATCTCTTTTATAACCGAGATCATGGTTGCCTTCCCTGCTTTTTTTGCACCAGCTAAAGCAGTATATTCTGCCCTAGACCTGTATTTTTACATGTTCTTATAACCAACATATTGTTGGTTTTTGGCTTTTAATACATTTGGTGAATTAATCCCATTTAGTTACATTATACATCTTTATTCTAGTTTTCCCATTTGCCCTCTGCCTTTACCCTATTCCTCCTCAGAATGTCTTACCACTAGCTCCCTCATCTGTACTCTAGTCCTCTTGCCCTTCTAGTGGTCCCTTCCCCCATTTTATAACACCCTTCTTATATATGCATATATATGCACCCTTCTTAGAGCCACCTCCCCCCCATCCCCTCACCCTCTCATTTCCTTTTTGTTTTGCTCTTTGACCCAGATCCAATTGGTAGTTCTAGCATTACCTGCCCTCCACCCTACCCCTCTCCACGGTAACAGGTTTCTTTCTATTCACTGTTTATATGTGATATTTGTTCCATATTCTACCATACTTCATTTGGTTCAAGGATGGAATCATATATTCAGCATTAGTTTGTCTCCTCTATATGTACTCTTTCAAACTACCCAAGGATTTTCATCATTCTTAAAGGTTACAGATAACATTTTCCCATATAAGCAAACCGTTTAACCTTATTGAATCCCTTTAAAGTTGGGCCTTTTGTGTTTACCTTGTTTTATTCTTGTAGATGAAATTTTCTACTCAGTTCTGGTTTCTTTCTCAAGAATGGCTGCAAGTTCTTTAATTCACCATTCTTCCCCTCTGCCTTTGCATAATTATAATTCAGCTTTGTAACTTTTAATGTTATATCATTATCCAATCTTTTTGAAGGTGGAAATGGAACTCCAGTTGTTCACACAAGATTTTAGTTCTACTTAAAAAGAAAAACATTACACTTAATATTGGGACAAAACAGGTAATCTCAGCAATCCCTATTTTGATACACTAATGGCTCACCCCTATCATCCTGCTATCAATTCCATCATGCTAGGTACATTTTAAGGGGAAACATGCTTTCCAGGTTTTCATTTTCTTCACCAGCTCATCTAACTTGTCACACAAAAAAATGCTATTACTATAAAAAAGTTTTTTATAGTTAGTACTATCTATAATTTAGTATCTCAAAGCAACATAGTATTCGGAAGAGTGGCATTAATCCCAAGTACTGGATTTGTTTTATCTAAGACATATTACTCTAGAGCTGGACAAATCGCTTAATGCCTAGAAATGCTTTTCAAGAAAGTGTGTATAGACCATAAGACTATGGAGTCTGTAAGACCGGAATTCATATCCCACCTCAAGGCATAAGTTGTGACTTAGGGCAAATCCCAGGAATTTTCCTGTTTCTCCACCTGTAGACTCAGCAGCTAGATGTGAAGTTTCCTATGTGTTAGGAAAATCCTTAGCATCCTATACCAATGAAATCATCTAATTGTACTCTCCCCACCCCCACAAGTCACCAAACATGATACACCTGAATCAGCTTATGCATTTCTGTAAATCTTGAACTGAAGCTCTTGAGTGAATGAAGCATACACAAAAATGCAGATTTGGAACAGATTTTTATTTGCTGTTAGTTCATTCTTCCCTACATATAAGTATGAGTTCACAATAAGCAAACTAATCAAAATGGCAGTTAACATGAAATCTCGTTGGGAAGAAACTAAATTAAATCAGACATTCCCCATCTTTTTTATAAATCTTTAACTCAACAGATATTTTAATAGCTCAACAAATTGGAAATTTGTAGATTATCTACTCTAAGGAAATAAAAACAGGGAAAGTTTACATTTACATGCACCTAATTTTCAGAGAATTCATTACAAGACTCCCAAGAATATCAATTCTAATCTATATCACTGAAAAAGGTTCTAAGTGGTCTATCATTAAAAAATTTTCTAACCATGTCTTAAAAACATAATTTTTAAGCATTAAGCTTCCTCTCTACTAGTAAAATAATCATTTATAGAATATCTTGAGTATTGAAGCTCAACATTTAGATAGTCTGAGGAAAACCTCAATATTTCAGAGGCAATTTATAGGTCTAACAAAAAAATCAGAATTAAACATTATTGCAAAACATCCAGGCTTAACATTAAAAATCCAAGTTACATGAACATATATATACCCCACTAATGAAAAACACAACTGACCTCCAGAGCAAATAAGTTTTTATTAGAACTAAACAGATTTTTGGTTCAAGTTCATCTTGTGACACCAAATACCATTTTTATAGTTTTATACTTATAGTACCTAAATAAATTCAGTAATGATTTTTTAAGGAATCTAATAATTGCAGGTTTTGTAACCAAACCTTGTTACTTCAAAACATATCACTAATGATATACTTGTGTTCTTTGCATATAGCTCCATTTTTCTCCCACTCTCACCCCCATTTAACATGTAGACATCTACTTAAATTGAGCCAAGAAACAGGTTCCGTTGTAATAATAGAGCCCTAAGAAAGGCAGCAGGTTGTATAGTTAACTCCTTGTGGGCAAAATCCCTGCCCTAAAACTATGCAACCTACTACCTCTTCCTAGGAGCCCATTCATTCTTCTGTAGTTCTTCTATTTGGCAGCTGCACTGTGAACCAACCTGTTAGCTTAGGCCACGTTTGTAATATTTAGTTCCTGAAATTTAGACCAATTATTCCTTCCATTTGTACTGTTCTTAAGACTACAAACATTTATATTTATCAAATTTATGTAATTATTTTAAACCAAATGTTCAAAAATGCTATAAAGCAAATAATTCAAGCATAGTAGGCAATATTGTAAACATATATAGCACCATCTAATAAATCTAGTTCAGAGAACATGCCCCATGTAAGCCTTTTAAAAGAAATTATTTGATTGGAGCAACGAAGCAAAAAAGTACCTCAACACACCAATTTTCCTAGCATACTTAATGTTGCTACACATGCTGAAGACAATTCTAAAACTGAAATTGCATTGTATTCTTTAGCATATTGACCCATGAATAAATTTTCGATAGCCAATTATGCTAATATCTAGGTAATCGGTTTGAAAACCTAACTAATCCTAACATCTTAACTCATCAAGTGTCTGCAGAATCATAGAAATTTAAACAAATAGTACTAAGATTTTCCTAGTCTTCATTGGAAAATAAAACACCAGAGGTGTTCTTTTCATTATATTGATCTTTATAGATCTGGACAAGGAAACATAGCAAATCCTCATTTCAATTTTGTACCAATGTGCTTGGAATTCTGAGCCTTCCTCTTACAGCAAGAAATAGCAAATGTTCTGTTGTCCCAGGCACATGAAGGTTTGGGGAAGACTGGAGAACAGGGCGATCTTTATGACTTCAGTACATATCAAATGAAAGAGGCAAGATGAATTTCTGCAATGAGGGGCCACATCCATTTTTTCACAAGATCCAATACCTCCTCTTTGGGAGCATCATGTCTCTTTTAGAGGTTGTAAGGTTAGTTCTCAAACAAATGGAAATGGGAGTCAAAAAAGCACTAGCATTCATTTATTCTTCAAGAGATTAGAAACAAGGAACTTATGTTGTACTTGGTCAGAAGAATGAATATAAATATCTATACTCTGGAGCTGGAAGTTGCAATGGCTCCTCTTGGATTTCATTTCTTGGGTTTAATAAAGTTCACAAAAATACACATCCAATAAATATCTATGCCAAAGCTTTTAAAGGTTAAATGGTTAGACAAAATAATCATGTGCAAGAATATACCAGTACAATAATATAATCTGTAAGTAAATATAATATACATATTTGCACATAGAGTAAAAAATTGACCAGAGCTCTTAAAATGCAATATTCTTCCAGAACATCACTGCCAATACAAGAAAATGCAGTAGTAGTTAAGTTTTTACATTACCAAGACCACCGGAGCACTACAAAGCGGACATTTTCTTAGAGAACTGGTAATGGAATCTATGCAAAGAATCAATAAGGCTTCCTATATTAAGAGTATTCACGGATAAATCGATAATTTGCCTGTAGAAGGAATCAAACTTTGTGGTTATACTTCAATTGATTTTTTTAAAAATTAGAAATGGAATAGGAAATGAGTCCAACTGAAACATATTAGGCTCAAAGTATGTAGTTCTACAGTAAATAAGAAATAGTAAAATATTTACTTTGCTAGTAATACAATATAAACACAAGAAACCATACAGGATAAATATCTATGCAGCCATTCAGCACTGTAATAGCATGTGTACTTTATGACCTAATGTCAACCTTTAAAATGATTTAACACCCCACGAGTTATAAAATATATGAGACTAATATAGTACTTTGAGTATAAAAATAATTTTCAGAACTGGAAGGGATCTCAGTCTAATTTTATTTTCCTAATGAAAATGAAGTATACATAATTAGGAGAACTGGGTTGAAGAACCCAGGTCTCCTTTACAACCTCATTACTATTCTATTATTTATGAATTTGAGAGTGTAAAAAATGAATACAAAGGATATGAAGTTTCTAAATAAGGATTGCAAGGAGGTATTAATGACCACATGAAAATTTGGTTGACAAGAGAAACAAGGTAAAATAGGTTTCAAACAACTCACATCTAGTATACTGATACTCCAAAGAATAAAATGTATTTCAATTTGGAATTATTTAAGAAAAGTGATTATAAGGTCCTAACCCTTAGAATCACTGATCTTAGTATTTACTGGGATATTCACCAATGAAATCAGAGAGAAACATTCTAGAAACATTCCATAGTGGCACTCCATTAGCAAAAACTACAAACAAGATGAGTTTGGGACTACTAGGGATGATTGTAGTATATAACATTAGATATATGTTGGATTGCTATTGTTTATTTGTTTTGTTTTGTTTTTGTCATAAGCAAGAGTTCAATAGAGGTGGTAGTGGTGATGGTATGTACATGTGTGTGTAGGGGTTGAAATGAATGAATGTAAATTAAGGCATCACAAAGTGAAGTAAGCAGAACCAGAAGAACACTGTATAAAGTAACAGAAATATTATACAATGAACCATTAAAGACTAAACTATTACCAGCAAAGTAAGGTTCCAAGATAACCTCAAGGGACTCATGATGAAAAATGCTATCCAATCAAAGGAGGAACTGTTGGAGTCTAATTGCAGATCAAAACACACCGTCTTTAACTTTATTTCCTTCATGGATTTTTAAATGTATATGTGATGTGTCTTCTTTCATAGCATGAGGAATATGGAAATATGTATTGCATGAAAGTACTGTTATAATGTATATTAGACTATTTACCACCTGGGAGAGGGGGGGGAAGGAGGGAGAGAATCTGAATCACAAAATGTCAGAAAATTGTCAAAAATT